>NW_027517127.1:3045000-4245000 GCF_048772815.1 Callospermophilus lateralis
CTTCTTCCTGACCAGGTTGTTTACCATGGAAGTTGACTTTTGCTCTCTCAGGTCCTTCATAGCGGCCTACATCTTTTCCAAGGATCATATCTGCATGGACATTTGTGGTTCTCAGCAGGTGATAGATCCCCCACATTCCTGTATTCTAATACCAACTCTGTGCCTGCTCCTCTGTAAAGTTAGATTAAGGAAACAGTTTATGGTTAGGGTAAATAAGAGGTTTGATTTTGGTTAAGAAACAATCTGTGGGATGAATAATGATATGGGAACTTGTGATATTTATAAGAATATGGAAGGGAAATATATGTATGAAAACAGAAATCTAGGTAAGATTTGAAGCCCAGAAGGGCATTTGGCCCTTGATTGGGATACTTAGCTTTGATTTACATTCTGTACAGATATCTCAGATAAATCGATATACAATGACATAGGACATTGTACCTTGGATGATTGAATGTAGAAGAGAACATCCAGTAAAAAAGGGATAGTCAGTAGGATTAGGAAGAGTGTCAGTAGGTTTAGGAAGAAGAATGAGTATAGAATTTGGAACAAAAGTTCTTTAGTCATAGGATTTCGCTAAGAGATTGAATGTAAGTATCAGCACATGTGAAGAGTCTGTCACAATGATGAACTGGGAAAAATATGTAGGAAAGCAGATATCAATAGAGACCTTACGAAATCAGGCAAAGTATAAAGTGAGTGATAGGATTAGACATTTTCAACAGGGTTGAGTTTGAATATACAATCTTAAAAAGAAACAAATATGTGGTCACAAATAGGATTGAAATTTGAGAGCATTAGACAACCTGGACATGGATGTTTTTATTAAACCATGTTCACTTTCCATTTAGGGTTTTGTACAATCAAAAGTGTGTAGTTTGCATTTTGTGTCCAGAATATTACTGTAATAGAATGTATATGTAGATCAGGTGATATAAGTATATCTTCCAGCATTTCTGAGAGCAATATTTTGAAGATGTATAAATTATTATTGGTGGTACAAAGAGGTGTACCCTCTGTCTATAAATATTGAGATAATGCATGAATAGTCAATTCTGTGAATAAATAATATAACTAGTTCCACTTTTAATAATGGATTGAATTGATATCTGAAAATATCTTAAAAATCTTATAATGATATACAATCATTCATTCCAACCACTTATACTTCTAATGTAATGTTAGGGTTATGGTTTATCATGAAGGGTGTGTGAGTTTTGCTTCAAAAGTGATTATGGAATTCGAAAATAATGTGTTTAGAAAGAAGTCTCATGAAAAAACCAGTCAAGAAACATGGAGGAATACATTTGTTCTGAATCAGGAAGTGATGGAAAGTGAAACAAATGCCTATAAATTTGCGAACTTGTGGATGAAATATATATCCTAAGATGTGCATAAAGTGAAGAAATAATAATGTACCAGTGTTGAATAAAAATGAATGCCAAAATACACTTCACGTCCCATTGGAATCTACTTGCATTGATGTTCAACTGAGAAAGTTACTGTAGAAATATTAGGATTTGTAAGCACCAGTCTCTGAAGATAGTTGTCAGTACTAAGAAACAAATATGCAGTTCATGTGGATGAATATTTCTGAGAATAATCTTGTGAAAGTTTATTATAAATCCACATAGGGGAATATAATGAATTTTAGGAGTGAACAATAAGACACATATATTTCATATTTTGAAAAATCTGGAGACTGTATATATATATATATATATATATATATATATATATATATATATATATATATATATACAAACACACACAGAGACATTATAAAGCAGCAATATTATGCCAATCGAAATTCACCATGAAATATATATCATGCACTGATCCAAAAATATTCATTTTACTGAATATGGATTTATGTATAATGTTGTTCAACTAGGAAGCTCACCCATAGGTTGAATTTAAAGTTCCAAAAGCGTTTAGGAGGAGTGATCTCTTCTCACAATTTGTATCTGCCAAGTAAGCCACCTCACATGAATGTAAGTGTGGTACCAGGTATGATTCTATATGTGCATATAAAAATACATTTGCTGAATAGGCTACAAAGAAAGGGAGACAGGAATTCATATATGTGTTAACTTTAAAAACACACGGAGAACTATTTCAACAAAAAAATTGACTAGATTTATAACTCCTACCCTATATCATGCAAAAGGCAATCCAACTATACACCATGCCTCCTCTGAACTGCTTGTATTTAATTCTGTTTGGGTTATTTTTCTCCATCATATTAGGATTAGTAGTCAGAGTCTAGTAGGCTATCGGTTAGTGTCAGGGATTCAGTATTTCGAATGGAAAATTGGTAAATGAATCAAATGTGTATGTAAATATGTGCTACACAAAAAACCTTTCCACGCTCCTTGAGAACATTACCTTCGCCTCAAGTAAGACACACTTAGAGGAGAAGAGTGAGAAAATCTGTGAATACATATCTGGAATGGAATATGCTCAGGAGTACACTTTAGAAGATGTAGAGGAGTTTCCAAAAGTAAGGGACAGGGTAAATACTCCACAAACATGGAGCTCTTTGGCCTAAAGACTTCTTGAGAAACTGCCTCTGTGATTGAGCACTTGAAATATATGTAGTTGTCATGATCTTTAGCTTCCTTTGTAGTTACATCATCAAAGCTGGGTCTGCATCTACGTGACCTGGACGACATGGTTTATTATTTTCCAATGAACATGAGGCAGCAGTGCTGAATTTTCTCTTTGTAGGTAAACTGTGGCCACTGGGGGCTAATTTTCTCCCCGTGTGGACTGTGAAGCCATATGGTCGTCCACCACTTTTCATGGTGTTTTTTGCTGCTGCACTGGAGTTTTGTATTTGCTTCATGAAATAAAAGGAGTTCAACTGGGATACAGTGCTGGAGGGAGTTCTGTCACGTGTAGTGGGTCAGGGACTGCAGGAGAATGCACCAAGCAGGCTTCTATCCCACATAGCTTGCCCCCTTGACCATAGCAACCTGATTCTGAACATTGCCCTGAAACATCTCCATATAACAAGATGCCTTTACATATAAGGGTCTGCTGACTGCACCATGTCAGTAACATGCCTTTTGGAAGCCAATGGCAGATCCACATGGGCCCGCCACAGACGTTTTATCACACACCTGCCCACCATTGCTCTAGACCCACTACTCAGGCTCCAACTTACTGGCATCTCTTTTCTACACCATTTTCATGAAACCCAGTCAATCAAGGCACTGTCTGGCATACTCATGATCAGCAACAGGACAACCAAAGGTTCTCCATTGCTACCTGGTCATGAGAATTTCAAACATTTCATGGTATTTATCTAGCTAGTTTTCAAGTATGAAGTTGGAGTCATTGTGGGCTTCAGTTCATTCAGAAACCATTAAATGATTAGGAGGCTCATTTCAATAAACGCTCTGGAGAACTCTCACAGGTAAGTCTCCCCAAAGAGTGGCCAAAAGGTCACATGAAGCCAGGCCCATTGAGGTCTACAATGTGAGGTCCATGTGTGTTTAGACTCTCAACTATTTCTGCCAAGTTTTTCAGAATAAAATCATGTGATATGCTGGCAGATATTCCCAGTGCTCTGTGGAAAGCCAACCTGGGCATAGATCTCAGATTTCAAGGGCGACTCTCATGTGTGGCCTCCTAATATCCCAACACAATTCATGGCCATGCTTCTCTGAGGTCAGTTCCAGAACGCACTCTCTAAGGGGAATCACACCAGAGTTTAAGCCCAGGTGGACCCAGTCATCTCTTCCAACTGCCACAAAAATGACCACAATTAAAACTAAAACACTCCCACATGACCCTCATCTTCTTGCATATATACACTCATCATCACCTCTGGCTGGAGGTTTCCTTGAGTGGTGCAGCTCAAGACAGTGTCCAAAATAAGCTCCCTTGCCCCTAATTTGCCTAATGTCAGGGTGGCCTGGACACCCTTCCTGTGAACCAGGAGTGATCAAATAGGCCTGCCATTAATACTGCTCTGCTTCTACAATTTGGGGCCTACTGACTGTCGGGTATATATTCTTAATGTGATTTGGAGTCATGATAAACCTCAAGCACCTCTGCATGGCTTTGAATATCTTATTTGACCCAAAGGATCCCTATTCTCACTTGATGGAAGTCAGGAACCTTACAAAGGAAGGCGAGAGACTTCATCCAAAATGAGTGCTCTTTTGGCAATTTTAATTTTAGATGCACACATGGGAACTTTTCTAGATCCATCAGGTGCTGAGAATCTAAGCCACATCCTCAAACAGGGCCAGAGGCTGATAGAGACACATCTGTTTCCAATGCAATTAAGCAATTAGCAACAGGTGATGGCCATTCAATTCCATTTGAAAACTGTTTTCTTCAGGCATCACAAATGGGTGGCCTGAGGCCAAGACATTCCTGACATTTGGGCAACAGAATAATAGGTAAGAAAAAGGCCAAAAGCAGGGTTTCTCCACTGAGATTTTACTTGTCACACTGATATCTGTGTTTTGTGAGATGTTCGCCATTCCCTTCAGCTATGCAGTACATGGCCATGTCACAGAGCTTGGATGTGGTACATATTATAGACACAAAACCATAAGCCTATTCTGGAGAGTGGACAGAATTCAGGAAGAAAACAGGAACTTAGGAAGATAGCAGGTGTTACCATTCAATAAGGCAACCCACAGTCCATTCATAAATTAGGCAGGATGAATGATGGGAAGCTTTCTACTAGACAGGACACATCCAATGATGCATTCTCTTTTTTAAAGTCTAAAACAATGGAAACAGTGGGAAACACAGACTTAGAAACACTCGCCTTGTCAAACGACTTACTAGAAACAGTTTACTCCAAACCAAACAAACCGCCTTTCCTACCTATTCTCAGAACATCAGACAAAACCACAAAAACACACCCAAACCCACAAAGGCACCTCCTTCCCCCAAGTAGGTCTGTGACTTTCTGGACTGTCCTCTGACTGGTGGGCCATATTATGTTCCCACATCATGGCCTGTCCTGTCTCAGATCTGGTCTCCTTGGCCAACTCTGTGAAGTTGTCAGGAGCCAGCGGTGAGCCACTACCTACTTTCTCAGGAATGGCCTCTCTTCAGAGCTTTCCTGGCATTTGGCCATCCTCACATCAGTAGGTAATAAGAAAAACAGATTCTGTCCTTGGTAAATCCAAACAAGGGAGACCACTGGGTTGGGAGTGGGACTGCCTTTGTGTGCCTGGCTTCCTAAATCCCAAGTTCAGAGAGTTCCAATACCAAGGAAGTGAGGTAGGTCACTTCCTTCAGGAACTGAATGAGGTCACTGCCTTTTCAATGACTTTGTCCTAAGAGTTGCTTCAAAGGGTATCATTAGATGGAGGCTGCCTCTACTTCCTGTGACACTTTCACAAGTTAGAATGGTATATCAACATTAGGAACCCAGGAACAGCTCTCCACAAATGTCTGGTTTGGTCCATCTTCTCTACAATAAGAAGAGAGAGGCTGATTCAGACACAACCCTTGATCCTGACAGGGTTGTTTGCTATTGAATATGACTTTTGCTCTTTCAGGTCCTTCATAGCTGCCTACATCTTCTCCAGATATAATTTCTGAACGGATCTTTGAGGTTCTCAGCAGGTGGAAGATCCCCTACTTTCCTGTATTATAAGACCAACTCTGTCCCTGTGCTTCAGTAAAGTTAGATTGAGGGAACAGTGTAGGGTTAGAGTTAATAACATGATAGATTTGGGTTAGGAATCATTCTGCTGGATGAATAATGGTATTGGGAACCTGCGATATTTATAAGAATATAGAGGTGAAATATATGTATGAAAACAGAATCTATTTAAGATTTGAAGCCCAGAAGGGCATTGGGCCATTGATTGTGATACTTAGCATTGAATTATGTTCCTCATAGATGTCTCAGATAAATCGATATACAATGGCATAGGACCTTGTACCTTGGTTGATTGAATGTAGAAGATAACATCCAGTCAAAAACGATAGTCTACAGGATTAGGATGATAGTCGGTAGGATTAGGAAGAAGAGTGAGTTTAGGATTTGGACCAAAAGTTCTTTAGCAATAGGGTTTCGGGTAGAGAATGAAGGTAAATATCAACACATGTGAAGAGTCAGTCGAATTATGACCTGGGAAAAATATATAGGAAAGCAGATATCAATAGCGACATTACGAAATCACGCAAAGTATAAAGTGAGTGATAGGAGTATTCATTTTCAACCGGGTTGAGTTTCAATATATACTCTTAGGAAGAAACAAATATGTAGTCACCAATAGCATTGACATTTGAGAGCATTAGGCAACCTGGAAATGGATGTTTTTATCAATCCATATTCACTTTCCATTTAGGCTTTGGTACAATCATAAGTGTGACCTTTGCACATTTTGTCCAGAATATTACTGTGATAAAATATATATGTAGATCAGGTGACATGAGTATTTCTTCCAACACTTCTGGGAGCAATATTTTGAAGATGAATAAATTAGTGGGAGTACAAATAGGTGGACCATGTGTATATGAATATAGAGATAATGCATGAATAGAACATACTGTGAATAAATAATATAACTGGTTCCAACTTTAAATAACGGTTTGAATTGATATCTGAAAATAAACAGGAAATCTTATATTGATATACAAACATTCATTCCAACCAGATATTCATCTAATGGTAATATTTGAGTTATGGTTTATCATGAAGAGTGTGTGTGTTTTGCTTCAATACCGATTATGGAAATCAAAATAAGGTGTTTGAAACAAAATCTCATGAAAAGACCAGTCAAGAATCATGAAGGAATACATGTGTTCTGAATCAGGAATTGATTGAAAGTGAAACAAATGCCTATAAATTTGTGAACTTGTGGATGAAATATATATCCTCTCATGTGCAATCCTGAAGAAATAGTAATGCACCAGTGTTGAATAAAAATGAACGTCAAAAGACACATCATGTCCCATAGGAATCTACTTGCATTGATGTTAATCTGGGTCAGGTACTGTAGCATTATTAGGATTTGTATGCACCATTCACTGAAGTTAGTTTTCAGTACTAGGAAGATAATATAAATTTCAGGTGGATGAATATTTCTGAGAATATTCTAGTGAAAAGTTGATTATAAATCCACATAAATGAATATGAATGAATTTAGGGAGTGTATATAAGACACATATATAAAATATTTTGAGAAATCTGGAGAATATATATATATATACAAAACGCAAACACAGGCATTGAAAAGTAGCAATATATGTGCCAAACGAAATTCATCATGAAATATATATCGTCCACAGATGCAAAAATATTTATTTTAGTCAACATGGATATGAATAATACTGTATTACTAGGAAGTTAAAACATTGGTTGAATTTTCAGTTCCAACAGCGCTTAGGAGAAGTTTTCTCTTCTCACAATTTGTATCTGCCAAGTCAGCCATCTCACAATAGTATACGTGTGATGCCAGGTAGGATTCTATATGTGCATATAAAAATACATGTGCTGAATAGGCTACAGAGAAAGGGAGACAGGAATTCACATATTTGTTAACTTTAAAAACACATGGAGATCTATTTCAATTAAAAATTAAGTACATTTATAACACCTACCCTTTATCATGCAAAAGGCAAGTTCAACTATACACCATGCCCCCTCTGAACTGCTTGTATTTCCATTCAGCTTGGTTTATTTTTCTCCATCATATTAGGATTAGTAGTCAGAATCTAGTAGGTTTTGGGTTAGTATCAGGAATTCAGTATTTCTAATGGAAAATAAAAAAAATGTATCCAATGTTTATGGAAATATGTTCCACACAAAAATCTTCCCACTCTCATTCAGAGCCATGCATTGACATTACCTTCACCCCAAGAAAGACACAATTAGAGGAGAAGAGATAGAAAATCTGTGAATACATATCTGGAATGGAATATGCTCAGGAGTTCAAAACCTTGGAGTTGGTAGATGAGTTTCCAAAAGTAAGGGACAGTGTAAACACTCCACAAACATGGAGCTCTGCTGGCCTAAAGACTTCTGCAGAAAATGCCTCTGAGGTTGGGCACTTGAAATATACGTTGTTTTCAGGAGCTTTAGTTTCCTTTGTAGTGAGACCATCAAAGCTAGATCTGCATCTACGTGACCTGGAGGACATGGTTTCTTATTTACCAATGAACATGAGGCAGCAGTGTTGAATTCTCTCTTCGTTGGTAAACTGTGGCAGCTGGGGCCTAAGTGTCTCCCCATTTGGACTGTGAAGCCTCTTGGTCATCCTATACTTTTCGTGGTGTTTCTTGTTGTTGCACTAGGAGTTTGGTATTTGCTCCATGAAATAAAAGGAGTTGAACTGGGACAAAGTGCTGGAGGGAGTTCTGTCACGTGTTGTGGGTCAGGGTCTGCAGGAGAATGCACTAACCAGGCTTATATCCCACAATGCTTTGCCCCTTGACCATAGCAAACTTATTCTGAACATTGCCCTGAAACCTCTCCATATAACAAGATGCCTTTTCATACAAGCGTCTGCTACCTGCACCATGTCACTCACAAGCAATTTGGTAGGCAATGGCAGATTCACATAGCCACAACACAGATGTTTTATCACACACCTGCACACCACTACTCTAGGGCCACTACTCAGCAGGCTCCAACTTACTGGCATCTCTGTGCTACATAATTTTCACCAAACCCAGTCAATCAAGACACTGTCTGGTATGCTCATGATCAGCAACAGGACATCCAAAGTTTCTCCAGTGCCAACTGGTCATGGGAATTTAAAAAATTTATGATATTTATGTATCCACTTTTCAAGGTTGAAGTTGTAGGCACTGTGGGTTTCAATTCATTCAGGAAACATGAAATGCTGAGTAAGCTCATTTCAATGAAAGATCTGAAGAACTCTCACAGGCAAGGCTTCCCAAAGAGTGGCCAAAAGGTCACAAGAAGCCAGGCCTATTGAGTTCTACAATGTGAGGTGTATGTGTGTTTTGACTCTAAACTATGGCTGCCAAGTCTTTCAGAATAAAATCATGTGATATGCTGGCTGAGATTTCCAGTGCTCTGTGGAATGCCATCCTGGGCCTATATCTCAGTTTCCAAGGGCGACTCTCATGCGTGGTCTCCTAAAATTGCAACAAAATTCATGGCAGTACTTCTCTGAGGTAAGTTCTAGAACTCAGTCTCTAAGGGGAATCACACCAGAGTTCAAGCCTATGTTGACCCACACATCTCTTCCAAGACCCACACAAATGACCACATTTAAAACCAAAACACTCCAACATGACCCTCATCTTATTCCATCTAGACACTCATTTTTCTGTGGCTGGAGTTTTCCATGAAGGACGCAGGCCAAGAAAGTGTCCAAAATAAGCTCCCTTGCCCCTCATTTGCCTAAAGTCAGGGTGCCCTGGACATCCTTCTTGTAATCCAGGAGTGAACAAAAGACCTGCTGTTAATACTGCTCTGCTTCTCCAAATTGAGGACTACTGACTCTGGGGTTTAGGTTTTTTATGTGAATTGGAGTCATGAGAAAACCCAAGCACCTATGGGCTAGCCTCTGCAGGGATTTGAAGAACTAATTTGAAACAAAGGATCCCTATTCTCACTTGATGGAGGTCAGGAGCCTTACAGAGGAAGGCGAAAGACTTCATCCACAATGACTACTCTTTTGCCCATTTTGGTTTTGGATGCACACATGGGATCTTTCTTTAGATATATCAGGTGCTGAGAATCTAAGCCACAGCCTCACACAGCGCCAAGAGGCTGATTCAGACACATCCCTTTCCAATGCAATTAAGCAAAGAGCCACAGGTAAGGCCCATTAATTTCTATTTAAAAAATGTTTTCTTCAGGCTTCACAAAGCTGTGGTCTGAGGCAAAGACTTTGCTGACATACATGGGAAGAGAACAAAAGGTAAGCAAAAGGCCCAAAGCAGGGTTTCTCCACTGAAACTTACTGGTCACACTGATATCTGAGTTTTCTGAGATGCTCGCCATTCCTTCAGCTATCCAGTACATGGCCATGTCACAGAGCTTGGACGTAGTACATATCTTGGACACACAACCATGAGCCTATTCTGGAGAGTGGCCAGTATTCAGGAAGAAAACAGCAACTTAGGAATATAGCAGGTGTTGCCCATTGATAAGGCAAGCTGCATTGCATTCATAAATTGGGCAGGATGAATGCTGGAACGCTTTCTACTAGACAGGACACATCCATTGATGCATTCTCTTTTCTAATGTCTACAACCACGGACACATTGGGATACACAGAAATAGAAACAGTCACCTTGTCAAATCACTTATTAGAAACAGTTCACTCCAAACCACACAAACCACCTTTCCTACCTATTCTCAGAACATGAGACAAAACCACAAACACACACCCACACCCACAAAGGCACCTCTTTTCCCCAAGTAGGTTTCTGACTATCCGGTGTGTCCTCTGACTGGTGGGCCATACAACGTTTTCCCAAAATGGCCTGTCCTTTCTCAGATCTGGTCTCCTTGGTGAACTCCATGAAGTTGTCAGGAGCCAACAGTGAGCCAATACATGCTTTCTCAGGAAAGGCCACTCTTCAGAGCTTTCCTGGCATTTGGCCATGCACACATCAGTAGGTAATAAGAAAGACTGACTCTGTCCTTGGTAAATCCAAAGAAGTGAGAACACAGGGACAGGGACTGGGACTGGATTTGGGTGCCTGGCTTCCTGAATCCCAAGTTCAGAGATTTTCATCACCAAGGATGTGAGGTGAGGTCACTTCCATCAGGAACTGAATGAGGTCACTGCCTTGGCAACCATGTTGTCCTAACAGTTGCTTCCAAGGGTACCATGAAATGGAGGCTACCCCTACTTCCTGTGACACTTTCACAAGTTAGAATGGTATATCAACCATAGGCAACTGGAAACAGCTCTCCACACAGGCCTGGATTGGTCCTTCTTCTCTACATTAAGAAGAGAGTGGCTGATTCAGACACATCCCTTCATCCTGACCAGGTTGTTTGCAATGGAAGATGACTTTTGCTCTCTCAGTTCCTTCATAGTTACCCAGTTAGCCACTACTTCTTCAGGGATCATTTTTGCATGGACCTTTGAGTTTCTCGGCAGTTAGAACATCCCCTACATTCCTGTATTGTAAGACCAACTCTGTCTCTGCTCTTCTGTAAATTTAGATTGTGGGAACAGTGTATGGTTACGGTTAATAACAGGTTTGATTTGGATTAGGAATCATTCTGCTGGATGTATAATGGTATTGGGAACCTGCAATATTTACAAGAATATATAGGTAAAATATAAGTATGAAAACAGAAATCGAGGTAAGATTTGAAGCCCAGAAGGGCATTGGGCCCTTGATTGTGATACTTAGCTTTGTTTTATTTTCTGCACTGATGTCTCAGATAAATCGATATACAATTGCATAGGACCTTGTACCTTGGATGATTGATTGTCAAAAAGAACTTTCAGTTAAAAAGGGATAGTCGGTAGGATTAGAAAGATAGTCGGTAGGTTTAGAAAGGAGAGTGAGTATAGTATTTGGACCAAAAGTTATTTAGCTATAGGGTTTTTTGTATAGAGTGAATGTAAATGTCCACACATGTGAAGAGTCAGTCACAATGATGAACTGTTGAAAATATGTAGGAAATATATCAGATATCAATAGAGACATTAGGAAATCTGGTAAAGTATATTCGGTAGTGAGTGTTTAACAAAATAGGTACTTGTCACTCCCTGTTATCCTGTATGCTTAATAAAACACTGTTGAAATCTTGAGAACTGTTTCCTAATCTTGTTTCCCGAATGTGCTGACCCCAACTGCCAAACTGCAGAATGTACTCCCTCGCTCGTTTGCACGCAAACATCTCACTCACCCGGACCCATCAATAAACTTCCCTCCCTGCCCTCTCCAATTAAAATATATAAGCTCTGCTTAAGCTGTTCTCAGGGCTCTCTGCTCTATTCAAGTGAGCTCTGAGCCCCAGCATGCTGGACCCCCAATAAACCCTTTGCTTTTGCATGAGACAGTCTCTTGGTGGTCTCTTCCCGTGACGCTCACCCGACCTTTACATATGGATGTTCCACCGAGATCCGGCAGCGGCGGACGAGAGACCCCAACAGGCTTCTCTTGGGGTATGTAAGGTGCCTCTTTCTGGTTTCAGGTTTCAGGTTATGGCTTGGCAAAATGGCTGTCAATGAAGAGTGTGAGCTCTCTCCGATGGTGGCTGACAGACGTGTCACAGAGCCACAGGCCACGTACCTGGGGGACGCCGCTGAGGATTCTGGAATCGAGGAACAATAGTCTCTTCGAATCAGTGATATTTAGTTTCAGATTCGGTATTGCCAGCCCATCGGGTTTTGCTGGCTACTCAGTCCTGGTCTCAGTGTTGGACGTCCATTGCGTGTCTTTATTTTCTTGTCTTGTCTGTGTCGTGTGTCGTTGCTTTTACTGTTTGTGTATCTTTCATTATGGGACAGAGCACTTCAATGCCTCTGTCCCTGACCCTTGATCACTGGACCAAAGTACACTTAAGGGCTCAGAGTCTTTCTTTTTCAGTAAAACCCTGGACCTAGCAGACTCTCTGTGACTCAGAATGGCCCACCTTTAGATTCGGATGGCCCCTAGAAGGATCTTTCTACTTCCCACTAATTTAAAAAGTAAGAGATATTGTCTTTCAGCCAGGGAAACATAGCCATCCAGATCAACAGTCATATATCTTTACTTGGAAGGACCTCTGCAAATCTCCTCCTCCATGAGTGAGGCCTTTCCTTGCCCCTGCCCCTGCTCCTACTCCTTCCCCCATGATCTCTCAAACCCTCTGCTCCTCCTCCTCCTCCACCCTGTGTTCTCCCTGAGTCAAAGATTTGACTCTACTGGACTCTCCTCCCCCTCCTTATCTCCTGCCCACATCCCCCAACTCCCAACACCCTCTAAGTGATTCCTCTGCTGCTGACTCAGCCTCTCCACCATTGGAGGAAGCTAAGCCAGCCCAGCGCCCGCCAGATAACTCCCCCGCTGCACACACAGCCCCTCCTCCGCTGGAGGAAACTGGTCCAGCTAAAGGAACTCGCCGGCGGTGAGTATTTGAAAATGCTGGAACTCCCGTGATGCTCCCCCTCTATCCCTACGGGCCAGTGACTGTCGACGTCCTTGGGGGAAAAATGCAAGACTATCAATATTGGCCTTTCTCCTCTTCAGACCTATATAACTGGAAAAATAACAATCCCCCTTTTACCGAGGACCCCACCCGGCTATCAGGTGTGGTTGAGTCATTGATGTTTTCACACCAGCCTAATTGGGATGACTGCCAACAACACCTAGGGACTCTCTTCATGACAGAGGAACAAAAGAGAATCCTCCTGGAAGCTAGAAAAAAATATTCTCGGACGAGATGGGTGACCGACACAACTTCCCAAAATATTCAACACGGCTTTCCCTTGAACCAACCCAACTGGGCCCCCAACACCTTTGAAGGTAGGGAGCATTTGTCCACTTATCACCGGGTTCTAATTGCGGGTATTTTAGTGGCCGCTAGGTGACCAACAAATTTGGCCAAGGTAAGAGAGATTATTCAAGGGCCTGATGATTCCCCCTCTATGTGTCTAGAGAGAATTATGGAGGCATATAGGAGATATACTCCTTTCAATCCTCAGGCAGAGGATCAAAATGCATACGCATGATGGCCTTTATTGGGCAAGCTGCCCTGGATATTAAAAGAAAGTTACAATGCTTAGATGGATTACAAGATATGACTTTGAGAGATTTAGTCTGAGAAGCCAAGAAGGTATACTATAAGGTAGAAACTGAGGAAGAGTAGGGAGCAAAGGGAGGATAAAAGAAAAAGACAGACTAAGGCATTGACTAAGGTCTTGGTCTCAAAAACAAATAGGCCAGAAATAAGAAACATGGAGACAGGAAGGAATACCTGGGCCCACACTACAGGCCACCCCTGGCCTCAGATCCAAGTGCCTACTGTAAAGAAAATGGACTCTGGGTCAAAGAGGGCCCTAGAAAGAGACAGCCATGCCAGCCAGCCATTCTGACTCTGGAGGATGACTAAGAACGTCGGGGTTCAGATCTCCTCACAGAGGTCAGGGTAACTTTTGAAGTAGAGGGTACCCCAGTAAACTATGAAGTAGATACAGGGGCAATATACTCAGCCCTTAAGGCCCCATTGGGCTCTCTTTCAAATAAAAGGTCTCTAATTCAAGGGGCTAATTACAGTAAATATCGAGCTTGGACAACTAAGAGGACCATGGACCAGGGGGAAAAAATATCCATCACTCCTTTTTAGTAATCCAAGAATGCCCTGCCCCATTGATGGGCAGAGATCTGCTCACCAAGCTCCGGGCCAAAATAACTTTTAACCCTGAAGGCCCCCAATTGGAATTTCTAAATCCTTCAGTAAAAACTCCTATAATCACGGCTCTAAATATGACAGTAGAAAATGTACATCAACTCACTCACCTTGGTTCAAAGAAATTGCATTCATTCCTGAAGGATCAAGAACAGAGTTTTCCACTAACCGACTCACAGCGAAAGAAAATAACTAAACGGGTTACAAAAGCCTTTCGGGTCCATCAGTTGGTTAATGCTTACCCTTCCAAGCTTCCTGCAGGAAAGCACCTACGAGGAGCCAGACCAGGACAATTCTGGGAAGTGGACTTAACTAAAATTAAGCCAGCAAGGGATGGACTGAAATATCTCCTAGTCTTTGTAGATACATTTTCAGGATGGATTGAAGCCCTCCCCAGGAAAAAAAAAGAAAAAAGAAAAAAAAGAAACAGCACAAATGGTGGTCAAATGATCCTGGAAGATATTTTTTCAAGAAACGGCCTCCCTAAAGTAATAGGGTCTGATAATGCACCGGCGTTTGTGGCTCAGGTAAGTCAGGGGTTTGCCAGGACCCTGGGGATTAATTGGAAGTTACATTGTGCTTATAGACCACCGAGTTCAGGACAGGTAGAAAGAATGAATAGAACCATTAAAGAGACCATAACAAAATTAAGCTTAGAGACCGGCATAAAAGATTGGACTATGCTCCTGCCTTATGCACTGTTTAATGCAAGAAATACTCCCTCTGTTTCTTTGTGTAACCTCACCCCCTATGAAATTCTCTATGGTGCCTCTCCTCCAGGACGGGACCTAACCCCAACTCTAAGACCTAACGATCCCTTCCACACCCCCTTGCTTGAAAGACTTAAAGTTCTTAAAAGAACTCAGGGATACCTGCGAAAACAGATGGCCACTGCCTACCAAACTGGGGAAGAGGGAACTGCACATCGATATCAAGTAAGAGACTTCGTCTAGGTAACATGACATCAGGTGTCAATCCTGGAACCCCGCTGGAAAGAACCATAGCAGGTGCTACTTATAACACCTACAGCAGTAAAGGTAGACAGAATCTCTTCCTGTATCCATATCTCTCATCTCAAGCCTGCGGCCTGTCCAGACACTGACTGGAAACTGGAAAAGACTGGTAACACTTTCAAATTGTGTATTCGCCATGTGGATAAGGCTATAGACTCTCCCCTTCACCACCAGTAGTACTAACCCTCATCAGCCCGTTCAGCAGCGATGGCTGATCACAATCCTACTGGAAAAGAAGTATGGTCTATCTTGCATACAGCCCATTTAGGGACCTGGTGGCCATCTCTCCCCCCAGATATTTGTCAGCTGGGTATAGGTCTTTCCTATTGGGATATCCCTGATGAAGAGGATCCCACTAAAATTCCATTAAATCCCTTCTACACAATAGATAATGGAAACAATCATTATGGATGTAGCGACACGTGAGCCAGATGCAGGTTGGCTTGCCTAGATTACTGTTTGCCCGGCGGTCTATCAAAGACACAAAACTCACGGCTGTGTTGGGGGATAGCCGACTTCTTCTGTAAGTCATGGGGATGTGAGCATACAGGAAGTGCCTGATGGAACCCAAACTCCTAATCAATTTCTGTACAAAGCATTGGCCATATTACCAATTAGATAACCAAAACCGATGGCCCACAGAGGGGTCTCTTGATCCTCAAATCTGCATGACCTTTTTAACTTCTGCAAATGATCAAAAAGGTGAAAGGTGATTCCCCTATGTGGAGGCCTTTTCCCTCCTTTGCTCACATCCTGAACTATGCTTCTCCAATAGATCCTCACACACAGCCTTCTGCTCCAGACCTGCAGCGGTCACTCCCACCTCAGCAACATGATTTCTCCCCTCCAATTTCTAGATCAAAAACCCAAACCTCCGCCAATTCTCAGACCATTACTCTCTTGCTGAGGTAGCAGGTACATAGGTACCCCTCCACCCACTCACTAATCTCTTCTCCTGTCAGAGCCCACACCGGGTCCCAGCAGGTCCTCTTACCAGTTAACCCAAAGCTCAAATCAGCTGAGGAGAGCCCTTAGACCCCTATCCAAAATGAAATGAAAATGGCCTTTAAAATTTCTTTGTCATCACTGAAAACAGGTTACTAAGAATTTAAAGTCCCTCACAGTTTTTTAGGGATACTAACTCCCGTCTTCCCCTTTGCTCTACCTGTTCTACTGCTCAACTTTTTGTTTCTAGGAAAATCCCAGACCCCTTTCCCATTATTCTTTTACATCTCTCCTACCTCATTCAGATCAATGGAGCTGCTCACAGTCACACCTTCCCCGTCTTCCCCCTCTGTACCAGGCCCTCAGAAAAGTCTTAACTGACCTTCTCCAGAAGTCTTCACCATGGCTGACTTTAGGGCTTTCAGCAAAAGAGTCCCTATAAAAGAGTTCAGAGTAGATAAACTTCCTCTTTTAGTGTTGCCCTCTTCTACTTGGCCACTGGCTAAAACAATCAGCACTCCTACGCTAGACACCTCATTACTAGTTTTTCACAAAATATGTGAACAAGGCCTCTGGCCTTGAGCTGGGGCTTCACAGAGATGGCTAGATTTTTATGATAAAGATGTTACCAACTGGGCTCCATGGTAACAGCTGGCAGGGGGAAAATATAAAGGGAAGAAAAAGCTCTCCCTCACCCAGGTGTCCTTGAAAAGTTAACTTGCCCAGAACAGAGGAAAAAGCAGGAAAAAAACTGCCTTTTGTGAACTTCTGCAGACTGTGAACTTCTGAGCCCCTTCCCTTACATGTTGGGTACAAAATTCTGAAACTACCGAAACTTGGGTTTCAGGGGATTAGTTGATTACAACAGAAGTAATGCCCTCTGAAACCGTTTGCAACAAACAGGACTGTCTCCCTGTCTTTGGTACTATCTTAGGTGCCTTGCCTTGTCCGTGCCTAAAACAGTATAATTCTATATACTTAAACATTGTTTATGTTTTCATCAAATGGTCAACAGCTGGGATTAATTGTGTAATGGTGCAGATGTTTCCCAGAGTGCTTTATTATGACGCAGGCTCATTTGAAGATCAAATAGGTGGCCATAAAACCCGGTTCCACTGGGAACATATATCCCTCACTTTAGCCATCCTATTAGGAATAGGAGTTGCTGCAGGGGTGGGCACAAGAACTACTGCCTTGGTCCATGAGACACATCAAATGACCCAATAAGAAGCAACAATACACCAAAACCTAAAGATATTAGAAACCTCTATCACAGCTTTTCAGGAATTTTTAACCTCTCTCTCTGAAGTTGTTTTACAGAACAGTCGAGTGTTGATCCTCCTCTTCATGAGAGAAGGGGTCCTTTGTTCTGCATCGATGGAAGAATGTTGTGTTTATGCTGACCATAGTGGAGTTGTTAAAAAATCTATGAGTAAATTAAAAAATGCCTTGAAGAGTGTCAACGAGAGAGGGAGGCCCATAATGGGTGGTTTGAGTCTTGGTTCACACAGTCCCCTCGTTAACTATGAATTTATCAACCCTGGCCAGTCCAATAATAATCCTCATATTATTGCTAACTATAAAATCCTGTTTGCTAAACCGTGTAATTTCTTTTCTCCAAGCTCAAATTGGACAAGTTGAACTTATGGTAATACCCCACTATCAGACATAGAATGTGACACCCGGCAATGATCACTTTTATGATTAAAAGTAGCCAGAAGAAGAATTGGGGGATGAAAGGTTAATAAAATAGGCACTTGTTACTTCCTTTTTTTCTGTACGCTTAACAAAACACTGTTGAATTCTTGAGAAATGTTTGCTAATCTTGTTCCCATAATGTGCTGTCCCCAACTGACAAACTGCAGAATGTACTCCCTCACCCGGTTGCATGCAAACTGCCCACTTGCCCTGACCCATCAATAAACTTCCCTCCGTGCCATCACAAAGGAAAGTATATAAGCTCTGCTTAAGCTTTTCTCAGGGCTCTCTACTCTATTCAAGTGAGCTCTGAGTACCAGCATGCTGGACCCCCAATAAACCCTTTGCTGTTTAATGAGATAGTCTCTTGGTGGACTCTTCCTCCAACGCTCGCCTGACCTTTACTTGGATGATTGAATGTTGAAGAGAACATCCATTCAAAAAGGGATAGTCGGTAGGATTAGAAATATAGCTGGTAGGATTAGGACAAAGAGTGAGTATAGGATGAACTGGAGAAAATACGTAGGAAAGCAGATATCAATAGAGACATTATGAAATCAAGCAACGTATAAAGTGAGTGATAGGATTAGACATTATCAACAGTGTTGAGTTTCAATATATAAACTTAGGAAGAAACAAATATGTACTAACCAATATCATTGACATTTGCGAGCAATAGGCAACCTGGACATGAATGTTTTTAGTAATCCAGGATTGCTTTCCATTTAGGCTTTGGTACAATCATAAGTGTGACCTTTGCATTTTGTGATCTGAATATTACTGGGATAAAATGTATATGTAGATCAGGTAACATGAGTATTTCTTCTAACATTTTGGGAGCAATATTTTGAAGACGTATAAATTAGTATTGGGGGTACAAAAGTTGTACCCTGTGTCTATGAATATAGAAGTAATGCATGAATTGACAATACTGTGAATAAATAATATAACTGTTTCAACTTTAAATAATGGATTGAATTGATATCTGAAAATATATAAGAAATCTTATATTGATATACAATCATTCATTCCATCGAGTTATACATCAAATGGTAATATTAGGGTTATGTTTTATCATGAAGGGTGTGTGAGTTTTGCTTCAAAAGTGATTATGGAAATGGAAAATAATGTATTTGGAATGAAGTCTCATGAAAAGACGAGTCAAGAAACATAGAGGAATACATGTGTTCTGAAGCAGGAAGTGATTGTAAGTATAACAAAAGCCTATAAATTTACTAACTTGTGCAAAAACCGAAGAAATAGTATGTAACAGTGTTTAATTAAAATGAACGTCAAAATACACATCATGTCTCATTGGAATCTACTTGCATTGATGTTAAACTGGGTCAGTTACTGTAGAAACAATAGGATTTGTAAGGACCATTTAATAAAGTTAGTTTTCAGTACTAGGAAACAAAAATATATTCCAGGTGGATGAATATATCTGAGCATAAACTTGTGAAAATTTGATTATAAATCCACATTAATTAACATGAATGAATTTAGGGAGTGTATATATGACACAAATATTACATATTTTGAAAAGTCAGGAGAGTGTATATATATATATACAAAAAACACACACAGACACATTAAAAAGTAGCAATATATATGCCAAACAAAATTCATCATGAAATATACATAATCCACAGGTTCAAATATATTCATTTTACTGAACATGGATTTATGTATAATGTTGTTCAACTAGGAAGCTCACCCATAGGTTGAATTTTCAGTTCCAAAAGCATTTAGGAGGAGTGATCTCTTCTCAGAATTTCTTTCTGCCAAGTCAGCCACTTCACAAAAATGTATGAGTGATACTAAGTAGGATTCTATTTGTGCATATAAAAATACATGTGCTGAATAGGCTCCAGAGAAATGGAGACAGGAATTCACACATAAGTGAACTTTAAAATCAATGGAGAACTATTTCAATTAAAAATTCACTAGATTTGTATCACCTACGAAAAATCATGCAAAAAGGCAGTCCAACTATACATGATGCCTCCCCTGAACTGCTTGTATTTCTCTAGTGTTTGGGATATTTGCCTCCATCATATTAGGATTAGTATTCAGAGTCTAGAAGGGTGTGGGTTAGTGTCAGGGATTCAGTATTTCGTATGAAAAATAGGAAAATGAATGCAATGTGTATGCAAATATGTGCTACACAAAATCTTCCCACTCTCATCCAGAACAATGCCTAGACATCACCTTCGCCCCAAGAAAGACACAATTAGAGGAGAAGAGTTAGAAAATCTTTGAATACATATCTGCAATGGAAAATTATCAGGAGTTCACAACCTTGGATATGGTAGAGGAATTTCCAAAAGTAAGAGACAGGGTAAACCACTCCACAAACATGGACCTTTGCCTGCCTAAAGACTTCTTGATAAACTGCCTCTAAGGATGGGAACTTGAAATATATGTTGTTGTCAGGAGCTTTAGCTTCCTTTCTAGTGAGACCATCAAAGCTAGGTCTGATTCTCTGTGACCTGGAGGATATGCTTTCTTATTTTCCAATGAACATGAGGCAGTAGTGCTGAATTCTCTCTTTGTAGGCAAATTGTTGCCACGGGGGCTAAGTATATCCACATGTTGACTGTGAGTCCATATGGTCATCCTCCACATTTCGTGGTGTTTCTTGGTGCTGCACTGGGAATTTGGTATTTGCTTCACGGAATACAAGGAGCTCAACTGGGACTCAGAGCTGGAGGGAGTTCTGTCAGGTATGGTGGGTCAGGATCTGCAGGAGAATGCACCAATCAGGCTTCTATCCCACATAGTTTGCTCCCTTGACCATAATAACCTGATTGTGAACATTTCGGTTAAACCTCTCCTTATAAAAAGATGCCTTTACATATAAGAGTCTGCAGGATGCACCATGTCAGCCACAAGCCATTTGGAAGTCAAAGGCAGATCCACAAGGCCCCAGGACAGAAATTTTATCACAAAACTGCACACCACTGCTCTTGGTCAACTACTCAGTAGGCTCCAACTTACTGGCATCTCTGTTCTACACCATTTTCATGAAACCCAGTCAATCAAGGCATTGTCTGGTACACTCAGGATCAGCAACAGTACATCCAAAGGTTCTCCTGTACCACCTGGTCAAGGGAATTTCAAAAATGTCATGGTATTTATCTAGCCATTTTTCAAGGATGATATTGGAGGCACTGTGAGTTCCAATTATTTTAGGAACCATTCAATGGTGAGGAAGCTCATTTCAATGAATGCTCTGGAGAACTCTCACAGGCAAGTCATCCAAAAAAGTGGCAAAATGGTCACGTGAATCCAGGCCCATTGAGGTCTACAAAGTGAGGTCCATGTTTGTTTTGACTCTCAACTATGTCTGCCAAGACTTTCAGAAAAAAATCATGTGATATCCTGGCTGAGATTCCCAGTGCTGTGTGGAAAGCCACCCTGAGCCTAGATCTCAGTTTCCAATGGCGACTCTCATGCGTGGCCTCCTAAAATCCCAACGCAATTCATGGCAATACTTGTATGAGTTCAGTTCCAGAACTCAGTCTCTTAGGGGAAACACA
This sequence comes from Callospermophilus lateralis, assembly GCF_048772815.1. Taxonomy (NCBI): domain Eukaryota; kingdom Metazoa; phylum Chordata; class Mammalia; order Rodentia; family Sciuridae; genus Callospermophilus; species Callospermophilus lateralis. The sequence continues at coordinate 3,066,519 of NW_027517127.1, forward strand.
CCAGAGTTCCAGCTGAGGTGGACCAAGTAATCTCTTCCAACCACAATTAGAACCAAAACACTCCCACATGGCCCACATCTTCTTCCATTGAGACACTCATCAAAACCTCTGGCTGAAGGTTTACATGATGGGTGCAGCCCAAGACAGTGTCCAAAATATGCTCCCTTGCCCCTCTTTTGCCTAAAGTAAGGGTGGACTGGACCCCTTTCCTCTGAACCTGGAGTGATCAAATAAGCCTGCCGTTAATACTGCTCTGATTCTCCAATTTGAGGCCTACTGACTGTCAGGTATAGATTCTTTATGTGATTTGGAGTAATGAGGAAACACAAGCACCTATTGTCTACCCTCTGCAGGCCTTTGAAGAACTCATTTTAACCAAAGGATCCCTATTCTCACTTGATGGAGGTCAGGAACCTAACAGAGAAAGGCAAGAGACTTCTTCCAGAATGACTGATATTTTTACATTTCGGTTTTCGATACACATATGGGAACGTACTTTAGATCCATCAGGTGCTGAGAATCTAACTCATAGCCTGACACAGGGACAAGAGGCTTATTCAGACACATCCCTTTCCAAAGCAATTAACCAAAGAGCTACAGGTGATGCCCATTAATTTCCATTTGAAAACTGTTTTCTTTAGGCTTCAAAAAGGGGTGGCCTGAGGCAAGAAACTTTCTTACACTCAGGGCAACAGAACAATAGGTAAGCAAAAGGCCCAAAGCAGGGTTTCTCCACTGAGACTTTCCTGGTCACATTGATATCTGCATTTTCTGCTATGCTCGCCACTCCATTCTGCTATCCAGTACATGGCCATGTCACAGAGCTTGGAGGTGGCACATATCTTGGACACAAAAACATGAGCCTATTCTGGATAGTGGCCAGAATTCGGGAAGAAAACAGGAACATAGGAGGATAGTAGGGGTTGCTCATCCATAAGTCAAGCTACAATCCACTCATAAATTGGGTAGGATGAATGCTGGGAAGCTTTCTACTAGACAGGACGTATTCATTGATGCATTCTCTTTTCTCATGTCTACAAACACGGACACAGTGGGATACACAGACACTAGCCTTGTCAAACGGCTTTCTAGAAGTACTCCACTCCATACCAAACAAACTGCCTTTCCTACCTATTCTGAGAACATGAATAAAAACCACAAACTTACACCAACAACCACAAAGGCACTTCCTACCCCCAATAAGTCTTTGACTATCCAGAGTGTCCTCGGACTGGTCGACCATAGTATGTTACCCTGAATTGGCCTGTCCTGTCTCAGATCTGGTCTCCTCGGCCAACTCTGTGAAGTTGTCAGGAACCAACTGTGAGCGACTACCTGCTTTCTTAGGAAAGGTCCCTCTACAGAGCTCTCCTGGCATTTGTCCATCTTCACATCAGTAGATACCAAAAAAGACTGTCTGTCCTTGGTAAATCGAAACAAGTTATCCCACTGGGACAGCGACTGGGACTATCTCTGGGTGCCTGGCTTCCTGGATCCCAAGTTCAGAGAGTTCCATCACCAAGTAAGTGAGGTGAAGTCACTTTCTTCAAAAATGAATGAGGTCACTGCCCTGGCAACCACTTTGTTCTAACAGTTGCTTCAAATGGTCCCATGAGATGAAGGGTGCTCCTACTTCCTGTGACACTTTCACAAGTCAGAATGGTATATCAACCATAGTCAACGGGGAACTTCTCTCCACACAGGCCTGCTTTGGTCCATCTTCTCTACATTAAGAAGAGAGAGGCTGATTCAGACACATCCTTTCATCCTCTCCAGGTTGTTTGCCATGTAAAATAAGTTTTGCTCTCTCAGGTCCTTCATAGCTGCCTACAACTTTTCCAAGGATCATATCTGCATGGAACTCTGAGGTTCTCAGCAGGTGGAAGATCACCTACATTCCTCTATTGTAAGACCAACTCTGTCCATGCTCTTCTGTAGTTAGATTGAGGGAAGAGTGTATGCTTAGGATTAACAACAGGTTCGATTTGGGTTAGAAATAATTTGGGGGATGAATAATGGTATTTGGAACCTGCAATATTTAAAAGAATATACAGGTGAAATGTAAGTATGAAAACCGAAATGTATGTAAGATTTGAAGCCCGGACGGCTATTGAACCCTTGATTGGGATACTTAGCTTTGAATTATGTTCTGCACAGATGTCTCTGATAAATCGATATACAATGGCATAGGACCTTGTGCCTTGGATGACTGAATGTGGAAGAGAACATCCAGTCAAAAAGTGAGAGTCGGTAGGATTAGGAAGATAGTCGGAAGGTTTAGAAAGAAGAGTGAATATAGGATCTGGACCAAAAGTTCTTCAGCAATAGGGTTTCGGGTAGAGAGTGAATGTAAATATCAGCACATGTGAAGAGTCAGTCACATTGATGAACTGGGGAAAATATGTAGGAAAGCAGATATCAATAGAGACATTAGGAAATCAGACAAATTATAAAGTGAGTAATAGGATTTAACATTTTCACAGGGTTGAGGTTGAATATATAATCTAAGGAAGAAACAAACATGTAGTCACCAATAGGATTGACATTTGAGAGCATTAAGTAACCTGGACATGGATGTTTTTAGTAATTCATGCTCACTTTCCATTTAGGCTTTGTTACAATCATCAGTGTGATCTTTGCATTTTGTGTCCAGAATATCACTGTGATAAAATGTATATGTAGATCAGGTGACATGAGTATTTCTTCCACCATTTCTGGGAGCAATATTTTGAACATGTATCAATTAGTATTGGGAGTACAAATAGGTGTACTTTGTGTACTTCTAATGGTAACATTAGGGTTACGGTTTATCATGAAGTGTGTGTGAGTTTTGCTTCAAAAATGATTAAAGAATCGAAAATAATATGTTTAGAAAGAAGTCTAGTGAAAAGACCACTAAATAATCATAAAGGAATACATGTTTTCTGAAAGAGGAAGTGATTGAAAGTGAACCAAATGCCTATAAATTTGTGAACTTGTGGATGAAAGGATATATCCTATGATGTCCATAAACTGAAGAAAAAGTAATGTACCAGTGTTGAATAAAAACAAACTTCAAAATACATATCATGTCCCATAGGAATCTAACTGCATTGATGTTAATCCTGGTCAGTTACTATAGAAATATTAGGATATATAAGGACCATTCACTGAAGTTAGTTTTCAGTACTAGGAAACAAATATGTATTTCAGGTGGTTGAATATTTCTGAGAATAATCTTGTGAAATGTGAAATGTTGATTATAAATCCACATACACGAACTAGAATGAATTTACGGAGTGTATAATAAGAGATATATATTTCATATATTGGAAAATCTGGAGATATATACATATATATATATATATATATATACACACACACACACACACACACACACACACACACACACACATTAAAATGTAGCAATATATATGCCAATCGAAATTTATCATGAAATATATATCATCCACATACCTAAAAATATTAATTTTACTGAACATGGATTTATGTTTAATGTTGTTCACTAGGAAGCTCACCCATAGGTTGAATTTTCAGTTCCATCAGTATTTAGGGGCAGTGATGTATTCTCATAATTTGTAAATTCCAAAGTCAGTTTGCTCACAAGAATGTACGTGTGATACCAGGTAGAAGTCTATATATGCATAAAAATATACATGTTCTGAATAGGCTACACAGAAAAGGAGACAGGAATTTACATATGTGTTAACTTTAAAAACTCATGGAGAAATATTCCAATGAAAGGTTGACAAGAATGATAACACATACCCTTGATAAAGCAGAAGGAAAATCCAAGTATACACCATGCCTCCTATGAAAGGCCTGTATTTCTATCCTGTTAGGTTTCTTTTTCTCCATCATTTTAGGATAAGTAGTCAGAGTCTATTAGGGTATGGGTTTGTGTCAGGGATTCAGTATTTCAAATGGTAAATAGGATAATGAATCCAATGTGTATGCAAATATGTGCTACACAATAAACTTCCAACTCTCATCCAGAACAATGCCTTGACATTACCTTTGGCCCAGTGAGACACAATTAGAGGGGAAGAGTTTGAAAATCTGTGAATACAAATCTGGAATGGAAAATGCTCAGGAGTTCCCAACCTGGGAGCTGGTAGAGGAGTTTCCAAAAGTACGGGACAGTGTAAACACTACACAACCATGGAGCTCTGCTGGCCAAAAGAATTCTGGAGAAACTGCCTCTGAGGTGTGGCACTTGAAATATATGTTTTTGTCAGGAGCTTTATCTTCATTTGTCATGAAACCATCAAAGCTGGGTCTGCATCTATGTTACCTGGAGAACATGGTTTCTTATTTTCCAATGATCATGAGGCAGCGGTGCTGAATTCTCTCTTTGTAGGTAAACTGAGGCCACTGGGCCGAAGTGTCTCCCATGTGGACTGTGAAGCCATTTGGTCATCCTCCAATTTTCGTGGTGTTTCTTGCTGCTGCACTGGGAGATTGGTATTTGCTTCACGAAATACAAGGAGTTCAACTGGGACACAGTGTTGGAGGGAGTTTTGTGACATGTGGTGGTTCAGAGTCTGCAGGAGAACGCACCAACCATGCTTCTATCCCATATGCTTGCCCCCTTGACGATAGCAAACTGATTCTAAACATTGCCCTGAAACCTCTCTATATAACAAGACGCCTTTACATATAAGGGTCTGCTTGGTGCACCATATCAGCTAAAAGCCATTTGGAAGTCAATGGCAGATCCACATGGCACCACCACAAATATTTTATCACACACCTGCACATCACTGCTCTGGGCCAACTACTCTGCAGTTTTCAACTAACCGGCATCTCAGTTCTACACCATTTTCATTATACCCATCAATCAAGGCACTGTCTGGTATAATAATGATCAGCAACAGGACATCCAAATGTTCTTCATTGCCACCTCGTCATGCGAATTTCAAAAATTTCATGGTATTCATCTATCCATTTTACAAGGTTGAAGTTGGAGCCATTGTGGCTTACAATTCATTCAGGAACCATTAAATGGTGAGGAAGCTCATTTCAATGAAAGCTCTGGTACAATCATAAGTGTAAACTTTGCTTTTTGTGTCCAGAATATTACTGTGATAAAATATATAAGGAGATCAGGTGACATGAGTATTTCTTCCACCATTTCTTTGAGCAATATTTTGAAGACGTATAAATTAGTATTGGGGGTACAATAGGTGTACGCTGTGTCTTTGGATATAGAGATAATGCATGAATAGACCATACTGAGAATAAATAATATAACTGGTTCCAATTTTAAATAATTTTTTGAATTGATACATGAAAATATACAGAAAATCTTATATTGATATACAATCATTCATTCCAACCAGTTCCACATTTAATGGTAATATTAGGGTTATGGTTTATCATGAACAGTGTGTGAGTTTTGCTTCAAAAGTGATTATGGAAATCAATAATAATGTGTTTGGCAAGAAGTCTCATGAAAAGACCAGTCAAGAGACCTGGAGGAATACATGTGTTCTGAAGAAGGAATTGATTGAACGTGAAACAAATGCCTGTAAATTTGTGAAATCGTGGATAAAATATATATACTATGATATATATATATATATATATATATATATATATATATAAAACATAGGTGAAATATATGTATGAAAACAGAAATCTAAATAAGATTTGAAGCCCAGAAGGGCATTGGGCCCCTGATTGATATCCATATCTTTGAATTACTTTCTGCAAAGTTGTCTCAGATAAATCCATATACAGGGGCATAGGACCTTGTACCTTGGATGATTGAATGTAGAAGAGAACATCCAGTAAAAAAGGGATAGTCAGTAGTGAAAGCTTAATAAAATAGGTACTTGTCACTTCCTGTTTTTCTGTACGCTTAACAAAACACTTTTGAAATTTTGAGAATATTTGCTAATCTTGTTCCCAGAATGTGCCGTTCCCTACTGCCAAATTGCAGAATGTACTCCCTCACCTGGTTGCACGCAAACCGCCCAGTCGCCCAGACTCATCAATAAACTTCCCTCTCTGCCCTCTCCAAGGAAAGTATATAAGCTCTACTTAAGCTGTTCTCAGGGCTCTCTGCTCTGTTCAAGTGAGTTCTGAGCTCAAACATGCTGGACCCCCAGTAAATCCTTTGCTGTTGCATGATAAAGTCTCTTGGTTGTCCCTTCTTCTGACGCTAGCCCGACCTTTACATATGGAGGTTCCACCTAGATCGAGCAGTTGTGGACGAGAGATCCCAAAGGACCCCTCTAAGGTAAGTAAGGCGCCTCTTTCTGGTTTCAGGTTTCAGGTTAGGGCTTGGCAAATTGACTGTCAATGAAGAGTGTGAGCTCTCTCTGACGATGCCTGACAGTCGTGTTACAGAACTCAAGCCATGTCTCTGGAGGACACCACAGAGGACTCCGGAAATTGAGGAACAATAGTCTCCTCGACTCAGTGATATTTTGATTCGGATTCGGTATTGCCAGCCCATCGGGTTTTGTTGGCAACTCAGTCCTGGTCTCAGTGTTGGACGTCCATTGCCTGTCTTTATTGTCTTGTCTTGTCTGTGTCATGTGTCGTTGCTTTCACTGTTTGTGTATCTTTCATTATGGGACAGCGCACTTCAATGCCTTTTTCCCTGACCCTTGATCACGGCACCAAAGTCCGCTTAAGGGCTCAGAATCTTTCTTTTTCAGTAAAGTGCCGGATGTTGCAGATTCTCTGTACCTCAGAATGGCCAACATTTGGAGTTGAATGGCCCCTAGAAGGATCTTTCTACTTCCCACTAATTTAAAAAGTCAGAGATATTGGCTTTTAGCCAGGGCCACATAGCCATCTGGATCAACAGCCATGTATCTTAACTCAGCAGGACCTCTGCAAAGCTCCTCCTCCATTGGTGAAGCCTATCCTTGCCGCTGCCCCTGCTCCAACTTCTTCCCCCAGGAACTCTCAAACACTCTTCTTCTTCTTCTCCTCCACCCTCTGTTCTCCCTGAGTCACCAGATTTGACTCTACTGGACTCTCCTCCCCCTCCTTATCCCCTGCCCTGGTTCCCCAGCCCCCAACACACTCTAAGTGATTCCCCTGCTGCTGACTCAGCCTCTCGTCCATTGCAGGAAGCTAAGCCGGCCCAGCGCCCTCCAGATAATTTCCCTGTGGCACACACAGCACCTTCTCCCATGGAGGAAGCTGGCCCAGCTAAAGGAATGCGCTGGTGGCAAAAGATTGAAAACCCTGGAACTCTCGGGATGCTCCCCCTCCTTCCCTAGAGGCCAATGGTTATCGACAGCCATGGGGGAAGAATGCAAGCCTACCAGTATTGGCCTCTCTCCAGACCTATATAACTTAAAAACTTACAATCCCCCTTTTCCGAGGACCCAACACAGCTCTCAGGTGTGGTTGAGTCATTAATGTTTTCACAACAGCCTACTTCAGAAGACTGCCAACAACTCCTAGGAACTCTCTTCATGACAGAGGAACAAAAGGGAATCCTCCAGGAACCTAGAAAAAAATATCCTCGGACCAGATGTTCATCCGACACAACTACCCAACATAATCAAAGCCGGCTTTCCCTTTAACCGACCCAACTGTGACCCCAACACCTTTGAAAGTAGGGAGCTTCTGTCCACTTATAGCTGGGCTCTAATACTGGGTCTCCAAACAGCCGCTAGTGACCAACTAATTTGGCCAAGGTAAGAGAGATTATTCAAGGGCCAGATGAATCTCCCTCTATGTTTCTAGAGAGAATTATGGAGTCATATAGGACATATATTCCTTTCGATCCTCAGGCAGAGAATCAGAAGGCATCTGTCATGATGGGCAAACTGCAATCGATATTAAAACAAATTTACAAAGCTTAGATTGATTACAAGATATCACTTTGAGAGATTTCGTCAGAGAATCTGAGAAGATATACTATAAGAGAGAAACTGAGGAAGAGAAGGGAGCAAAGTGAGGTTAATGAAGCAAAAGGCAGACTAAGGTGTTGACTAAGGTCCTGGGCACAACAACAAATAGGCCAGAAATTAAGAAACAGGGAGACAAGAAGGGATAAGTTGGCCCACGACAGAGGCCACCCCTGGCCTCAGATCAATGTGCCTACTCTAAAGAAAAAGAACACTGGGTCAAAATTGCCTTAGAAAGTGACAGCCAGGCCAGCCAGCCATTCTGACTCTGGAGGATGACTAAGAAAGTCGGGTCTCATATCCCTTCCCCGAGCTCAGGGAAACTTTTGAAGTGGAGGAGACCCCAGTAAACTGGATACAGGGGCAATATACTCAGCCCTTAAAGCCACAATAGGCGCTCTATCTAATAAAAGGTCTCTAGTTCAAAAAACTAATGGCAGTAAATATCGGACTTGGACAACTAAGAGGACCATTGACTTGGGGAAAGGAAAAATCCATAATTTCTCCCTAGTAATCCCAGAATGCCTGGCCCCATTGATGGGCAGAGATCTGCTCACCAAGCTCTGGGCCAAAATAACTTTTAACCCTGAAGGCCCCCAAGTGGAATTTCTAAATCCTTCAGTAGAAATTCCAAGAGTCACGGCTCTAACTATGTCAGTAGAAAATGTACATCAACTCACTCACCATGGTTCAAAGAATCTGCAGGCATTCCTGAAGGATCAAGAACAGAGTTTTCCACTAACCGACTCACAGTGAAGGAAATAACTGAATGGGTAACAAAAGCCTGTCGGGTCCATCAATTAGTTAATGCTTACCCTTCCAAGCTTCCTGCAGGAAAGCACCTACGAGGTACCAAACCAGGACAATTCTGGGAAGTGAACTTTACTTAAATTAAGCCAGCAAGGTATAGACTTAAATATCTCCTAGTCTTTGTAGGTACATTTTAAGGATGGATTGAAGCCTTCCCCTCAAAATAAAAGAAAAAAGAAAAGAAAAGAAATAGCGCAAATTTTGGTCAAGAAGATCCTAGAAGATATTTTTCCAAGATATGGCCTGCCTAAGTTAAAAGGGTCTGATACTGGACCAGCGTTCGTGGGCCAGATAAGTAAGGGGTTAGCCAGGACCCTGGGGATTAATTGGAAGTTACATTGTGCTTATATACCCCAGAGTTTAGGACAGGTGGAAAGAATGAATATAACCATTAAAGAGACCTTAAAAAATTAAGCTTAGAGACCGGAATAAAAGATTGTACTATGCTACTGCCTTATGCACTGTTTCATGAAGGAAATACTCACTCTGTTTTTTGTGTAACCTCACCCCCTATGAAATTCTCTATGGTGCCCCTCCTCCAGGAAGGGACCTAACCCCAACTCTAAGACCTAACGATCCCTTTCACACCCCTTGCTTGACAGATTTAAAGCTCTTGAAAGAACTCAGGGATACCTGTGAAAACGGCTGGCCACTGCCTACCAACCTGGGGACAAGGGGACTCCACATCGATATCAAGTAAGAGACTTTGTCTACGTAAGATGACATCAGGTGTCATCCCTGGAACCCCACTGGAAAGGACCATACCAGGTGGTACTTATAACACCTACAGAAATAACAAAAAGAAAAAAAATTGAAAATAAAGAAAGGAAGAAATTAAAAAAAATAATAATGATAATAAAAAAATGAAAATTAAAATTTAAAGAAATAATACTACTAATAATAAAATAAAAAAATTGAAAACATAAAATAAGTTAAGGAACAACTACACCAACAAAAAATAAAAATGAAAGAAAAAGAAAAAAAAAACATAAATGCAGTCATAGATTTCGATTAACTTCTCTTAAAGTAGGTGGTGCTGTGCCCACTGGGCCAAGCTTCTCCTCTCAAAGGTGGGAACCATTAACTGTGCAGCAGCTCTAAGTCCCAGACTGGGTGGGTCTCCAATACTGAGTGCCTAGGGCCTTCTCTTGTGTTTCCTCAAACCAGGCCCCGCTCACCACAATACTGGCTACACGCCAGTTCTGCTGCTCCTGGGAGCCCTGTTTTCATGAATACCTGGGCACACTCTCCCTGTTTGCCTCCCTCAGCCCCTAAGTTTGTAGAGCTTGGGGCTGAGAACCCTCAGCAAATTTGCTTGCCCTCCAGGAGCCACGCCCCTGGTAGCTGGTGCAAGAGACCTCAGTTGTCTGCACTGGTGGGAGCGGTAGCCGAGAGCTCCTGAACGCAAGTCCAATGCCACTCCTGATTCCCTCGGTCTGGCTATGGAGCTCACAGGAGAGCTAGGAGGGGCCCTTATGAAAGAGCTGGGAGGGGCTCTTAAGGTTTCTCCACTGTGTGGAGAGAGATGGCTAGGGGATTAAACACCTGTCACAAAGGTTTCAATGAAGATATCTCCTCCACTCGTGATGTCAGTTCTCTGCCATGGTGGTATCTCGTGCAAATGGTGACCGTTCTTTCCCTTTGCCGGGTGACCAATGCAACGGGTGAGTCCTGACTGACTTTTCCAAGCCCCATTTCAGTCCTTTGGCCACTGCCTATGAAGGCTCAGTTGGCTTTTACCTCTGTAAATTCAGAAGGGCCGACCAATTATTTCAGCGGGATCTTTAGTGCTGAGTCATGAGAAGCAGGCGAACTGGAGGTTGAATGCAGCATATCCGGACTCGGTGTGTGTGTTCTGAGGGGCCCAGATTGTACGCCCCAGATCCACATCAGCTGAGCATTGCCTAGTGATCCTGAGCAAACAGCATTTAGACAGTTTACGGCTCCCTATGCCCGCACATTTGAAGATGTCAGAGACTTGATCTCTCTGCACCTGCCACCATGTTAGATCTCCTCAATGATATTCATGTTACCCTTACAGCTTCCTGGCATAAGCAAGTTCTTGGGATTGTAACACTACTGCTTCTGTTTCCAGTCCAGATTTCTAGAAATGAATCCTTGCCGCCATTGCCTCTGCCTCTGGACCATGCTCACGTTAGCCGCGCTCATGGGTGCTGCGCTCGACTGTGACTATAGAGGAACCACCGCGGCCTCCATTGCTCCTCAGCCCGGTGCCCATCCCCTGGGGCCCAAGCAGCTGCCACCATGGCTCTCCGGACCCCTCCTCCAGAGCACAGGTCCCTTAGCAGGGGAATGCAGAATGACCCCAGAGACAGGCTCTGCCCGAAGGTGCAGCGGCGAACAGGCGACCTAGGCGCTCGAGGCCACGGTCCAGCCTTCAGAGGACAGGACTCGGCCCTTAGCCCAGCTCCAACCTCTAGATGCGGCAGCCGGACAATTTAGACAGAGTCATCAAGACAGCCAGCAGAAAGCAAAAGGTGGCTCCTGCGGAGTGGATTTTCGGCACAGAAACCACAGCCCAGCGAACAATCCCAGTCCATAAACTCTCCCTGTATATAAAAATATTTTAAAAAAGGGGGCGGAAGTAACTGAGCTTTCTTTGCATCAGGTACTTACAATCCACTGCTGATTACACATTCAGGTTCTCTGCCTGGAGCGAAGCGAAAGAGGAAGCAGATGCGCGCAAAGCGCCCATGGCTGTGAGCAGCCAAGCGTCTCTTTTTCCATCTCTTTGTTATTCCTGCTGCTTGGCAAGTGGTCTACTACAGATTAACGGTAAAAGGAGCTCTAACCAACTGCACGAAATCTCAATTAAAGCCGCTGCACTGAGCACCACACTCAGCATTTCAGCAACCCCCGTACGCAGCGGCCATCTTCCCTACCAGGTTTGGTTTTTCGGTTTTCGGTTTTTGTTGGCAGAGTGGCTGCCAGCAGAGAGCGTAAGTTCCCACTGGCGGTGGTGGACAGACGTTTCCTGAAGCCACAGACCACGTCCTTGCAAGGGACTCCTTGGACGATTCGGGGAGGGACAGATGTGTCCTAATTAGGTGACTCTGCTGCCAACCTGATAGGTCTTGCTGGCTACTTATGTCTCTCAGGTTGAATTCACTGTCTGTCTTTGTGGTCTAACCCATCAGGTTTTGCCAGTTACTAGGTTCTAATCTCTCCTTCTGAACTCGTGTTAAACGTTAACTGTGTGTCCGTGTTTGTGTCACGTTTGTATTGTCGTTGTCTCTGTTTGAGTAACTCTCATTACGGGCCAAAGCCATTTCATGCCTCTGTCCTTGAAGCCTTTTCTGGTCCCTGGCTCCAACCTGACCCCTTTGCCCACGATCCTATCACTCAAACCTTCTGCACCTCCCCCTCTTCCCTCCATTCTCACTGAGTCACAAGTTTGAAGATCTTAGGGTTGTGAACAAACGGGAGCTGCATGATGGTCTTTGTGTGTCTTTTTGTCTGTGTTTCTGTTAAATGTGATGGCATTGTGTGGACCGATGCAGAGTCCCGTGTTCCAACCTGCCTTAGATGTGTGGAAGTAACTTTAGCTAAATTTTAACCTAATGCTTCTCCTGTGAGGGACCAAAAGTCAATAGAACCGCCAGCTTTTCTGTTCTCACCTTTTACACCTCTCTTAGCTGTGTTTTAAAGAACTTTGATGTACTTTACTCCCCTTTGTTAAGCGAGATTAGGGAAGCACTGTTTTCTTTTCTTTCCATAGTTGGGTTGAGCACGCCAACTGCAGAGGGAAATGCCTGGGGTCTAAGAACTTTGATATCTCGCATAAACTTTTCTCAAAACCCTGTCCTCATTATTAAATTGGCATTAATTGGATTTGGGGATGGGATCCAAACCTTCAGTCATAAATTTTGACACCCCAGAGTGGACTTTAAAGGTGTCCCCACTCTGCCCTCTTGGGGAAGCCTAGAACTCAAAAAACTGCAAGCAGAAAATGAACTATTTGGGAGCTGACTACTGAAAAGTTGGGAGATATAGAATATGCCTGGTGCCTGGGGTCAAACCAAACCAGAGGAACTAATCCTGTAAGTAAAAAGTGAGGCTAAGGGACTCCCAGCAGCTGCCCGAGCCATTTTGCTGTGGGGAACTCCCTTATTTCTTACCTGCACTTTAAGGATTACTCCACCTCTGTTTGCTTAACAAAAGGGAGAATGAATGCAGTAATATGTTGATATTATAGATTGTTTCTTGGGGATGATCTTGGCTGAATGTGTATCTAAAAGATGATTTTTTATTGTAACAATCTGGTATCTAAATGGGTTTCTAAAGCATTGCACTATCTTACAGTATAAAGTTGGGTTTACACAATTGTTTAGTTTGATTTCAGATAGTTCATGCTAGAAACCTTAAATACTTAGGATTAAAAAAAATATTAAAGAGTTTAAATTTTTAACTAGGTAGCCTGAGAAAATTCCACTAGATATACCAGTGCATTAACTTGGGCAAAGAAAATAAATTATGATATGGTATCTGTTCCCCTCAGTGTGTAAGATTTAAAAAAAATGGTGCTAAATTAAAAGGTTCGTCTGGCTTATTGAAATGGCATTAATTAGCAAAAATCTTGGAAATATTTAAAGCTTAATTTCGGATACCCATGGCAGTGTGTGGTTTTTTAAAAAATTTTTCAGCCAATTTAATGTAACTTAATACTACTTTTGAAATTTCAGAACAAAGAAAGTGGGTTATTATCTTATAGAAACTTTTTTGTGATGGTGCCATTTATATTATCAAAAAATGATCCAATTTTCAGTTTTGTGTGAGCAAATTTTTCTAGTGTAGAAAAATCTAAAGATATAAAATTTTGAGAATTACATCTTGAACTTGCATCATAATTTTCAACATTCAAACCTGGAAATTATGACATAGCTATAATGCCTTAGGCATGAGGTTTCTGCTCAAAATTCGCGTCTTTCCAGTTTTCGAGACCTCAGTCAGGACTTAAGTTGATATGCAATCAGGAAGAGACAGATAAAAAGGAGTAAAAGTTTATGTTTACCTGAACTCAAACTAGACTCAACGAATAAGTACATTATATGGTATTTACTAATTACTGAATAGTCATCTTTTTTAAGACTCTTGATTTTTCTTAGATTCTGTATTTTTTTTCTTTTTTGAGCTCATAATCTTTATCCTGCAGATCGGTAAATGTTTTCGGATCAGATCTATTTTTGATCAACTGTGGAGTTTTTAAACATTGCAATGGAGATTTCACCTGAAAAAGCTACAAGGCCTTTACTATTGTGTTATGTGTTACATTTGTGTTATGTGTTGTATGTCGGTATGCCTGTATGTGTGTAAGTCAATATATAATGCAGTGATATGACAATTGATAGATGAGGAGCGCTCATGAAAAATTTAAAAATGGATTCAAATATCTTTGATTCACGTGATTCAAATGGTTCAATTCAAATTGGGTAAAAAGATAAAAATAAAGATGTCTTTAAAAATAGGCCTATAAGTTTTCTAGGTGTCCAAAAACGCCCTAGTATAATGTTGATGTCTATAAAATAATCTGCTTAAATTCAGAAATTTACATGTATTGTTTCAAAATGTGAACAGAAAGAGGTTAACAAATGGAAAAGAGAAACTAAAAGGTTCTAGATATAGATTTAATAGAGGGAAAATGTGTTTCTGGATAAGAGAGTCTATATGATTAAGTAATTAAAAGGTTTTTAGTAAATAATAAAAAAGTTTTGTGTAAGTTGGTTATATGTGTAAGTTTTGAGCAAGTAATCTTAAAAAATTAAACAGCTGGTTAAACTAGTACTGTTTTTACAAAATTGTGCCATGTTATTTCTTTAAAAAGCTAAACTTGGTTAATACAAAAACATCAATGTAATTGTGGAGTTAATGTGTTCATATCTTCCAGGTATACAAGTCTGTAAGGTAGAAGCTTCAAAAGAGCATTGTATCAAGCTGGTGTTCTAAGGTTGTATGGTAATTCTAGGCTTAAAAGTAAAACATGTTGGAGATTTATGTCTGTCATTTGTGTTCTATAATTGGACTTCTTTTCAATAAGATATTTACAGTTCCATCATACTTTCTACACTGAGATACAATCTAAATGTATTTTTAAGTTTATGAGAGCCTAAACTCTGAAGGTATTATTGTAAAACACAAAGGTAATTCCCATTCATTTCCATGTGAAAACTGTTTTCTTCTGGCTTCACAAAGGGGTGGCCTGAGGCAAAGACTTTCCTGATATTCAGGGCAACATAACAATAGGTAATCAAAAGGACCAAAGCAGGGTTTCTCCACTGAGACTTTACTGGTCACATTGATATCTGAGTTTTCTGAGATGCTTGCCATTCCCTTCAGGTATCCAAAACATGGCCATGTCACAGAGCTTGGAAGGGGTCCATATCTTGGACACAAAACCATGAGCCTATTCTGGAGAGTGGCCAGAATTCAGGAAGAATACAGGAACGTAGGAAGATAGTAGGTGTTTCCCAGTGATAAGGCAAGACACAGTCCATTCATGAATTGGGCAGGATGAATGTTGGGAAGTTTTCTCCTTGACAGGACACACCCACTGAGACATTCTCTTTTTTAATGTCTACAACTACGGACACACTGGGATACACAGACATAGAAACACTCACCTTTTCAAAGGACTAACTAGAAACAGTTCACTAGAAACCAAACAAACCACCTTTTCTAACTATTCTCAGGACATGAGAAAAAACCACAAACCCACACCCACACCCACAAAGGCACCTCCTTCCCCATGTTCGTTTGGAGCTATCCAGAGTGTCCTCTAACTGGAGCACCATACTATGTTCCCCAGAAATGGCCTGTCCTGTCTCAGATCTGGTCTCCTTGGACAACTCTGTGAAGTTGTCAGGAGCCAGCAGTGAGCCTCTACATGCTTTCTCCCAAAGGGCCCCCCTTCAGAACTTTCCTGACATTTGGCCATCCTCACATAAGTAGGTACCACAAAAGACTGATTCTGTCCTTGGTAAATCCAAACAATTGGGATCACTGGGACTGGGGCTGGGACTGGGTCTGGGTGCCTGGCTTCCTGGAACCCAAATTCGGAGAGTTCCATCAACAAGGATGTGAAGTGAGGTTACTTCCTTCAGGAACTGAATGACGTCACTGCCTTGGCAACCACTTTTTCCTAACATTTGCTTCCTAGGGTCTCATAACATGGAGGATGCCCCATCTTCCTGTGACACTTTCACAAGTTAGAATGGTTTAAAAACCATAGGCACCTGGGAACACCTGTCTGCACAGGCCTAGTTTGGTCAATCTTCCCTACATTAAGAAGAGAGAGGATGATTCAGACACATCCTTTCATCCTGACTGGGTTGTTTGCCATGGAAGAATACTTTTGCTCTCTCAGGTCTTTTATTGCTGCCTACATCTTCTCCAGGAATCATTTTTGCATGGACCTTTGATGTTCTCAGCAGTTGGAAGGTCCCCTACATTCCTGTATTGTAAGATCAACTCTGTCCCTGCTCTTCTGTAAAGTGAGATTGAGGGAATTGTGTATAGTTAGGATTAATAACATGTTCGATTTGTATTAGGAATCATTCTGCTGGATGAATAATGGTATTGGAAACCTGCAATATTTATAAGAATATATAGGTGAATATAAGTATGAAAACAGAAATCTAGGTAAGATTTGAAGCGCTGAGAGGTATTGGGGCCTTGATTGGGATACTTAGCTTTGAATTACATTCTGCACTGAGGTCTGAGATAAATTGATATAGAATGGAATAAAACACTATACCTCAGATGATTGAATGTAGAAGAGAACATGCAGTCAAGAAGTGGTAGTCGGGAGGATTAGGAAGATAGTAAGTTTTGGAAGAAGAGTGAGTCTAGGAGTTGGACCAAGACTTTTTTAGTAATAGGGTTTTTTTGTTAGAGAATGAATGTAAATGTCAGCAAATGAGAAGAATCAGTCACTATGATGAACTGGGCAAAATATGTAGGAAAATAGATATCAATAGTGACATTAAGAAATAAGGCAAAGTATAAAGTGAATGAGAGGATTAGACATTTTCAACAGGGTTGAGGTTGAATATATAATCTTAGCATGAAACAAATATCTCCTCACCAATAGGATTGACATTTGAGAGCCTTAGGCATCCTGGACATGGATGTTTTTAGTAATTCTTACTCACATCCAATTTAGGCGTTGGTACAAACATAAGTGTGACCTTTGAATTTTTTATCCAGATTATTACTATGATAAAATATATATGTAGATCTGGTGACATGAGTATTTCTCCCACCATTAAAGGGAGCTATATTCTGAAAACTCATAAATTAGTATTTGGAATAAAAAAGTTGTACCCTGTGTCTATGAATATAGAGATAATGGATGAATAGTCCATACTGTGAATAAATAATATAACTGGTTTCAACTTTAGAAATTGGAATAAATTGATATCTGAAAATATACAGGAAATCTTATATAGATATACAATCATTCATTCCAAACAATTATACATCTAATGGTAATATTAGTGTTATGGTTTATCATAAAGAGTGTGTGAGTTTTTCTTCAAAATAATTATGGAAATCAAATATAATGCGTTAGGAAGAAGTATCATGAAAAGACCAGTCAAAAAAAAAAAAGGAGGAATACGTGTGATCTGAAGCAGGAAGTGATTGAAAGTGTACCAAATGCCTTTAAATTTGTGAAATGTGGATGAAATGTATTTTCTAAGTTGTCCATAAATTGAAGAAATATTAATGTACCAGTGTTGAATAAAAATGAACATTAAAATACACAACATTTCCCATAGGAATCTACTTGCATTGATGTTAAACTGGGTCAGTTACTTTAGAACTATAAGGATTTGTATGCACCTTTCACTGAAGTGAGTGTTCAGTACTAGAAAAAAAAATATGTACTTGAGGTGGATGAATATTTCTGAAAATAATCTTGTGAAAATTTGATTATAAAACCACATACATGAACATGAATGAATTTAGGGAGTGTATAATAAGAGACATATATTTCATATTTTGAAAAATCTAGAGAGTGTAGATTTTTCACAAAACACACACAGAGATATTAAAAAGCAGCAATATATATGACAATCGAAATTCATCATGAAATACATATCATACACAGATCCAAAAATATTTATTTTACTGAACATGGATTTATGTACAATGTTGTTCAACTAGGAAGCTCACCCATAGGTTGACTTCTCAGTTCCAATAGCGTTTAGGAGGAGTGATCTCTTCTCACAATCTTTATCTGCCACGTCAGCCATCTCACAAGAATTTACGTGTGGTACCAGGTAGGATTCTATATGTGCATATAAAAATACCTGTGCTAAATAGGCAACAGATAAAGGGAGACAGGAATTCACATATTTGATACCTTTCAAAACACATGGAGAAATATTTCAATTAAGAATTTACCAGATTTATAACACCTACACTTTATCATGCAAAAGGCAAGTCCAACAATACACCATGCCTCCTCTGAACTGCTTGTATTTCTATTCTGCTTGGGTTATTTTTCTCCATCATATTAGGATTAGTGGGCAGACTCTAGTAGGGTATGGGTTGGTGTCAGATTTCAGTAATTCGAATGGAAAATAGGAAAATGAATCCATTGTGTATGCAAATATGTGCTACAAAAAATCTACCCATTCTCATTCAGAACAATGCCTTGACATTACCTTCACCCCAAGTAAGACACAGTTAGAGGAGAAGAATTAGTAAATCGGTGAATACATATCTGGAATAGAAAATGCTCAGGAGATCACAACCTTGGGGGTTGTAGAGGAGTTTTCAAAAGTAAGGGACAGGATGAACACTCCACAATCGTGGAACTTTGTTGGCCTAAAGACTTCTTGAGAAACTGCCCCTGAGGTTGGGCACTTGAAATATATGTTGTTGTCAGGAGCTTTAGCTTCCTTTGTAGTGATACCATCAAAGATGGGTCTGCATTTATGTGACCTGGAGGACTTGGTTTCTTATTATCCAAAGAACATGAGACAGCAGTGCTGTATTCTCTCTTTGTAGGTAAACTGTGGACACTGGGGGCTAGGTGTCTCCCTTTCTTGACTGTGAAGCCAATTGTTCCTCCTACAATTTTCGTGATGTTTCTTGTTTCTGCACTGGTGTTTTGGTATTTGCTTCATGAAATACAAGGAGTTCAACTGGGAAACAGTGCTGGAGGGATTTATGTCATGTGTAGAGGGTCAGGGTCTGCAGACGAATTCACCAACCAGCCTTCTATCCCACATAGCTTGGCCCCTTGTCCATAACAAACTGATTCTGATCATTGCCCTAAAACCTCTCCATATAACAAGATGCCTTTACATATAAGGGTCTGCTGGCTGCACCATGTCAGCCAAAATCGATTTGGAAGTCAATGGCAGAACCACATGGCCCCACCACAGATATTTTATCATACACCTGCTCACCACAGCTCTGGGCCAACTTCTCAGCAGGCTACAACTTACTGGCATCTTTGTTCTACACAATTTTTAAGAAAACAAGTCAAACAAGGCACTGTCTGGTACACTCATGATCAGCAAGAAGACTTCCAAAGGTTCTCCAGTGACACCTGGTCATGGGAATTTCAAACATTTTATGGTATTTACTGAGCCATTTTTCAAGGATGACGTTGGAGGCACTGTGGGTTACAATTCATTCAGGAACCATTAAATGTTGAGGAAGCTCATTTCAATGAAAGCTCTACAGAACTCTCACAGGTAAGGCTTCCAAAAGAGTGGCCAAAAGACACATATATTTCATATTTAGTAAAATCTGGACAGTGTGTGTGTATACACACACACACACACACACACACACACACAGACATTAAAAACTAGCAATATATATGCCAATCGAAATTAATCGTGAAATATATATCATCCACGTATCCAAAAGTATTCATTCATTTTACTGAACATGGATTTATGTATAAGTTGTTCAACTAGGAAGCCCACCCATAGGTTGAATTTTCAGTTCCAACAGCATTTAGGAGGAGTGATCTCTTCTCACAATTTGTATCTGCCAAGTCAGCCACCTCACAAGAAAATACGTGAGATACAAGGTATGATTCTATATGTGCATTTAAAAATACATGTACTGAATAGGATACAGAGAAATGGGGGAGACAGGAATTCACATATTTGATAAGTGTAAAAACACATGGAGAACTCTTTCAACAAAAAATTGACTAGATTTATAACTCCTACGCTATATAATAGAAAAGGCAAGTTCAACTATACAACACGACTCTTTGATTTGCTTGTATTTCTATTCAGTTTGGGTTATTTTTCTCCATCATGTTAGGATTAGTAGTCAGAGTCTAGTAGGGTATGGGATAGTATCAGGGATTGAGTATTTCGAATGGAAAATTGGAAAATGAATCCAATGTGTATGCAAATATGTGCTACACAAAAATCTTCCCACTCTCATCCAGAACAATGCCTTGATATTACCTTCGCCCCAAATACCACATTTAGAGGAGATGAGTTAGAAAATCTGTGAATACATATCTGGAATTGAATATGCTCCGGAGTTCACAACCTTAGAGGTGGAAGAGGAGTTTCCAAAAGTAAGTGACATGGTAAACACTCCACAAACATGGAGCTCTGCTGGCCCAAAGACTTCTGGAGAAAATGCCTCTGAGGTTGGGCACTTGAAATATACGTTGTCAGGAGATTTAGCTTCCTTTGTAGTGAGACCATCAAAGCTGTGTCTACATCTATGTGACCTGGAGGTCATGGTATCTTATTTTCCAATGAACATGAGGCAGCAGTGATGAATTCTCTCTTTGTAGGTCAACTGTGGCTACTGGTGTCTAAGTGTCTCCTCGTGTGGACTGTGAAGCCATTTGGTCATGCTCCAATTTTCGTGGTTTTTCTTCCTGGTGCACTGGGAGTTCGGTAATTGCTTCACGAAATACAAGGAGTTCAACTGGGACACAGTGCTGGATGGAGTTTTGTCACGTGTGGTGGGACAGGGTCTGTAGGATTATGCACCAACCAGGCTTCTGTCCAACATAGCTTGCCCCCTTTACCAAAGCAACCTGATTCTGAACATTGCCCTGAAACCTATCCATACAACATGATGCCTTTACATATAAGGGTCTGCTGACTGCACAATGTTAGTCGAAGTCATTTGGAAGCCAATGGTAGATCCACATGAAACTACCATAGCTGTTTTATTTCACACCTGGCCACCTTTGTTCTAGGCCCACTACTCAGCAGGGTCCAACTAACTGGCATCTCTAATCTTCACAATTTTCGTGAAACCCAGTCAATCAAGGCACTGTCTGGTACACTCATGATCAGCAACAGGATATCCAATGGTTCTCCAGTGCCACCTGGTCATGGGAATTACAAAAAGTTCATGTTATATATTGAGCCATATTTCAAGAATGAAGTTGAAGGCACTGAGTTTTTCAATTAATTCAATAACCATCAAATGGTGAGGAAGCTAATTTCAATGAAAGCTCTGGAGGACTATCACAGGAGAGGCTTCACAAAGAGTGGCCAAAAGTTCACATGAACCCAGGCCCATTGAGGTCTACAATGTGAAGTCCATGTGTGTTTTGACTCTCAACTATGGCTGTCAAATCTTTCACAATAAAATCATGTGATATCCTGGCTGAGATTCCCAGTGCTCTGTGGAAAGCCACTCTGGGCGTAGATCTCAGTTTCCAAGGGCCAATCTTATGTGTGGCCTCCTAATATGCCAACACAATTCATGGCAATACTTCTTTGAGGTCAATTCCAGAACTCAGTCTTTATGGGGAATCACACCAGAGTTCAAGCCCAGGTGGACCCAGTCATCTCTTCCTACCACCACACAAATGATTACAATTAAAACCAAAAAAATCCCACATTGCCCTCATCTTCTTATATATAGACACTCATCATAACCTCTGGCTGGAGGTTTCCTTGAGGGGTGCAGCCCAAGGCAGTGTACAAAATAAGCTCCCGTGCCCCTCATTTGCCTAAAGTCATGGTGGCCTGTACATGCTTCCTGTGAACCAGGAGTGATCAAATAGGCCTGCCATTAATACTGCTCCGCTTCTCCAATTTGAGGCCAACTGACTGTGCGTTTTAGATTCTTTATGTTAATTAATGTCATGAGAAAACCCAAGCAACTATGAGCTAGCCTCTGTAGGATTTAAAGAATTCACTTGACCCAAAGGATCTCTATTCTCACTTAATTGAGATCAGGAACCTTACAGAGGAAGTCAAGAGACTCTATCCACAATGACTGTTCTTTTAGCCATTTTGGTTTTGGATGCACACATAGCAGGAGTTGGCCATCCATAAGGCAAGCGGCAGTCCATTCCTAAATTTGGTAGAATGAATGCTGGGGAGCTTTCTCATAGACAGGACACATCCACTGATGCATTATCTTTTCTAATGTCTACAACCACGGACAGTGAATTACAGACATAGAAACACTCACATTGTCAAAAGACTTACTAGAAATAGTTCACTCCAAACCAAACAAACCGCCTTTCCTACCTATTCTCAGAAGATGAGACAAAACCCCAAACTCATACCCAAACCCACAAAGGCACCTCCTTCCCACAAGTAGGTCTGTGACTATTCGGATTGTCCTCTGACTGGAGGGCCATACAATGTTCCTCCAAAATAGCCTGTCCTGTCTCAGATCTTGTGTCTTTGGCCAACTTTCTGAAGTTGTCAGGAGTCAGCGGTGAGGCACTACCTTCTTTCTCAGGAAAGGCCCCTCTTCAGAGCTTTTCTGCCATTTCGACATCCTAACATCAGTAGTTAGCAAGAAAGAATGACCCTGTCCTAGGGAAATCCAAAAAGTGAGAACACTGGGACTGGGACTAGGACTGGCACTGTTTAACTGGCTTCCTGGATCCCAAGATCAGAGAGTTCCATCACAAAGGAAGTGAGGTGAGGTCACTTCCTTCAGGAACAGAATGAGTTCATTGCCTTGGCAACCATTTTGTCTAAACAGTTGCTTCCAAGGGTCCCATGAGATGGAGGCTGCCCCTGGTTCCTGTGACACATTCACAAGTTAGAATGGTATATCAACCATAGGCACCTGGGAACAACTCTCCACACAGGTCTCATTTGGTCCATCTTCTCTACATTAAGAATAGAGAGGCTGATTCAGACACAACCCTTCATCCTGACCAGGTTGTTCGCCATGGAAGATGACTTTTGCTCAATCAGGTCCTTCAAAGCTGCCTACATCTTCTTCAGGGATCATTTTTGCATGGATCTTTGAGGTTCTCAGCAGGTGGAAGATCCCCTACATTCCTGGATTGTAAGACCAACTCTTTCCCTGCTCTTCTGAAAAGTTAGATTGAGGTAACAGTATATGGTTAGGGTTGATAACATGTTCGATTTGGGTTAGGAATCATTCTGCTGCATGAATAATGGTATTGGGGGATGCCACTGAGGACTCGAGAAATCGAGGAACAATTGTCGCCTCGACTCAGTGTTTTTTTGTTTCAGATTCGGTATTGCCAGCCCATAGGGTTTTGCCTGCTATGCAGTCCTGGTCTCAGTTTTTGAGGTCCATTGCCTGTCTTTATTGTCTTGTCTTCTCTGTGTTGTGTGTTGTTGCATTCACTGTTTGTGTATCTTTCAATATGGGAAAGAGCACTTCAATGTCTCTGTCCCTGACCCTTGATCACTGGACCAAAGTTCGCTTAAGGGCTCAGAATCTTTCTTTTTCAGTAAAACTCCAGACTTGCCAGACTGTCTGTGCCTCAGAATGTTTCACCTTTCAAGTTGGATTGCCCCTAGAAGCATCTTTCTTCTTCCCACTAATTTAAAAAGTCAGAGATATTGTCTTTCAGCTGCGCACACATAGCCATCCTGATCAACAGCCATGTATCTTAACTTTGCAGGACCTCTGCAATTCTCCTCCTCCATGGGTGAAGCCTTTCCTTGTCCCTTTCCCTGCTCGTACTGCTTCCCCCATGATCTCTCAAACCCTCTGCTTCTCCTCCTCCACCACCCTCTGTTCTCCCTTAGTCACAAGATTTGACTCTACTGGACTCTCATCCCCCTCCTTATACCCTGCCCTCATCCCCCAACCACCAACCCCCTCTAAGTTATTCCCCTGCAGCTGACTCAGCCTCTCCGCCATTGGAGGAAGATAAGCTGGCCCTACGCCCTCCAGATAACTCCCCCACAGCACACACAGCCCCACCTCCCCAGGAGGAAGCTGGCCCGGCTAAGGGAACTCGCTGGTTTCGAATTATTGAAAACCCTGGAACTCCCGTGATGCTTTCAGAACATGAGAGAAAACCACAAACTCACACCCACACCCACAAAGACACCTCCTTCCCACAAGTAGGTCTGTGACTATCCGGAGTGTCCTGTGACTGGAGGGCCATACAATGTTCCCCCAAAATGGCCTGTGTGTCTCAGATCTTGTGTCTTTGGTCACCTCTCTGAAGTTGTCAGGAGCCAGCAGTGAGTCACTACCTTCTTTCTCTGGAAAGGCCCTTCTTCAGAGCTTTCCTGTTATTTGGCCATCCTAACATCAGTAGTTAGCAGGAAAGAATGACTCTGTCCTCGGGAAATCCAAAAAGGGAAAACACTGAGACTGGGACTAGGACTGGCACTGTTTAAGTGGCTTCCTGGATCCCAAGTTCAGAGAGTTCCATCACCAAGGAAGTGAGGTTAGGTCACTTCCTTCAGGAACAGAATGATTTCACTGCCTTGGCAACCATTTTGTCCTAACAGTTGCTTCCAAGAATCCCATGAGTTGGAGGCCATGCGTGTTTTGAATCTTAATTATGGCTGCCAAGTCTTTAAGAATAAAAGCATATAATATCCTGGCTGAGATTCCCAGTGTCCTGTGGAAAGCCATCCTCGAACTAGATCTCAGTTTCCTAGGGCGACTCTCATGCGTGGCCTCTTAAATCCCAACACAATTCATGGCAATACTCCTCTGAGGTCAGTTCCAGAACTCAGTCTCTAAGGGGAATCACAGCAAGTTCAAGCCCAGGTGGACCCAGTCATCTCTTCCAACTGCCACACAAATGACCACAAATAAAATCAAAACACTCCCACATGGCCCTCATGTTCTGCCATATAGACGCTCATCATAAACTCTGGCTGGAGGTTTACATGAGGGGCGCAGCCCAAGTCAGTATCCAAAATAAGCTCCCCAGCCCCTCATTTGCCTAAAGTCTGGGTGGCCAGGACACCCTTCTTGTGAACCAGGAATGATCAAATAGGCCTGCCGTTAATACTGCTCTGCTTCTCCAAATTGAGGACTACCTACCTTGGGGATTAGATTGTTAATGTCAATTGGTGTCATGAGAAAGCCCTAGCAGCTATGGGCTGGCCTCTGCAGGGCTTGGAAGAACTCATTTGACCCAAAGATTCCTATTCTCACTTGATGGAAGTCAGGAACCTTACAGAGGAATGCGAGATACTTCACCCACAGTGACTGCTCTTTTGGCCATTTTGGGTTTGGATGCGCACATAAAATCTTTCTTTAGATCCATCAGGTGCTGAGAATCAAAGCCATAGCCTCACACAGGCCAAGAGGCTGATTCAGACACATCCCTCTCCAAAGCAATTAAGCAAAGAGCCACAGATGTTGCCCATTCATTTCCATTTGAAAACTCTTTCTTCAGGCTTTCTAAAGGGTTGGCCTGAGGCAAAGACCTTACTGAAATTCAGGGCAACAGAACAATAGGTAATTAGAAGGAACAAACCAGGGTTTCTTCACTGAGAAATGTAAAATCCATTGGTGTGCCACTACCTGCTTTCTCAGGAAAGGCCCCTATTCAGAGCATCCCTGGCATTTGGCCATCCTCACATCTGTAGGTACCAAGATAGCTTGACTCTGTCCTTGGTAAATCCAACAAGTGAGACCAATTGGAGTGGAACTGGGACTGGCTCTGTGTGCCTGGCTTCCTGAATCCCACATTCCATCACCAAGGAAGTGAGGTCAGGTCACTTCCTTCAGGAACTGAATGAGGTCACTGCCTTGGCAACCATTTTGTCCTAACAGTTGCTTCCAAGGGTCCCTTTAGATGGAGGCTGCCCCTGCTTACTGTGACACATTCACAAGTTAGAATGGTATATCAACCATAGGCACCCGGGAACAGCTTTCCACACAGGTCTCATTTTTCCATCTTTTCTACATTAAGAATAGAGAGGCTGATTCAGACACAACCCTTCATCATGACCAGGTTGTTCGCCATGGAAGATGACTTTTTCTCAATCCGGTCCTTCAGAGGTGCCTACATCTTCTTCAGGGATCATTACTGCATATACCTTTGAGGTTCTCAGCAGGTGGAAGATCTTCTACATCCCTGTATTGTAAGAACAACTCTGTCCCTGCTCTTCTCCAAAGTTAGATTGAGGTAACAGTGTATGGTTAGGATTGATAACATATTTGATTCGGGGTTAGGAATCATTCTGCTGAATGAATAATGGTATTGGGAACCTGCAATATGTATAAGAATGTACAGGGGAAATATATGTATGAAAACAGAAATCTAAGTAACATTTGAAGCCCAGAAGGGCATTCTTGATTGGGATACTTAGGTTTGAATAAATCGATATACAATGGCATAGGACCTTGTACCTTGGAAAATTGAATGTAGAAGAGAACATCCAGTCCAAAAGGATAGTCGGTAGTGAAAGGTTATTAAAATAGTTAATTGTCACTTCCTGTTTTTCTGTATGCTTAACAAAACACTGTTGAAATCTTGAGAACTGTTTGCTAATCTTGTTCCCAGAATGTACTGTCCCCAACTGCCAAACTGTAGAATATGCTCCCTCACCAGGTTGCATGTAAACCGCCCACTCGCCCTTACCCATCAGTATACTTCCTCCCTGCCCTCTCAAGGAAAGTAAATAATCCCTGCTTAAACTGTTGTCAGGGCTCTCTGCTCTATTCAAGTGAGCTCTGAGCCCCATCATGCTGGACCCCAAATAAACCCTTTGCTGTTGCATGAGACAGTCTCTTGGTGGTCTCTTCCTCTGACACTCGCCGGACCTTTACATATTGACGTTCCACCGAGTTCCGTCACTGGCGGACGAGAGACCCCAAAGGGCTCCTCTCGGAGCAAGTAAGGCACCTCTTTCTGGTTTCAGGATTCATGTTAGGGCTTGGCAATATCGCTTGCAATGAAGAGCCTGAGTTCTCTCCGACTTTGGCTGAGAGACCTCTCACAGAGACACAGGGCACCTCCCTGGGGGACGCCACAGAGGACTCAGGAAATCAAGGAACAATTGTCTCCTCGATTCAGTGATATTTTGTTTCGGATTCGGTATTGCCATCCCATCGGGTTTTGCTGTCTACTGATTCCTGGTCTCAGTGATGTACGTCCATTGCCTGTCTTTATGGTCTTGTTATATCTGTGTCGTGTGTCGTTGCATTTAGTTTGTCTATCGTTCATCATGGGACAGAGCACTTCAATGCCTCTGTCCCTGACCCTTGATCACTGGACCAAAATTCGCTTAAGGGCTCAGAATCTTTCTTTTTTTTAGTAAAACGCTAGACCTGGCAGACTCTCTGTGCCTCAGAATGGCCCACCTTTAGAGTCGTATGGCCCCTAGAAGGATCTTTCTACTTACCACTAATTTAAGAAGTCAGAGATATTGTCTTTCAGCAGGGGCCACATAGTCATCCAGATCAACAGCCATATATCTTAACTTTTCAGGACCTCTGCAAATCTCCTCCTCCATGGGTGAAGCCTTTTTCTGCCCTTGCCTCTGCTCCTACTCCTTCCCCCATGATCTCTCAAACCCTCTCCTCCTCCTCCTCCTGCAAACTCTGTTCTTCCTGAGTCACAAGATTTGACTCTACTGGACTCTTCTCCCCCTCCTTATCCGCTGCACTCGTCCTCTAACCCACAACACCCTCTAAGTGATTCCCGTGCTGCTGACTCAGCCTCTCTACCATTGGAGGAAGCTAAGCGGGTAATAGGGTCTGATAATGAACCCGTGTTCATGGTCCAGGTAAGTCAGGGGTTAGCCAGGAAACAGGGGATTAATTGGAAGTTATATTGTGCTTATAGACCCCAGAGTTCAGGACAGGTAGAAAGAATGAATAGAACCACTAAAGAGATTTAACGAAATTAAGCATAGAGACCAACATATAAGATTGTATTATGCTCTTGCCTTATGCAATGTTTCATGCAAGAAATACTCCCTCTCTTTCTTTGAGTAACCTTACCCCCTGTGAAATTCTCTATGGTGGCCCTCCTCCAATAAGGGACCTAATCCCAACTCTAAGACCTAACCATCACTTTTATACCCCCTTGCTTGACAGACTTAAAGCTCTTAAAAGAACTCAGTGATACCTGTGAAAAAAGCTGGCCACTGCCTACCAAACTGGAAATGAGGGGACTCCACATCGATATCAAATAAGAGGGTTCATCTACTTAAGACGACATCAGATGTCATCCCCGGAACCCCGCTGGAAAGGACCATACCAGGTGCTACTTGTAACACCTACAGTGGTAAAGGTAGACAGAATCACTTCCTGGATCCATGCCTCTCATCCCAAGCCTGCGCCCTGTCCAGACTCTGGCTGGAAACTGGAAAAGACTGGTAATACTTTCAAATTGCATATTCGCCATGTGGATAAGGTTATAGACTCTCCCCTTGACCACAAGTAGTCTTAACCCTCATCAGCCCATTCAGCAGCGATGGCTGATCACAAATTCTACTGGAAAAGAAGTATAATCAATCTCACAAAGAGTCAACTTAGGGACCTGGTGGCCATCTCTCCACCCAGACATTTGTCAGCTGGCTATATGTCATTCCTATTGAGATAACCCTGATGAAGAGGATCCCAATAAAATTCCATTAAATCCCTTCTGTATCATAGATAATGGAAACAAACATTATGGATGTAGGGACACGCGAACCAGATGCAGGTTGGCTAGGCTAGATTACTATGGTTGCCTGGCAGACTATCAAAAACACAAAACGTCACGGATGGGTGGGGAAAAAGCCGACTTCTTCTGTATGTCATCGGGATGTGAGCATACAGGGGCTGCCTGATGGAATCCAAACTCCTCATCAAACTCAGTACACAGCATTGGCCATATTACCAATTAGATAACCAAAACCGATGGCCCCCAGAGGGGTCTCTAGATCCTCAAATTCTGGGTGACCTTTTTAACTTCTGCAAGTGCTCAAAAGTGTGAAAG
Organism: Callospermophilus lateralis; assembly: GCF_048772815.1. Classification (NCBI taxonomy): domain Eukaryota; kingdom Metazoa; phylum Chordata; class Mammalia; order Rodentia; family Sciuridae; genus Callospermophilus; species Callospermophilus lateralis. The sequence goes on from NW_027517127.1 coordinate 3,095,364, forward strand.
GAGATTCCCCTATGTGGAAGCCTTTTCCCTCCTTCACTCACATCCTGAACTATGCTTCTCCCATAGATCCTCACTCTCAGCCTTCTGCTCCAGACTCTCTGCTGTCACTCCCACCTCAGAAACCTGATTTCTCTCCTCAAATTACTAGATCAAAACCCCCTAACTTCGCCGGTTCTCAGGTAGCAGGTACTAAGGCACCCCTGTACCCACTCACTCCTCTCTTCTCCTGTCAGTGCCTGCACCGGGTCCCACCAGGACCTCTTACTAGCTAACCCAAAGCTCAAACCAGCTGAGGAGAGCCCTCAGACCCCTATCCAAGATGTAATAAAAATGGCCTTTAAAGTTGCTTTGTCATCACTGAAAACAGTTTACTAAGAATTTGAAGTGTCTCACAGGGTTTTGGGATACTCACTCCCATCTTCCCCTCTACTCTACCTGTTCTACTGCTCATGTTTTTGTTGCTAAGAAATCCCAAACCCCTTTCCCATTATTCTTTTACATCTCTCCTTCCTCATTCTCAGATCCTCGGAGCTGCTCTCAGCCCCACCTTCCCCGTGTTTCCCCTCTGTGCCAGGCCCACAGAAAAGTATTAACTGACCTTCTCCAGAAGTCTTCACCATGGCTGACTTTAGAACTTTCAGCAAAAGGCTCCATATAAAAGAGTTCAATGTAGATAAACTTTCACTTTTTGTATTGCCCTGTTCTACTTGGCCACTGGCTAAAAAACTCAGCACTTCTTAGCTAGACAACCCCTTACTAGTTTTTCCCAAAATATGTGAACAATGCCTCTGGCCTTGAGCTGGCGCTTCACAGAGATGCCTACATTTCTAAGATTAAGAAGTTACCAACTAGGCTCCTTGGTAACAGCTGGCAGGGGGGAAAAAGAAAGGGAAGAAAAAAGCTCTCACCCTCCCAGGCGTCCTTTAAAAGTAAACTTGCACAGAATAGAGAAAAAAACAGAAACAAAATTTGCTTTTTGTTAACTTCTGCAAACTGTGAACTTCTGAGCCCCTTCCCTTAAATGTTGGGTACAAAATTCTGAAACTATCTAAACTTGGGGTTCAGGGGATGAATTGATTACAACAGAAGCAATGCCCTCTGAATCCGGTTGCACCCAATTAGGACTGTTTCCCTGTTTTTGGTGCTATCTTAGGTTGCCTTGCCTCGTCCGTCCCTACAACAGTATTATTCTATATACTTAAATATTGTTTATGTTTTCATGAAATGGTCAACAGATATGATTAATTATGTAATGGTGCAGATGTTTCCCAGAGTGCACTATCATAACACAGGTTCATTTGAAATCAAATAGGGGGGGCATAGAACCCGGTTCCCCTGGGAACATATACCCTCACTTTAGCCATCCTATTAGGAATAGGAGTTGCTGCAGGGGTGGGCACAGGAACCACTGCCCTGGTCCATGGGACACAACAAATGACCCAATTAGAAGCAGCAATAGACCAAAACTAAGATATTAGAAACCTCCATCAGAGCTTTGCAGGAATCTTTTACCTGTCTCTCTGAACTTATTTTACAGAACAGTCGAGGGTTGGACCTCCACTTCATGAGAGAAGGAGGCCTTTGTGCTGCATTGAGGGAAGAATGTTGTTTCTATGCCGACAATACTGGAGTTGTAAAAAAAATCTATGAGTAAATTAAAAAGACAACTTGAAGAGAAACAACCAGAGATAGAGGCCCAAAAATGGTTGTTTGAGTCTTGGTTCACACAGTCTTCATGATTAACTATGCTTTTATCAACCCTGGCCGGTCCAATAATACTCTTCATATTGTTGCTAACTATAAAACCATGTTTGCTCAACCGTGTAATTTCTTTTCTCCAAGCTCAAATTGGAAAAGTTAAACTTATGGCAATACCCCACTAGCAGACATAGAATGTACACCCAAAAATGATCACTTTTATGACTAAAAGTAGCCAGAAGAAGAAGTGGAGAATAAAAGGTTAATAAAATTAGTACTTGTCACTTCCTGTTTTTCTGTATGCTTAACAAAACACTGTTGAAATATTGACAACTGTTTGCTAATCTTGTTCCTAGAATGTGCTGTCCCCAACTGCCAAATTGTAGAATGTACTCCCTCACCAGTTGCATGAAAACTGCCCACTCGCCCTGACCCATCAATAAACTTTCCTCCCTGCCCTCTCCAAGGAAAGTATATAAGATTTGCTTAAGCTGTTCTCTGGGCTCTCTGCTCTATTCAAGTGAGCACTGAGCCCCAGCATGCTGGACCCCCAATAAACCCTTAGCTGTTGCATGAGACAGTCTCTTGGTGGTATCTTCCTCTGCCGCTCACCCGACATTTATTGGATGATTGAATGTAGAAGAGAACATCCTGTCAAAAAGGTATAGTTCGTAGGATTAGGAAGATAGTTGGTAGGTTTAGGAAGAAGCGTGAGTATAGGATTTGGAAAAAAAGTTCTTTAGCAATAGGGTTTCAGTTAGAGAGTGAAGTTAAATGTCAGCACACGTGAAGAGTCAGTCACAATGACAAACTGGACAAAATATGTAGGAAAGCAGATATCAATGGAAACATTACAAAATCAGGCAAAGTATAAAGTGATTGACAGGATTAGAGATTTTCAAGAGGGTTGAGTTTGAATATATAATCTTGGGAAGAAACAAATATGTAGTCACCAATAGGATTGACATTTGAGAGCACTAGGCAACCTAGACATGGAAGTTTTTAGTAATACATGTTCACTTTACATTGTGGCTTTGGTACAATCATAAGCATGACATTTGCATTTTGTGTCCAGAATATTACTGTGATTAAATGTATATTTAGATCAGGGGCCATGAGTATTTCTTCCACCATATCTGGGAGCAATATTTGAAGACGTATAAATTCATATTGGGGAAACAAAGAGGTGTACCCTTTGACTATGAATATAGAGATAATGCATGAGTAGACATTACTGTGAATATATAATGAAACTGGTTCCACTTTTAATAATGATTTGAATTGATATCTGAAAACTTATAAGAAATCTTATATTGATATACAATCATTCATTCCAACCTGTTATACAAATAATGGTAATATTAGGGTTATGGTTTATCATGAAGAATGTGTGAGTTTTGCTACAAAAGTGATTATGGAAATCAAAAATAATATGTGTGGAAATAAGTCTCATGAAAAGACAAGCCAAGAAAGATGGAGGAATGCATGTGTTCTGAAGCAGGAAGTGATTGAAAGTGAAAAAAATTGTCTATAAATTTTCTAACTTGTGCTTGAAATATATATATCCTATGATATGTATGAACTGAAGAAATAGTAATGTACCAGTGTTGAATAAAAATGAATGTTAAACTACACATCATGTCCCATCAGAATCTACTTGCATTGATGTTAAACTTACTGTAGAAATATTAGGATTTGTATGCACCATTCACTGAAATTAGTTTTCAGTAATAGGAAACAAATATGTATTTCAGGTGGATGAATATTTCTGAGAATAATTTTGTGAAAAGTTGATTATAAATCCACATACAAGAATATGAATGAATTTAGGGAGTGTATAGTAAAACCCATTTTTCATAATTTGAAAAATCTGGAGAGTATTTTATATATATATATATATATATATATATATATATATATATATATATATATATATATACAGAGACACATTAAAAATAGCAATATATATTCCAATGGACAATCACCATGAAATATACATCATCCACAGATGCAACAATATTCATTTTGCTGAACATGGATTTATGTATAATGTTGTTAAACCAGGAAGCTCACCCATAGTTTGAATTTTCAGTTCAAACAGCATTTAGGAAGAGTGATCTCTTCTCACAATTTGTACCTGCAAAGTCAGCCAGCTGAAAAGAATGTACATGTGATACCAGGTAGGATTCTATATGTGCATATAAAATTTCATGTGCTTAACAGGCTACAGAGAAATGGAGACAGGAATTCACATATTTTTTAACTTTACATACACATGGTGAACTATTTCAACAAATAATTGACTAGATTTATAACTCCTACCCTATATAACACAAAAGGCAAGTGCAAAAATACAACATGCCTCCTCTGAACTGCTTGCATTTCTATTCTGTTTTGGTTAATTTTCTCCATCATATTAGAATTAGTAGTCAGAGACTATTAGGTAATGGGTTTGTGTCAGGGTTTCAGTATTTAGAATGGAAAATTGGAAAATGAATCCAACGTGTATGTTAATATGTGCTACCAAAAATCTTCCCACTCTCATCCAGAACAACGCCTTGACATTACCATCAATCCCAAGTAAGACACAATTAGAGAAAAGTTAGAAAATCTGTGAATATATTTATGGAATGGAAAATGCTGAGGATTTCACAACCTTGGAGGTGGTAGAGGAGTCTCCAAAAGTAAGGGACAGGGTAAACACTCCACAAACATGGAGTGCTGCTGGCCTAAAGTCTTCTAGAGAAACTGCATCTGAGGGTGGGTACTTGAAATATATGTTGTTGTAAGGAGCTTTAGCTTCCTTTGTAGTGAGACCAACAAAGCTGTGTCTGCATCTATGTGACCTGGAGGACATGGTATGTTATTTTCCAATGAACCTGAGGCAGCAGTGCTGAATTCTCTCTTTTGTGGCCAGTGGGGGCTAAGTGTTTCCCCGTGTGGACTATGAAGCCATTTGGTCATCCTCCACTTTTCCTGGGTTTTTTTTGCTGCTGCACTGGGAGTTAAGTATTTTCTTCATGAAATACAAGGAGTTCAACTGGCACACAGTGCTGGAGGGAGTTCTGTCACTTGTGGTGGATCAGGGTATGCAGGAGAAAGCACAAACCAGGCTTCTATCTCACATAGCAACCTGAACCACCTTGAACAGAGCAACCTGATTCTGAACATTGCCCTGAAAACTCTCCATATAACAAGATGCCTTTGCATAGAAGGGTCTGCTAGCTGCACCATGTCAGTCAAAAGCCATTTGGAAGCCAATGGCAGATCCACATGGCCCCACCACAGATGTTTTACCACACTCCTGCCCACCAATTCTCTAGGCCCACTAGTCAACAGGCTCCAAGTTACTGACATCTCTCTTCTTCACCATTTTCATGAAACCCAGTCAATCTAGGCACTGTCTGGTATACTCATGATCAGAAACAGGACATCCAAAGTCTCTCCAGTGCCACCTGGGTATGGGAATTTCAAAAATTTCAAGGTATTTATCTAACCATTTTTCAAGGATGAAGTTGGAGGCACTGTGGGTTTCAATTCATTCAGGAACCATTAAATGGTGAGGAAGCTCATTTCAATGAAATCTCTGGAGAACTCTCACAGGCAAGGCTTCCCAAAGAGTTCCAAAAGGTCACATAAAGCCAGGCACATTGAGGTCTACTATGTGAGGTCCATGTGTGTTTTGGGGTGTGTTTAAGGCTGCCAAGTCTTTAAGAATAAAATCATATAATATCCTGGCAGAGATTCCCAGTGTCCTGTGGAAAGCTACCCTCGAACTAGATCTCAGTTTCCAAGGGCGACTCTCATGCGTGGCCTCTTAAATCCCAACACAATTCATGGCAATACTCCTCTGAGGTCAGTTCCAGAACTCAGTCTCTAAGGGGAATCAGAGCAAGCCCAGGTGGACGCAGTCATCTCTTCCAACTGCCACACAAATGACCACAAATAAAATCAAAACACTCCCACATGGCCCTCATGTTCTGCCATATAGACACTCATCATAAACTCTGGCTGGAGGTTTCCATGAGGGGCGCAGCCCAAGTCAGTATCCAAAATAAGCTCCCCAGCCCCTCATTTGCCTAACATCTAGGTGGCCTGGACACCCTTCCTGTGAACCAGGAATGATCAAATAGGCCTGCCGTTAATACTGCTCTGCTTCTCCAAATTGAGGACTACCTACCGTGGGGATTAGATTCTGTATGTGAATTGGTGTCATGAGAAAACCCTAGCAGCTATGGGCTAGCCTCTGCAGGGCTTGGAAGAACTCATTTGACCCAAAGATCCCTAATCTCACTTGATGAAAGTCAGGAACCTTACAGAGAAATGCGAGATACTTCATCCACAGTGACTGCTCTTTTGGCCATTTTGGTTTCGGATGCGCACATGGGATCTTTCTTTAGATCCATCAGGTGCTGAGAATCTAAGCCACAGCCTCACACAGGGCCAAGAGGCTGATTCAGACACATCCCTTTCCAAAGAAATTAAGCAAAGAGCCACAGATGATGCCCATTCATTTTCTTTTTTTTTTAATTAATTTTTATTGTAGGTTGTTCAAAACATTACATAGTTCTTGATATATCATATTTCACACTTTGATTCAAGTGGGATATGAGCTCCCATTTTTACCCCATATACAGATTGCAGAATCACTTCAGTTGCACAACCATTGATTTAGATATTGCCATTCTGGAGCCCATTCATTTTCATTTGAAAACTTTTTCATCAGGCTTCATAAAGGGTTGTCCTGAGGCAAAGACCTTACTGACATTCAGGGCAACAGAACAATAGGTAATTAGAAGGCACAAACCAGGGTTTCTTCACTGAGACTTTTCAAAATCCAGTGGTGTGCCACTACCTGCTTTCTCAGAAAAGGCCCCTCTTCAGAGCTTTCCTTCCGTTTGGCCATCCTCACATCTCTAGGTACCAAGATAGCCTGACTTAGCCTTTGGTAAATCCAAACAAGTGAGACCACTGGGAGTGGAACTGGGACTGGCTCTGTGTGCCTGGCTTCCTGGATCCCACATTCCATCACCAAGGAAGTGAGGTCAGGTCACTTCCTTCAGGAACTGAATGAGGTCACTGCCTTGGCAACCACTTTGTCCTCACAGTTGCTTCCAAGGGTCCCATGAGATGGAGGCTTCCCCTACGTCCTGTGACACTTTCACAAGTTAGAATGGTATATCAACCATAGGCAACCGGAATCAGCTCTCCACACAGGCCTCCTTTGGTCCATCTTCTCTACATTAAGAAGAGAGAGGCTGATTCAGACACAACCCTTCATCCTGACCAGGTTGTTTGCCATGGAAGATGACTTTTGGTCTCTCAGGTCCTTCATAGCTGCCTACATCTTGGACCTTTGAGGTTCTCAGCAGGTAGAAGATCGCCTACATTCCAGTATTATAAGACCAACTCTGTCCCTGCTCTTCTGTAAAGTAAGATTGAGGGAACACTGTATGATTAGGGTTAATAACAGGTTCGATTTGGGTTAGGAATCATTTTGCTGGATGAATAATGGTATTGGGAACCTGCAATATTGATAAGAATATAGAGGTGAAATGTACTCATGAAAACAGAAGTCTAAGTAAGATTTGATGCCCAGAAGGGTATTGGGCCCTTGATTGGGTTACTTACCATTGAATTACGTTCTGCACAAATGTCTCAGATAAATCCATATACAATGGCATAGGACCTTGTACCTTGGATGACTAAATGTCGAAGAGAACATCCAGTCAAAAAGGGATAGTCGGTAGGATTAGGAAGATAGTAGGTAGGTTTAGGAAGAAGAGTGAGTGTAGGATTTGGAACACATGTTATTTAGCAATAGTTACAGAATGAATTTAAATGTCAGCACATGTGAAGAGTCAATCACAATGATGAACTTGGGAAAATATTTAGGTAAGCAGATATCAATAGAGACATTATGAAATGAAGCAAAGTATAAAGTGAGAGATAGGCTTAGATATTTTCAACAGGGTTGAGTTTGAATATATAATCTTAGGAAGAAACAAATATGTAGTCACCAATAGGTTTGTCATTTGAGAGCATTAGGCAACTTGGACATGGATGTTTTTAGTAATCTATGTTCACTTTCCATTTAGGCTTTGGTACAATAAAAAATGTGAACTTTGAATTTTGTGTCCAGAATATTTTTGTGATTAAATGTACATGTAGATCTGGTGACATGAGTATTTCTTCCACCATTTCTGGGAGCAATATTGACTGACTACTACTGACTGATAGGTATAGATTCTTTATGTGATTTGGAGTCATGAGAAAACCCAAGCACCTCTTCAGGGTTTCAAGAACTCATTTGACCCAAAGGATCCCTATTCTCTCTTGATGGAGGTCAGGAACCTAACAGAGGAAGGAAAGAGACTTCATTCACAATTACTGAACTTTTTGCCATTTTGGTTTTGGATGCACACATGGAATCTTTCTTTAGATCCATCAGGTGCTGAGAATCTAAGTCACACAGGGCCAAGAGGCTGATTCAGTCACATCCTGTTCCAAAGCAATTAAGCAAAGAGCCACAGGTGATGCTCATTCATTTCCATTTGAAAACTGTTTTGTTCAGGCTTCACAAAGGGGTCCCCTGAGGCAAAGACCTTCCTGACATTCAGGACAACAGAACAATAGGTAAGCAAAAGGTCCAAAGCAGGGTTTCTCCACTGAGACTTTCCTGGTCACACTGTCCCTGCTCTTCTGTAAAGTTAGATTGAGGGAACATTGTATGGTTAGAATTAATAGCACATTCGATTTGGGTTAGGAATCATTCTGCAGGATGAATAATGGTATCAGGAACCTGCAATATTTACAAGAATATATAGATGAAATATGAGTATGAAAACAAAAATCTACGTAAGATTTGAAGCCCAGAAGGACATTGGGCCCTTTAATGGGTTACTTAGCTTTGAATTATGTTCTTCACAGATGTCTCAGATAAATCGATACACAATGGCATAATACCTTGTACCTTGGATGACTGAATGTCGAAGAGAACATCCAGTCAAAAAGGGAAAGTCAGTAGAATTAGGAAGATAGTTGCTAGGTTTAGAAATAATAGTGAGTATAGAATTTGGACCAAAAGTTCTTTAGCAATAGCTTTTCAATAAGAGAGTGAATGTAAATGTCAGGACATGTGAAGAGTCAGTTACAATGATGAACTGGGGAAAACATGTAGGTTAGCAGATATCAATAGAGACATTAAAAATCAGGCAAAGTATAAAGTGAGGGATAGAATTAGACATTTTCAACAGGCTTGAGGTTGAATACATAATCTTAGGAAGAAACAAATATATAGCGACCAATAGGAATTACATTTGAGACAATTTGGCAACCTGGACATGGATGTTTTTAGTAATCCATGCTCACTTTTCATTAAGGCTTTGGTACAAACATAAGAGTGACCTTTGCTTTCTGTGTCCAGAGTATTACTGTGGTATAATGTATATGTAGATCAGGTGACATAAGTATTTCTTTCACCATTACTGGGAGCATTATTTTGAAGACATATAAATTCATATTGGGGGAACAAAGCGGTGTACTCTGTGTCAATGAATATAGAAATAATTCATGAATAGACCATACTGTGAATAAAAAATAAAAATGATTCCAACATTAAATAATGAATTGATTTGATATCTGAAAATATACAGAAAATCTTTAATTGATATACATACATTCATTACAACCAGTTATACATCTAACAGTAATATGAGGGTTATGGTTTATCATGAAGAGTGTGTGAGTTTTGCTTCAAAAATGATTATGGAAATCGAAAATAATGTGTTTTGAAAGAAGTCTCATGAAAAGACCAGTCAAGAAACCTGGAGGAATATATGAGTTCTGAAGCAGGAGGTGATTGAAATTGAAACAAATGTCTATAAATTTGTGAACTTGTGGAAGAAATATATATGCTATGATGTGCATAAACTGAAGAAATATTAATATACCACTGTTTAATAAAAATGAACTGCAAAATACACATCATGTCCCATAGGAAACTGCATGCATTGATGTTAAACTGGGTATTACTGTAGAAATATTAGGATTTGTATGCACCATTCTCTCAAGTTAGTTTTCAGTACTAGGAAACAAATATGTATTTCAGGTGGATGTATATTTCTGAGAATAATCTTGTGAATAGTTGATCATAAATTCACATACATGAATATGAATGATTTTAAGGAATGTATAATAAGACTCATATATTTGATAATTAGAAAAATTTGGAGAGTGTGTGTATACACACACACACACACACACATATACATATATATACACACACACAGACACACACACAGAGAAATTAAAATCTAGCAATATATATGCCAATCGAAATTCATCATAAAATATATACCATCCACAGATGCAAAAATAATTATTTCACTAAAAATGTTTTTATGTATAATGGTGTTCTACTAGGAAGCTCACCCATAGGTTGAATTTTCAGTTCCAACAGCGTTTAGGAAGAGTGATCTCTTCTCATAACTTCTATTGGCCAAGTCACAAACCTCACTAAAACGTACGTGTGATAACAGGTAGGATTCTACACGTGCATATAAAAATACATGTGTTGAATAGGCTACAGAGAAAGGAGACAGGAATTTGTTGAGAGCCACATATGAAGGGGCCCCAGCAAACTTCCAGCTGGCAGCAAATTTCCAGCTGTTGGATGATTATTGGCTAACAGTGGCCCCAGCAACATCTAGCTCATTGGAGATTCTCATTGAACTGTTTCCCCGCCCTTTCAGACTGCAAGCTGATGATTGGCTCACAGCGGCCCCAGCAACATCTAGCTGATTGGCTCCTCTGTGGTGATGCTCATTGGACAGTTTCCCTGCCCTTTCAGACCACGGAGCTGCTCATTGGGGGACTTTTTTGGCTCCACCCACGCAACCCAACCAATCGGCCTCAAGAGCAGGAGAATTGTGGAAGGTGGAGAGGCTTGTGGGAGTGACAGAGACTTTATAAGGAAGCCAGTGGTGGCAGTTGGGCTCTGAGGGTTTTTCCTGAGGAGCTGTTTTGTATGGCGTGTGTTTTTCTAAAAATAAAGCTCATTTCTTTTGACAAGTGGCTCCTAACTCTTCCCAGCCAGACTGCAGCATTTCCTCTCTTGCACAGGGAACGACTGAGGGTAAGTGATAAGGTAAACTGCTCGCCCCTGAGGGCAGGGCAAGAGGATGGGTAGCCATTTTAAGATTCCTCTTTAGTTTTGCTTCACTTTTGTTTTAAGCTGCCTGTCCATGGAGATGATTGAGACGGAAGAAAAACCACTCACATATGAGGGAAAACTATTCACGTCTGAGGAACAGATAGGGAGAAAGTACGGACACACATGTCAGGAGGAAAGAAAGGCTATAATGACTTTTTGTTGTTCCCTTTTTATTTCAGTCTGTCTCTGTTTTGTTTGGAGTCATCTTGTTGGGTTTTATTATAGTAGAAATACGGGATCAGAAATTAGTAAAAAACAAACTGAAAGAGTGTTAAGTAAATTGTTAGAGGAAGGAGGTGTATCAGTAAAATCAAGAACAGTCAGGGCATACAGTGATAAAATACAAAAATGTACCCCATGGCCTTTTAAGGAGGAGTTGTTAAGTATATCATAATGGAACCATCATGGTGAAGATTTCAAAAGAGTAGAAAAGAACAGCCCAGGGACTCAGCCAGTTGGCACATTGCCATTGTGGACGTTCATATCTGCTTTGCTTAGTCCAAAGCATTCAGTTAAGACACAGATAGAGGAATAAAGCTTAGAGCAGAAAAAGCCATCAGGGGCAAAGTTACAAAAGGAGACTGCTACTAACATCTTTCTATCACCAGAGGGCATAAGTGTCCAACAACAGCGCCACCTCTACAGGAAACTGTTACTAACACCTTTCTATCACCAGAGGATGTAAATGTCCAACTAACAAGGCCACCTCCATATGCTGGGAGGCCCCCAACCCCCGCAGTTGATAGTTCGGTTCCTGAGACAGGATCTCAAGTATTTACATGCCCGGTATTTTAGGTAGGAGGGCAGAGAATTCACCTTGCTTTAAATTTTAAAATAGTGAAGCAGCTAAAAGAGGCTGTAACAACCTATGGTCCTCAAGCACCCTTCATTGTAAGCTTGGTCCAATCTATTAACAACTTAAATGTGATGCCAGTAGATTGGGCTAATATGTGTAAAGCTGTGCTAAAGGGAGGACAATACCTGTTATGGAAGGTTGCCAATGAGAAATTTTGCAAGGAGATGGCTAGGCGAAATGCAGCAGCTGGTTATCCTCAGAGAAATCTAGATATGTTGTTAGGAAAGGGACCTAATGAGGATCAGCAGCAACAAATTCCATATGATCATGGTATATACGAATTAATTGCTGTAGAAGTGGTTAGGGCATGGAAGACTTCACAAGGACTTGGAGGATTACAAGGTCAATTATCTAAGGTAATACAAGGAGCTAATGAATCTTATGCTGAATTTGTAGATAGGCTTATTAAAACAGCTACCAGAGTTTTTGGGAATACAGAACAAGCAATTCCATTAATAAAACAACTGGCTTATGACCAAGGGAATTGTTGGTGCAGAGATATCATTAGACCATGGAAACATGAAGATTTAAACACATATATTAAATTATGTAGAGACATTAATGAATAAGAGCAAGTCGTTGCAGCTACAGTAAAACAGGCTTTAGATGCCAGGCCAAGAACATGCTAGAATTGTGAAGAAAAGGACATTTTAAAAGGAATTGCCCCATAGGAGGAGGGTTTAACAAAACTAGGAATCAAAGGAGTAGAATACCGTGTATTTCCCCACGATGCCATAGAGGAAGACATTGGGCTAATGAATGTCATTCTCAAACAAACATAGAAGGTACTTCATTATCAAAAAATGAACAAAGACTAGGTGTTTATCCACAATATTATGGAGAAAGGCATCGGGCTCCACTGCCAAAAAATGGAGAGGTGGGCCCAATGCTCTGGTTCCCAAAACCACAAATATACGGAGCACTGGAGGAACCCAGCAACCCCATCAGGATAGTGCACAGGACACATTTTTTATCAGATCCCTCGTCAGACAAACCAGAGGGAGTACAGGGTTGGACATCAGCGCCTCCGCCAGATCAGTACTAATTCCAGAGATGAGAGTTCAAATAATTCCCACAGGGCTGAAAGTACCTCTTCCCAAAGGAACAGTAGGCTTATTATTAGGATGCAGCTCTTCTACTCTAAAAGGACTTAGGATAATTCCTTGGGTAATTGTTTCCGATTATGAAGGTGAAATAAAAATTATAGCCAGTTTTCCAAAGGATTTATCAGTAATTTCACCAGGAGATAGAATAGCACAGTTATTAATAATACTCAGCCTACATAATAAATTTTCTAGTCATTCTGTAGAAAGAGGTTCCATGGGATTAGACTACAAAGGTGTAGATTGGGCTATGCTTTCTTTAAAATTAGATTCTCGCCCCATGCTAAAACTAAATATTCAAGGACATGAATTTAATGGGCTACTGGATACAGGTGCAAACTCTAGCATCATCTCTCGTCAAGAATGGCCAAAACATTGGCCATTACAACAAGCCACTCAAATGCTTTGAGGCCTAGGAGTGGCGACTAATCCCCTTAAAGGTGCAATTGTATTAGATTGGAAGGATCCTGAAGGATGTGAAGGAACTATACAGCCATATGTATTGGATCATCTTCCCGTTAATTAATGGGGATGAGATGTCCTTGATCAATTAGGTTTGACATTAACAAATAAGGTCAACCAAAATGCACCTACTACTATGGCTAGACAAGGTTTTAGGAAAAGAAAAATATTAGAAAAACAAGAAGAAGGTATAGGAGCACCAACACAAATAGATCAAGGAACAGACAAAAATGTGTTGGATTTTCAGAAAGGGCCACTGAGACAATAAAAATTACTTGGAAATCAGAAAGACCAGTATGGGTTCCTCAATGGCCCCTGACTAAAGAAAAGATACAAGCAGCCCATGACCTGATCAAACAACAATTAGCGGAAGGACATATACAACCTTCTGTATCTCCCCATAATACTCCCATTTTTGTCACCAAAAAGAAATCTGGTAAATGGAGATTATTGCAAGATTTAAGAACCATTAATAATGAGATGGTTATTACGGGACCTGCTCAATCAGGGATTCCTCAATTGTCTGCTTTGCCAAGAACTTGGAATGATTTAGTTATACATATTAAAGATTGTTTTTTTTTTTCATTTCCAATTCATCCTGAGGATAGTCCACGTTTTGCATTTACTATCCCTGCACTGAATCATGAAGCTCCTTATCAGAGGTAAGAGTGGAAACTACTCCTCAAGGGATGGCTAACAGCCCAACTACATGTCAAATTTATGTTAACAAAGTAATCCTGCCATTTAGAAATCAAAATCCTTAACTACAAATATTTCACTATATGGATGATGTATCATTTGCACACAAAGCTAAAAACACATTGCTAGAATGTTATGTCACACTTACAAACTGATTAAAAAAAATTATAATCTAGAGATAGCAATAGATAAAGTATAATTAAAATTTCCAATAAATTATTTAGGAGTTCTATTATCCTCAACCATGGTCAGTCCACCAAAAATTCAAATAGGAGTAGATCAACTCCAATCAACTAATGACTTTCAAAGTTATTAGGAGACATAAATTGGATAACGCCTTAACTAATTATACCAACAGGAGAGTTGGGACCTTTGTTTGATATCCTAAAAGGTCTATTAGATCCAAATTCACCCAGAATGTTAACACCTGAAGCAAGAAAGGCATTAAAAATCATTGAAACATAAATGGGAAATATGCATTTGGAAAGAGTTGATATAATTTTGCCTTTATTATTTATTGTACTACCAACAAAAAAAAGTATTTCTACAGGAGTATTTTGGCAAGAAGGTCCATTATTATGGATTCATTTATCTTATTCTTCTCACACTATTATTACTAGGTATCCTGAGACTGAGGGACAATTAATACTCATAGGAATAAAAGCAGCAAAGTGAGTGTGTGGAATTTCACCCAATAAAATTATTACTCCATATTCTTTGAATCAAATTGATAAATTAGCTAATGAGTTAAATACTTGTGCAGTAATCATGTGTAAATCAAATGTTTCATTTGATAACCACTTACCATCTAATCTTTTATTGTCTTTTTGGTCATCGCATCCTGTAATTTTTCCAAAAATGACAAGAAAACAAGTATCATGAATGCTCCAAGTATATTCACTGATGAGACAAATCATGGCACAGCAGCAATAGTTACACCTGATCAAACTTTTACATTTTTACTACCCAAACAATCAGCTCAAAAGGTAGAGCTTAATGCAGTATTACAAGCTTTTGTGATGTTTAAAGATTCTGTATTTAATTTATTTTCCCTTAGTCAGTATATAGTTAATGCTATAGTATCCCTTGAAGATGCTGGTAGTATTTCCCCTTCCTCTACTGTTTTCTCTTTGCTTTCCAGTATACAATGTCTAATCTGGGACAGAAAAGATTCATTCTTTATAGGACATATCAGGGCACATACAGGATTGCCTGGAGCCCTTAGTTTTGGCAATGATTTAGCAGATTAAACTACACATGACTTACATACATATTTTCTCTACACTAGAAGAAGCTACAAATTTTCATAAAAAGTTTCATGTCAATGCTAATACTTTACAAAAGTGTTTTAAAATAACTAAGGAAAAAGATAGAAAAATAATAAAACAATGTCAAAATTGTGTGACCTTTTTACCACAAGTTAATCTTGGAGTCAATCCTAGAGGATTGATACCTAACCATATTTGGCAGATGAATGTCACACACTTGCCAGAATTTGGAAAATTAAAATATTTGCATGTTACAGTTGATACTTCTTCTAGATTTTTGATGGGCTCCCTTCATGCGGGGGAAAAAACTAAAGATGTTATAGCTCATTACTTACAAAATTTGCCACTTTGGACATTCCAAAACAGTTAAAAACAGATAATGCCCCTGATTATACTCCTACCTCTTTTAAACAATTTTTCTCATCATTTGCCATTACTCATATAACAGGAATCCCATACAATCCACAGGGACAATGCATAGTGAAAGAGCACATGAAACTATTAAAATGTACTTATTAAAGCAAAAAGACGCAATTGGGAAGGGGTATGAATTCCCCAAAGATAAACTTAAAATAACCCTTTTTACTCTAAACTTTTTAAATTTGGATTCATCAGGACTTAGTGCTGCGGAAAAGCATATGTGTCCAAAAAATGTGCATAAGTTCAAGGTACTTTGGAAGGATATTCTAACAGGACAACAGAAATGTCCTGACCCAATTATTGTCTGGACTCGGGGGTCTTTTTCTGTGTTTCTACAGGGAGAACAGCAGCCGATTTAAATAACAGAGAGATTAACTAAGGTCCTGACCCAGAGATTGCCTGGAGTCGGGAGTCTCTTTATGTGTTTCCACAGGGAGAACAGCAGCCAAATTGGATTCCAGAGAGATTAACTAAAGTACTGACCCAGTGATTGTCTGGAGTCAGGGGTCTGTTTGTGTGTTTCCACAGGAAGAACAACAGCCGATTTGGATTTCAGAGAGATTAACTAAAGCGATTTCTATAGACCAAAATAAGATGATTTGGCTCAAATCCATAACAGCTGATATCCAAAACTCCAGTTTCACTATCCTTACATCTGTGACAGAACAGGGATGCTTTTTTCAATATCTATTTTATTATTGCCCTTTCCCGTATCATGAAGTTTTATTTGTTTTTTTGAGCTCATTGAGACCTAGGTTAATGTTTTGCTGATCAGTTCTATATTTTGACTATAGAGTTTTTAAACATTGCACTGGTGATTTCACCTGTGAAAAGTTATAAGGCCTTTACTATTATGTTATGTGTTGTATGTATTATATTATGTGTGCACACTTGTGTTTTGTGTTATATGTTTGAATGTACGTATGTCCATATATCATATATGATGAGTGCTCATAAAAAAAATTTATGCAAATATTTTTTTTATTCACGTGATCTAAATGGTTTAATTTAAATTGGGTAAACAACTGTTGAGCATTGTTTTAATATGTGAACAAAAAAGGAAGTTAACAGACCTGTTTGTTTACTTCATCTTTTCATTTCATTATATTTAATAATTCTCTTCAAAATAATGTAAATTTTTAAGAAAATTATTTTCTTTTAGTGCCTTCTGGAATGTTAAATAATTTTCCTTTACCCATTATTGCCAGAATTTCTATCTTCATACCAGTGCCGTTGAAGTCAAAGATAAAACCAATCTACAGCTTCTGCAATAGCCATCCCTGAAATTCTTGCAGAACTTGTCAGGACTATGTATCACTTTTATGCATTGTGAACTCTCTCTTGGTGAAGCCACTTGTGGTAGTGTTGGGGTATATATGCTGACGCTATCAGCAGTGGTACAATTTTTCCAAAAGTAGCCATCAATTGGCTTGGTGTGTCTTCCTTATTCTCACATGATAGAGGTCAGAAACCTTACAGAGGAAGGGGAAAGACTTCATCCACAATGACTGCTCTTTTAGCCATTTTGGTTTTGGATGCACACATGATATCTTTCTTTAGATCCATCCATCTAAGAATCTAAGCAACAGCCTCACACAGGGCCAAGAGGCTGATTCAGACACATCCCTTTCCAAAGCAATTAAGCAAAGAGCTACAGGTGATGCCCATTCATTTGCATTTGAAAACTGTTTTCTTCAGGTTTCACAAAGGGGTGGCATGTGGGAAAGACCTTCCTGACATTCAGGGCAACAGAACAATTGTTAAGCAAAAGGCCCAAACAGGGTTTCTCCACTGAGACATTAGTAGTCACACTGATATCTGAGTTTTCTGAGATGCTCGCCATTCCCTTCAGCTATCCACTACTTGGCCATGTCACAGAGCTTGGAGGTGGCACATATCTTGGATACAAAACCATGAGCCTCTTCTGGAGAGTGGCCAGATTTCAGGAAGAAAACAGGAACTTAGGAAGATAGCAGGTGTTGCCCATCAATAAGGCAAGCTGCATTCCATTTATAAATTGGGCAGGATGAATGCTGGGAAGCTTTCTACTAGTCAGGACACATCCATTGATGCATTCTCTTTTCTAATATCTACAACCACGGACACAGTGGGGTACACAGACACAGAAACACTCACATTGTCAAACGACTTACTAGAAACAGTTCACTCCAAACAAAACAAACCGCATTTCCTACCTATTCTCAGAACATGAGACAAAACCACAAACCCTCACCCACACCAACAAAGGCCCCTTCTTCCCCCAAGTAGGTCTGTGAATATCTGGAGTGTTCTCTGACTGTGGGGCATTCTAGGTTGCCCCGAAATGGCCTGTCCTGTCTCAGATCTGGTGTCCTTAACCAACTCTCTGAAGTTGTCAGGAGCCAGCGGTGAGTCACTACCTTCTTTCTCAGGAAAGGCCCCTCTTCAGAGCTTTCCTTCCATTTGGCCATGCAAACAGGATGGTCCAAAGTAGGTACCAAGAAAGACTGACTCTGTTATCTAGAATTCCAAAAATTGAGACCACTGGGACTGGGACATGGACTGGCACTGTTTGACTGGCTTTTTGTATCCCAAGATCAGAGAGTTTCTTCCCCAAGGAAGTGAGGTGAGGTTACTTCCATGAGGAACTGAATGAGTTCACTGCCTTGGCAACCACTTTGTACTAAGAGTTGCTTCCAAGGGTCCCATGAGATGGATGCTGTCCCTGCTTCCTGTGACACTTTCACAAGTTAGAATGGTATATCAACCATAGGCACCCGGGAACAGCTCTCCACACAGGTCTCATTTGGTCCATCTTCTCTACATTAACAATAGAAAGGCTGATTCAGATACAACCCTTCATCCTGACCAGGTTGTTTGCCATGGAAGATGAATTTTGCTGTCTCAGGTTTTTCAGAGGTGCCTATATCTTCTTCAGTGATAATTTCTGCATGGAGCTTTGAGGTTCTCTGCAGGTGGAAGATCCCCAGCATTCCTGTATTGTAAGACGAACTCTGTCCCTGCTCTTCTGTAAAGTTAGATTGAGGTAACAGTGTATGGTTAGGGTTAATAACAGGTTTGATTTGGGTTTGGAATCGTTCTGCTGAATGAATAATGGTATTGGGAACCTGTGATGTGTATAAGAATACATAGGTGAAATATACGTATGAAAACAGAAATCTAAGTAACATTTGAAGCCCAGAAGGGCATTCTTGATTGGGATACTTAGGTTTGAATAAATCGATATACAATGGCATAGGACCTTGTACCTTGGAAAATTGAATGTAGAAGAGAACATCCAGTCCAAAAGGATAGTCGGTAGTGAAAGGTTATTAAAATAGTTAATTGTCACTTCCTGTTTTTCTGTATGCTTAACAAAACACTGTTGAAATCTTGAGAACTGTTTGCTAATCTTGTTCCCAGAATGTACTGTCCCCAACTGCCAAACTGTAGAATATGCTCCCTCACCAGGTTGCATGTAAACCACCCACTCGCCCTTACCCATCAGTATACTTCCTCCCTGCCCTCTCAAGGAAAGTAAATAATCCCTGCTTAAACTGTTGTCAGGGCTCTCTGCTCTATTCAAGTGAGCTCTGAGCCCCAGCATGCTGGACCCCAAATAAACCCTTTGCTGTTGCATGAGACAGTCTCTTGGTGGTCTCTTCCTCTGACACTCGCCGGACCTTTACATATTGACGTTCCACCGAGTTCCGTCACTGGCGGACGAGAGACCCCAAAGGGCTCCTCTCGGAGCAAGTAAGGCACCTCTTTCTGGTTTCAGGATTCATGTTAGGGCTTGGCAATATCGTTTGCAATGAAGAGCCTGAGTTCTCTCCGACTTTGGCTGAGAGACCTCTCACAGAGACACAGGGCACCTCCCTGGGGGACGCCACAGAGGACTCAGGAAATCAAGGAACAATTGTCTCCTCGATTCAGTGATATTTTGTTTCGGATTCGGTATTGCCATCCCATCGGGTTTTGCTGTCTACTGATTCCTGGTCTCAGTGATGTACGTCCATTGCCTGTCTTTATGGTCTTGTTATATCTGTGTCGTGTGTCGTTGCATTTAGTTTGTCTATCGTTCATCATGGGACAGAGCACTTCAATGCCTCTGTCCCTGACCCTTAATCACTGGACCAAAGTTCGCTTAAGAGCTCAGAATCTTTCTTTTTCAGTAAAACTCCGGACCGGCCAGAATCTCAGAGCCTCAGAATGTCCCACCTTTGGAGTCGGACGGCCACTAGAAAGATCTTTCTACTTCCCACTAATTTAAAAAATCAGAGATATTGTCTTTCAGCTGGGCCCACATAGCCATCCAGATCAACAGCCATATACCTTAAATTGGTAGGACCTCTGCAAATCTCCTCCTCCATGGGTGAAGCCTTTCCTTGCCCCTTCCCCTACTCCTATTGCTTCCCCCACGATCTCTCAAACCCTCTGCTCATCCTCCTACTCCACCCTCTGTTCTCCCTGAATCACAAGATTTGACTCTACTGGACTCTCCTCCCCCTCCTTATCCCCTCTCCTCTTCCCCCAACCACCAACACACTCTAAGTGATTCCCTTGCAGCTGACTCAGCCTCTTCGCCATTGGAGGAAGCTAAGCTGGCCCAGGGCCCTCCAGATAACTCCCCCGTGGCACACACAGACCTCCTCCCCTGGAGGAAGATGGCCCGGATAAAGGAACTCGCTGGCTGTGAATCATTGAAAACCCTGTAACTCCCGTGATGCTCCCCCTATGTCTCTACGGGCCAATGATTGACGACAACAATGGGGGAAAATTGAAAGCCTACCAGTATTGGCCTTTCTCCTCTTCAGACCTATATAACTGAAAAAATAACAATCCCCCTTTTTCCGAGGACCGTACCCGGCTCACAGGTCTGGTTGAATCATTGATGTTTTCATACCCACCTGCTTGGAATGACTGTCAACAACTTTTAGGGACTCTCTTCATGACAGAGGAACAGAAGAGAATCCTCCTGGAAGCTAGAAAAAATGTCCTCGGACCAGATGGGAGACTGACACATCTTCCCAACATAATCAAAGCCAGCTTTCCTTGAAGCGACCAAACTGGATCCTCAACACATTTGAAGGTAAGAAAGCATCTGTCCACTTTTCGCTGGGTTCCAAATAATTTGGCCAAGGTAAGAGAGATTATTCGAGGGCCTAATGAATCTCCCTCTATGTTTCTAGAGAGAATTATGGAGGCATACAGAAGATATACACCTTTCAATCCTCAGGCAGAGGATCAAAAAGCATCTGTCACAATGGCCTTTATTGGGCAAGCTGCCCTAAATATTAAAAGAAAGTTACAATACTTAGATGGATTACAAGATATGATTTTGGGAGATTTAGTCAGAGAAGCTGAGAAAGTATACTATAAGAGAGAAACTGAGGAAGAGAAGGGAGCAAAGGGAGGATAAAAGAAACAAAAGACAGACTACGGCGTTGACTAAGGTCCTGGTCAGAACACCAAAAGGGCCAGAAATTAAGAAATAGGGAGACAGGAAGAGATACCTGGTCCCATGCCCGAGGCCATCCCTGGCCTCAAATCAATGTGCCTATTCTAAAGAAAAAGGACACTGGGCCCACGAGTGCCCTAGAAAGAGACAGCCATGCCAGCCAGCCATTCTGACTCTGGAGGATGACTACAAAAGTTGGGGCTCAGATCCCCTCCCTGAGTTCGGGGTAACTTTTGAAGTGAAGGGGACCCCAGTAAACTTTGAAGTGGATACAGGGGCAATATACTCAGCCCATAAGGCTCCATTGGGCCCTCTATCAAATAAAAGGTCTACTGGCTGCACCATGTCAGTCACAAGGCATTTGGAAGCCAATGGAAGATCCACATGGCCCACCACAGATGTTTTATCACACACTTTCATAACACTGCTCTAGTCCCACTACTCACCAGGCTCCAACTTACTGGCATCTCTGTTCTACACCATTTTCTTGAAACCCAGTCAATCAAGGCACTGTCTGGTATACTCATGATCATCAAGAGGACATCCCAAGGTTCTCCAGTTTTAGCTGGTCATGGGAATTTCAAAAATTTTATAATAATTTTCCAGCAATATTTCACGGATGAAGTTGGAGGCACTGTGGGTTTCAATTCATTCAGGAACAATTAAATGCTGAGGAAGCTAATTTCAGTAAACTCTGGAGCACTCTCACAGGCAAGGCTTCCCAAAAAGTGCCCAAAAAGCACTTTGAGGTCTACAAAGCGAGGTCCATGTGTGTTTTCAATCTCAATTATGGCTGCCAAGTTTTTCAGAATTAAATCATGTGATATCTTGGCTGAGATTCCCAGTGTTCTTTGGAAAGCCAACCTGGGCCTAGACCTCGGGTTCCAAGGTTACCTCTCATGCCTGGCCTCCTAAAATCCCATCACAATTCATGGCAATACTTCTCTGAGTTCAGTTCCAGATCTCAGTCTGTAAGGGGAATCACACCAGAGTTCAAGCCCAGATGGACCCAGTCAACTCTTCCGTGACACAAATGAATACAATTAAAACCAAAATACTCCCACACGTCCCTCATCTTCTTCCATATAAACACTCATCATAAACTCTGCCTGAAGGTTTCCATGAGGGGCACAGCCCAAGACAGTGTCCAAAATAAGCATCCTTGCACCTCATTTGCATACCTTCAGGGTGGCCTGGACACCATTACTGTGAACCAGGAGTAAACAAATAGGCTTGCCGTTAATAAAATTCCAATTCTCCAATTTGAGGCCTACTGACTTAGGGGTTAGATTCTTTATGTGAATTGGAGTCATGAGAAAACCCAAGCACCTATGGGCTAGCCTCTGCAGGTTGTGAAGAACTCATTTGACACAAAGGATCTCTATTCTCACTTGATGGAGGTCAGGAACCTTACAGAGAAAGGCGAGAGGCTTCATTCCAATGACTGCTCTTTTGGCCATTTTGGTTTTGGATTCACACATGGGATCTTTCTTTAGATACATCAGGTGCTGAGAATCTAAGCCACAGCCGCACACATGGCCAAGGGGCTGATTCAGACACATCCCTTTCCAAAGCAATTAAGAAAAGAGCCAAAGGTGATTCCCTTCATTTCCATTTGAAAACTGTTTTCTCCAGGGTTCACAAAGGTGTGGCCTGATTCAAAGACCTTCCTGACATTCAGTGCAACAGAACAATAAGTAAGCAAAAGGCAAAAAGCAGGGTTACTCCACTGAGACTTTCCTGGTCACCCTGATATCTGAGTTTTCTGAGATACTCGCCATTCTCTTCAGCTCTCGAGTACATGGCCATGTCACAGGGCTTGGAGGTGGTACATATCTTGGATGCAAAACCATGAGCCTATTCTGGAGAGTGGCCAGAATTCAGGAAGAAAACACCAACTTAGGAAGATAGCAGGTGTTGCCCATCGATAAGACAAGCTGCAGTCCATTCACAAACAGGGCAAGATAAATTTTGGGAAGATTTATACTAGACAGGACACATCCATTAATGCATTCTCTTTTCTAATGTCAACAACAACGGACACAGACATAGAAAGACTCGGCTTGTCAAAAACTTAGTAGAAACAGTCCAATCCAACCAAACAAACCACCTTTCCTACCTATTCTCAGAACATGAGACAAAACCACAAACACACACCAACTCCCACAAAGGCACATCCTTTCCCCAAGTAGGTGTGTGACTATCTGGGGTGTCCTCTGAATGGTGGGCCATACTATGATTCCCGAAAATGGCCTGTCCTCTCTCAGATCTGGTTTTCTTGGCCAACTCTGTGAAGTTGTCAGGAAAAAGTGGTGAGGTACTACCTGCTTTCTCAAGAAAAGTCCCTCTCCAGAGCTCTCCTGGCATTTGCCTTCCTCACATCAGTAGGTACCAAGAAAGACTGACTCTGTCCTTGGAAAATCAAAACAATGAGCCCACTGGGACTGGGACTGGGACTACTTTTGGCTGCCTGGCTTCTTTGATACCAAGATCAGAGAGTTCCATCACCAAGGAAATGAGGTATGTCACTTTCTTGGAACTGAATGAGGTCACTGCCTTGGAAACCACTTTGTCCTAACCGTTGCTTCCAAGGCTACCATGAGATGGAGTTTGCCCCTACTTTCTGTGACACTTTCACAAGTTAGAATGGTATATCAACTATAGGCACCCGGGAACAGCTCTCCACACAGGCCTGGTCAGGTCAGTCTTCTCTACAATAAGAAGAGAGAGGCTGATTCAGACACATCCCGTCATCCTGACCAGGTTGCTCGCCATGGAAGATGAATTTTGCTCTCTCAGGACCTTCATACCTGCCTACAACTTCTCCAGGTATCATTTCTTAATGGACCTTTGAGGTTCTCAGCAGGTGGAAGGTCCCCTGCTTTCCTGTATTGTAAGAACCACTCTGTCCCTGCTCTTCTGTAAAATGAGATTGACGGAACAGTGTATGTTTAGGGTTAATAACTGGTTTGATTTTTGTTAGGAATCATTCTGTGTGATGAATAATGGTATTGGGAACCTACGATATTTACAAGAACATAGAGGTGAAATAGAAGTATGAAAACAGAAATCTAGGTATGATTTGAAGCCCAGAAGGTCATTGGGCCCTTGATTGGGATAGTTAGCTTTGAATTATGTTCTGCACAGTTGTCTAAGTTAAATCGATATACAATGGCATAGGACCTTGTACCTTGGATGACTGAATGTAGAAGAGAATATCTAGTCAAAAAGGGATAGTAGGTAGGATTAGGAAGATATTTGGTAGGTTTAGGAAGAACAGTGAGTATAGGATTTGGACCAAAAGTTCTTTAGTAAAAGGGTTTTAGTTAGAGAGTGAATGTAAATGTCAGCACATATGACGAGTCAGTCACTATGATGAGCTGTGGAAAATATGTAGAAAAGCAGATATCAATAGTGACATTACGAAATCAGGCAAAGTATATAGTGAGTGATAGGATTAGACATTTTCAACAGGGTTGAGTTTGAATACATAATCCTTGCAAGAAACAAATATGTAGTCACCAATAGGATTGACATTTGAGAGCATTAGGCAACCTGGACATGGATGTTTTTAGTAATTCATGTTCACATTACATTTAGGCTTTGGTACAATCATAGTGTGACCTTTACATTTTTGTCCAGATTATTACTGTGATAAAATGTATATGTAGATCAGGTGACATGAGTATTTCTACCACCATTTCTGGGAGCAATATATTGAAGACATAAAATTCGTATTGGGGGTACAAAGAGGTGTACCCTGTGTCTATGAATATGGAGATAAAGCATGAATAGACCATACTTATATTGATATACAATCATTCATTACAACCAGTTATACATCTAATGATAATATTAGTTTTTTGGTTTATCATGAAGAGTTTGTGAGTTTTGCTACAAAAGTGATTATGGAAATTGAAAATAATGTGTTTGGAAAGAATTCTCATGAAAAGACCTGTCAAGAAACCCTGACAATACATAAGTTCTGAAGCAGGAAGTGATTAAATTTGAAACAAATGCCTATCAATTTGTGAATTGTGGATGAAATTCATATCCTATGATGTGCAAAAACTGAAGAAATAATATTGTACCAGTGTTGAATAAAAATGAACGTCCAATTACATATCATGTCCCATAGGAATCTACTTGCATTGATGTTAGACGGGGTCAGTTACTGTAGAATTATTAGGATTTGTATGCACCAGTCACTGAAGTTAGTTTTCCGTACTAGGAAACAAATATGTATTTCAGGTGGATGAATATTTCTGGGAATAATCTTGTATAAATTTCATTATAAATCCACATACATGAACATGAATGAATTTAGAGAGTGTATATAGGACACATATATTTTATATTTTGAAAAATCTGTGGAGTGTGCATATATATATATATATATATATATATATATATATATATATATATAGACACACACGCACAAAGAGAGACATTAAAAAGTAGCAATATATATTCCAATCCAAATTCATCATTAAATATATATCATTCACAGATGCAAAAATATTTATTTTACTGAACATAAGTTTATGTATAATGTTGTTCAAATAGGAAGCTACCCTATATGTTGAATTTTAGTTCCAACAGCGTTTAAGAGGAGTGATCTCTTCTCACAATTTTTAACTTCCATTCAGCCACCTCACAAAAATGTACGTGTGATACCTGTTAGGATTCTATATGTGCATATAAATATACATGTGTGAATTGGCTACAGAGAAAGGGAAAAAATAAATCACATATTTCTTAACTTTAAAAACACATGGAAAATTATTTCAATTAAAAATTGAATAGATTTATAACTCCTACCTTATATAATGCAAAAGGCAAGTCCAACTATACAACATGCCTCCTCTGAACTGCTTGTATTTCTATTCTGTTTGGGTTTTTTTTCTCCATTATATTAGGAAGAGTATTCTGAGTCTAGTAGGTGTGTGTTAGTGTCAGGGATTCAGTATTTCAAAAGGAAAATTGGAAAAGTAATCCAATGTGTATGCAAATATGTGCTGCAAAAATATCCTAGCACTCTAATCCAGAACAATGTCTTCACATTACCTTCTCCCCAAGTAAGCCACAATTAGATGAGAAGAGTTAGAAAATCAGTGAATGTATATCTGGAATGGAAAATGCTCTGGAGTTCACAACCTTGGAGGTGGTAGAGGAGTTTCCAAAAGTAAGGGGCAGGGTAAACACTCCACAAACATGGACCTATGCTGGCCTTCAAACTTTTTGAGAAACTGCCTCTGAGGTTGGGTACTTGAAATATATGTTGTTGTCAGGATATTTGGCTTCTTTTGTAGTGAGACCATCAAAGCTTGGTCTGCATCCCTGTGCCCTGGAGGACATGGTTTCTTATTTTCCAATGAACATGAGGCAGCTGTGCTGAATTCTCTCTTTATAGGTAAACTGTGTCCACTGGGGACTAAGTGTCTCCCCGTGTGAACTGTGAAGCCATTTGGTCCTCCTTCACTTTTTGTGGTGTTTTTTGCAGCTGCACTGGGAGTTTGGTATTTGCCTTACAAAATACAAGGAGCTCAACTGGGACACAGTACTTGAGGGAGTTCTGTCACGTGTGGTGGGTCATGGTCTGCAGGAGAATGCACCAACCATGCTTCTATCCATCATAGCTTGCCCCATTGCCCCCTTGTCCATATCAACCTGATTCTGAACATTGGCCTGAATCCTCATCATATAACAAGATGTCTTCACATATAAGGGTCTGCTTGCTGCCTCATGTAAGTCAAGAGCCATTTGGAATCCAATGGTAGATCCTCATGGCCCTACCACTGATGTTTTATCACACAACTGCCCACCACTGCTGTAGACCCACTAGTCAGCAGGCTCCAACTTACTGCCATCTCTGTTCTACACCGTTTTCTTGTAACTCATTCAATAAAGGCACTGTTTGCTATACTCATGATCAGCAACAGGACATCCAAAGGTTCTCCAGTGCCACCTGGTCACGGGAATTTCAAAAATTTCATGGTATTTATCTAACCATTTTTCAAGCATGAAGTTGGAGGCACTGTGGGTTTCAATTCATTCAGTAACCATTAAAAGTTGAGGAAGCTCATTTCAATGAAAGCTCTGGAGAAACCTCAGAGCCAAGGCTTCCCAAAGAGTGGCTAAAATGTCACAGGAAGCCAGGCCCATTGAGGTCTACATTGTGAGGACCATGTGTGTTTTGACTCTCAACTATGGCTGCCTTGTCTTTAAGAATAAAATCATGTGATATCCTGGCTGAGATTCCCAGTGCTCTGTGGAAATCCACCCTGGGCCTAGATCTCAGTTTTCAAGGGTGACTCTCATGCGTGGCCTCCTAAAATCCCAACATATTTCATGGCAATACTTCTCTGAGTTGAGTTCCACAACTCAGTCTCTAAAGGGAATCACACCAGAGTTCAAGCCCTGGTGGACCCAGTCATTTCTTCCAACCACTACACAAATGACCAAAATTAAAACCAAAACACTCCCACATGGCCCTCATCTTCTTCCATATAGTCAATTATCTTCACCTCTGACTGGAGTTTTCCATTTGGGGCGCAGCCTAAGACAATGTCCAAATTAAGCTCGCTTGCCCCTTATTGGCCTGAAGTCAGGGTGGCCTGGACATCCTTCCTGTAAACCAGAAGTGATCAAATAAGCCTGCCATTAATACTGCTCTGTTTCTCCCATTTGAGGACTACTAATTTCAGGAATAGATTTTTTATGTGATTTGGAGTCATGTGAAAACCCAAGCACCGCTGCAGGGATTTGAAGAACTCATTTGTCCCAAAGAAAACCTATTCTCACTTGATGGAGGTCAGGAACCTCACAGAGGAAGGGGAGAGACTTCATCCACAATGACTGACTTTTTGCTATTATGGTTTTGGATGCACACATGAGATCATTCTATAGATCCATCAGGTGGTGAGAATCTATGCCACAGCCACACACAGGGCCAAGAGGCTAATTCAGACACATCCCTTTCCAAAGCAATTAAGCGAAGAGCCACAGTTGATGCCCATTCATTTCCATTTGAATATAGGATTTGGAAAGAAAACAGTTTTCTTCAGGCTTCACAAAGAGGTGGCCTGAGGCAAAGACCTTCCTGACATTCAGTGCAACACAACAATAAGTAAGCAAAAGGCCCCAAGCAGGGTTTCTCCACTGAGACTTTCCTGATCACCATGATATCCAAGTTTTCTGAGATGCTCGCCATTCTCTTCAGCTCTCCAGTACATGGCCATGTCACAGAGCTTGGAGGTGGTACATATCTTGGACACAAAACCATGAGCCTATTCTGGAGAGTGGCCAGAATTCAGGAAGAAAACTTCAACTTAGGAAGATAGCAGGTGTTGCCCATCGATAAGACAAGCTGCAGTCCATTCATAAATTGGCCAGAAATAATTAGGGGAAGATTTATACTAGACTGGACACATCCATTAATGCATTCTCTTTTCTAATGTCTATAACAACGGACATACTGGGATACACAGACAAAGAAACACTCACCTTGTCAAATAACATACTAGAAACTGTCCACTCCAAACCAAACAAATCGCCTTTCCAACCTATTCTCAGAACATGAGACAAAACCACAAATCCACACCCACTCCCACAATGGCACCTCCTTCCCCCAAGTAGGTCTGTGACTATCTGGAGTGTCCTCTGAATGGTGGGCCATACTATGATCCCCTGAAATGGCCTGTCCTCTCTCACATCTGGTTTCCTTGGCCAACTCTGTGAAGTTGTCAGGAAAAAGTGGTGAGCCACTGCCTGCTTTCTCAGGAAAGGTCCCACTTCAGAGGTTTCCTGGCTTTTGGCCATCCTCAAATCAGTAGTTACCAAGAAAGACTCACACTGTCCTAGGTAAATCCTAACAAGTGAGCCCACTGGGACTGGGACTGGGACTGCCCCTCGGTGCCTGGCTTCTTGGATACCAAGTTCAGAGAGTTCCATCACCAAGAAAATGAGGTTTGCCACTTTCTTTGGAACTGAATGAGGTCACTGCCTTGGCAACAACTTTGTCCTAACAGTTGCTTCCAAGGGTCCAATGAGATGGAGTCTGCCCCTACTTCCTGTCACAATTTCACAAGTTAGAATGGTATATCAACCATTGGCACCCGGGAACAGCTCTCCACACAGGCCTGGTTCGGTCCATTTTCTCTAAAATAAGAATAGAGAGGCTGATTCAGACACATCCCTCATCCAGACCAGGTTGTTTGCCATGGAAGATGAATTTTGCTCTCTCAGGTCCTACATACATACCTACAACTTCTCCAGGTATCATTTCTGCATGGACATTTGAGGTTCTCAGCAGGTGGAAAGTCCACTACTTTCCTGTATTGTAAGAACCACTCTGTCCCTGCTCTTCTGTAAAATGAGATTGAGGGAACACTGTATGTTTAGGGATAGTAACAGGTTCATTTTGGGTTAGTAATCATTTCCTGCGATATTTACAAGTATACAGAGGTGAAATATAAGTATGAAAACAGAAATCTCGGTATGATTTGAATCCCAGAAGGGCATTGGGCCCTTGATTGGGATACTTAGATTTGAATTATGTTCTGCAAAGATGTCTCAGATAACACGATATACAATGGCATAGAACCTTTTACCTTGGAGGATTGAATGTAGAAGAGAACATCCAATCAAAAAGGGATAGTCAGTAGGATTAGGAAGATATTCCGTAGGTTTAAAAAGAAGAGTGAATATAGGATTTGGAACAAAAGGTCTTTAGCAATAGGGTTTCGGTTAGAGAGTGAATGTAAATGTCAGGACATATGAAGAGTCACTCAGTATGATGAACTGGGGAAAATATGTAGCAACGCAGATATCAATAGAGGCATTACAAAATCAGGCAAAGTATAAAGTGAGTGACTGGATTAGACACTTTCAACAGGGTTGAGTTTGAATACGTAATCTTAGGAAGAAACAAATATGTAGTCACCAATTGAATTGACATTTGAGAGCAAAAGGCAACCTATACATGGATGTTTTTAGTAATCCATGTTCACTTTCCATTTAGGCTTTGATACAGTTGTAAGTGTGACCTTTACATTTTTTTCCAGAATATTTCTGTGATAAAATGTATATGTAGATCAGGTGACATGAGTATTTCTTCCACCATTTCTCGGAGCAATATATTAAAGATGTAAAATTAGTATTAGGGGTACAAAGAGGTGTACCCTGTGTCTATAAATATAGAGATAAAGCATGAATAGACCATACTGTGAATAACTAATAAAACTTGTTCCAACTTTAAGTAATGGATTGAGCTGATATCTGAATATGTACAGGAAATCTTATATTGATATACAATCATTCATTCCAACCAGTAATACATCTAATGGTAATATTAGCGTTATGGTGTATCATGAAGAATGTGTGAGTTTTGCTTCAAAAGTGTTTTTGGAAATCGAAAATAATGTGTTTTGAAAAAAGTCTCATGAAAAAAACAGTCAAGAAACCTGGAGGAATACATGTGTTCTGACGCAGGAAGTGATTAAAAGTGAAGCAAATGCCTATAAATTTGTGAATTTGTGAATAAGATATATATCCTACGATGTGCAACATCTGTAGGCTAAAACACTGTACCTCAGATGATTGAATGTAAAAGAGAACATCCAGTCAAAAAGTGGTAGTCAGGAGGATTAGGAAGTTAGTAAGTTTAGGAAGAAGAGTGAGTCTAGGAGTTGGACCAAGACTTTTTTAGTAATAGGATTTTCGTTAGAGAGTGAATGTAAATGTCAGCAAATCTGAAGAATCAGTCACTATGATGAACTGGGCAAAATATGTAGAAAAATAGATATCAATAGTGACATTAGGAAATCAGGCAAAGTATAAAGTGAGTGATAGGTTTAGACATTTTCAACAGGGTTGAGATTGAATATATAATCTTAGGATGAAACAGATATGTACTCACCAATAGAATTGACATTTGAGAGCCTTAGGCATCCTGGACATGGATGTTTTTAGTAATTCATACTCACATTCAAATTAGGAGTTGGTACAGACATAAGTGTGATCTTTGCATTTTTTTCCAAAATATTACTGTGATAAAATATATATGTAGTTATGGTGACATGAGTATTTCTTCTACCATTAAGGGGAGCTATATTTTGAAAACTCATTAAATAGTATTGGGGATAAAAATAGGTGTACGCTTTTTCTATGAATATAGAGATAATGCATGAATAGTCCATACTGTGAAAAAATAATATAACTGGTATCAAATTTGGAAATTGGAATAAATTGATATCTGAAAATATACAGGAAATCTTACATTGATATACAATCATTCATTCCATCCAATTATACATCTAATGGTAATGTAAGTGTTATGGTTTATCATAAAGAGAGTGTGAGTTTTGCTTCAAAAAGATTATGGAAATCAAAAATAATGCGTTAGGAAGAACTATCATGAAAAAACCAGTCAAAAAAAAAAGGAGGAATACGTGTGATCTTAAGCAGGAAGTGATAGAAAGTGTACCAAATGCATTTAAATTTGTGAAATGTGGATGAAATCTATTTTCTAAGATGTCCATAAACTGAAGAAATAGTAATGTACCAGTGTTGAATAAAAATGAACATCAAAATGCACAACATTTCCCATAGGAATCTACTTGTATTGATGTTAACCTGGGTCAGTCACTGTAGGAATATAAGGATTTGTATGCACCCTTCACTGAAGTGAGTTTTCAGTACTAGAAAACAAATATGTATTTGAGGTGGATGAATATATCTGAAAATAATCTTGTGAAAAGTTGATTATAAAACCACATACATGAACATGAATGAATTTAGGGAGTGTATAATAAGAGACATATATTTCATATTTTGAAAAATCTAGAGAGTGTAGATTTTTCACAAAACACATACAGAGATATAAAAAAGTAGCAATATATATGACAATCGAAATTCATCATGAAATACATATCATACACAGATCCAAAAATATTTATTTTACTGAATATGGATTTATGTATAATGTTGTTCAACTAGGAAGCTCACCCATAGGTTGAATTTTCAGTTCCAACAGCGTTTAGGAGGAGTGATCTCTTCTCACAATTTGTATCAGCCACGTCAGCCACCTCACAAGAATGTACGTGTGGTACCAGGTAGGATTCTATATGTGCATATAAAAATACATGTGCTGAATAGGCAACAGATAAGGGGAGACAGGAATTCACATAATTGATACCTTTCAAAACACATGAAGAACTATTTCAATTAATAATTGACCAGATTTATAACACCTACACTTTATCATGCAAAAGGCAAGTCCAACTATACACCATGCCTCCTCTGAACTGCTTGTATTTCTATTCTGTTTGGGTTATTTTTCTCCATCATATTAGGATTAGTAGTCAGAGTCTAGTAGGGTGTGGGTTAGTGTCAGGGTTTCAGTAATTCGAATGGAAAATAGGAAAATGAATCCATTGTGTATGAAATATGTGCTACAAAAAATCTTCCCACTCTCATTCAGAACAATGCCTTGACATTACCTTCACCCCAAGTAAGACACAATTAGAGGAGAAGAATTAGTAAATCTGTGAATACATATCTGGAATGGAAAATGCTCAGGAGACCACAACCTTGGGGGTTGTAAAGGAGTTTTCAAAAGTAAGCGACAGGATGAACACTCCACAATCATGCAACTCTGCTGGCCTAAATACTTCTTGAGAAACTGCCTCTGAGGTTGGGCACTTGAACTACATGTTGTTCTCAGGAGATTTACTGTCCTTTGTAGTGATACCATCAAAGATGGGTCTGCTTTTATGTAACCTGGAGGACTTGGTTTCTTATTCTACAAAGAACATGAGCCAGCAGTGCTGTATTCACTCTTTGTAGGTAATCTGTGGCCACTGGGGGCTAAGTGTCTCTTCGTATTGACTGTGAAGCCAATTGGTCATCCTACAATTGTCGTGGTGTTTCTTGGTTCTGCACTGGGGTTTTTGTATTTGCTTCATGAAATACAAGGAGTTCAACTGGGACACAGAGCAGGTGGGAGTTCTGTCATGTGTGGAGGGTTAGGGTCTTCAGGAGAATTCACCAACCAGGCTTCTACCCCACATAGCTTGCCCCCTTGTCCATAACAAACTGATTCTGAACATTGCCCTGAAACCTCTCCATATAAAAAGATGCCTTTACATATAAGGGTCTGCTGGCTATACCATGTCAGCCAAAAGCCACTCGGAAGTCAATGGCAGATCCACATGGCCCCACCTCAGATGTTTTATCATACACCTGCACACCACAACTCTGGGCCCACTTCTCCTCAGCAGGCTCCAACTTACTGGCATCTCTGTTCTACACAATTATCATGAAACAGAGTCAGTCAAGGCACTGTCTGGTACATTCATGATCAGCAAGAAGACATCCAAAGTTTCTCCAGTGACACATGGTAATGGGAATTTCAAAAATTTCATGGTATTTATTAAGCCATGTTTCAAGGATAAAGTTTGTGGCACTGTGGGTTTCAATTCATTCAGGAACCATTAAATGTTGAGGAAGCTCATTTCAATGAAAGCTCTACAGAACTCTCACAGGTAAGGCTTCCCAAAGAGTGGCCAAAGACACATATATTTCATATGTTTAAAAATCTGGACAGTGTATATATATATATATATATATATATATATATATATATATACACACACACACACACACACACACACACACACATACACAGAGACATTAAAAACTAGCAATATATATACCAATCAAAATTCATCGTGAAATATATATCATCCACGTATCCAAAAATATTCATTTTACTGAACATGGATTTATGTATAAAGTTGTTCAACTAGGAAGCCCACCCATAAGTTGAATTTTCAGTTTCAACAGCGTTTAGGAGGAGTGATCTCTTCTCACAATTTGTATCTGACATGTCAGCCGCCTCACAAGAAAGTACGTATGATACAAGATACGATTTTATATGTGCATATAAAAATACATGTACTGAATAGGATACAGAGAAATGGGGGAGAAAGGAATTCACATATTTGATAAATTTAAAAACACATGGAGAACTCTTTAAACAAAAAATTGACTAGATTTATAACTCCTATGCTATATAATGGAAAAGGCAAGTCCAAATGTACACCATGCCTCCTCTGATTTTCTTGTATTTCTATTCTGTTTGGGTTATTATTCTCCATCATGTCAGGAATAGTAATCAGAGCCTAGTAGAGTATGGTATAGTGTCAGGGATTGAGTATTTTGAATGAAAAATTGGAAAATGAATCCAATGTATATACAAATATGTGCTACACAAAAATCTTCCCACTCTCATCCAGAACAATGCCTTGACATTACCTTCGCACCAAATATGACATTTAGAGGAGATGAGTTAGAAAATCTGTGAATACATATCAGGAATTGAATATGCTCAGGAGTTCACAAACTTGGAGGTGGAAGAGGAGTTTCCAAAAGTAAGTGACATGGTAAACACTCCACAAACATGAAGCTCTGCTGGCCTAAAGACTTCTGGAGAAAATGCCTCTGAGATTGGGCACTTGAAATATAAGTGGTTGTCAGGAGCTTTAGCTTCCTTTGTAGTAAGACCATCAAAGATGTGTCTTCATCTATGTGACCTGGAGGACATGGTATCTTATTTTCCAATGAACACGAGGCTGCAGTGCTGAAATCTCTCTTTGTAGGTCAACTGTGGCCACTGGGTTCTAAGTGTCTCCTCGTGTGGACTGTGAACCCATTTGCTCATGCTCCAATTTTTGTGGTTTTTCTTGATGCTGCACTGGGAGTTCGGTATTTGCTTCACAAAATACAAGGAGTTCAGCTGAGACACAGTGCTGGAGGGCGTTCTGTCACGTGTGGTGGGACAGGGCCTGTAGGATTATGCACCAACCAGGCTTCTGTCGAACATAGCTTGCCCCCTTGACCAAAGCATCCTGATTCTGAACATTGCCCTGAAACCTATCCCATACAACATGATGCCTTTACATATAAGGGTCTGCTGACTGCACAATGTCAGTCAGAAGCCATTTGGATGCCAATGGTAGATCCACATGAAACCACCACAGCTGTTTTATCTCACACCTGCCCACCTTTGCTCTAGGCCCACTATTCAGCAGGCTCCAACTAACTGGCATCTCTGATCTACACCATTTTTGTGAAACCCAGCCAATCAAGGCAGTATCTGGCACACTCATGATCAGAAACAGGATATCCAGTGGTTCTCCAGTGCCACCTGGTCATGGGAATTTCAAAAATTTTATGGTATATATGGAGCCATTTTTCAAGAATGAAGTTGGAGGCACTGAGTGTTTCAATTATTTCAATAACCATTAAATGGTGTTGAAGCTAATTTCAATGAAATCTCTGGAGGACTCTCACAGTCAAGATTTCCAAAAGAGTGGCCAAAATGTCACATGAAGCCAGACCCATTGAGGTCTACAATGTGAAGTCCATGTGTGTTTTGACTCTCAACTATGGCTGCCAAATCTTTCACAATAAAATCATGTGATATCCTGGCTGAGATTCCCAGTGCTCTGTGGAAAGCCACCCAGGGCCTAGATCTCAGTTTCCAAGGGGGAATCTTATGCGTGGCCTCCTAATATGCCAACACAATTCATGGCAATACTTCTTTGAGGTCAATTCCAGAACTCAGTCTTTATGGGAAATCACACCAGAGTTCAAGCCCAGGTGGACCCAGTCATCTTTTCCTACCACCACACAAATGACCACAATTAAAACCAAAAAACTCCCACATTGCCCTCATCTTCTTATATATAGACACTCATCATAAAACCTGGCTGGAGGTTTCCATGAGGGGTGCAGCCCAAGGCAGTGTACAAAATAAGCTCCCGTGCGCCTCATTTGCCTAATGTCATGGTGGCCTGGACATGCTTCCTGTGAACCAGGAGTGATCAAATAGGCCTGCCATTAATACTGCTCCGCTTCTCCAATTTGAGGCCTACTGACTGTGCATTTTAGATTATTTATGTGAATTAATGTCATGAGAAAACCCAAGCAACTATGAGCTAGCCTCTGTAGGATTTAAAGAATTCACTTGACCCAAAGGATCTCTATTCTCACTTAACTGAGATCAGGAACCTTACAGAGGAAGTCAAGAGACTCTATCCACAATGACTGTTCTTTTAGCCATTTTGGTTTTGGATGCACACATAGCAGGAGTTGGCCATCCATAAGGCAAGCGGCAGTCCATTCATAAATTTGGTAGGATGAATGCTGGGGAGCTTTCTCATAGACAGGACACATCCACTGATGCATTATCTTTTCTAATGTCTACAACCACTGACAGTGAGTTACAGACATAGAAACACTCACCTTGTCAAAAGACTTACTAGAAATAGTTCACTCCAAACCAAACAAACCACCTTTCCTACCTATTCTCAGAACATGAGACAAAACCAGAAACTCATATCCAAACCCACAAAGGCACCTCCTTCCCACAAGTAGGTCTGTGACTATCCGGAGTGTCTTCTGACTGGAGGGCCATACAATGTTCCTCCAAAATAGCCTGTCCTGTCTCAGATCTTGTGTCTTTGGCCAACTCTCTGAAGTTGTCAGGAGTCAGCAGTGAGGCACTACCTTCTTTCTCAGGAAAGGCACCTCTTCAGAGCTTTTCTGCCATTTCGACATCCTAACATCAGTAGTTAGCAAGAAAGAATGACCCTGTCCTCGGGAAATCCAAAAAGTGAGAACACTGGGACTGGGACTAAAACTGGCACTGTTTAACTGGCTTCCTGGATCCCAAGATCAGAGAGTTCCATCACAAAGGAAGTGAGGTGAGGTCACTTCCTTCAGGAACAGAATGAGTTCACTGCCTTGGCAACCATTTTGTCTTAACAGTTGCTTCCAAGGGTCCCATGAGATGGAAGCTGCCCCTGGTTCCTGTGACACATTCACAAGTTAGAATGGTATATCAACCATAGGCACCTGGGAACAACTCTCTACACAGGTCTCATTTGGTCCATCTTCTCTACATTAAGAATAGAGAGGCTGATTCAGACACAACCCTTCATCCTGACCAGGTTGTTCGCCATGGAAGATGACTTTTGCTCAATCAGGTCCTTCAAAGCTGCCTACATCTTCTGCAGGGATCATTTTTGCATGGATCTTTCAGGTTCTCAGCAGGTGGAAGATCCCCTACATTCCTGGATTGTAAGACCAACTCTGTCCGTGCTCTTCTGTAAAGTTAGATTGAGGTAACAATGTATGGTTAGGGTTGATAACATGTTCGATTTGGGTTAGGAATCAGTCTGCTGCATGAATAATGGTATTGGGGGATGCCACCGAGGACTCGAGAAATCGAGGAACAATTGTCTCCTCGACTCAGTGATTTTTTGTTTCAGATTCGGTATTGCCAGCCCATAGGGTTTTGCCTGCTATGCAGTCCTGGTCTCAGTTTTGGACGTCCATTGCCTGTCTTTATTGTCTTGTCTTGTCTGTGTTGTGTGTTGTTGCATTCACTGTTTGTGTATCTTTCAATATGGGACAGAGCACTTCAATGTCTCTGTCCCTGACCCTTGATCACTGGACCAAAGTTCGCTTAAGGGCTCAAAATCTTTCTTTTTCTGTAAAACTGCAGACTTGCCAGACTGTCTGTGCCTCAGAATGTTTCACCTTTCAAGTCGGATTGCCCCTAGAAGCATCTTTATACTTCCCACTAATTTAAAAAGTCAGAGATATTGTCTTTCAGCTGCACACACATAGCCATCCTGATCAACAGCCATGTATCTTAACTTTGCAGGACCTCTGCAAGTCTCCTCTTCCATGGGTGAAGCCTTTCCTTGTCCCTTTCCCTGCTGGTACTGCTTCCCCCATGATCTCTCAAACCATCTGCTCCTCCTCCTCCACCACCCTCTGTTCTCCCTGAGTCACAAGATTTGACTCTACTGGACTCTCATCCCCCTCCTCATACCCTGCCCTCATCCCCCAACCACCAACCCCCTCTAAGTGATTCCCCTGCAGCTGACTCAGCCTCTCCGCCATTGGAGGAAGCTAAGCTGGCCCTGCGCCCTCCAGATAACTCCCCCACAGCACACACAGCCCCACCTCCCCAGGAGGAAGCTGGCCCGGCTGAGGGAACTCGCTGGCTTCGAATGATTGAAAACCCTGGAACTCCCATGATGCTCCCCCTATGTCCCTATGGACCATTGATTGACGAAGGCCATGGGGGGAAAATGCAAGCTGACAAATATTGGTCTTTCTCCTCTTCAGACCTATATAACTGGAAAAATCACAATCCCTTTTTTTCCGAGGACCCCACCCAGCTCACAGGTCTGGTTGAGTCATTGATGTTTTCACACCTGAATACTTGGGATGACTGTCAACAATTCCTAGACACTCTCTTTATGACAGAGGAACAAAAGAGAATTCTCCTGGAAGCTAGAAAAAAAATCCTCGGGCCAGATTGGAGACCAACACATCTTCCCAACTTAATCAAAGCTGGTTTTCCCTTGAAACAACCCAAATGGGACACCAACACCTTTGAAGTTAGAATGCATCTGTCCACTTATGGCCAGGTTCTAATAGTGGGCATCTGAGTGTCCGCTAGGCAACCAACTAATTTGGCCAAGGTAAGAGAGATTATTCAAAGGCCTGATGAATCTCCCTCTATGTTTCTAGAGAGAATTAGGGAGGCATATAGGAGATATACTCCTTTCGATGCTCAGGCAGAGGATCAAAAGACATCTGTCAGGATGGCCTCTATTGGGCAAGCTGCCCTGGATATTAAAAGAAAGTTACAATGCTTAGATGGATTACAAGATATGACTTTGAGAGACTTAGTCACAGAAGACAAGAAAGTATACCTTAAGAGAGAAACTGAGGAAGACAACGGAGCAAAGGGAGGATAAAAGAAACAAAAGACAGACTAAGGTGTTGACTAAGGTCCTGGTCACAACAACTGAAGGGCCAGAAATTAAGAAACAGGGAGACATGAAGGGATACCTGGTCCCATGCCAGAGGCCAGCCCTGTCCTCAGAACAATGTGCCTACTGTAAAAAAAAAAAAGGACACTGGGCCAAAGAGTGCCGTAGAAAGAGAAAGCCACGCCAGTCAGCCATTCTGACTCTGGAGGATGACTAAGAAAGTCGCGGCTCAGATCCCCTCCCTGAGTTCAGGGCAACTTTTGAAGTGGAGGGGACCCCAGTAAACTTTGAAGTGGATACAGGGGCAATATACTCACCCCTAAGACCACTTTGGGCCCTCTATCAAATAAAAGGTCTCTAGTTCAAGGGGCTAATGGCAGTAAATATCTGGCTTGGACAACTAAGAGGATCATGGACCTGGGGAAAGGAAAAATAGATCACTCCTTCCTAGTAATCCCAGAATGCAGGGCCCCATTGATGGGCAGAGGTCTGCTCACCAAGCTCCGGACCAAAATAAGTTTTAACCCTGAAGGCCCCCCAAGTGGAATTTCTAAATCTTTCAGTAAAAACTCCTATAATCACAGCTCTAACTATGTCAGTAGAAAATGCACATCAACTCACTCACCTTGGTTAAAAGAAACTGCAGGTATTTCTGAAGTATCAAGAACAGAGTTTTCCACTAACTGACTCACAGCAAAAAGAAATAGCTGAATGGGTAAAAAAAGCCTGTCGAGTCCATCAAATGGTTAATGCTTACCCTTCCAAGCTTCCTGCAGGAAAGCACCTATGAGGATCCAGACCAGGACAATTCTGGGAAGTTGACTTTACTAAAATTAAGCCAGCAAGGTATGGACATAAATATCTCCTAGTCTTTGTAGATACATTTTTAGGATGGATTGAATCTTTCCCCCCTAAAAAAGAAAAGAAAAAATAAAAGAAACAGCACAAAAGCTGGTCCAGAAGATCCTGGAAAATATTTTTCAAAGACACGGCCTGCCTAAGGTAATACGGTCTGATAATGCACCGGCGTTCGTGGCTCAGGTAAGTCAGGGGTTAGCCAGGAACCTGGGGATTAATTGGAAGTTATATTGTGCTAACAGACCCCAGAGTTCAGGACAGGTAGAAAGAATGAATAGAAGCATTAAAGAGGCCTTAATGAGATTAACCTTAGAGACCAGCATAAAAGATTGGACTATGCTCCTGCCATATACAATGTTTCATGCAAGAAATACTCCCTCTGTTTTTTTGAGTAACCTCATCCCCTGTGAAATTCTCTAGGGTGCCTCTCCTCCAGTAAGTGACCTAAGCCCAACTGTAAGACCTAACGATCCCTTCCACACCCCCTTGCTTGACAGACTTAAACTCTTGAAAGAACTCAGTGATACCTGTGGAAACAGCTGGCCACTGCCTACCAAACTGGGGACGAGGGGACTCCACATTGATATCAAGTAAGAGACTTCATCTACGTAAGACGATATCAGGTGTCATCCCTGGAACCCTGCTGGAAAGGACAATACCAGGTGCTACTTATAACATCTACAGTGGTAAAGGTAGACAGAATCACTTCCTGGATCCATGCCTCTCATCTCAAGCCTGTGCCCTGTCCACACTCTGGCTAGAAACTGGAAAAGACTGGTAACACTTTCAAATTGCATATTCACTATGTGGATAAGGCTATAGAATCTCCCCTTGGCAACAAGTAGTCCTAACCCTCATCAGCCCGTGCAGCAGCGATGGCTGATCACAAATTCTACTGGAAAAGATGTATAATCTATCTTGCATACAGCCCCCTTAGGTACCTGGTGACCATCACTTTACCCAGACATTTGTCAGATGGCTATAGGTCTTTCCTATTGGGATATTCCTGATGAAGAGGATTCCACTAAAATTCCATTAAATCCCTTCCGTACCATAGATAATGGAAACAAACATTATGGATGTAGGGACACACGAGCCAGATGCAGGTTGGCTAGCCTAGATTACTATGTTTGCCCGACCGACCATCAAAGCCACAAACAGCCATGAGTGTGTGGGGGGAAAGCCGACTTCTTCTGTAAGTAATGGGGATGTGAGCATACAGGGGCTGCCTGATGGAACCCAAACTCCTCATCAAATTCAGTGCACAGCATTGGCCATATTACGAATTAGATAACAAAAACCAATGGCTCCCAGAGGGGTCTCTAGATCCTCAAATTCTGCATGACCTTTTTAACATCTGCAAGTGCTCAAAAGGGTGAAAGGAGATTCCCCTATGTGGAGGCCTTTTCCCTCCTTCACTCACATCCTGAACTCTGCTTATCCAATAGATCCTCACCTTCAGCCTTCTGCTCCAGAGTCTCTGCTGTCACTCCCACTTCAGAAACCTGATTTCTTCCCTCCAATTAATAGATCAAAAACCCAAACCTTCGCTGGTTCTCAGACCATTGCCCCCTTGCTGAGTTAGCAGCTACTGAAGTACCCCTCCACCCACTCACTCCTCTCTTCTCCTGTCAGTGCCCACACCGGGTCCCACCAGGTCCTCTTTTCAGCTAACCCAAAGCTCAAACCAGCTGAGGAGAGTCCTCAGACCCATATTCAAGATGTAATAAAAATGGCCTTTAAAGTTGCTTTGTCATCACTGAAAACAGTTTACTAAGAATTTAAAGTCCCTCACATGCGTTTTGGGATACTCACTCCCGTCTTCCCCTCTGCTCTACCTGTTCTACTGCTCAAGTTTTTGTTGCTAGGAAAATCCCAAACCATTTCTCAAATTATTCTTTTACATCCCTCCTTCCTCATTCTCAGATCCTCGGAGCTGCTCTCAGCCCCACCTTCCCTGTCTTCCCCTTCTGTACCAGGCCCACTGAAAAGTCTTAACTGACCTTCTCCAGATGCCTTCACCATGGCTGAGTTTTGGACTTTCATGAAAAGAGTCCCCGTAAAAGAGTTCAATGTAGTTAAACTTCCTCTTTTCATATTGCCCTGTTCCACTTGGCCACTGGCTAAAAAAATTAGCAGTCCTTAGCTAGACACCCTCTTTCTAGTTTTTCACAAAAATATGTGAAAAAAGCCTTGGGCCTTGACCTGGGGCTTCAGAGAGATGGCTACATTTCTAAGTTAAAGAAGTTAGCAACTGGGCTCTGTGGTAACAGCTGGCAGGGGGAAAATAAGAAAGGGAAGAAAAAGCTCTTACCTTCCCAGGTGTCCTTGAAAAGTTAACTTGCCCAGAACTGAGGAAAAAAACAGAAACAAAAACTGCTTTTTTCAACTTCTGCAGACTGTGAACTTCTGAGCCCCTTCCCTTAAATGTTGGGTACAAAATTCTGAAACTACCTCAACTTGGGTTTCAGAGGATTACTTGATTACAACAGAATCAATGCCCTCTGAATCCGGTTGCAACCAAATAGGACAGTTTCCCTGTCTTCACTGCTATCTTAGGTGCCTTGCCTTGTCTGTCCCTACTACAGCATAATTCTATATACTTAAACATTGCTTATGTTTTCATGAAATGGTCAACAGATGTGATTAATTGTGTAATGGTGCAGATGTTTCCCAGAGTGCTCTATCACGACACAGGTTCATTTGAAGATCAAATAGGGGGGCATACAACCCTGTTCCACTGAAAATATATATCCCTCCCTTTAGCCATCCTATTAGGAATAGGAATTGCTGCACTGGTGGGCACGGGAACTACTGCCTTTGTCCATGGAACTCAACAAATGACAAAAAATATGACAGCAATAGACCAAAACGAAGATATTAGAAACCTCCATCAGAGCTTTGCATGAATCTTTAACCTCTCTCTCTGAAGTTGTTTTTCAGAACACTCGATGGTTGGACCTGCTCTTCATGAGAGAAGGGGGCCTTTGTGCTCCATTGAGGGAAGAATGTTGTTTGTATGCCGAGCATACTGGAGTTGTAATAAAATGTATGAGTAAATTAAAAAGACGTCTTGAAGAGCATCAACGATAGAGAGAGGCCCAAAAAGGGTGGTTTGAGTCTTGGTTCACACAGTCCCCCTGGTTAACTACGTTTTTATCAACCCTGGCC
Source organism: Callospermophilus lateralis (assembly GCF_048772815.1). Classification (NCBI taxonomy): domain Eukaryota; kingdom Metazoa; phylum Chordata; class Mammalia; order Rodentia; family Sciuridae; genus Callospermophilus; species Callospermophilus lateralis. The sequence goes on from NW_027517127.1 coordinate 3,138,411, forward strand.
GGTCCAAAAATAATCCTCATATTATTGCTAACTATAAAACCCTCTTTTCTCAACCGTGTAATTTCTTTTCTCCAGGCTCAAATTGGACGAGTTAAACTTAAGGTAATACCCCACTAGCAGACATAGAATGTGACACCCCCAATGATCATTTTTATGATTAAAAGTAGCCAGAAGAAGAATTGGGGAATAAAGGTTAATAAAATAGGTACTTGTCACTTCCTGTTTTTCTGTATGCTTAATAAAACACTGTTGAAATCTTGAGAGATACTTGCAAATCTTGTTCCCAGTATGTGCTGTCCCCAACTGCCAAACTGCACAATGTGCTCCCTGACCCAGTTCCACACAAATCGCCCACTCGCCTTGATCCATCAATAAACTTCCCTCCCTGCCCTCTCCAGGTAAAGTATATAAGCTCTACTTAAGCTATTCTCAGGGCTGTCTGCTCTATTCAAGTGAGCTCTGAGCACCAGCATGCTGGACAGTCAATAAACTTTGGCTGTTGCATGAGATAGTCTATTGGTGGTCTCCTCCTGCAAAGCTCGCCTGACATTTACTAGGATGATTGAATGTAGAAGAGAACATCCAGTCAAATAGGGATAGTTGATAGAATTAGGAAGATGGTCAGTACGTTTAGGAAGAAGTGTGAGTATAGGATTTGGAACAAAAGTTCTTTAGCTATAGGGTTTCGATTAGAGAGTGAATGTTAATGTCTGCACAGGTGAAGAGTCGGTCACAATGATGAAGGGGGGAAAATATGTACGAAAGCAGATATAAATAGAGATATTAGAAAATCAGGCAAAGTATAAAGTGAGTGATAGGATTATACATTTTGAACAGGGTTGAGTTTGAATATATAATCTTAGGAAAAAACCAATATGTAGTCAACAATCGGATTGATATTTGAGAGCATTAGGCAAATTTCAGGTGGATGAATATTTCTGAGAATAATCTTGTGAATAGTTGATTATAAATCCACATACATGATCATGAACATATTTAGGGAGTGTAGATAAGACACATATATTTCATATTTTGAAAAATCTGGAGAGTACACAAGACAAAAAAAGTAGCAATGTGTATGTCAATCAAAATTCATCATAAAATATATATCATCCACAGATCTAAAAATATTCATTTTACTGAACATGGATTTATGTAAAATGTTGTTCAACTAGGAATCTCACCCATAGTTTGAATATTCAGTACCAACAGGGTTAAGTAGGAGTGATCTCGTCTCACAATTTGTATCTGCCAAGTCCACCAAATCACAAGAATGTACATGTGGTACCAAGTAGGATTCTATATGTGCATATAAAAATACACATGCTGAATAGGCTACAGAAAAAGGGAGACAGGAATTCACATATTTGTTAAATTTAAAAATACATGGAGAACTATTTCAACAATCAATTGACTAGATCTATAACTCCTGCTCTGTATCATGCAGAAGGCAAGTCCAACTATACAACATGCCTCCACTGAACTGCTTGTATATCTATTCTGTTTGGGTTATTTTTCTCCATCATATTAGGATTAGTAGTCAGAGTCTGGTAGGGTATGGGTTAGTGTCAGGGATTCAGTATTTTGAATGGAAAATAGGAAATTGAATCCAATGTGTATGCAAACATATGCTACAGAAAAATCTTCCGACTCTCATCCAGAACAATGCCTTGACATTACCTTTGCCTCAAGTAAGACACAATTAGAGGAGAAGAGTTAAAAAAATCTGTCAATACCTATATGGAATGGAAAATGCTCCATATTTCACACCATTGGAGCTGGTAGAGGAGTTTCTAAATGTAATGGACAGAGTAAACCCTCCACAAACATGGAGCTCTGCTGGTCTAAAGTTTTTTGAGAATTTGCCTTTGAGGTTGGGCACTTGAAATATATGTTGTTGTCAGGAGCTTTAGCTTACTTTGTAGTGAGACCATCAAAGCTGGATTTGAATCTATGTGACCTGGATGACATGGTTACTTATTCTCCAATGTAATGAGGCAGCAGTGCTGAATTCTCTCTTTGTAGGTAAACTGTGGCCTCTAAGGGATAAGTGTCTCCCCGTGTCGACTGTGAAGCCATTTGGTCATCCTCTAATTTTCGTGGTGTTTTTGATGCTGCTCTGGGAGTTTGGTATTTGCTTCACAAAATACAACGAGTTCAAATGAGACACAGTACTGGAGAGAGTTCTGTCAGGTGTGGGGGGAAGGGTCTGCAGGAGAATGCACCAACCAGTTTTATCCCACGTAGCTTGCCCCCTTGACAATAGCAACATGATTCAGAATATTGCCCTGAAACCTCTCCATATAACAAGATGCCTTTACATATAAGGGTTTCCTGGCTGCACCATGTCAGTCACAAGCCATTTGGAATCCAATGGTAGATTCTCATGGCACTACCACCGATGTTTTATCAAACACCTACCCGCCACTGCTCTGGGCCACTACTCAGCAGGATCCAACTTACTGGCATCTCTGTTATACACCATTTTCATGAAACCCAGTCAATCAAGGCACTGTCTGGTATTCTCATGATCAGCAACAGGGCATCCAAAAGTTTTCCAGTGCCACCTGGTCATGGAAATTTCAAAAATTTCATGGTTTTTATCTAGCCATTTTTCAAAGATGAAGTTGGAGGCACTGTGGGTTTCTATTCATTCAGGAATCATTAAATGTTGAGGAAGCTCATTTCAATGAAAGCTCTGGAAAACTCTCACAGGCAAGGCTTCCCAAAGAGTGCCCAAAAAGGTCACATGAAGCCAGGCCCATTGAGGTCTAAATGTGAGGCCCATGTGTGTTTTGACTCTCAACTCAGCCTTCCAAGTCTTTATAATAAATTCATTTTATATACGGGCTGAGATTCCCAGTGCTCTTTTGAAAGCCACCCTGGGCCTAGATCTCAGTTTCCAAGGACGACTCTCATGCGTGTCCTCCTAAAATCCCAACAAAATTCATGGCAGTACTTCTCTGAGTTCAGTTCCACAACTCAGTATCTAAGGGGAATCAAACCAGAGTTCAAGCCTAGGTGGACCCAGTCATTTCTTCCAACCGAGACACAAATGACCAAAATTATAACCAAAACACTCCCACATGATACTAATCTTCTTCCATGTAGTCACTCATCATCACCTCTGGCTGAAGGTTTCCATGAGGGGGGCAGCCAAAGACAGTTTCCAAAATAAGCTTGCTTGCCCCTCATTTGCCTAAAGTCAGGATGTCCAGGACACCCTTCCTGTGAAACAGGAATGATCAAATAAGCATGCCTTTAATACTGCTCTGTTTCTCCAATTTGAGGCCTACTGACTTTCAGATATAGATTCTTTATGTGATTTGGAGTCATGCGAAACCCCAAGCACCTCTGCAGGGCTTGGAAGAACTCATTTGACCCAAAGAATCTCTATTTTCACTTGATGGAGGTCAGGAACCTAACAGAGGAAGGCATGTGACTTTATCCACAATGACTGATCTTTTGGCTATTTTGGTTTGGGATGCACACATGGGATCATTCTTTAGATCCATCAGGTGCTGAGAATCTAAGTCACAGCCACACACAAGGCCAAGAGGCTAATTCAGCCACATCCCTTTCCAAAGCAATTAAGCAAAAAGCCACAGGTGATGCCCATTAATTTCCATTTCAAAACTATATTCTTCAGGCTTCACAAAGGGGTGGCCTGAGGCAAAGACCTTCCAGACATTCATTGCAACAGAAAAATAGTTAAGCAAAAGACCCAATCACGGTCTCTCCACTGAGACTTTCCTGGTCACACTGATATCCTACATTCAGGGCAACAGAACAATATGTAAGAAAAGGTGCAAAACGTGGTCTCTACACTGAGACTTTCCTGGTCACACTTATATCTGAGTTTTCTGAGAATCTCGCTATTATCTTCAGCTATCCAGTACATGGCTGTGTCACAGAGCTTGGAGGTGGTATATATCTTGGAAACAAAACCATGAGCCAATTCTGGAGAGTGGCCAGAATTCAGGAAGAAAACAGGAACTTAGGAAGATAGCAGGTGTTGCCCATGGATAAGACAAGTTGCAGTCCATTCACTAATTGGCTAGTATGAATTATGGGAAGATTTATACTAGACTAGACATCCATTAATGCATTATCTTTTCTAATGTCTACAACAACGAACACAGTGGGATACACAGACATAGGAATACTAGTCTTGTCAAACGACTTACTAGAAACAGTCCACTCCAAACCAAACAAAGCGACTTTCCTACCTATTCTCAGAACATGAGACAAAATAACAAACAGACACCCACTGCCCACAAAGGCACCTCCTTCCCCCAAGTAGGTCTTTGACTATCCAGAGAGTCCTCTGACTGGAGGGCTAAACTATGTTCCCCAAAATGGCCTGTCTTCTATCAGATCTGGTTTCCTTGGCCAACTCTCTGAAGTTGTCAGAAAAAATTGGTGAGCCACTACCATCTTTCTCAGGAAAGGTCCCTCTTCAGAGCTCTCCTGGCATTTGTGCTTCCTCACATCAGTAGGTACCAAGAAAGACTGACTCTATTCTTGTTAAATCCAACCAAGTGAGCCCCCTGAGACTGGGACAGGGACTCCTTCTGGGTGCCTGGCTTCTTGGATACCAAGTTCAGAGAGTTGCATCAACAAGGAAATGACGTATGTCACTTTCTTTGGAACTGAATGAGGTCACTGCCCTGGCAACCACTTTATCCTAAAAGTTGCTTCCAAGGGTCCCATGAGATGGAGCTGGCCCCTACTTCCTGTGACACTTTAACAAGTTGGAATGGTATATCAACCATAGGAACCTGGGTAAAACTCTCCACCCAGGCCTGGTTTGGTCCATCTTCTCTACAATAAGAAGAGAGAGGCTGATTCAGACACATTCCTTCATTCTGACCAGGTTGTTTGCCATGGAAGATGACTTTTGCTCTCTCAGGTCTTTCATACCTGCCTAAAACTTCTCCAGGTATCATTTCTGCATGGACCTTTGAGATTCTCGGCAGGTAGAAGGTACCCTACTTTCCTGTACTGTAAGAACAACTTTGTCCCTGCTCTTCTGTAAAATGAGATTGAGGGAACAGTGTATGTTTCGGGTTAATCACAGGTTCGATTTGGGTTATAAATCATTCTGTGCCATGAATAATGGTATTGGGAACCTACGATATGTACAAGAATATAGAGGTGAAATAAAAGTATGAAAACAGAAATCTAGGTATGATTTGAAGCCCAGAAAACCATTTGGCCCTTGACTGGTATACTTAGCTTTGAATTATGTTCTGCAAATATGTCTCAGATAATTTGATATACAATGGCATAGGACCTTGTACCTTGGATGATTGAATGTAGAAGAGAACATCCAGTCAAAAAGGGATAGTAGGTAGGATTAGGAAGATATTTGGTATATTTAGGAAGAAGAGTGAGTATAGGATTTGCACCAAAAGTCCTTTCCCAATAGGGATTTGGTTAGAGAATGAATGTAAATGTCAGCACATATGAAGAGTCAGTAACTATAATGAGCTGGGGAATATATGTAGAAAAGCAGATATCAATAGAGACATTAGGAAATCAGGCAAAGTATAAAATGAGTGATAGGATTAGACATTTTCTACAGGGTTGAGTTTCAGTATATAATCTTAGGAAGAAACAAATATGTAGTCACCAATAGGATTGACATTTGAGAGCATTAGGCAACCTGGACATGGATGTTTTAGTAATCCATGTACACTTTCCATTTCGGCTTTGGTACAATCATAAGTGTGACCTTTACATTTTTGTTCAGAATATTACTGTGATAAAATGTATATGTAGATAAGGTCACATGAGTATTTCTACCACCATTTCTGGAAGCAATATATTGAAGACGTAATATTAGTATTGGGGGTACAAAGAGGTGTACCCTGTGTCTATGAATATAGAGATAAATCATGAATTGACCATAAGTGAATAAATAATATAACTTGTTCCAACTTTAAATAATGGATTGAACTGATATCTGAGAAATTATAAGAAATCTTATATTGATATATAATCATTCATTCCAAACAGACATACATCTAATGGTAATATTAGTGTTTTGGTTTATCATGGAGAGTATGTGAGTTTTGCTTCAATAGTGATTATGAAAATTGAAAATAATATGTTTGGAAAGAATTCTCATTTAAAGACCAGTCAAGACACCCTGACAATACACGTGTTCTGAAGCAAGAAGTGATTAAAGTTGAAACAAATGCCTATAAATTTGTGAACTTGTGGATGAAATGTAAATCCTATGTTGTGCAAACACTGAAGAAAAAATAATGTACCAGTGTTGAATACAAATAAACGTCAAATTACATATCATGTCCCATAGGAATCTACTTGCATTGATGTTAGACTGGGTTAGTTACTGTAGAATTATTAGCATTTGTATGCACCATTCACTGAAGTTAGTTTTCAGTACTAGTAAACAAATATATATTTCAGGTAGATGAATATGTCTGAAAATAATCTTGTGAAAAGTTGATTATGAATCCACGTACATGAACATGAACAAATTTAGAGAGTGTATATAAGACACATATATTTTATATTTTGAAAAATCTGGAGAGTGTATTTATAGATACAAAAAAACACATACAGACATTAAAAAGAAGCAATATATATGCCAATCAAAATTCATCATTAAATATATATCATCCACAGATGCAAAATATTTATTTTACTGAACATGAGCTAATGTATAATGTTGTTCTACTAGGAAGCTTGTAGGTTAAATTTTCAGTTCCAACAGCGTTTAAGAGTAGTAAACTCTTCTCACAACTTGTATCTGCCAAGTCAGCCACCTCACAAAAATGTACATGTGATACCAGGTAGGATTCTATATATGCATATGAATATATATGGGTGAATAGGCTACAGAGAAAGGGGAACAAGAATACACATATCTGTTAACTTTAAAAAAACATGGAGGACTATTTCAATTAAAAATTGACTAAATTTATAACTCCTACCTTATATAATGCAAAAGGCAAGTCCAAGTATACAACATGCCTCCTCTGAACTGCTTGTATTTCTATTGTGTTTGGGTTATTTTTCTCCTTTATATTAGGATGAGTAGTCTGACTCTAGTAGGTAGGTATTAGTGTCAGGGATTCAGTATTTCGAAAGGAAAATTGGAAAATGAATTTAATGTGTATGCAAATATGTGCTGCACAAATATCCTTCCACTCTCATCCAATGCAATGCCTTGTCAATACCTTCGCCCCAATTAAGACACAAATAGAGGAAAAGAGTTAGAAAATCAGTGAATACATATCTGAAATGGAAATGCTCTGGAATTCACAACGTTGGAGGTGGTAGAGGAGTTTCCAAAAGTAAGGGACAGGGTAAACAATCCACAAACATGAAGCTCTGCTGGCCTAAAAACTTTTTGAGAAACTGCCTCTGAGTTTGGGCACTTGAAATATATGTTGTTGTCAGGAGATTTGACTTCCTTTGTAGTGAGACCATCAAAGCTGGGTCTGCATCTATGTGACCTGGAGGACATGTCTTCTTATTTTCCAATGAAGATGAGCAGCAGTGCTGAATTATCTTGTATGTCATGAAGCAAATACTAAACTCCCAGTTCAGTAGTGGGACTAAGTGTCTCCCCGTGTTGACTGTGAAGCCATTTGGTCCTCGTCCACTTTTTGTGATGTTTTTGCTACTGAACTGGGAGTTTAGTATTTGCTTCATGACATACAAGGAGCTCAACTGGGACACAGTGCTGGAGGGAGTTCTGTCACGTGTGGTGGGCCACGGTCTGCAAGAGAATGCACCAACCATGCTTTTATTCCTCATAGCTTGCCCCATTGCCCCCTTGTCCATATCAACCTGATTCTGAACATTGCCCTGAAACGTCTCCATATAACAAGATGCCTTTACATATAAGAGTCTGCTGGCTGCACCATGTCAGTAACATGCCATTTGGAATACAATGGTAGATCCTCATGGCCGTACCACTGAAGATTTATCACACACCTGTCCACCACTGCTCTTGGCCCACTACTCAGAAGGCTCCAACATACTGGAATCTCTGTTCTACACCATTTTCATGAAACCCAGTCATACAAGGATCTGTCTGGTATACTCATGATCAGCAATAGGACATCCAAAGGTTCTCCAGTGCCACCTGGTCATGGGAATTTCAAAAATTTCATGGTATTTATCTAGCCATTTTTCAATGATGAAGTTGGAGGCACTGTGGGTTTCAATTCATTCAGTAACCATTAAATGTTGAGGAAGCTCATTTCAATGAAAGCTCTGGAGAACTCTCACAGGCAAGTCTTCCGAAAGAGTGTCCAAAAGGTCACATGAAGCCAGGCCCATTGAAGTCTACAATGTGTGGCCTATGTGTGTTTCAACTCTCAAATATGGCTGCCATGTCTTTAAGAATAAAATCATGTGATATCCTGGCTGAGATTCCCAGGGCTCTGTGGAAAGCCACCCTGGGCCTAGATGTCAGTTTCCAAGGGCGACTCTCATGCATGGCCTCCTAAAATCCAAATAAAATTCATGGCAATACTTCTCTGAGGTCAGTTTCACAACTCAGTCTCTAAGGGGAATCACACCAGATTTCAAGCCCACGTGGACCCAGTCATTTCTTCCAACCGCCAAACAAATGACCAAAATTAAAACCAAAACATTTCCACATGTCCCTCATCTTCTTCCATATAGTCACCTCAGGCTGGAGGTTTCCATTAGGGGTGCAACCAAAGACAGTGTCCAAAAAATGCTCCCTTGCCCCTCATTTGCCTAAAGTCAGGGTGTCCTTGACACCCTTCCTGTGAACCAGGAGTGATCAAATAAGCCTGCCGTAAATACTGCTGTGTTTCTCCAATTTGAGTCCTACTGACTTTCAGGTATAGATTCTATATGTGATTTGGACTCATGCGAAAACCCAAGCCCCTCTGCAGGGCTTGGAAGAACTCATTTGACACAAAGAATCCATATTTTCACTTGATGGAGGTCAGGAACCTAACACAGGAAGGCAAGAGACTTCATCCACAATGACTGATTTTTTGTCATTATGGTTTTGAACGCACACATGGAATCATTCTTTAGATCCATCATGTGCTTAGAATCTAAATCACAGCCACAAACAAGGCCAAGAGGCTAATTCAGCCACATCCCTTTCAAAAGCAATAAAGCAAAGAGCCACAGGTGATGCCCATTCATTTCCATTTCAAAACTATATTCTTCAGGCTTCACAAAGGGGTGGCCGGAAGCAAAATCCTTCCAGATATTCAGTGCAAGAGAACAGTACTTAAACAAAAAGTCCAAAGCAGGGTCTCTCAACTGAGAGTTTCCTGGTCACACTGATATCTGAGTTTTCTGAGATGCTCGCCATTCTCTTCAGCTCTCCAGTACTTGGCCATGTCAGAGAGCTTGGAGGTGGTACATATCTTGTACACAAAACCGTGAGCCTATTCTGCAGAGTGGCCAGAATTTAGGAAGAAAACAGCAACTTAGGAAGACAGCAGTTGTTTCCCATTGATAAGACAAGCTGCAGTTCATTCATATATTGGGCAGGATGAATTTTGGGAAGATTTATACTAGACAGGACACATCCATTAATGCATTTTCTTTTCTAATGTGTACAACACCAGACACAGTGGGATACACAGACAAAGAAACACTCGCCTTGTCAAACGACTTACTAGAACAGTCCACTCATAACCAAAAAAAAAAAAAAAAAAACGCCTTTCCTACCTATTCTCAGAACATGAGACAGAACCACAAACCCAAACCCACTCCCACAAAGGCACCTTCTTTCCCCAAGTAGGTCTGTGACAACCCGGAGTGTCTTCTGACTGGTGAGCCATACAATGTTTCCCCGAATTGGCCTGTCTTGTCTCAGATCTGGTCTCCTTGTCCAACTCTGTGAAGTTGAGAGGAGCCAGCGGTGAGCCACTACCTGTTTTCTCAGAAAAGGTCCCTCTTCAGAGCTCTACTGGCATTTGGCCATCCTCACATCAGTAGGTACCAAGAAAGGCTGACTTTGTCCTTGGAAAATCCAAACAAGTGAGCCCACTGGGACTGGGACTGGGACTGGGACTGCCACTGGGTGGCTTCTTGGATACCAAGTTCAGAGAGTTCCATCACCAAGGAAATGAGGTATGTCACTTTCTTTGGAACTGAATGAGGTGACTGCCTTGGCAACCACTTTGTCCTAACAGTTTCTTCCAAGAGTCCCAAGAGATGGAGCCAGCCACTCCTTCTTGTGACACTTTCACAAGTTAGAATGGAATATAAACGATAGCCAAACGGGAACAGCTCTCCACACAGGCCTGTTTTGGTCAGTCTTCTCTACAATAAGAAGAGAGAGGCTGATTCAGACACGTCCCTTCGTTCTAACTAGGTTTTTTTGCCATGGAAGATGACTTTTGCTCACTCAGGTCCTTCATACATGCCTACAACTTGTGCAAGTATCATTTCTGCATGTACCTTTGAGGTTCTCAGCAGGTGGACGGTCCCCTACTTTCCTGTATTGTAAGAACAACTCTGTTCCTGCTCTTTTGTGAAATGAGTTTGAGGGAACAGTGTATGTTTATGGTTAATAACAGGTTCGATTTGGGTTAGGAATCATTCTGTGCGATGAATAATAGTGTTGGAAACCTGTGATATTTACAAGAATATAGAGGTGAAATATAAGTATGAAAACAGAAATCTAGGTATGATTTGAAGCCCAGAAGGGCATTGAGCCCTTGATTGGGATACTTAGCTACGAATTATGTTCTGCAAATATGTCTCATATAATTCGATATACAATGGCATAGGACCTTGTACCTTGGATGATTGAATGTAGAAGAGAACATCCAGTCAAAAAGGGATAGTTGCTAGGATCATGAAGCTAGTCTGTAGGTTTAGGTGGAAGAGTGAGTATATGATTTGCACCAAAAGTTCTTTAGCAATAGGGTTTCGGTTAGAGACTGAATTTAAATGTCAGCACATATGAAGAGTCAGTCACTAGAATGAGCTGGGGAAAATATGCAGAAAAGCAGATATCAATAGAGACATTACAAAATTAGGCAAAGTATAAAGTGACTGATAGGATTAGACATGTTCAACAGTGTTGAGTTTCAATATATAATCTTAGGAAGAAACAAATATGTAGTCACCAATAGGATTGGCATTTGAGAGCATTACGCAACCTGGACATGGATGTTTTTAGTAATCCGTGTTCACTTTCCATTTAGGCCTTGGTACAATCATAAGTATGGCCATTAAATTTTTTGTCCAGAATATTAGTGGGATAAAATGTATATGTAGATCAGGTGACATGAGTATTTCTTCCACCATTTCAGGGAGCAATATATTAAAGACGTAAAATTAGTATTGGGGTTACAAAGAGGTGCACCCTGTGTCTATGAATATAGAGATAAAGCATGAATAGACCATACTGTGAATAAATAATATAACTTGTTCCAATTTTAAATAATGGATTTAACTGATATCTGAAAAATTACAGGAAATCTTATATTGATATACAATCATTCATTCCAACCAATTATACATCTAATTGTAATATTAGTGTTTTGGTTTATCATGAAGAGTGTGTGAGTTTTGCTTTAAAAGTGATTATGGAAATCGAAAATAATGTGTTTGGAAAGAAGTCTCATAAAAAGACCAGTCAGGAAACCTGGAGGAATACATATGTTGTGAAGCAGGAAGTGATTGAAAGTAAAACAAATGCCTATAAGTTTGCTAATTTGTGGATGAAATATATATCCAATGATGTGCATAAACTCATGAAATAGTAATGTACCAGTGTTGAGTAAAAATGAAGGTCAAAATACACATCATGTCCCATAGGAATCTACTTGCATTGATATTAAACTGGGTCAGTTACTGTAGAAATATTAGGATTCGCGTGCATCATTCACCAAAGTTAGTATTCTTTTTTTTTAATTTTTATTTATGGTTGTTAAAAACATTACATAGTTCTTGATATATCATATATCGCATTTTGATTCAAGTGGGTTATGAACTCCCATTTTTACCCCGTATACAGATTGCAGAATCACATCAGTTACACATCCATTGATTCACATATAGCCATACTAGTGTCTGTTCTATTCTGCTGCCTTTCCTATCCTCTACTATCCCCCCTCCCCTCCCCTCTCCTCCCCTCTTCTCTCTCTACCCACTCTACAGTAATAAATTTCTCCCCCTTGTATTATTTTTCTTTTTTCCGGCACTTCCTTTTGTATAAAATTTTGTATAACCCTGAGGCTCTCCTCCCATTTCCATGCAATTTCCCTTCTCTCTCCCTTTCCCTTCCACCTCTCATCCCTGTTTAGTGTTAATCTTCTTCTCATGCTCTTTGTCACTACTCTGTTCTTAGTTACTCTCCTTATATCAAAGAAGACATTTGGCATTTGTTTTTTAGGGATTGGCTAGGTTCACTTAGCATAATCTGCTCTAATGCCATCCATTTCCCTGTAAATTCTAAGATTTTGTCATTTTTAAATGCAGAGTAATACTCCATTGTGTATAAATGCCACATTATTTTTATTCATTCTTCCATTGAAGGGCATATAGGTTGGTTCCACAGTCTTGCTATTGTGAATTGTGCTGCTCTGAACATCGATGTAGCAGTGTCCCTGTAGCATGCTCTTTTTAGGTCTTTAGGTTTTAGACCGAGAAGGGGAATATCTGGGTCAAATGGTGGTTCCATTGCAAGCTTTCCAAGAAATCTCCATACTGCTTTCCCATTTGGCTGCACCAATTTGCAGTCCCACCAGCAATGTACAAGTTTACCTGTTTCCCCATATCCTCGACAGCACTTGTTGTTGTTTGACTTCATAATGGCTGCCAATCTTACTGGAGTGAGATGGTATCTTAGGGTGGTTTTGATTCACATTTCTCTGACTGCTGGAGATGGTGAGCATTTTTTCTTGTACTTGTTGATTGATTGTATGTCCTCCTCTGAGCAGTGTCTGTTCAGGTCCTTGGCCCATTTGTTGATTGTGTTATTTGTTATCTTATTGACTAATTTTTTGAGTTCTTTGTATACTCTGGATATTAGGGCTCTATCTGAAGTGTGAGGAGTAAAGATTTGTTCTTAGGATGTAGGCTCCCTATTTACCTCTCTTATTGTTTCTTTTGCTGAGAAAAAACTTTTTAGTTTGAGTAAGTCCCATTTGTTGATTCTAGCTATTAACTCTTGTGCTATGGGTGTCCTATTGAGGAATTTGGAGCCCGACCCCACAGTATGTAGATCATAGCCAACTTTTTCTTCTATCAGGCGCCGTGTCTCTGATTTGTTATCAAGCTCCTTGATCCATTTTGAGTTAACTTTTGTGCATGGCGAGAGAAAGGGATTCAGTTTCATTTTGTTGCATATGGATTTCCAGCTTTCCCAGCACCAATTATTGAAGATGCTATCCTTCATCCATTGCATGCTTTTAGCCCCTTTATCAAATATGAGATAGTTGAAGTTTTGTGGATTGGTTTCTGTGTCCTCTAATCTGTACCATTGTTCCACCCGCCTGTTTTGGTACCAGCATTATGCTATTTTTGTTACTATTGCTCTGCAGTATACTTTGAAGTCTGATATCGCTATATCGCCTGATTCACACTTCCTGCTTATCATTGTTTTTGCTATTCTGGGTCTTTTATTTTTCCATATGAATTTCATGATTGCTTTCTCTATTTCTACAAGAAATGCCATTAGGATTTTGATTGGCATTGCATTAAACCTATAGAGAACTTTTGGTAATATCGCCATTTTGATAATGTTAGTTCTGCCTATATATGAACAGGGTACATTTTTACATCTTTTAAGATCTTCCTCTATTATTCTCTTTAGGGTTCTGTAGTTTTCATTTTATGAGACTTGCACCTCTTTTGTTAGGCTGATTCCCAATTATTTTTTTTAGGATATTGTGAATGTAGTGATTGTCCTCATTTCCGTTTCAGAGGATTTTTTGCTGATATACAGGAATGCCTTTGATTTATGAGTGTTGATTTTATATCCTGCCACTTTGCTGAATTCATTCATTAGCTCTATTAGTTTCTTTGTAGACCCTTTTGGGTCTGCTAGGTATAGAATCATGTCATCTCTAATAGTGATAATTTAAGTTCTTCTTTTCCTGTTTTTATGGCTTTAATTTTTTTTGTCTGTCTAATTGCTCTCGCCAGTGTTTCACGAACTATGGTGAACAGAAGTGGTGAAAGAGGGCATCCCTTTCTTGTTCCAGATTCTAGGGGGAATGCCTTCAATTATTCTCCATTCAGAATGATGCTAGCCTGAGGCTTAGCAGAGATTGCTTTTACAATATTGAGGTATGTTCCTGTTATCCCTAGCTTTTCTAGAGTTTTGAACATAAAGGTATGCTGTACTTTGTCGAATGCTTTCTCTGCATCTATCGAGATGATCATATGGTTCTTATTTTTAAGTCTATTGATGTGATGAATAACATTTATTGATTTCCCTATATTGATCCAGCCTTGCATCCCACGGATGAGTCCTACTTGATCATGTACACAATTTTTTTGATATGCTTTTGTATCTGATTTGCTAGAATTTAATTGAGGATTTTTGCCTCTAGGTTCATTAGAGATATTGGTCTGTAGTTTTCTTTCTTTGAAGTGTCTTTTTCTGGTGTAGGAATCAGGGTGATGGTGGCCTCATAGAATGAATTTGGAAGTTCTCCTTCTTTTTCAATTTCCTGAAATAGCTTGAAAAGCATTGGTATTAGTTCCTCTTTAAAGGTTGTGTAAAACTCTGCTGTATACCCATCGGGTCCTGGGCTTTTCTTACTTGGTAGTGTTTTGATTGTTTCTTCTATTTCCTCAATTGATATCGGTCTGTTTAGGTTATCTATAACCTCCTGACTCAATCTGGGCACATCAAATGACTTAAGAAATTTATCGATGCCTTCACTCTCTTCTATTTTATTGGAGTATAAAGATTCAAAATATTTTCTTATTATCTTCTGTATTTCTGAAATATCTCTTGTGATATTGTCTCTTTCATCCCGTATGCTAGTAATTTGAGTTCTCTCTCTTTTTTTCTTCATTACCATGGCTAAGGTTCTGTCAGTTTTATTTATTTTTTCAAAGAACCAAATGTTTTGACGTGTCCTCCGCGCTGGCAGGCCGCTGGGCCTGTTTCTCCATTCGGTTGCAGGTCTGCCTACCTTGCGGGAGTGGGTGGTGGCTCTGCTTTGCCCCTTCTCCAATTGGGGTGTCGTGACTATCATGCCGGCACGTCGCTGGGCCTGTTCTGGGCGCGGGCAAAGGCTCTGCTCTACGCCTACTCCAATTGTGTTGATGTGACTACCACGCTGGTGGGCCGCTGTGCTTTTACTGGGCTTGGGAGAAGGCTCTGCTCTGCCACTACTCCAATTGGGGTGTTGTGTCTACCACGGTGGCAGGCCGCTGGGCCTGTTCCGCAGGTCAGTCACATGTCTGCTTACATTGCGGGCGCGGGTGGCGGCCAGCTTGGCCCCTACTACAATTTGGGTGACGTGACTACCATGCCAGCAGGTGGCTGGGCCTGATCTGGGCCCGGGTGGCAGCTCTGCTCTGCCCCTACTCCAATTGGGGTGATGTGACTACCATGCCTGCAGGTCGCTGGGCCTGTTCCGGGCACGGGCGGCAACTCTGCTCTGCCCCTACTCCAATTGGGGTGACGTGACTACCATGACAGTGGGTCGCTGGATCCGTTTTGGGCATGGGCAGCAGCTCTGCTCTGCCCCTCTGGCTTGATGACAAAGTGAGAGATACTCAGGTGTTTGTGACTCACTTTCTTTACCAGAAGACCAACTGTTTCTGTCACCGCTGGTATCAATGAAGTTATCTCCTCCGCCGCTTTCTGATGACATCAGATCTCTGCCATGTTGATACACCATGTGAATGGCAGCATTTCGTTCCCTTTGCCGGGTGACAAAAGAAACGGGTGAGTCTTGACCGGCCCTCACAAGCCCCGTCTCAAACTTGCTGCCACTGCCTATGAAGGCTCGGTTGGTATTAAACTCCACAGTATTCAGCAAGACCCGGACCGAGAAGCAGTTTCCGTGAGTTCTTTAGCCCTGGGCCAGATCAGTTCCAGGAGCTGAAATTCGGCCGCTGTTGGCTTGGTGTATGTTCTGATAGGAGCAGGCTCCATGAAGCAGTTTCTGCGGTTTCTTTAGCACTGAGCCTGAGTAATTTGTCTGCAAGACACAGGCAAATGGCAGCCTGAAATTACCTAGTCTATAGCTGAATGAGTGGCGATCAGTGGAACACAGGGATGGTGACGTCAGCTCTCCAAGATGGTGGCCACTGGCTTCCTCTGTGGTCTGACCGGTGTGGAGAACAGAATTGGACCGCTTCCTTCCCCCATCTCAAACCCAGAATTCAGCACTGAGCACAGTGATTGCACAGGTGGCAGGAGCCCACAAAATCCACACCGCTGTATATTTGCATTGCTATCTCGTCATTTCCCAGCGCGTGCCGCATACTCTAGCCGCAGAGCGATTTGCTGAATAAGCAGCATGACCCTCGGTGCGGACAAATCACTCACGTTGGAGCCCCCATAGCTGATCCTCATGAGATAGAAATACTTCAACTAGGTTTTGGAGCACCCCAATTTTGCTGGAAATTCCTAAAAAGATAGGTTTTATCAGTTCTAACTCGTCATTCTCCCACACAGTGACGCGGTACATGGGGGTGATGCACTTCCTTCGCTGCCATCATATGATCCCCCAGAGTTAGCTTTCAGTACTAGGAAACAAATATGTATTTCAGGTGGATGAATATTTCTGAGAATAATCTTTGAAAAGTTGATTATAAATCCACATACATGAATGTGAATGAATTTAGGGAGTTTATAATAAGACAAATATATTTCATATTTTGAAAAATTTGGAGAGTGAATATATATATATATATATATATATATATATACACATATATATGCACACACACACACACATACACACACACACACACAGAGACATTAAAAAGTAGCATTGCCCACGCCCAGAACAGGCCCAGCGACGTGCCGGCATGATAGTCACGACACCCCAATTGGAGAAGGGGCAAAGCAGAGCCACCACCCACTCCCGCAAGGTAGGCAGACCTGCAACCGAATGCAGAAACAGGCCCAGCGGCCTGCCAGCGCGGCGGACACGTCAACCCATTTGGTTCTTTGAAAAAATAAATGTATATGTAGATCAGGTGACATGAATATTTCTTCCACCATTTTTTTTAGGAATAATTGGAAGACGTATAAATTAGTCTTGGGGGTACAAAGAGGTGTAACCTTTGTTTATGAATACAGAGATAATGCATGAATAGTCCATACTGTGAATAAATAATATAACTGGATCTACTTTAAATAATGGATTGAATTATTATCTGAAATTATATATGAAATCATATATTGATATACAATCATTCATTCCAACCAGTTATACAACTAATGGAAATATTAGTGTTATGGTTTATCATGAAGGGTGTGTGAGTTTTGGTTCAAAAATGATTATGGAAAACGAAAATAATGACTTTGGAAAGAAGCCTCATTAAAAGACCAGTGAAGAAACATGGAGAAATACATGTGTTCTGAAGTAGGAAGTGATTGTAAGTAAAAAAAATGCCTATGAATTTGTGAACTTGTGGATGAAATACATATCCTATGATGTGCATAAACTGAAGAAATAGTAATGTACCAGTGTTGAATAAAAATGAACATCAAAATGCACATCATGTCCGATAGGAATCTACTTGCATTGATGTTATACTGGATCAGTTACTGTAGAACTATTAGGATTTGTATGCACCATTCACTGAAGTTAGTTGTCAGTACTAGGAAAGAAATATGTAGTTCAGGTAGATGAATATTTGTGAGAATAATCTTGTGAAATTTTGATTATAAATCCACACATATGAATATGAATGAATTTAGGGAGTGTATAATAAGACACATATATTACATATTTTGATAAATCTGTAGAGTGTGTATATATATATACAGACACACACACACACACACACACACACACACACACACACACAACCAGATATTAAAAACTAGCAAAATATATGCCGATCAAAATTCATCATGAAATATATATCATAAAGATCCAAAAATATTCTTTTGACTGAACATGGGTTTATGTATAGTGTTGTTCTACTGGGAAGCTCACCCATAGGTTGAATTTTCAGTTCCAACACCATTTTGGAAGAGTGATGTCTTCTCACACTTTGTATCTGCCAAGTCATGTAACTCACAAGAATGTACGTGTGATCCCCGTAGGATTCTATTTGTGCATATAAAAATACATGTGCTGAATAAGCTCCAGAGAAAGGGAGACAGTAATTCACGTATTTGTTAACTTTAAAAACACATGGAGAACTATTTCAATTAAAAATTGACTAGATTTATAACACCTACCCTTTCTCATGCAAAAGTCAATTTCAACTCTGAACTGCGTGTATTTATATACTGTTTTGGTTATTTTTCTCTATCATATTAGGATTAGTAGTCAGAGTCTAGTAGAATATGGGTTAGTGTCAGGTATTCAGAAATTCGAATGGAAAATAGGAAAATTAATCTAATATGTATGCAAATATGTGCTACAAAAAATCTTCCCACTCTCATCCAGAACAATGCCTTGACATTACCTTCGCCCCAAGTTAGACACATTTAGAGAAGAAGAGTTAAAAAATCTGTGATTACATTTCTGGAATGGAAAATGCTCATGAGTGCACAAAATTGGAGGTGGTATAGGAGTTTCTAAAAGTAAGGACAGGGTACACACTCCACAAACATGGAGCTCTGCCAGCCTAACACTTTTTGAGAAACTGCCACTGAGGTTGTGCACTTGAAATATATGTTGTTGTCAGGAGTTAAGTTTCCTTTGCAGTGACACCCTCAAAGCTGGGTGTGCGTCTCTGAGACCTTGAGGACATAGTTTCTTATATTCCAATGTACACGAGGCAGCAGTGCTGAAGTCTCTCTTTGTAGGTTAACTGTGGCGACTGGGGCTTAGTGTCTCCCCATGTGGAATGTGAAGCCAATTGGTCATCCTCCACTTTTTGTGGTGTTTCTTGCTGCTGCACTGGGAGTTTGGTATTTGCTTCTTGAAATACAACAGTTCAACTGGTACACCGTGCTGGAGGGAATTCTGTCAAGTATGGTGGGTCAGGGTCTGCAAGAAAGTGCACCATCCAGGCTTCGCTGAAACTTTAGTGACACACCATAAATTTTGGCCTTCCCTGGCCAGACAACGACCCTCTCTGAGGCTCTAATTGTCCTCATAATTTCTGATATTGGGACCAGCAAAAATAAATAAATAAACTAGCATTTGTGTCATGCTTGTCAAAGTTCTGTTTTCTGTAACCCCCCTTTTCTGTAACTTTCTGGGCCATATAGCTGGGCTATAGGAAAGGCGGGGTTGCTGTTTTGTTCCTGCCGTTTTGGGAGGGAGAGGCAGCCCAGCTGGTTGACATAATAAGCTTGCCTCAATTTGATTTTAGTTGGAGTCAGTGTTCTTTTTTTGCTTTCTCATCTAACCTTTTTGAGTTTCCCAGCAAGATGACCCTGCCGACCAGATCACAAGACCAGACTGCTGGAAATTCTGAATCTGGCCTTCCCTCCAGGGCTCCGGGCTGGAGAGCCACTCTAGGGGGTGCACATCTTGAGATGTTCCAAGGCCTTTGAGTGAGCGTTCGGTCCCAGGAGCACTGCAGTGAACCACCTCACTAAAACTATTAGCAAGCACCTGGTGGAGGAGGCCTCAATAATTAAGTGCTGCCTTTATAACATCGGATATCCATTAAAGGAAGATCTGTTCTGATGACATAGAGGTGTACTGGGGAGGCTCACATATACTCCTTTTCGGGACAGTAATGAGAATCATTCTGTCTTCTGTTCTGTTCTGTAGGGAATTCCTCTGGAATGGTAGAGAGGTGCTGACTGGCATGCACGCGGTCCTACTTCGGAGCTTTAGCAAGACGTTGCATTGCTCCTCTGTTTTTCTGTTTCGAGTCCGGGTTTCTGTTTTTTGTGTTTTGTTCTGTGTTCTATGTTTTTCTTGTTTGTTTTGTTCTGTGATTTCTGTGGCAAAATCTTAACTATATTGGACGTGAAAATGGGTAACAAAGCAAGTAAAACTGACATCCCTTTGGACTGTGTTTTAAGGAACTGCGATGAACTTTACCCCCCTTTGTTAAGCAGAATGAGAGAAGCCCCTAGCTGGGTGCCTGGAGCACACCCACTGAAGAGGACAATGCCTGCTGTGGACCTGAGAACTGAGTATCTCCCAGGTTAAAAAGTGAATCTACATTAAAACCCCTTGTCCCTCCAGATCCAGAGAGTCACAACATTTGGGCAGAGTCCCCTGTGTTTTTCCTTTGTTACCAAAGCAATAACCCCCCCCCTTTTTCTTTTTCTAAAAACCTTGTCCTCATTATTAAATTGGCATTAATTGGCTTCAAGGTCAGGAGCCGAACTTGAAGTTACAAATTTTGCTACATCCCCCCCCCCCCCGCTTAGTCCCGGAACTTTTTTAGAACTGACTACTTAAATGTTAGTAAAGTAAATGTAGCATGCTTGGGGTGGATCCAAACCAGAGTAGCTGATCCTGTAAGTAAAAGGAGGGACTGAGGGACTCCCAGCAGCTGCCGAAGCCCTGTTGCTTCAGGGAATTCCCTCCTTTCTTCCCTGCACTGTAAGGATTATGCCACCTCTGTCTTCTAAAAAAGAGAAAAAGAAAAAGAGGACACTAAATGCATTAAAGTCACCATGGAGACCCTTGATTGTACATTTCAGGTTGCCCCTCTTTTAAAACATCTGGTCCCCCCCTGTTGACATCTATGGTGCCACTGGTGTAGGAGATTTTTCTCTTATCTGCTCTGGTTTAAAGGGTTCTGTCTGACAGCCACAGTCTGGACCTCCTTTCTGTCTGTCTTGTGTGTTTGTTTCTGGCCCTTTAAGACACGTGCAATAATGTGTTGATATTATAAATTGTTTTTGGGGAATGATCTTAGCTGAATGTGTGTCTAAATGATGATGTTTTATTGTAACAATCTGGTATCTGAATGGGTTTTTGAAGCATTGCACAATCTTGCAGTTAAAAGTCGGGTTTAGGTAATTGTTTAGTTTATGATTTTAGATAATTCATGCCAGAGAACTTAAATACTAAGGATGGAAAACTAAAGAACTCTACTTCCAAGTTGGCAAGTAACTTCCCAATCACTCAGTCTTTTTTTTTCACCAATTTTGAATTGGGTAGCCTGGGAAAATGTCACTTTGTGCACCAGAGCATTAATCTGGACAAGTATTGTAAATCATAGTATGATATCTGTTGACAAAACAAGATGTAAAGATATAAAATTTTGTGAATTGTATCTTAAACTTGTACCATAATTTTCAACATCCGAACCTGAAAATTATGGTTAAAATGCCTTAGGCCTGAGGTGTCTGCTCAGAATAGCAGTTTTTTCTTCCTCCTTCCAGACCTCAGCCATGATTTATTTTGAAAGGCAAATGAAAGAAGCCTGCAAGATTATTAGGAGACTGATCTGAGGCCTAAGAAAAAAAAAGGTCAATTGTATGGTATTTACTAATTACTGACCAGTCATTTTTTCTAGGACTCTTATTTTTTTCCTTAGATACTTTATTTTTTTTTTTTTTTGAGCTCATGATTTTGATCATACAGACCTAGGTTAATGTTTTTCTGATCAGTACTATCTTTGACCAACTTTGGAATTTTTGAAACATTGCAATGGAGATTTCACCTGCGAAAAGCTAAAAGGCCTTTACTATTATTACGTGTGCTCAATTTTGTTATGTGTTGTATGTCTATATATACATATGTCCGTATATCATATATATTATACACAAATTAACATATATAAGGAGCACTCATAAAAAAAGCGCTCATATAAACAAATTTTAAAAAGTGGATCCAAAGGTCTTTAATTCACGTGATTTAAATGGTTCAATTTAATTGGATAAACAGATAAAAATAAATGTTTTTAAATTTAAGGTTTCAAGTTTTTCTAGGTATTCAAAAATCTAATAAAATGTTAATATCTACAAAATGTCTAATATGCCTTGGTTCTAGGACTTTTCCTTCAACATAAAAATGGTTTACACTCTTCAATACATTTGTCTAATATTTTGATAAATAAGTAAAGTAAATTTGATATGGGATTACTCATTCATGAGTACTTTTGTTAGATATCTGATTGACTTCCTAACGTCTGTATAAGTTTGACTAAAGTCTGTAAAGGATAGTAAAAATCAATCATGTGTTAAAGAGACAAAAATTTCTTAAAACATAAGTTTACCCATAGCATTGTGTTTATTAAGTTTTATTTTTTCTAGAGCAAGCAACCATAGAAATTAAACAACTGATTAAATTAGAACTGTTATTTTAGAGCACTGTATTGCCATTTCTTTAAAAGCTAAACTTGGTTAATGTAGAAACATCAATGTAATTGTGATGCTACTAATGTGCTCATATCAGGTATGCAAGTCTGTAAGGTAAAAATTTTAAAAGAGGATTATATCAAGCTAGTGTTCTGAAGTTGTACGGTAAAAAATGTATTGGGGATTTATTCACCTGTTACCAATAAGATATGCAAAGTTTTATGTTACTTTTTACATTGGGGAACAGTTTAAATGTATTTTATGTTAATTAGAGCCTAATCTATGTAAAGGTTAAAAACTTTCAGCATTTCTTTAATTCATGTTTTAAAAGTGATATTATATGTTGTTAGCTAATGTTCATGTGACCTCAAACAATTTATGTAAACTTAGTAAAATAATATTTAAAAAATAAAGATCAGCTTTAGAACTAAAACACTTAATATTTATAAAGAGCCCTGCCTTACCTGAGATAAGGCTGTGTGTCCCATCTTACTACATGTGAGAATGACTACAAAAGCAGTAGGTCAGATTTTATTTCTTTAAAGTTATGTTAAAAGTTCTTTTTTTATGTCAAAATAACTAGGATCTCAAACAGGGGATATAATGTATTACTCAGCCAAAAAATTCAGTGTAGCTATTACACGAACTAAGTATTTTTACTCTTGTTATAAAATTTTATTTTGTAATTTCCTT
The DNA here is from genome assembly GCF_048772815.1 of Callospermophilus lateralis. Taxonomy (NCBI): domain Eukaryota; kingdom Metazoa; phylum Chordata; class Mammalia; order Rodentia; family Sciuridae; genus Callospermophilus; species Callospermophilus lateralis. Next base: position 3,161,467 of record NW_027517127.1, read on the forward strand.
ATATGTGATCTAGATTCTCTGTTAGTGTTGCTTTAAGAACAAAACATGGGTTAATTTCAGAGAGTAAGTTATCACCTACAAGACAGACAGAATAATTCAGATCCCAATTAATAAAAAGATAAATAATTATAAAGTTATAGACATTAAAGCCCAGTGCTCTTAATATAAGGATGTTAAAATTTATTTGATGGATGTTTAAGATTAGGATTTAAAATTAAATTTAAATGAAAAGGGCCAAAAAAAACAATATTTGTCTCTTGCCCTCTGAGTCAGTCTGAATCCAGGGAACAGGGGACTTCACTAAAGAGTTTTGCAACTCTGGGCCACATAAACTCCCCATCAGGGAGATTAATGAGACCACTGGAGAACAGAAAGCCAATCAGTGCATTTGCTATGAAGAGGAGAGTCATCAGAGAAGGGAGAAATCCCTGATGCTTCCCAGGGAAGCCACATGGTCAAGCAAGACCTGGACCCACCTAGCGCAAATGGCTCTAGAAGAACTGAGAAAGTGCTCTCAAGTTTCCCCAGGAATGACTCCCATGAAAGCTCAGCTGACTGTTAACAATAGATAGAAACAAAAGTCAGTTTGACTTCTTCATCTTAAACACTTAGCAAAGACAATGAAAACCAAAATACAGCCATTCCTTGGCATTTTAAATAATAATAATAATAATAATAATAATAATAATAATAATAATATTTTAAGGTATACACTTTATGTTAGCCTCCCAAAATAAGTAAGACTGGAGGCTACAAAGAAGGATTCTCAGAGAGGAATGCCTGATACTTATTAAAAGAGACTATCAAGAAGAGCTGCCAGAGGCAGAAATTTTCAGTTTAAGGCCTAAAGATATTCCTAACCTACACAGGTAAGTTTGGTGTTTGCTAGTACGATTATCCAGCATTGAGTATCAGAATTAAAGGTTTCCTCTATTAGACACAGAGGTCATACTGGTAAAAGGATTTTGCAAGATCAGATGACATTAAATTATTAAACTGTATCTTATGGGGAGGGACAACTGTAATACTAAAAGTTAAATATTAAGTTGACAGTCTTGATAACTGGGAATATTAAAGACCGGTGAGGGAAATTCTATAGAGTGACATGTTCCAGCTGCTGCAACATTTATTCAGTACTCATGGTTTTTGTTTCTCTCATAGAAGAACCCATCCCCAGATGACTTTACAACCTGTTCTTCCTTAACGAGACTTCAAAACGAACTGATTTCTAAAAGGCAACTCATGTCCCTCAACTACTTCTAAAAGGCAACTCATGTCCCTCACACCATGCCTACTCACGTCACCCTCTCTCAGCTCAGAAGAATCCAAAATGGGTGACGCCTCTCTTATTACAACAATGGAGCCAAATATAAATAGACTATCAATACAAGTAATTAATTAAGTCAGGTAAAATCAGGGAGACTGGTTTTGGGTGAGTTCTAAAAATTTGGAGACTTTTACCTGAGGGATTAAAATTTCCTCAGTGCTCTTCCCCCAATCTATCAAAGACTTGAAAGGGACACAGAGAAAAGGGGAAAATGATAGACCCAACCTGATCTTTTATTAAAATTGGGAGCCATCTTGCCACAAAGCATGAAAAGATAATTTTGGCTTTACCATAAATTACTGAAAATTCTGAACCTGTTTGGAATGCCTGCCAGTGACTTGAACTGACCCATGTCTTGCTCTCTGACCTGATAGCAACCCTTTTTGAAACTTTAGTGACATATCATAAATATTTGCCTTCCCTGGCCAGACAGCAACCCTCTCTGAGGCTCCATTTTACAGCAAAAAAAAAAATGTAAACTACCATTAGTGTGATGCTTGTCAGAGTTCTGTTATCTCTAACCCCCATTTTGTGTAACTTTCTGGGCTATAAAGCTGTGCTGTAGGAAAGCTGGGGTTGCTGTCTTGTTCCCGCCGTTTTCGGAGGGAGAGGCAGCATGGCCAGTGGAAATAATAAGTTTAATTTAATTTGATTTCTATTGGAGTCAGTGGTCTTTTCTTGTGTCCTGATCTAACAGGTAAACACTCCAAAAACTTGCAGCTCTGCTGGCCTAAAGACTTCTTGAGACACTTCCCTTGAGATTGGGCACTTGAAATATATGTTGTTTTAAGGAGCTTTAGCATCCATCTAGTGGGACCATCAAAGCTGGGTCTGCATCTATGTGACCTGGAGGACATGGTTTCTTATATTCCAATGAACATGAGGCAGCAGTGCTGAATTCTCTCTTTGTAGGTAAACTGTGGCCACTGGGTGCTAAGTGTCTCCTCGTGTGGACTGTGAAGACATTTGGTAATCCTCCACATTTATTGCTGTTTCTTGCTGCTGCACTGGGATTTTGGTATTTGCTTCACGAAATACAAGGAGTTCAACTGGGACCCAGTGCTGGAGGGAGTTCTGTCACGTGTGGTGGGTCAGAGTCTGCAGGAGAATGCACCAACCAGGCTTCTATCCCACAGAGCCTGCCCCCTTGACCATAGCAACCTGATTCTGAACATTGCCCTGAAATTTCTCCATATAACAAGATGCCTTTACATAGAAGGTTCTGCTGGCTGCACCATGTCAGTCACAACCCATTTGGAAGTAAATGGCAGATCCACATGGCCCCACCACAGATGTTTTATCACACACCTGCACAACACTGCTCTATGACCACTAATCAGGAGGCTCCAACTTACTGACATCTCTGTTCTACACCATTATCATAAAACCCAGTCAATTAAGGCACTGTCTGGTACACTTAAAATAGCAACAGGACATCCAAGATTTTCCAGTGCCACCTGGTCATGGGAATTTCAAAAATTTCATGATATTTATCTAGGCATTCTTCAAGGATGAAGTCGGAGGCACTGTGGGTTTCAATTCATTCAGGAACCATTAAATGTTGAGGAAGATCATTTCAATGAAAACTCTGGAGAAATCTCACAGGCAAGGCTTCCCAAAGAGTGGGCAAAAGGTTACATGAAGCCAGGCCCATAGAGGTCTACAATGAGAGGTCCTTGTGTGTTTTGACTCTCAACTATGGATGCCAAGGCTTTCAAAATAAAATCATATGATATCATGGCTGAGATTCCCTGTGTTCTGTGGAAAGCCACCCTTGGTCTACATCTCAGTTTTCAAGGGCGACTCTCATGCGTGGCCTCCAAAAATGCCAACACAAATAATGGCAATACTTTTTTGAGGTCAGTTCCACAACGCAGTCTCAAAGGGTAATCACACCAGAGTTTAAACCCCGGTGGACCCAGTCATCTTTTCCAATCGCCACACAAATGACCACAATTAAAACCAAAACACTTCCACATAGCCCTCATATTCTTCCATATAGACACTCATCATAACCTCTGGCTGGAGGTTTCCATGAGGGGCACATCTAAAAATAGGGTCCAAAATAAGCTCCTTTTCCCCTCATTTGCCTAAAGTCTTTGTGGCCGGGACAACTTTCCTGTGAACCAGGAGTGATCAAATAGGCCTGCTCTTAATACTGCTCTGCTTCTCCAATTTGAGGCCTACTGACAGTCTGGTATAGATTCTTCATGTGATTTGGAGTCATGAGGAAACCCAAGCACCACTACAGGGCTTTGATGTACTAATTTGACCCAAGGGATCCCTATTTTCACTTGATGGATGTCCGGAAACTAAGAGAGATAGGCAAGAAGCTTCATCCACAATTACTGATTTTTTTTGCCATTTTGGTTTTGGATGTACACATGGCATCTTTCTTTAGATCCATCTGGTGTTGAGAATCTAAGCGACAACCTCACACAGGGCCAAGATGCTGATTCAGACACATCCATTTTAAAAGCAATTAAGCAAAGAGCCACAGGTGATGCCCATTCATTTCCATTTGAAAACTATTTTCTTCAGGCTTCACAAAGTGTGACCTGAGGCAAAGACCTTCCTGACATTCAGGGCAACAGAAAAATAGGTAAGCAAAAGGCCCAAAGCAGGGTTTCTCCACTGAGACTTTCCTATTCACACGGATATCTGAGTTTTCTGAGATGCTCTCATTCTCTTCAGCTATTCAGTACATGGCCATTTCACAGAGCTTGGAGGTGGTACATACCTTGGACACAAAACCATGAGCCTATTCCGGATAGATGACTGAATTCAGGAAGAAAACTGGAACTTTGGAAGATAATAGGTATTGCACATCAATAAGGCTAGCCACTCTCTATTCATAAATTGGGCAGGATGAATGCTGGGAGCTTTCTACTAGACACAACACATCCATTGATGCATTCTCTTTACTATTGTCTACAACCACTGACACAGTAAAATACACAGACATAGAAACACTCACCTTGTCAAATGACAAACAAGAAACAGTCCACCCCAAACCAAACAAACCGACTTTTCTACCTATTCTCAGAAAATGTGAAAACCACATACTCACACCCACACTCAAAAAGGTACCTCCTTCCCCCAAGTAGGTCTGTGACTCTATGGAGTGTCTTCTAACTGGTGAGCCATACTATGTTCCCCCGAAATTGCCTCTACAGTCTCAGATCTTGTCTCCTTTTCCAACTCTGTGAAGTTGCCATGAGCCAGTGGTGAGCAACTACCTGCTTTCCCAGGAAAGGACCCTCTTCATAGCTCTCCTGTCATTTTGCCATCCTCACATCAGTAGGTACCAAGAAAAGCTGACCCTGTCCTTGGTAAATCCAAACAATTGAGTTCACTGGGACTGGGACTGGGACTGCCTCTGGGTCTCTGGGTTCCTGGATACCATGTTCAGAGAGTTCCATCAACAAGGAAGTTAGGTAGGTCAATTCCTTCAGCAACTGAATGAGGTCACTGCTGTGACAATCACTTTGTCCTAACAGTTGCTTCCAAGAGTCCCATGAGATGGAGCCTGCCCCTACTTCCTGTGACAATGTCACAAGTTAGAATGGTATATCAACCATAGGCACCCAGGAACAGCTCTCCACACAGGCCTGGTTTGGTCCATCTTTACATTAAGAAGAGAGAGGCTGATTCAGACACATCCCTTCAATCTGACCAGGGTTTTTGCCATGGAAGATGACTTTTGCTTTCTTAGTTCCTCAATAGCTGCCTACATCTTATCCAGGGATCATTTCTGCATGGACCTTTGAGGTTCTCAGCAGGTGGAAGAACCCCTACATTCCTGTATTGTAAGACGAACTCTGTACCTGCTCTTCTGTAAAGTGAGATTGAGGGAACAGTGTATGGTTAGGGTTAATAACAGGTTCTATTTGGGTTAGGATTCATTCTACGAGTTGATTAATGGTATTGGACACCTGCGATATTTACAAGAATATACAGGTGAAATATAAGTTTGAAAACAGAAATCTAGGTAAGATTTGAAGCCCAGAAAGGCATTAGGCCCTTGAGTGGGATACTTCGCTTTGAATTATATTCTGCACAGTTGTCTCAGATGAATCAATATCAATGGCATAGGACCTTGTACCTTGGATAATTGAATGTCGAAGAGAACATCCAGTCAAAAATGGATAGTCAGTAGGATTAGGACATAAGTCCGTAGGTTTAGTAAGAAGAGTGAGTATAGGAGTGGGAACAAAAGTTCTTTAGCAATAGGCTTTCGGGTAGAGAGTGAAAGTAAATGTCAGCACATGTGAAGAGTCAGTCACAATAATGATCAGTGATACTATGTAGGGAAGAAGATATCGATAGAGACAGTAGGAAATCAGGCAAAGTATAAAGTGAGTGATAGGATTAGACATTTTCAACATGGTTGAGTTTGAATATATAATCTTAGGAAGAAACAAATATGTAGTCACCAATAAGATTGACATTTGAGAGCATTAGGCAACCTGGACATGGATTTTTTAGTAATGCATGCTCACTTCAATTTAGGCTTTGGTACAATCATAAGTGTGACATTTTCTTTTTGTGTCCAGAATATTACTGTGATAAAATGTATATGTAGAACAGGTGACATGAGTATTTCTTCCAACATTTCTGGGAGCTACATTTTGAAGATGAATAAATTAGTATTGGGGATGAAAATAGATGTACCCTGTGTCTATAAATAGAGAGATAATGCATGAATAGGCCATACTGTGAATAAATAATATAAGTGGTTCAAACTTTAAATAATGGATTGAATTGATATCAGAAAATATACAGGGAATCTTATATTGATATACAATCATTCATTCCATCCAGTTACACATGTAATGGTAATATTAGAGTTATGGTATATCATGAAGAATGTGTGAGTTTTGCTTCAAAATGATTATGGAAATCGAAATGAATGTGTTTGAAAAGACCTGTCATGAAAAGACCATTCAGGAACCCAGGAGGAATACATGTGTTCTGAAGCCAGAAATGATTGAAAGTGAATCAAATGGCCATAAATTTGTGAACTTGTGGATGAAATATATATCCTATGATGTGAATAAACTGAAGAAAATTTAATATACCAGTGTTGAATAAAATGAACTTCAAAATACACATCATGTCCAATAGAAAACTACTTGCATTGATGTTAAACTGTGTCAGTCAGTGTAGAAATATTAGGATTGTATGCACCATTCACTTAAATTACTTTTCAGTACTAGGAAACAAATAAGTATTTCAGGTGGATGTATATTTCTGAGAATAATCTTGTGAAAAGTTGATTATAAATTCACATACATAAACATGAATGAATTTAGGTAGTGTATATAAGACACATATATTTCATATTTTGAAAAATCTGGAGAGTGTGTGTGTGTGTGTATATATATATATATATATATATATATATATATATATATATATATATATACAAAACACACACACAGACAAAAAAATGTAGCAATATATATGCCAAACGAAATTCAACATGAAATATATATCATCCATAGATGAAAAAATATTTATTTTACTGAACATGGATTTATGTATAATGTTGATCTACTAGGAAGCACACCCAAGGTTGAATTTTCAGTTTCAACAGCGTTTATGAAGAGTGATCTCTTCTCATAATTTGTATCTGCCAAGTCAGCCTCCTCACAAGAATGTACGTGTGATCCCAAGTAGGATTCGATATGTGCAGATAAAAATACATGTGCTGAATAGGCTACAGAGAAATGGAGACAGGAATTCACATGTTTGTTAACTTTAAAAACACATGGAGAACTATTTCAATTAAAAATTAACTAGATTTATTACAACTACCCTATATCATGCAAAAGGCAAGTCCAACTATACACCATGCCTCCTCCGAACTGCTTGTATTTCTATTCTGTTTGGGTTATTTTTCTCCATCATATTAGGATTAGTAGTCAGAGTCTAGTAGGGTATGGGTTAGTGTCAGTTGTCCCGGTCGGCCGGACACATCAACGTGGGTAACGAACCTAGTTGGGGAGGAATCGAGGGTCAAGAGACACGACAGATGACAGCAAGATAGGAGTTCTGATCATGCTGCAAACTTTTATTGTTCTCACATTCGAATTCATATGCTGCAGATGGAAAAGCTCTCTTATCGGCAGTTGCTGGATGTCTTCAGAAAGTGAGATAACCTCAGGATGTTTCAGGAAGACAGATGGCCGCAGGATGTCTCAGGGAGATAGATGGCTGCGGGATGTCTCCCAGGCAGGATATCTCCCAGGGGGCTGCTTCTTGTCAGTGTAAGGCTATTCTTTGAAGGAGAACTTCCTTCTAGCCCCTGACCTCTCCCCTTTTTTATATAAAATATATGACCATACCTTACTGGCCAATGTTTTAGGGGGTGATAGAGGCTCTGTTTCTCAAGGAGGCCTTAGAATATCTCCTGATCTGAGAGAGCATGTTTACTAGAAGATTTCTTGGTGGCCTTGGCATGTTTTTGGAGGAGACGGCATTGAGGGGGAAGCATGCCAACCGCCATGCACCAGACCGTGTCACTAAGAGGTCTTATGTTTTGGGATCCGTGGATCCATCCTCCTGCAGTCCATCCTGCACCCTCCGTTATTAGGGCCTAACATCCTCACTCCATGGGTGCATCCTCCCCCAAACGGAGGGGCCCATGGAGGACGAATCCTTATGGCAATGGCAGAAGATGGTTGGTCAGAGCTGTTACTTATAGTTTTATGTAAGAAAAAGAGATCTGTGGGGATGTAAACTTAAGAAATAAGCCTGTGAGAAGGGTAGAACATCCTTTTAAATGTTGGCAGCATGGTCTTCCATCTCCAGATGATGATAGTGGACCTGTATGGGCTTAGAGGCCAAAATATTAATCTGTTCTTTAATAAAGTGTACCAGCCTGTTTATAATGCAGGGGCCTATGGACACCATTAAAAGTAAACCCAACAAAGGGCCTAATAGGGGTACAAGGTAGGGTAGAAATCCATTAAACCCTGTCCAGAGGGGATTTTCAAAAAGTTCCCTTCGTCTCTTTTCTAGATCTTCTTGAAGCTGCTTAATTTTAGAGCGTACTATGCCTGATTTATTGGCATAAAAGCAGTATCGTTCCCCAGAAGGCCAAGCAAATACCTCCCTGGTTAGCTGTCAGCAAATCTAAGCCTCGTCTATTTTGAAGAAACACTTCCGCCAGGGAGTCTACTAGGTTCTGCAAATCTTTAATGGTTCCTGATAGAGTTTATACATCATTTATAAGTTGTTGAGACAGGCGAGGTAAGAGTGTATTGCCTGACTAAGCCAGCTGTACCTGTGCCCACAGCAGCTGTTATTCGAAGGCTGGCAAGGAGTTGTAAGGCCTGTATTGCCCGCCTGTGTCTTTTCACTAAGGTGTCTAGACTAGGAATGCATAGAGTTTCGTCTCCTAGGACAATAGTTTTATGAGGGAGTAATAAGGCAAGAACACAGCCAACAGTCCAATTTGCTGGAAGCCTGGGGAAGGCCGAGTTTCCTCCCCACATAAAAACTGTGCCATTGGGGGGACAAAGATGGGGTGGGTGAGGAATAGTTTTGTACTGTTGAGCAATTTCCAAAGGAAGTAACTCCAACATCAGTATCATACGTATTATTCTGCATCACGCCTAAAAGACATATTGTAAAAGTGCCTATAGGCTGTACTTTAAAAGGAAATCTGGGTTGGCATGTATTATCATCGTCTATGATAGAATTAATAGAACTGCAATAGGCATGATTGCCCCTGTTGTCTTGGAGAGCCAGCAATCACCAGCAAGGGTGGGCTTGGAATTATTAAGGAAGGAGAAGGTAGTTTCCAAAGTATCTAATGTATTGGTATCTAAACCTGGGAGCTGGGATTTAGGCTATATTAAGGGATGATATGTGAGCTCAGGGATTTGGGGTTTCAAAAGTTTGATTATCTGAGGATGCTTGACAGCATCAGTGAATCCTCCACAATCAGAGACCCCTGTAGGTGCCTTAATGGGGCAGCAGGAGGGTTTACCGACAGGGCCTTGGCACCCAGGTGACTGTAGCTTGGTGTATTTGCCATCTCCTCCCCGGGCAAAAAGAACGAGGGTATAATGAATAGTGGTCCCCCCTGCTGCATGAGTTTTAGTTATGGAGGCTTCAAATAATTGTTCTCCCTGCTTGTTAACACAAATTGAGGCCGACGCATAAGAAGAGACATGCATCTCTTGGGTATGCGTTCAAGTTTCAGAACAATTTTGGAGAGCTTTACTTGTACTAGGGGGAATAATCTTTGGCTTCATAACACATACCCATTTAGGCTGATGAACTCCTCCGAGCTTATGGTCAAACTCAGCACGGAGGTAAGCCACCTTAGTCACGCAGTCAGCAGTCTGGGTCCAACTAGTGGGAGCCTGAGTCCAAGATCCTCCCTTGCATTCACAGGGAGGGCCAAAAAGGTACTCCATGATGTTGGAAGGTGGAGGACCAAGGCCTCCATGTACAAACCTGTTCAGCAGAAGTGCCTTAAGCAGGATGCTCACACAGATTGTTGGCTGCATCCTAAAAAGAGGAAAATTTGTCCTCAAGGGGAGGACCTCCGTCCCTATGTTGATGTAAGTCATTATCCTGTTTAACCAGGCGTTCTGGAAACCATCTAGGTCCTGCTTGCTCTTGGTCCAAAACACAAGCTGAGCCTCGTCCCCAGAGGAGGACACAATCTGGGCCTTTCCATTTATTTGTAAGGGGATTGCGCCACATAACAGGTGGGCGAACAGAATTGGACGAGAGATGCCAGTGTCAGTCTGCGGCTGAATGGCCTTCATTGTCTTAAGAAAGAAAAATAAGGGCAAATAATGCAATTAAGGCGATGCCTGGGAGTGGTAAATACAAGTGCAGAAGACTTCAAGCGGGTTAGCCAAGTCTTTAAGGTAAGGTGCAAGGTACCACAAAACTGTTTAAACTCGGCACTGGTATATGCAGGACAATTATTTTTTTTTAATATGTATTTTTTTACCCATTAAGGAAAAGGCTGAAACAAGATAAGAAAGGAATTCTTTGATAGCCTCTCCAGAATGTGGTGATGCAGAAATAAAGCCGCTGAAGGTATCTATAGAAACGTGTATATATTTGGTTTTTCCAAATTCAGAAAAATGAGTAACATCCATTTGCCAAAACTGATTGGACAGTAATCCTCTGGGGTTAACTCCCAAGTGTTGAATGGGGAGGAAGACAGGGCAACCAGGGCATGCTTTTACTATTTCTCGTGCCTGTTGCCTGGTGATTTTACATAGTTATCGAAGGCTCTGTGAATTTATATGGTGAAGATTGTGTAACTCCGTGGCCTTTTGAATGGAGCCATCAAAAATTGGAAAGATGAAACGAGTTGCTGCATCAGCTTGGGCATTACCTTGTATTAGAGGGCTCGGAAGATCAGAGTGTTCCCTGATGTGTCCTAAGAAAAATGGGTGATGTCTGGCCTGAATTAGCTGCTGAAGCTGGTGAAACAGAAAGCCCACATTGGAAGAAGGCTTAATGGTGGGTGAAATCTCCAGCAGGGGCACAGAATGAGCAATGCAGGCACTGTACGTATAAATATTAACAGGATTATCAAAAAAATGTTTTAAAAACTTGTGTTATGCAAACAATCCAAAAACTGTGCTGACTGATAGACACTATCAAAGGTGGTAGGCTGGTTATTGACAACAAAGACTGCTCGGCCATTACTGGAACCGTCTGTAAAGACAGTAAGGAATTGAGGAATGGGAGCCTTTTGAGTAATTTTGGGAAAAATAAATGGATGTAACTGGACAAAATGTAAAAGGGGGTCTTTGGGGAGGTGATTATCAATTGTTGCCAAAAAGCCTGATAGGACAATACCCCATTCATCCTCTGTCTGTAGTAAATATTGGTTTTGGTCCTTAGTAAATGGAATTAAAATATTATCAGGGTCTTTGACAAAATGTTGTCGAGTTAGCAAACGACCTTTAAAAATAATAGAAGCTACCTGAGCAAGATAAACAGTAATAACCTTGGAGGATGTGGTGGGTAAATGGACACAAAGCAAGGAGTAGCCTTTATTTTTAAAATGTGTATTTCACTGCCGAAATATTCCTGTGGGTGTATGAGGAGTGTGTAAAATAACCAGAACCAGAGGAAGGTTATAAGAATTTTGTGTAACAAACTTTTGGGCAATGGCTTCTGTGACTTGATTTAATGCCTGCCATGCCTCAGGAGTAAGCTTTTGAGGGGAGGAGGGGTGGGAATCACCTCTCAAAATATCATTAAGGGGAAATGTACACAAGTGGGTAATTTTAAATATAATCATAGCCATTGAATATCCCCCAGTAATTTTTGAAAATCATTAAGGATGTGAAGATGGTCCAACCGTAGTTGTATCTTAGGAATTTGGATCTGATTATCTTGAAGTTTAAGGCCCAAATAGCTATAACAGTTCTGTGTTTGAACCTTATCAGGAGCTATCTGTAGTCCCAAGCTAGTGAGGATTTTGTAAAGGTCCAAGTAACAATTATTATGGTCATGTGTATTAGGTGCAGCAATTAACAAATCATCCATATAATGTAAAATATAAATTTGTGGCCATCACTCTCTCACAAGGTGTACTGCTTGAGCAACGTATTTTTGGCAAAGACTAGGGCTGTTGGCCATACCTTGGAGAAGAACCTTCCACTGAAATCTCTGCATAGGGCCCTGAAAATTAATGCAAGGGAGACTAAAGGCAAAATAGGGTCTATCCTCAGGATGTAAAGGAATGGTAAAAAAACAATCTTTTAAGTCAATAACCATTTTACAATAGTTTTTGGAAATAGCCACTGGTGTGTGAATGCCTGGCTGTAGTGCTCCCATCGGGTGCATAACTTTATTAATGGCACACAAATATTGTAAAAGGCACCACTTGCCTAATTTTTACTTGATAACAAAAATAGGAGTATTCGATGGTGAGGTTGAGGGCTCTACATGGCCGGCTGCCAGCTCTTCCTGCACTAACATGGAGGCAGCCTCCAAATTTTCTTGGGTAAGGGGCCACTGATCCACCCACACAAGAGTCTGAGTCTCCCAAATAAGTTTATCTCCATGGGGTACAGGAGAGCCAGGGACCGACACTAAAAATCCGAATACCCAAGTCCCTATGTATTTGTTTTTTGTATGGGTTGTATAGGCTCAACCAGTCCTTGTCTCAGTCTCCCAAGGCCTGTACCATGGACAGAATTGATATGAAGCATTTGATGAGTCACTATGGAATTGGGACTGGCCAGAATAACTTCCATTTGACTCAAAATATCTCGGCCCCATAGGTTAACAGGGAGGTCAGGAACAACGAAAGTAGTCACCATTCCTTTATTACCCTCTTTATCAGTCCAGCGAAGAGCCCTAGAGCTGACCAGAGGATTTTTTGACTGTCCTATCCCTTTAAGGTCAGTCAAGGATGGGGTGAGGGGCCAAGCTGATGGCCAGTATTTTGGAGAAATAATTGTGGCAACAGCTCCAGTACCTAGAATTCCTTGGAATTCTTTTCCTTCAATAAGTAAGGATATGGTGGGTCTATTGTGAGAAATGGGTTGAACCCAATATACATCAGAGGAGCCCAAGGATTCAGTCCCCCTCGGTAGGTTTGGGCGGTGGAAGTGCCTGCTGGAAAAAAGGGAAGGAGTATTAATTTGCAAGTCTTGATCCTGCTGCGATGGCCACAACTCCATTAATAGCTGTGGCCAGTATTTTTATTTCTCCAGTGAAATCATAATCATTAATGCTAGGGAAGAAATGAACACCTTGTAAGTTAGTAGAGGCTCTTCCAAGAATAAAGGCACACATATGAGATGGAGGGGGACCCATAATTCCAGTGGGTATTATCTGGGGCCCTTGCATTGAGTCTAATATAGTATTGGTGGTGGCACAGAAGTCCAATCCTGCACTGCCAGGGGTGGCTAGTTTGAGGGAGGCAATTTTGGAGAAGGATTTTGAGGTAGGTTTGGAGTTTGGGAGGGAACAAATTTTATTGCCCCTGGGTTTGTCCTGGGAGATGTCATGGCCAGGGGCTGGCCCCGCAGGGAGTTTCCCAAGAAGAGGAAAGAAATAGGCTGTCTGAGGGCATTTGTCTTAGATCTACACTCACTGCCCCAGTGATGACCTTTACCACATCTAGGGCAAAGGGTAGCTTGGGGCGGTTTAGCCCCAGTTTGAGGAGACACTATTCCTAGGCTTTGTTTGCCTGTCAGACACTTGCGTGCAAAATGGCCAGGTTGTTTACAAGTAAAGCAAGTATTTGAGCCAGGATTGTGAAAGTTCTTGGTAAAAGCGGCACCTAGGACAAGATCCATGGCATGGGCTGCACCCACCCCTGCACAGAGTCTAATAAAGTCTGAAAGTTTCCCTTTATCCTTATGTGGTCAAAAAACATCCTGACATGCCGGGTTGAAGTTTTCAAAGGCAAGATGTTTTACAAAGGTGCTTTCGCTTTGGCTTGGTCCAAGCAAGCATTCTGCAGCTAGGTTAAGCCAGGGAACAAAGTAGCTATAAGGCTCTCCGGGCCCTTGTCAAATTTTTGCCAGGGAAGTGGTAGCCAAGGCCTTTTGAGGGAGGTGTCTCCAAGCATATAAGGAAGCCATCTGAATCTGCGTCAAAAGTCCAGCAGGGAAATGTGCCTGTTTAGTTTTAGTGTCAAAAGGCTCATTGCCCACTAGCTTAACATAAGTCCCGGATTTAGAGGAGGCCTTAGTTAATATTTTTTGAGCAGTTTCCCGACAGTGCTCTTTGAAATCTGCATTCCATAACAGGAAGTCTCTGGCACTGAGGGTAGCTTGGTCTAAAAATTTCCAATAATTGGGAGTAAGCCATTGTGTGCTGTGGATTTCTAATAAAGGCAACATGTAGCACGCAGTGGGGCCATAGTGAGCACAAGCCTTTTTAAGTTTTTCAAGAAAATGCAGGCTTAATTTTTTGTAGACACTGGGTTCCTTCCTGCCTAGGGGTGAACTTCTCATCCTCTGAGTCTTGATCTCCTTGATTCACTTCCTCGCTTCCTCCTCTTGATACTCATCTAAGTCTTTGACCTCAGCCTGGGCAGGCTTATCTATCTGACTGGTGGTGACTGGGAATGCGAGCACAGGCCGATGGAGTGGCTTCACCTTTGTATTAGACCGCTGTGGGACAGTTGCACTGACTCCGTACCTAAGGCTAATGAACATAGCTCAGATTGAAGCGATCTTAATTCTTTTAAAGGTTGGATCTGTTCCCTTCTATATTGTAAGGATGCTTTCAAGGGAGCCAGGTTAGGCAAGGGAAGTGGGAAAAAATATCTGGGGGGGGGCATTTTTACCCTTAAGCGTCAGAGCACAAAAGGCAGTAGGGATATAGGAGGGAGGTGGATGTGTAAGTCCTATAGGCTGTGGCAGGGTCCTGAGAGGTGGAGGGTCTTCTGAATTGTAGCGAGCTGCTTCCTTCTCCCAGGTAGCCTCCTCCACAGGGGTCAATGTGTCTCCGGGATTTAAAACTGGATAAAGGCAGTTGGTAATTATTGGAGCCTTATTCATTAGGGTGGTATTTTTAGGGGGATCAGGAAGGGTCCCACGGTCCTGGGGAGCCTGAGAAGGGTCTATGTCTATACTAACTGAGGGGCATGCCGAGGGGGAATGAGAGGTAATTGCATAGTCTCTTCCCCAATCCTGACAAGTTTTAAGGTACCATTGTCAAAGGGTGAACTTTTAAGAATTTCATTAATTAAGTTCCAGTAAGAAAAGATGGGAACAGGCACATTTTCTGGGCAAAGGATACATAATAATCTTTTATACAGTCTCCTACTCTAAGCCATCTTTTATCATCAATGATCCTTTCAAGGGGAAACCATGGACACAGTTCTCCTTTGTGTGAAAAGAAAAAATTTAAGTCTTTTTTCTTAACACGCGCCCCCAGGTCTTGAAGGACTCCTTGAGGGCTGACAAAAACAAATCATGTGACGAAACTGCTTGTCCCATGGTGGGTCACTCACCGTGCGTCATCCCCACCCTCCTCCTGGATCTGTTTCTCGGTGGTGTCTTCTGCTGTGATCGCGAGCTCCGCTTGACAAAGTCTTCCAGGAGGTCGGGGTCCCCCTCAGTCAAAGGCTCGAGACCCAGTCGTTGGGCGCCAGATGTCCCGGCCGGCAGGACACATCAACGTGGGCAGCGAACCTAGATAGGGAGGAATGAAGGGACAAGAGACACGAGAGATGACAGCAAGACAGGAGTTCTGATCAAGCTGCAAATTTTTATTGTTAACACAGGGGTATTTATATGCTGGATGTGGGAAATCTCTCTTATTTCTAGATGTCTTCACAAGGTGAGATAACCTCAGAAAGTTTCAGGAAGACAGATGGCCGCAGGATGTCTCAGGGAGACAGATGGCTACAGGATGTCTCCCAGACAGGATGTCTCCTGGAGGCTGTTTCTTGTAAGTGTCTGGCTATTCTTTGAAGGAGAATTCCTTCTACCTCTGACAGTCAGGGATTCAGTATTTCGAATGGAAAATTGGAAAATGAATCCAATGTGTATGCAAATATGTGCTACCCAAAAGTCTTCCCACTCTCATTCAGAACAATGCCTTGACATTACCTTCACCCCAAGTAAGACACAATAACAGGAGAAGAGTTAGAAAATCTCTGAATACACATCTGGAATGGAAAATGCTCAGGAGTTAACAACCTTGGAGATGGTAGAGGTGTTTCCAAAAGTAAGGTACATGGTGAAAACTCCACAAACATGGAGCTTTGTTGGCCTAAACACTTCTTGAGAAACTGCCTCTGAGGTTGGGCACTTGAAAAATATGTTGTTGTTAGGAGCTTTTGCTTCCTTTGTAGTGAGACCATCAAAGCTGTGTTTGCATCTATGTGACCTAGAGCACATGGTTTCTTTTTTTCCAATGAACATGAGGCAGCAGGGCTGAATTCTCTCTTTGTAGGTAAACTGTTGCCATTTGGGGGCTAATTGTCTCCCAGTGTGGACTGTGAAGCCATTTGGTCTTTCTCTAATTTTTGTGGTGTTTCTTGCAGCTGCACTGGGAGTTTGGTATTTGCTTCACGAAATACGAGGAGGTCAACTGGAACAGAGTGCTGGAGGGAGTTCTGTCACGTGTGGTGGTTAAGGATCTGCAGGAGAGTGCACCAACCAGGCTTCTATCCCACATAGATTGCCCCCTTGACTATAGCAGTCTGATTCTAAACATTGCCCTGAAACCTCTCCATATAACAAGATGCCTTTACATCCAAGGGTATGGGGGCTGCACTATGTCAGTCACAAACCATTTGGAAGCCAATGGCAGATCCACATCACCATACCACAGATGTTTTAACAAACACCTGCACACCACTGTTCTAGGCTGACTACTCAGCAGGCTCCAAATTACTGGCATCTCTGTTCTACACCATTTTCATGAAACCCAGTCAATCAAGGCACTGTCTGGTTCACTCATGATTATCTATAGGACATCCAAAGGTTCTCCGGTGACACCTGGTCATGGGAATTTCAAAAATTCAATGGTATTTATCTATTCATTTTTCAAGGATGAAGTTTGAGGCACTGTGGGATTCAATTCATTCAGGAACCATTAAATGGAGAGGAAGCTCATTTCAATGAAAGCTCAGGAGAATTCTAACAGGCAAGGCTTCCCAAAGACAGGCTAAAAGGTCACATTAAGCCAGGCATTTGATTTCTACAATGTGTGGTCCATGTGTGTTTTGACTTGCAACTATGGCTGCCAATTCTTTAAGAATAAAATCGTTTGCTATCCTTCCTGAGATTCCCAGTGCTCTGTGAAAAGCTACCCTGGGCCTAGATCTCAGTTTCCAAGGGCGACTCTCATGCCTGGCCTCCTAAAATCCCAACACAATACATGGCAATACTTCTTTGAGATTAGTTCCAGATCTCAGTCTCTAAGGGGAATCACAGCAGTGTTCAAGCCCAGGTGGACCCAGTCATCTCTTCCAACGGCCACAAAAATGACCACAATAAAAACCAAAACACTTCCACATGGCCCTCATCTTCTTCCATATAGACACTCATCATAACCTCAGGCTGTAGGTTTCCATGAGGGCCACAGACAAAGACAGTATCCAAAATAAGGTCCTTTGCCCCCATTTGCCTAAAGTCAGTGTGGCAGGTACACTCTACATGTGAACCAGGTGTGATCAAAGAGGCCTTGCGTTAATATGGCTCTGATTCTCCATTTTGTGGCCTAATGACTGAGGGGTTTAGATTCTTTTTGTTAATTGGAGTCATGAGAAAACCCAAGAACCTATGGCCTAACCTCTGAAGTGATTTGAAGAACTCATTTGACCCAAAAGATCCCTATCCTCAAAGATGGAGGTCAGGAACCTTACAGAGCAAGGCAAGAGACTTAATCCACAATGACTGCTCTTTTGGCTATTTTGGTTTTAGATGCACACATGGGATTTTTTTAGATCCATCAGGTGCTGAGAATCTAAGCCACAACCTCACACAGGGCCAAGAAGCTGATTCAGACACATCCCTTTCTAAAGCAATTAAGCAAAGAGCCACAGCTGATGCCCATACATTTCCATTTGAAAACTCTTCAGTCTTTTCAAAGGGGTGCCTGAAGCAAAGACCTTCCTGACATTCAGGGCAACAGTACAATAGGTAAGCAAAAGGCCCAAAGCAGAGTTTCTCTACTGAGACTTTCCTGGTCACACTGATATCTGAGTTTTTTGAGATGCTCACCATTCCCTTCAGCTATCCAGTACATAGCCGTGTCACAGAGCTTGGAGGTGGTACATATCTTGGACACAAAACCATGAGCCTATTCTGGAGATTGTCCAGAATTCAGAAAGAAAACAGCAACTTATGTAGATATTAGGAGTGGCCCATCCATAAGGCAAGCCGCAGATCATTCATAAATACGGCAGGATAAATCCTGGAAAGATTTCTACTAGACAGGACATATGTATTGATGCGCTCTCTTGTCTAATGTCTACAACAACGGACACAGTGGGATACACAGACATAGAAACACTCGCCTTGTCAAAAGACTTACTAGAAACAATTCACACCAAACCAAACCAAACAACTTTCCTACCTATACTCAGAATATGAGACAAACCAAAAACCCACACCCACACCCACACAGACCCCCAAGTAGGTCTGTGAAAATACGGAGTGTCCTTTGACTAGTGGGCCTTAATATATTCCCCCATAATGGGCTGTCCTGTCTCAGATCTGGTCTCTGTGTCCAACTCTATGAAGCTGTCAGGAGCCAGTGGTGAGCCACTACCTTCTTTCTCAGAAAAAGCCCCTCTTCAGACCTTCTTGGCATTTGGCCATCCTCACATCAGTAGGTACCAAGAAAGACTGTCTCTGTCCTTGGAAATTCCAAACAAGTTTGACCACTGGGAGTTGGACTTGGACTGGCTCTGGGTGCCTGGCTTCCTGTATCCCAAGTTCAGAGAGTTCCATCACCAAGGAAGTTAGTTGAGGTCACTTCCTTCAGGAACTGAATGAGGTCACTGCCTTGGAAACCACTTTGTCCTCAGAGTTGCTTCCAAGGGTCCCATGAGATGGATGCTGCCCCTATTTCCCGTGACACTTTCACAAGTTAGAATTGTATATCACCCATAGGCACCCGGGAACAGCTCTCCACAAAGGCCTGGTTTGGTCCATCTTCTCTACATTAAGAAGAGAGAGGCTGATTCTGACACAACCCTTCATCCTGACCAGGTTGTTTGCCATGGAAGATTACTTTTAATCTTTCAGGTCCTTCATTGCTGCCTACATCTTCTCCAGGGATCATTTCTGCATGGACCTTTAAGATTCTCAGCAAGTGGAAGATCCCCTACATTCCTGTATTGTAAGACCAACTCTGTCCCTGCTCTTCTGTAAAGTTAGATTGAGGGAAGAGTGTATGGTTAGGGTTAATGACATGTTCGATTTGTCTTATGACTCATTCTGCTGGATGAATAATGGTATTGGGAACCTGCGATATTTATAAGATTATATAGGTGAAATATATGTATGAAAACAGAAATCTAGAATTTGAAGCCCAGAAGCGCATTGGGCCCTTGATTGGGATACATAGTGTTGAATTACGTTCTGCACAGATGTCTCAGATTAATCCATATACAATGGCATAGGACCTTGTAAATTGGATGATTGAATGAGGAAGAGAACATCCAGTCAAAAAGGGATAGTTGGTAGGATTACAAAGATAGTCGGTAGGTTAGGAAGTAGAGTGAGTTTAGAATTTGGACCGAAACTTCTTTAAAAATAGGGTTTCAGTTAGAGAGTGAATGTAAATGTCAGCACATATGAAGATTCAGTCACAATGATGAACTTTGAAAAATATGTGGGAAAGCAGTTAATAATAGAGATATTACAAAATCAGGCAAAGTATAAAGTGAGTGATAGGATTAGACATTTTGAACAGGGTTGAGTTTGAATATATAATCTTAAGAAGAAACAAATATGCAGTAACCAGTAGGATTGACATTTGAGAGCATTAGACAACCTGGCCTTGGATGCTTTTAGTAATCCATGTTCACTTTCCCTTTAGGCTTTGGTAAAATCACAAGTGTGACCTTTGCATTTTTTGTCCAGAATATTACAGTCATAGAATGTATATGTAGATCAGGTGACATGAATATTTCTTCCAGCAATTCTGGGAGCAATGTTTTGAAGTCCTATAAATTAGTATTGGGTGTACAAAGAGGTGTACCCTGTGTGTATGAATATAGAGATAATGCATGAATAGACCACATTTTGAATAAATAATATAACTGGTCCCACTTTAAATAACAGATTGAATTGATATCTGAAATCTTATAAGAAATCTTATATTGATATAACATCATTCATTCCAACCAGCAATACATCTAAAGGTAATATTAGGATTATAGTTTATCATGAAAAATATGTGAGTTTTGCTTCAAAAGTGATCATGGAAATTGAAAATAATGTGTTTAAAAAGAAGTCTCATCAAAAGACCAGTCAAGAAACATGGAGGAATACATGTGTTCTGACGAAGAAAGTGATTGAAAGTGAAACTAATGCCTATAAATTTGCGAACTTGTGGATGAAAATAAATCCTATGATGTGCATAAACTGAAGAAACAGTAATGTAGCAGTCTTGAATAAAAATGAACATCAAAATACACATCATGTCCCATAGGAATCTACTTGCATTGATGTTAAACTGGGTCAGTTACTGTAGAAATATTAGGATTTTTATGCACCATTCACTAAAGTTAATTTTCAGTACTAGGAAACAAATATGTATTTAAGGAGAATGAATATTTTGAGAAAAGTCTTGAGAAAATTTGATTATAAATCCACATACTTGAATATGAATGAGTTAAGGGAGTGTATAATAAGACACATATTTCATATTTTAAAATATCTGGAGAGTATATATATATATATATATATATATATATATATATATATATATATACACACACACACACACACACACACACACACAAACAAACATACACAGACATTAAAAATAACATAATATATACCAATTGAAATTCACCATGAAATGTATATCATCCAGAGATCCAAAAATACTTATTTTCTTGAACCTGGATTTATGTATAATGTTATTCAACAAGGAAGCTCACTCATAGGTTGAATTTTCAGTTCCAATAGCATTTAGGAAGAGTGATCTCTTAAAATTTGTATCTGCCAAGTCAGCCACGTCACAAGAATGTACGTGTGGTATAAGGTAAGATTCTATAATTGCATGTAAAAATACATGTGCTGAATAGGCTACAGAGAAAGGGAGACAGGAATTCACATATTTGTTAACTTTAAAACACATGGAGAACTATTTCAACAAATAATTGACTACATTTATATCTCCTATCCTATATAATGCAAAAGACAATTCCAACTATGCACCATGCCTCCAGTTCTGAACTGCTTGTATTTTTTTCTTTTTGGGTTATTTTTCTCCATCTTGTTAGGATTAGTTGTCAGAGTCTACCAAGGTAGGTGTTAGTGTCAGGTATTCAGTATTTCGAATGGAAAATTGGAAAATGAATACAATGTGTATGTAAATATGTGGTACACAAAAGTCTTTCCACTCTCATCCAGAACAATGCCTTGACATTACCATCACCCAGAGAAAGACACAATTAGAGGAGTAGAGTTAGAAAATCTGTGAATAAATAACTGGGATGGAATATGCTCAGGAGTTCACAAACTTGGAGGTGGTAGAGGAGATTCCAAAAGTAAGGGACAGAGTAAACACTCCACAAACATGGAGCTCTGCTGGCCTAAAGACTTCTTGAGAAACTGCCTCGTAGGTTGGGCACTTGAAATATATATTATTGTCTGGAGCTTTAGCTTCCGTTGTAATGAGACCATCAAAGCTGGGTCTGAATCTATCTGACCTGGAGGACATGGTTTCTTATTTTCCACTGAATATGAGGCAGCAGTGCTGAATTCTCTCTTTGTAGGTAAACTGTGGAAACGGGGGGCTAAGTGTATCCACATGTGGACTGTGAAGCCATTTGGTCATCCTCCACTTTTCGTGGTGTTTCTTGCTGCTGCACTGGGATTTTGGTATTGCTTTATGAAATACATAGAATTCAACTGTTACCCGGTGCTTGAGGGAGTTCTGCCATGTGTGGTAGGTCAGGGTCTGCAGGAGAATGCACCAACGAGGCTTCTATCCCACATAGCTTGCCCCCTTGACCATAGCACCTTGATTCTAAACATTGCCCTGAAACCTCTCCATATAACAAGATGCCTTTACATATAAGGGTCTGCTGGCTGCACCACGTCAGTCACAAGCAATTTGGACGCCAATGGGAGATCCATATGGCCCCACCACAGATGTTTTATCACACACCTTCCCACCACAACTCTGGGCCCACTCCTCAGCAGTCTTCAACTTTCTGACATCTTTGTTCTGAACCATTTTCATGAAAACCAGTCAATCAAGGCACTGTATTATATACTCATGATCAGAAACAGGACATCCAAAGTTTCTCCAGTGCCACCTGGTGATGGGAATTTAAAAAATTTCATGGTATTTATCTAGCCATTTTTCAAGGATGAAGTTGGAGGCCCTGTGTGTTTCAATTCATTCTGGAACCATTAAATGGTGAGGAAGCTTATTTCAATGAAATCTCTGGAGAACTCTCACAGGCAAGTCTTCCCAAATAGTGGCCAAAAGATCACATGAATTCAGGCCCATTGATGCCTACAATTTGCCGTCCATGTGTGATTTGACTCTCATCTATGGCTGCCAAGTCTTTCACAATAAAATCATGTGATATCCTGGCTCAGATTCCCAGTGCTGTGTGAAAAGCCACCCTGTGTCTATATCTCAGTGTCCAAGGGCCACTCTCTTGCGAAGCCTCCTAATATCCCAAGACAATTCTTGGCAATACTTCTCTGAGGTCAGTTCAAGAACTCAGTCTCTAAGGGAAATGACCCCAGAGTTCAAGCCCAGGTGGACCAAGTCATCTCTTCCAACCGCCACACAAATGACCACAATTTAAACCAAAACACTCCGACATGGCCCTCATCTTCTTCCATATAGACACTCATTATTACCTCTGGCTGGAGGTTTCCATGAGGGGCGCATCCCAAGACAGTGTCCAAAATACACTCCCTTGCCCCTCATTTGCCTAAAGTCTGGGTGGCCTGGAAACTCGTCCGGGGAAACAGGAGTGATAAAATAGGCCTGCTGTAAATACTGCTCTGCTTCTCCAGTTTGAGTCCTACTGAAAGTCAGTTATAAATTCTTTATGTGATTTGGATTTTGCAGAAAACCCAAGCACCTATGGGCTAGCCTCTGCAAGGCTTTGAAGAACTCATTTGAACCAAAGGTTCCTATTCACCCTTGATTGAGGTCAGGAACCTTACAGAGGTAGGCGAGAGACTTCTTCCACAATGACTGCTCTTTTGGCTAATTTAGTTTTGGATTCACACATGGGATCTTTTTTTACATCCATCATGTGCTGAGAATCTAAGCCACAGCCTCACACAGGACCTAGAGCCTGATTCAGATACATCCCATTCCAAAGCAATTAAGCACAGAGCCACAGGTGATTCCCATTAGTTTCCATTTGAAAACTGTTTTCTTCAGGCTTCCCAAATTGGGGCCTGAGGCAAAGGCCTTCCTGACATTCAGGGCAACAGAACAATAGGTAAGAAAACAGCCCAAAGCAGTGTTTCTCCACTGAGACTTTCCTGATCACACTGATATCTCAGTTTTCTGAGATGCTCGCAATTCCCTTCAGCTATCCAGTACATGGCCATGTCACAGAGCTTGGAGGTGGTACATATCTTGGACACAAAAACATGAGCCTATTCTGGAGAGTGGCCAGAATTCAGAAAGAAAACAGGAACTTAGGAAGATATCAGGATTGCCCATGGATAAGGAAAGCCACAGTTCATTCATAAATTGGGAAGTATGAATGCTGGGAAGCTTTCTACTAGACAGGACACATCCATTGAAGCATTCTCTTTTCTAATGTCTACAACCACGGACACAGTGGAATACACAGACCCAGAAACACTCGCCTTGTCAGACGACTTACTAGAATCAGTTCACTCCAAACCAAACAAATCACCTTTCTTACATATTCTCAGAGCATGAGACAAAAGAACACAAACCCACACACACAAACCCACAAAGGCAAATCCTTCCCCCAAGAAGGTCTGTGACTATCCGGAGGTCCTCTGACTCATGGGCCATACTATGTTCCTCCGAAATGGCCTGTCCTGTCTCAGATCTGTTCTCCTTGTGCAACTCTATGAAGTTGACAGGAGCCAGTGGCGAGCCACTACCTGGTTTCTCAGGAATGGCCGCTCTTCAGAGCTTTCCTGGCATTTGGCCATCCTCACATCAGTAGGTACCAAGAAAGACTAACTCTGTTCTTGATGAATCCAAACAAGTGAGACCACTGGGATTGAAACTGGGACTGGCTCTGGGTGCCTGGCTTCCTGGATCCCATGTTCAGAGAGTTCCATCATCAAGGAAGTGATGTGAGGTCACTTCCATCAGAAACTGAATGAGATCACTGCCTTGGCAACCACATTGTCCTAACACTTGCTTCCAAGGGTCCCATGAGATTGAGGCTGCCCCTACTTCCTGTGACACTTTCACAAGTTAGAATGCTATATCAACCATAGGCACTCGGGAACAGCTCTCCACACAGGCCTTCTTTGGTCCATCTTCTCTACATTAAGAAGAGAGAGACTGATTCAGACACAACCCTTCATCCTGACCAGACTCTTACTCTCTCTGGTCCTTCATAGCTGCCAACATCTTGTACAGAGATCATTTCTGCATGGACGTTATAGGTTCTCAGCAGGTGGAAGATCCCCTACATTCCTGTATTGTAAGACCAACTCTTTCCCTGCTCTTATGTAAAGTTAGATTGGGGGAACAGTGTATGGTTAGGGTTAGTAACATGTTCGATATGGGTTAGGAATCATTCTGCTGGATGAATAATGGTATTCGGAACCTGTGATATTTATAAGACTATCGAGGTGAAACATAAATATGAAAACAGAAATCTAGGAACGATTGGAAGCCCAGAAGGTCATTGGGCACTCAATTGGTATACTTAGCTTTGAATTTCGTTCTGCACAGATGTTTCAGATAAATAGATAATCAATGGCCTAGGACCTTGTACCTTGGATCATTGAATGTAGAAGAGAACATCCACTCAAACAGGGATAGTCGGTAGGATTAGGAAGATAGTTCGTAGGTTTCAAAAGAATAGGGAGTAAAGCATTTGGACGAAAAGTTTTTTAGCTATGGGGATTCAGTTAGAGAGTGAATGTCAGTGTCAGCACATGTGAAGAGTCATTCGCAATTATTAACTGGAGAAAAGGTGTAGGAAAGCAGATATCAATAGAGACATTAGGAAATCAGGTACATTACAACGTGTGTGATAAGAAAATACATTTTTAACAGGGTTGAGGTTGAATATATAATCTTAGGAAGAAACAAATATGTAGTCTTATTATACAATTAAGAATGATATTTGAGAGCATTAGGGTACCAGGTCATGGATGTTGTTAGTAATACATGGTCACATTCAATTTGTGCTTTGGTACAATCATAAGTGTGACCCTTGCATTTTGTGTCAGAAATATTACTGAGATGAAATGTATATGTATATTAGGTGAGTAGAAAATTCATCATGAAATATATATCATCCACAGGACCAAAAATATTCATTTTACTTAACGTGGATATATAGGTGAAATATAAGTATGCAAACAGAAGCCTAGGTAAGATTTGAAGCCCAGAAGAACACTGGGCCTTTGATTGTGATTCTTAGATTTGAATTATGTTCTGCAGAGTTGTCTCAGATAAATCGATATACAATGGTACAGGACCTTGTACCTTGGATGATTGAATGTCAAAGAGAACATCCAGTCAAACAGGTATAATCAGTAGGATTAGGAATATAGACTGTAGGATTAGAAAGAAGAATGAGTAAAGGATTTGGACAAAAAGCTATGCTTCTCCAATTTGAGGCCTACTTTCATGCGTGGGCAACGCTCATGTGTGGCCTCCTAATATCCCAACACAATTAATGGAAATACTTCTCTGAGGTCATTTCCAAAACTCAGTATCTTAGGGGAATCACACCAGAGTTCAACCCCAGGTGGACCCAGTCATCTCTTCCAACCACAACACAAATCACCACAATTAAAACCAAAACACTTCCACATGGCCCTCATCTGCTTCCATATAGACACTCATTATAACCTCTATCTGGAGCTTTCCATGATGGGCACAGCCCAAACAGTGTGCAGAACAAGCTCCCTTGCCCCTCATTTGCCCAAAGTCAAGGTGGCCTGGACACCCTTCCTGTTAACCAGGAGTGATCAATAGGCCTGCCGTTAATACTGCTCCGCTTCTCCAATTTGAGGCCTACTGACTGTGGGGTTTAGATTCTTTATGTGAATTGGAGTCATGAGAAAACACAAGCACCTATGGGCTACCTTTTGCAGGGCTTTGAGCAACCCATTTTATTTAGTCTAGGAGTTGGACAAAAAGTTCTTTAGCAAAGGGGTTTTATTAGAGATTGAATGTAAATGTCAGCAAATCTGAAGAGTCATTCACAATGATGAACTGGAAAAAAGGTGTAGGAAAGCAGGTATCAATAGAGACATTAGGAAATCAGGCAAAGTACAAAGTGTGTGACAGGAAAAGACATTTTTAACAGGGTTGAGGTTGAATATATAATCTTAGGAAGAAACAGATATGTAGTCACCAATAGGAATGATATTTGAGAGCATTAGAGAACCAGGACATGAATGTTTTTAGTAATACATGGTCACATTCAATTTAGGCTTTGGAACAATCATAAGTGTGACCCTTGAATTTTGTGTCAGGAATATCACTGAGATGAAATGTATATGTATATCAGGTGAGTAGAGTATTTCTTCCAACGTTTCTGAAGCAATAATTTAAAGACTTATACTTTAGTATTGGGGATACAAAAGGTGTACCCTGTGGCTATGAATATGGATAAGATGCCATAATGGAAAATACTGAAAATAAATAACATAGCTGGTTCCAACTTTAAATAATGGATTGAATTGATATCTGAAAATATATAGAAAATCTTATATTGATATATGTACATTCCTTCCAACCAGTTATACATCTAATTTTGATATTAGCATTATGGTTTATCACGAAGAGTGTGTGAGTTTTGCCTCAAAAATGATTATGGAAATTGAAAATAATGTGTTTGGAACGAAGTCTCATTAAAAGACCAGTCAAGAAACATGGAGGAATACATATGTTCTGAGGCAGGAAGTGATTGAAAGTGAACCAAATGCCTACAAATTTTTGAACTTGTGGATGAAATGATATATTCTTTGATGTCCATAAACTGAAGAAATAGTAATGTACAAGTGTTGAATATAAATGACCTTCAAATATACATCATGTCTCATAGGGTTCTACTTGCATTCATGTTAAACTGGGTCAGTTACTGTAGAAATATTAGGATTTGTAAGCACCATTCACCGAAGTTAGTTTTCAGTACTAGGAAATAAATATGTATTTCAGGTGGATGAATATTTCTGAGAAAAATCTTGTGAAATGTTGATTATAAATCCACATATAGAAACATGAGTGAATTTAGGAAGTGTATAATAAGACACATATATTTCATATTTTGAAAAATCTGGAGAGTATATATATATATATATATATATATATATATATATATATATATATAGAGAGAGAGAGAGAGAGAGAGAAATAGATATATAGATAGATACATAGATAGAAACACACATTCAAAGACATTAAAATGTAGCAATATATATGACAATCGAAATTCATCATGAAATATATATCATCCACATATCCAAATATATTCATTTTAATGAACATGGATTTATGTATTATGTTGTTCATCTAGGAAATTCACCCTCAGGTTGAATTCCAGTTCCATCAGTATTTAGGGGGAGTGATCTCTTCTCACAATTTGTATCTTCCAAAATCAGTGAGCTCACAAGAATGTACATGTGATACCAGGTAGGATTCTAAATATGCCTAAAATGATACATGTGCTGAATAGGCTACAGAGAAAGGGAGACAGAAATTTACAAATGGGTTAACTTTAAAAACTCATGGAGAAATATTACAATGAAAAATTGACTAGATTTATAACACATACCATTGATAAAGCATAAGGCAAATTAAAGTATACACCATGCTTCCTATGAATGGCCTGTATTCGTATTCTCTTAGGTTTCTTTTTCTCATATTAGGATTAGTAGTCAGAGTCTAGTAGGGTATGGGTTAGTGTCAGGGATTCAGTATTTCAAATGGAAAATAGCAAAATGAATCTAATGTGTATGCAATTATCTTCTACACAAAAATCTTCCCACTCTCATCCAGAACAATGCCTTCACATTACCTTCGCAGCAACTAAGACACAATTAGTGGAGAAGAGTTAGAAAATCTGTGATTACATATGTGGAAAGGAAAATGATCAGGAGTTCACAAACTTGGAGGTGGTAGAACAGTTTCCAAAAGTAAGGGAGAGGGTAAACACTACACAAACTTGGAGCTCTGCTGGCCTAATTACTTTTTGATAAACTGCCTCTGAGGTTGGGCCCTTGAAATATACGTTGTTGTCAGGAGCTTTAGCGTCCTTGGTAGTGAGACTACCAATTCTGGGTCTGCATCTATGTGACATGGAGGACATGCTTCCTTATTTTCTAGTGAACATGAGGCAGCAGTTCTTAATTTTCTCTTTTTAGGAAACTGTGGCCACTGGTGTCTAAGTATCTACCTGTGTGGACTGTGAAGCCATTTGGTCATCCTCCACTTTTCATGGTGTTTCTTACTGCTGCACTGGGAGTTTGGTGTTGGCTTCACGAAATACAAGGAGTACAACTGGGACACAGTTCTGGAGGGAGGACTCTCACGTGTGGTGGGTCAGGGTCTGCAGGAGAATGCACCAACCACGCTTCTATCCACATAGCTTTCCACCTTGACCAAAGCAACCTGATTCTGAACATTGCCCTGAACCCTCTCCATATAACAAGATGCCTTTACATATAAGGGTCTGCTGGGTTCACCATGTCAGTCACAAGTCATTTGAAAGCCAATGGCAGATCCACGTGGCCCCACCACAGATGTTTTTTCACACACCTACACTCCACTGCTCTAGGCCCCCTACTCGACAGGGTCCAAATTTCTGGCATCTCTGTTCTACACCATTTTCATGAAACCCAGTGAATTAAGGCAGGGTCTGGTACACTCATGATCAGCAACAGGACATCCAAAGGTTCTCCAGTGCCACCTGATCATGGGAATTTTAAAAATTTCATGATATTTATCTAGCCATTTTTCAAGGATAACGTTGGAGGCACTGGGGGTTTCAATTTATACAGGAACCTGTAAATAGTGAGGAATCTCATTGCAATAAAATCTCTGGAGAACTCTCACAGGCAAGGCTTTCCAAAGAGTTGCCAAAAGGTCACATGAAGCTAGGGCCATTGATGTCTACAATGTGAGGTACATATGTGTTAAGACTCTCAACTATACATGCCAAGACTTTCAGAATAAAATCATGTGATATCCTTTCTGAGATTCCCAGTGATCTGTGGAAAGCCAAAATGGGCGTAGATCTCAGTTTCCAAGGGCAAATCTCATGCGTGGCCTCCTAAAATACCAACATAATTTATGGCAATACTTCTCTGAGGTCAGTTCCAGAACTCAGTCTCTAATTGGAATCACACCAGAGTTCAAGCACAGGTTGACCCAGGCATCTCTTCCAACTGCCACACAAATGACCACAATTAAAACCAAAACACTCCCACATGGCACTCATCTTCTTCTATATATACACTCCTCATAACCTGTGCCTGGAAGTTTCCATGAGGGGCGCAGTCCAAGACAGTGTCCAAAAAAAGCTCCCTTGCCCCTAATTTGCCTAAAGTCAGGGTGGTCTGGACACCCTTCCTGTGAACCAGGAGTGATCAAATAGACTTGTGTTTAATACTGCTCCACTTCTCCAATCTGAGGCCTACTGACTGTGGGGTTTGGATTCTTTATTTGAATTGGAGTCATGAGAAAACCCAAGCATCTATGGGCTAGAATCTGCAGGGCTTTGAAGAACTCATTTGACCCAAAGGATCCCTATTCTCACTGATGTAACTCAGGAACCGTACAGAGGAAGGTGAGAGACTTAATCCACAATGATTGCTCTTTTGGCCATTTTGGTTTTGGATGCACACATGGGATCTTTCTTTAGATCGATTAGGTGCAGAGAATCTAATCCACAGCCTCACACAGGGCCAGGAGGCTGATTCAGTCACATACCTTTCCAAAGCAATTAAGCAAAGAGCCACAGGTGATGCTCATTCATTTCCATTTGAAAACTGTTTTCATCAGGCTTCACAAAGGGTTGGCCTTAGGCAAAGACCTTCCTGACATTCAGGACAACAGAAGAATAGGTAAGCAAAAGGCCCAAAGCAGGGTTTTTCCACTGAGACTCCCTGGTCACACTGATATCTGAGTTTTCTGAGATGCTCGCCATTCCCTTCAGCTATCCAGTACATGGCCATGTCACAGAGCTTTGAGGTGATACATATCTTGGACACAAAACCATGAGACTATTATGGAGAGTGGCCAGAATTCAGGATGAATACAGGAATTTTACAATCATAGTAGGTCTTGCCCATGGATAAGGCAAGCTGCAGTCCATTCATAAATTGGGCAAGATGAATGCTGGGAAGCTTTGTCCTAGACAGGACACACCCATTGTGGCATTCTTTTTTCTAATGTCTACAACCATGGAGACAGGGGGATACACAGACATAGAAAGACTCGCCTTGTCAAAGACTTATTGGAAACATTCCACTCCAAAACAAACAAACCGACATTTTTTTTTACCTATTCTCAGAACATGAGACAAAACCACAAACTGTCGTCCACACACACCAAGGCACCTTTTCCCCCAAGTAGGTCTGTGACTATCCGGAGTTTCCTCTGACTGGTAGGCCATATTTCTCAACAATGGCATTTCCTGTCATAGATCTGGTCTCCTTTCACAACTCTGTGAAGTTGTCAGGAGCCAGCGGTGAGCCACTTTCTGTCCTCTCAGGAAAGGCCCCTCTTAAGAGCTATCCTGGCATTTGGCCACGCTCACATTAGTAGGTCCCAAAAAAGACTGACTCTCTCCTTGGTAAATCCAAACAAGTGAGCTCACTGGGACTGGGACTGGTACTGATAATGGGGGCCTGGCTTCCTGGATCCTAAATTCAGAGAGTCTCATCACCAAGGAAGTAGGTGAGGTCACTTTCTTCAGGAACTGAATGAGGTCACTGCCTTGGCCACCACTTTGTCCTAACAGTTGCTTCGTATGCTCTCTGAGATCGAGGCTTTGCCTACTTCCTCTGACACTTTCACAAGTTAGAATGGTATAGAAACCATAAGTACCTGGGAACAGCTCTCCACCCAGGCTTGGTTTTGTCCTTCTTCACTACATTAAGAAGAGAGAGGCTGATTCAGACACATCCTTTCATCCTGACCGGGTTGTGTGCCATGCAAGATGACTTTTGCTCTCTCAGGTCCTTCATAGCTGACTACATCTTCTCAAGGGATTATTTCTGCATGGAGTTCTGAGGTTCTCAGCTGGTGGAAGATCCTCTAGCTTCCTGTATTGCAAGACCAACTCTGTCCCTGCTCTTCTGTAAAGTGAGATAGAGTGAACAGTGTATGGTTAGGGTTAAATGCATGTTTGATTTGAGTTAGGAATCATTCTGCTGGATGAATAATGGTATTGGGAATCTGTGATATTTAGAAGAATATAGACGTGAAATATATGTATGAGAACAGAGATCTAGGAACGATTTGAAGCCTAGGAAGGCATTGGGCCCTTGATTGAGATAATTAGCTTGAATTATGTTCTGCACCGAGGTCTCAGATAAATCGATACACAATGGCATAGGACCGGGTACCTCGGATGATTGAATGTAGAAGAGAACATCCAGTCAAAAAGGGATAGTCTGTAGGATTAGGAAGATAATCAGTATGTTTAAGAAGAAGAGTGAGTCTAGGAATTGGAAAAAAAGTTCTTTAACAATAGGGTTTCAGTTAGAGAGTGAATGTGAATGTCAGCACATGTGAAGAGACCATCACAATGATGAACTGGGGAAAATATGTAGGAAAGCAGATATCAATAGGGACATTTGGAAATCATGCAAAGTATAAAGTCAGTGATAGTATTAGATATTTTCAAGAGGGTTGAGGTTGAATATATTATCTTAGAAACAAATATGTACTCACCAATAGGATTGATATTTGAGAGCATTAGGCAAAATGGACATGCATGGTTTTAGTAATCCATGTTCACTTTCCATTTAGGCTTTGGCACAATCATAAGTGTGACCTTTGCATTTTGTGTCCAGAATACTACTGTGATAAAATGTATATGTAGATCAGGTGACATGAGTATTTCTTCCACCATTACGGGGAGCAAAATTCTGAAAACTTATAAATTAGTACTGAGGATACAAATAGGTGTACCCCCGTGTTGATGATTATAGAGATGATGCATGAATAGACCATATTGTGAATAAAGTATATAACTGGTTCCAAGTTTAAATAATGGATTGAATTTACCTCTGAAAATATATAGGAAATCTTATATATATACATTCATTCAAACGAGTTATATATCAAATGGTAATATTCTGGTTACAGTTTATCATGAAGAGTGTGTGAGTTTTGTTTCAAAAATGATCATGCAATCGAAAATAATGCGTTTTGAAATAAGTCTAGTGAAAAGACCAGTAAAGCAACATGGAGAAATACATGTGTTCTGAAGTAGGAAGTGATTGAAAGTAAACCAAATGCCTATAAATACCTATACATTTGTGAACTTGTGGATAAGAAAGTATATCTTATGATGTGCATAAACTGAAGAAATTGTAATGTACAAATGTTGAATAAAAATGAACATCAAAATACACATCATGTTCCATTGGAATCTACTTGCATTGATGTTAAACTGGGTCAGTTACTGTAGAAATATTAGGATTTCTAAGCACCTATCACTGAAATTAGTTTTCAGTACTAGAAAACCAATATGTATTTCAGGTGGTTGAGTATTTCTGAGATTAATCTTGTGAAATGTTGTTAATAAATACACATACAGGAACATGAATTAATTTAAGGAGTGTATAATAAGACACACATATTTCATATTTTGGAAAATCTGGAGAATATATATATATATATATATATATATATATATATATATATATATACACACACACACACACACACACACACACGCACACACATTGATATGCAGCAATATATATGCCAATCGAAATTCATCATGAATTATAATTCATCCACATATCCAAAAATATTCATTTTGTTGATGATGGATTTATGTTAATTATGTCTAATGTTTTTCACTAGAAAGCTCACCCACAGGTTGAATTTTGAGTTCCATCAGTATTTAGGGGGAGTCATCTCTTCTCACAATTTTTATATACCAAAGTCAGTGAGCTCACAAGAATGTACGTGTGATATCAGGTAGGATACTATATATGCATAAAAAGATACATGTGCTGAATAGGCTTCAGAGAAAGGGAGACAGGAATTTTCATATGTGTTAACTTTAAGAACTCATGAAGAAATATTACAAAGAAAAGTTGACTAGATTTATAATACATCCTCTTGATAAAGCAGAAGGCAAATCCAAGTATACACCATGCTTCATATGAAAGGCTTGCATTTCTATTCAGTTACGTTTCTTTTTCTCCATAATATTAGGATTAGTAGTCAGAGTCTAGTAGGGTATTGGTTAGTGTCAGGGATTCAGTATTTCAAATGGAAAATAGGAAAATGAATCTAATGTGCATGCAAACATGTGCTACACAAAATTCTTCCCACTCTCATTCAGAACAAAGCCTTGACACAACCATCGATCCAAGTAAGACAGAATTAGAGGAGAGGAGTTAGAAAATCTGTAAATACATATGTGGAATAAAAATTGTTCAGGAGTTCACAACACTGGAGGTGGTAGAACAATTTCCAAAAGTAAGGGAGAGGGTAAACACTCCAGAAACATAGAGCTCTGCTGGCCTAAAGACTTCTTGAGAAACTTCCTCTAAGGTTGGGCACATGAAATATATGTAATTTTCACACGATTTAGCTTGGTTTTGGAGTGACACCATCAAACCTGTGTCTGCATCTGTGTGACCTGAAGGACATGGTTCCTTATTTTCTAATGAACATGAGGCAGAAGTTCTGAATTCTCTTTTTGTAGATAAACTGTGGCCACTGGGAGCTAAGTGTCTTCCCATGTAGTCTGTGAAGCCATTTGGTCATCCTCCATTTTTCCTGGTGTTTCTTGCAGTTGCACTGGCAGTTTGGTATTGGTTTCATGAAATACAAGGAGTACAACTGGGACACAATGCTGGAGGGAGTTCTGTCACGTGTGGTTGATCAGGGTCTCCAAGAGAATGTACGAACCAGGCTTCTATCCAACAATACTTTCCCCCTTGACTATAGCAACCTGACTCTGAACATTACCCTGAAACCTCTGCATATAACAACATGCCTTTACATAAAAGGGTCTGCTGCCTGCACCTTGTCAGTCACAAGGCTTTTGGAAGCCAATGGCAGATCCAGGTGGTCCTACCAAAAATATTTATTCACACACCTACTGTCCACTGCTCTATGTCCACTACTCAGCAGGCTCCAACTTACTGGCATCTCTGTTCTACACCAGTTTCACGAAACCCAGTGAATCAAGGCACTGTCTGGTACACTCATGATCAGCAAAAGGATATCCAAATGTTCTCCAGTGCCACCTGGTCATGGGAATTTCAAAAATTTCAAGGTATTTATGTAGCCATTTTTCAAGGATGAAGTTGGAGTCACTGTGGGTTTCAATTAATTCAGGAACCATTGAATGGTGAGGAAGCTCATTTCAAAGAAAGCTCTGGAGAACACTCACAGGCAAGCCTTCCCAAAAGGTGGCCAAGTGGTCACATGAAGCCAGGCCCATTGAGGTGTACAATGTGAGTTCCATGTGTCTTTAGACTCTCAAGTATGGCTACGAAGTATTTAAGAATAAAATCATGTGATATCCTGGCTTAGATTCCCTGAGCTCTGTTGGAAGCCATCCTGGGCCTAGATCTCAGTTTCCAAGGGCGATTCTCATGTGTGGCCTCCTAAAATCCCAAGACTATTTATTGCAATACTTCTCTGAGGTCAGTTCCAGAACTCAGTCTCTAAGGGGAATTACACCAGAGTTCAAACCCAGGTGGACCCAGTCATCTCGTCCAACAGCCACACAAATGACCTCAATTAAAACCAAAACACTCCCACATGGCGCTCATGTTCTACCACATAGACACTCATCATAAACTCTGGCTGGAGGTTTCCATGAGGGCGCAGACCAAGACAGTGTACAAAATAATCTCCTTTGCCCCTCATTTGCCTAAAGTCAGGGTGGCCTGGACACACTTCCTGCGAACTAAGAGTGAACAAATAGGCCTGACCTTAATACTGCTCCACTTTACCAATTTGAGGCCACTGCCTGTGGGGTTTAGATTCTTTATGTGAATTGGAGTCATGAGAAAACCCAGGCACCTATGGCCTAGCCTCTTTAGGTTTTGAAGTACTCATTTGATGCAAAGCATCCCTATTCTTACTTGATGGAGGTCAAGAACCTTACAGAGGAAGGCGAGAGACTTCATCACAATTACTGCTCTTTTGGCCATTTTGGTTTTCGATGCACACATGGGAACTTTCTTTAGATCCATCAGGTGCTGAAAATCTAAGCCACAGCCTCACACAGGGCGAAAGGGCTGATTCAGACACATCCCTTTCAAAGAAATTAAGCAAAGAGCCATAGGTATGCCCATTCTTTTTTATTTGAAAACTCTTTTCTTCAGGCTTCACAAAGGGGTAGCCTGAGTCAAAGACCTTCCTGACATTCAGGTCAAAAGAAAAATAGGTAAGCAAAAAGCCCAAAGCAGAGTTTCTCCACTGAGACTCTCCTGGTCACATTGATATCTGAGTTTTCTGAGATGCTCGTCATTCCCTTCAGCTATCCAGTTCATGGCCATGTCACAGAGCTTGGAGGTGGTATATATCTTGGACACAAAACCATGGGCCTATTCTGGAGAGTGGCCAGAATTCAGGAAGAAAACAGAAAAACTTAGGAAGTTATCACTGGTTGCCAACCAATAAGGTAAGCTACAGTCCATTTTAAATGGGGAAGGACGAATGCTGGGAAGCTTTCTAATAGACAGGAGACATCCATTGATGCTTTATCTATTCTAATGTCTACAACCACAGACACACTGGGATACACAGACATAGAAATACTCGCCTTGTCAAACAACTTTCTAGTAACAGTCCACTCCAAACCAAACAAACCGACTTTAGTACCTATTCTCAGAACATGAGACAAAACCACAAACCCACAACCACACCCACAAAGGCACCTTCTTACCCCTAGTAGGTCTGTGACTATCTGGAGTGTCCTCTGATTGGTGGGGCATACAATGTTCCCCCGAAATGGCCTGTCCTAAGATCTGGTCTCCTTGGCCAACACTGTGAAGTTGTTAGGAGCCACTGGTGAGCCACTACCTGCTTTCTCAGGTAAAGCCCCACTTTAGAGCTTTCTTGCATTTGGCCTTCCTCACATCTGTAAGTACCAAGAAAGACTGACTCTGTCCTTGGTAAATCCAAAGAAGTGAGACAACTGGGACTGGTACTGGGACTGGCTCTGGGTGCCTGGCTTCCTGGATCCCAAGTTCAGAGAGTTCCATCACCCAGCAAGTGAGGTGAGGTCACTTCCTTCAGGAACTGAATGAGGTCACTTTCTTGGCAACAAATTTATCCAAACTGTTGATTTCAAGGGTCCCATTATATGGAGGCTGCCCCTACTTCCTGTGACACATTCACAATTTAGAATGATATATCAACCATAGTCACCCATGAACAGATCTCCACACAGTCCTGGTTTGGTCCATCTTCTCTACATTAAGAAGAGAAGCTGATTCAGACATAACCCTTTATCCTGACCATGTTGTTTGCCATGGAAGATGACTTTTGCTCACTCAGGTCCTTCATAGCTGCCTATATCTTCTCCAGGGATCATTTTTGCAGGGACCTTTGAGGTTCTCATTAGGTCTAATATCCCCTACATTCCTGTATTGCATGAACAACTCTTTCCCTGCTCTTTTGTAAAATTAGATTGAGGGAACAGTGTATGGTTATGATTAATAACATGTTCGGTGTGGGTTAGAAATCATTCTGCTATATGAATAATGGTATAAGGAACCTGCGATATGTATAAGAATATATAGGTGAAATGAATGTACGAAAATAGAAATCTAAGTAAGATTTGAAGCCCAGAAAGGCATTGGGGCCTTGATTGGGATAGGCATTGTTGAATTATGTTTTGCACAGATGTCTCAGATACATCGATATACAATGGCATAGGACCTTGTACCTTGGATGATTGAAAGTAGAAGAGAACATCCAGTCAAAAAGAAATAGTCGGTAGTGAAAGGTTAATAAAATAGGTACTTATCACTTCCTGTTTTTCTGTATGCTTAACAAAACTCTGTTGCAATCTTGTGAAAAATTTGCTAATCTTTTCCTAGAGTGTGCTGTTCCCAAACGCCAAACTGCAGAATGTACTCCCTCACTCGGTGTCACGCAAACCACCCACTCGCCCTTACCGACCAGTAAACTTTCCTCCCTTCCCTCTCCAAGGAAAGTATATAAGCTCTGCTGAAGCTGTGCTTGGGGCTCTCTTCTCTATTCAAGTGAGCTCTGAGGCCCAGCATGCTGGACCCCAAATAAACCCTTTGCTGTTTCATGAGACAGTCTCTTGGTGGTCTCTTCCTCCGACACTCACACGACATTTACATATTGAGGTTCCACAGAGTTCCAGCAGCAGGGGACGAGAGACCCCAACGGGCACCTCTCGGTGCAAGTAAGGGGCCTCTTTCTGGTTTCATGTTTCAGCTTAGGGCTTGGCAAAATCACTGGCGATGAAGAGCCTGAGCTCTCTCCCACAGTGACTGAGAGATGTGTCACAGAGACACAGGCCGCGTCCCTGGGGTATGCCCCAGAGGACTCGGGAAATCAAGGAACAATTGTCTCCTCAACTCAGTGATATTTTCAGTTTCGGTATTTCCAGCCCATCGGATTTTGCCAGCTACTCATTCCTGGTCTCAGTGTTGGAGGTCCATTGCATGTCTTTGTTGTCTTGTCTTGTCTGTGTCATGTGTCGTTGCTTTTACTGTTAGTGTACCTTTCATTATGGGACAGAGCACTTCAATGCCTCTGTCCCTGACCCTTGATCACTGGACCAAAATCCGCTTAAGGGCTCAGAATCTTTCTTATTTAGTAAAACGCTGGACCTGGCAGACTCTCTGTTCCTCAGAATGACCCACGTTTGGAGTCGGATGGCCCGTAAAAGGATCTTTCTACTTCCTACTAATTTAAAAAGTCAGAGATATTGTCTTTCAGCCGGGGCCACATAGCCATCCTGATCAACAGCCATATATTTTAACTTGGCATGACCTCTGCAAATCTCCTTCTTCATGGGTGAAGCTTTTCCTTGCCCCTGCCCCCCGCTCCTACTCTTTCCCCCATGATCTCTCAAACCCTCTGCTCCTCCCCCTCCTCCACCCTCTGTTCTCCCTGAGTCACAAGATTTGACTCTACTGGAATCTCTTCCCCCTCCTTATCCCCTGCCATCGTCCACTAACACACAACACCCTCTAAGTGATTCTACTTCTGCTGACTCAGCCTCTCTGCCATTGGAGGAAGCAAAGCCGGCCCAGCACCCTCCAGATAACTCCCTCGTGGCACACACATCCCCTCCTTCCCTGGAGGAAGCTGGCCCGGCTAAAGGAACTCACAGGCGGCAAATGATTGAAACCCTGGAACTCCCATGATGCACCCCTTCGGTCCCCATGGGCCAACGATTGATGATGGCCATGGGAGAAAAATGCAAGCTTACTAGTACTGGCCTTTCTCCTCTTCAGACCTATACAACTTAAAAAATTACAATCCCCCATTTTCTGAGGAACCCACCTGGCTCATAGGTCTGGTTGAGTCATTGATGTTTTCCCACCAGCCTACTTGGGATGACTGCCAACAACACCTAAGGACTATCTTCATGACAGAGGAACAAAAGAGAATCCTCCTGCAAGCTAGAAAAAAGTATCCTCAGACCAGATGGGCGACCAACACAACTTCCCAACTTAATCAAAGCCAGCATTCCCTTTAACCGACCCAACTGGGACCCCAACATCTTTGAAGGTAGGGAGAAACTGTCCCCTTATTACCGGGCTCTAATAGTGGGTTTCCAAGTGGCTGCTAGGCGACCAACTAATTTTGCCAAGGTAACAGAGATTACTAAGGGCCTGATGAATCTCCCTCTCTATGTTTCTAGAGAGAATTATGGAGACATATAGGAGATATACTCCTTTCGATTCTCAGGGGGAGGATCAAAAGGCATCTGTCATGATGGCCTTTATTGGGCAAGGTGCCCTGGATACTAAAAGAAAGTTACAACGCTTAGATGGATTACAAGATATGACTTTGAGAGATTTAGTCAGAGAAGCCGAGAAGGCATACTATAAGAGAGAAACTGAGGAAGAGAAGGGAGCAAAGGGAGGATAAAATAAACAAAGACAGACTAAGGCATTGACTAAGGTCCTGGTCACAAC
Source organism: Callospermophilus lateralis (assembly GCF_048772815.1). NCBI lineage: Eukaryota > Metazoa > Chordata > Mammalia > Rodentia > Sciuridae > Callospermophilus > Callospermophilus lateralis. Next base: position 3,200,992 of record NW_027517127.1, read on the forward strand.
AAAAAATAGGCCAGAAATTAAGAAACAGGGAGACAGGAAGGGATACCTGGGCCCAGGCCAGAGACCACCCCTGGCCTCAGATCAACGTGATTACTGTAAAGAAAAAGGACACTGGGCCAAAGAGTGCCCCAGAAATAGACAGCCACACCAGCCAGGCATTCTGACTCTGGAGGATGACTACGAAAGTAGGGGCTACGATCCCCTCGCTGAGTTAAGCGTAACTTGAAGTGGAGGGGACCCCAGTAAACTTTGAAGTGAATACAGGGGCAATATACTCAGCCCTCAAGGCCACATTTGGCCCTCTATTAAATAAAAGGTCTCTAGTTCAAGGGGCTAACGGCAGTAAATATTGGGCATAGACAACTAAGAGTACCATGGACCTGGGGAAAGGAAAAAATCCATCACTCCTTCCTAGTAATCCCAGAATGCCCAGCCCCATTGATGGGCAGAGATCTGCTCACCATGGTCCACGCCAAAATAACCTTTAACCCTGAAAGCCCCCAAGTGGAATTTCTAAATCCTTCAGTAAAAATTCCTATAGTCATGGCTCCAACTATGTCAGTAGAAACTGTACATCAACTCACTCGCTTTGGTTCAAAGAAACTGCAGGAATTCCTGAAGGATCAAGAACAGAGTTTTAAACTAACTGAGTCACAGGAAAAGGAAATAACAGAATGGTTAACAAAAGTCTGTCAGTTCCATCAATTGGTTAATGCTTACCCTTACAAGCTTCCTTCAGGAAAGCTCCTATGAGGAACCAGACCAGGACAATTTTGGGAAGTGGATTTTACTGAAATTAAGCCAGCAAGGTATGGACTTAAATATCTCCTAGTCTTTGTAGATACATTTTCAGGATGGATTGAAGCAGTCCCCACAAAAAAAAAAAAAGAAAGAAAGAAAGAAACAGCAAAAACGATGGCCAAGAATATCCTAGAAGATATTTTTCCAAGATACGGCCTGCGTAAGGTAATAGGGTCTGATAATGGACTGGTGTTCATGGCCCCGGTAAGTCAAGGGTTAGCCAGGACCCTGAGGATTAATTGGAAGTTACATTGTGCTTATCGACCCCAGAGTTCAGGACAGGTAGAAAGAGTGAATAGAACCATTAAACAGACCTTACCGAAATTAAGTTTAGAGACCAGCATAAAAGATTGGACTATGCTCCTGCCTTCTGCAATGTTGCATGCAAGAAATACTCCCTCTGTTTCTTTGTGTAATCACACCCCCTTTGAAATTCTCTATTGTGCACCTCCTCCCGTAAGGGACCTAACCCCACTCTAAGACCTAACGATCCCTTCCACACCCCCTTGCTTGAGAGACTTAAAGCTCTTGAAAGAACTAAGAAATACCTGTGAAAACAGCTGGCCACTGCCTACCAACCTGGGGAGGAGGGGATTCCACATCGATATCAAGTAACAGACTTCATCGACGTAAGACGACATCAGGTGTCATCCCTGGAACCCCGTTGGAAAGGACCATAGCAGGTGCTACTTATAACACCTACAGTAGTAATGGTAGACGGAATCACTTCCTGGATCCATGCCTGTCATCTCAAGCCTGTGCCCTGTCCAGACTCTGGCTAGAAACTGAAAAAGACTGGTAACCCTTTAAAATTGCGTATTCGCCATGTGGATAAGGCTCTATACTCTCCCATTTACCACCAGTAGTCCTAACCCTCATAAGTCCGTTCAGCAGAGATGGGTGATCACAAATCCTACTGGAAAATAAGTATAATATATCTCGCATACAGCCCCCTTAGGATCTGGTGGCCATCTCTCCATACAGACATTTGTCAGCTGGCTATAGCTCTTTCCTATTGGTATATCCCTGATGAAGAGGATCCCACTAAAATTCCATTAAATGCCTTCTGTACCATAGATAATGGAAACAAACCTTATGGATGTAGGGACACGTGAGCCAGATGCAGGTTGGCTAGCCTAGATTGCTATGTTTGCCCAGCAGACTATCAAAGCCACAAACAGTCACGGCTGTGTGGGGGAAAAGCTGACTTCTTCTATATGTCATGGGAATGTGAGCATACAGGGGCTGCCTGATGGAACCCAAACTCCTCATCAAATTCAGTACAGAGCATTGGCCATACTACCAATTAGATAACCAAAACCGATGGCCCCCAGAGGGGTCTCCAGATCCTCAAATTCTGCGTGAACTTTTTAACTTCTGCAAGTGCTCAAAAGGGTGAAAGGCGATTCCCCAATGTGGAAGCCTTTTCCCTCCTTCACTCACATCCTGAACTATGCTTCTCCAAAAGATCCTCACCCTCAGCCTTCTGCTCCAGACTTTCTGCTGTCATTCCCACCTCAGCAAACTGATTTCTCCCTTCCAATTACTAGATGAAAAGCCCAAACCTCCACCGGTTCTCAGACCACTGCCCCCTTGCTGAGGTAGCAGGTACTGAGGTACCCCTTCACCCACTCATTCCTCTCTTCTCCTGTCAGTGCCACACCGGGTCCCACCAGGTCCTCTTACCAGCTAACCAAAAGCTCAAACCAGCTGAGGAGAGCCCTCAGACCCTTATCCAAGATGTAATAAAAATGGCCTTTAATGTTGCTTTGTCAATACTGAAAACAGGTTTCTAAGTTTTTGAAAGTCCCTCACAGGATTTTGGGATACTCACTCCCGTCTTCCCCTCTACTCTACCTGTTCTACTGCTCACGTATTTGTTGCCTGGAAAATCCCAAACCCGTTTCCCATTATTCTTTTACATCTCTCCTTCCTCATTCTCAGATCCTCGGAGGTGCTCTCAGCCCCACCTTCCCCGTCTTCCCCCGCTGTACCAGGCCCACCGAAAAGTCTTAACTGACCTTCTCCAGAAGTCTTCACCATGGCTGACTTTAAAACTTTCAGCAAAAGAGTCCCTATAAAAGAGTTCAATGTAGATAAATTTTCTTTATTCGTGTTGCCCTGTTCTACTTGGCCACTGCCTAAAAAACTCAGCACTTCTCAGCTAGACACCCCCTTACTAGTTTTTCACAAAATATGAGAAAAAGGCCTCTGGCCTTGAGGTGGGGCTTCACAGAAATGGCTACATTTCTACAATAAAGAAGTTAAAATTGGTCTCCATTGTAACAGCTGGCAGGGGGAAAAAAGAAAGGGAAGAAAAATCTCTCCCTCTCCCAGGTGTCCTTGATAAGTTAACTTGCCCAGAACAGAGGAAAAAAAAAGAAACAAAAACTGCTTTTTGTGATCTTCTGCAGACTGTGAACTTCTGAGCCCCTTCCCTTATATGTTGGGTACAAAATTCTGAAACTATCTAAACTTGGGGTTCAGGGGATTAATTGATTACAACAGAAGCAGTGCCCTCTGAATCCATTTGCAACCAAATAGGACTGTTTCCCTGTTATCTTAGGTGCTATCTTAGGTGCCTTGCCTTGTCCTTCCCTACAACAGTATAATTCTATATACTTAAACATTGTTTATGTTTTCATGAAATGGTTAACCGATGCGATTAATTGAAGTTGTTTCACAGAGTGCACTGTCATGACGCAGGTTCATTTAAAGATCATATAGGGGGGCATACAACCCGGTTAAGCTGAAAACATATATCCTCACTTTAGCCATATATTAGGAATAGGGGTTTCTGCAGTGGTGGGTACAGGAACAACTGCCCTGGTCCATGGGACACAACAAGTGACCCAATTAGAAGCAGCAATAGACCAATAAATAAAGATATTAGAAACCTCCATCACAGCTTTGCAGGAATCTTTTACCTCTCTACCTGAAGTTGTTTTAGAGAACAGTCGAGGGTTGGATCTCCTCTTCATGAGAGAAGAGGGCCTTTGTGCTGCATTGAGGGAAGAATGTTGCTTTTATGCCGACCATACGGGAGTTGTAAAAAAAAAAATCTAGGAGTAAATTAAAAAGACGCCTTGAAGAGTATCAACGAGAGAGAGAGAGAGGCCCAAAAGGGTGGTTTGAGTCTTTGTTCACACAGTCTCCCTGGTCAACTATGCTTTAATCAACCCTGGCCAATCCAAGAATCCTTATATTATTGCTCACTATAAAACCCTGTTTGCTCAACCGTGTAATTTCTTTTCTCCAAGCTCAAATTGGTCAAGTTAAACATATGGCAATACCCCACTAGCAGACATAGAATTTAAACCTCCCTATGATCACTTTTATGATTAAAAGGATCCAGAAGAAGAAGTGGGGAATGAAAGGTTAATAAAATAGGTACTTGTCACTTCCTGTTTTTCTGTATGCTTAGAAAAACACTGTTGAAATATTGACAACTGTTTTCTAATCTTGTTCCCAGAATGTGCTGTCCCCAATTGCCAAATTGCAGAATGTACACCCTCACCCGGTTGCTCGCAGACCGACCACTCGCCCTGACCCATCAATAAACTTCTCTCCCTGCAGCCTCCAAGGAAAGTATAAAAGATCAGCTTAAGCTGTTCTCAGGGCTCTCTGATCTATTCAAGGGAGCTTTGAGCCCCAGTATGCTGGACCGCCAATAAACCCTTAGCTGTTGCATAGTACAGTCTTTTGGTGGTCTCTTCCTCTTACGCTTGCCGGAATATTATTGGATGATTGAATGTAGAAGAGAACATCCTGTCAAAAAGGGATAGTTGGTAGGATTAGGAAGATAGTGGGTAGGCTTAGGAAGACGAGTGAGTATAGGATTTGGAACAAAAGTTCTTTAGCAATAGGGTTTCAGTTAGAGAGTGAAGTTAAATGTTAGCACAAGTGAAGAGTCAGTCACAATGATGAACTGGGGAAAATATGTAGGAAAGCAGATATCAATAGAGACATTACGAAATCAAGCAAAGTATAAAGTGAGTCATAGGATTAGACATTTTCAAGAGGGTTGAGGTTGAACACATAATCTTAGGAAGAAACAAATATGTAGTCACCAATAGGATTGACATTTGAGAGCATTAGGAAACCTGGACATGGATGTTTTAAGTAATCCATGTTCACTTTCCATTTAGGCTTTGGTACAATCATAAGCCTGACATTTGCATTTTGTGTCCAAATATTACTGTGATTAAATGTATATATAGATCAGGTGACATGAGTATTTCTTCCATCATTTCTGGGAGCAATACTTTGAAGACGTATAATTCATATTGGGGAATCAAAGAGGTTTACCTTGAGTCTATGAATATAGAGATAATGCATGAATAGACATTACTGTGAATAAATAATATAACTGGTTCCACTTTAAATAATGGCTTAAATTGATATCTGAAAACTTATGTGAAATTTTATATTGATATACAATCATTTATTTCAACCAGTTATACAACTAATGGTAATATTAGGGTTATGGTTTATCATGAAGCTGTGTGAGTTTTGCTAAAAAAGTGATTATGGAAATCAAAAATAATGTGTGTGGAAAGAAGTCTCATGAAAAGTCAAGCCAAGAAATATGGAGGAATACATGTGTTCTGAAGCAGGAAGTGATTGAAAGTCAAACAAATGCTTAAAAATTTGCTAACTAGTGGATGAAATGTATATATATCCTATGATGTGCATAAACTGAAGAAATACTAATGTACCAGTGTTGAATAAAAATGAACGTCAAACTACACATCATGTCCCATAGGAATCTACTTGAATTGATGTTAAACTGGGTCAGTTACTGTAGAAATATTAGGATTTGTATGCACCATTCACTGAAGTTAGTTGTCAGTACTAGGAAACAAATATATATGTCAGGTGGATGAATATTTCTGAGAATAATCTGGTGAAAATTTGATTATAAATCCAAATATATGAATATGAATGAATTTAGAGAGTGTATAATAAGAAACATTTTTCATATTTTGAAAAATCTTGAGAATATATCTATATATCTATATATCTTTATATCTATCTATATATATATATATATATATATATATATATATATATATATATATATACACACATATACACAAACACACACACAGAGAGACATTAAAAATAGCAATATATATTGCAATGGAAATTCACCATGAAATATATATCATCCACAGATTCAAAAATATTCATTTCTCTAAACATGGACTTATGCATAATGTTGTTCAACTACGAAGCTGACCAATAGGTTGAATTTTCAGTTCCAACAGCGTTTAGGAGGAGTAGTCTCTTCTCACAATTTGTATCTGCCACCTAACAAAAATGTACGTGTTATAACAGGTAGGATTCTATATGTGCATATAAAAAAACATGTGCTGAATAGGCTACAGAGAATGGAGACAGGAATTTGTTGAGAGCCACAGCTGAAGGTGCCCTAGCAAGCTTCCAACTGCCAGAAAAATTCCAGCTGCCTGCTGATTATTGGCTCACAGAGGCCCCAGCAACATCTAGCTGATTGGCTACTCTGTGGTGATGCTCATTGGGCTGTTTCCCTGCCCTTTCAGACCATGGAGCTGCTCATTGGGGGACTTTTTTGGCTCCACCCACGATGACCCAGCAAATCGACCTCAAGCGCAGGAGGTTTGTGGGAGGTGGAGAGGTTTGTGGGTGTGAGAGAGACTTTACAAGGAAGCCAGTTGTGGCAGTTAGCCTCTGGGAGTTTTTCCTGAAGAGCTGTTTTGTTTGGCGTGTGTGGTTCTAAAAATAAAGTTTGTTTCTTTTGACAAGTGGCTGCTGAATCGTGCCTAGCCAGACTGCAGCATTTGGTGGCTCGAACGGGGATTGACTGAGGGTAAGTGATAAGGTAAACTGCTCGACCCTGAGAGCAGGGCGAGAGGATGGGTAGCCATTTTAGGATTCCTCTTTTGTTTTGCTTCACGTTTATTTTAAGTTGCCTGTCCCTGGAGATGAGTTAAACGAAAGAAAAACCACTCAAATCTGAGGAAAAACTATTTATGTCTGAGGAACAGATTGGGATAAAGGTCGGATGCACATGTCAGGAGGATAGAAAGGCCATAATGACTTTTTGTTGTTCACTTTTTATTTCATTCTGTCTCGTTTTTTTTTTTTTTTGTTTTTTTTTTTTTTTTGCGTTATCTTGTTGGGTTTCATTAAAGTAGAAATACGGGATCAGAAATTAGTAAAAAACAAACTGAAATAGTGTTAAGGAAATTGTTACAGGAAGGAGGCATCTCACTAAAATCAGGGACAGTCAGGGCATACGTTGATACAATATAAAAATGTAGCCCATGGCTTTTAAAGTAAGAGTTATTAAATTTACCACAATGGAACCATCATGGTGAAGATTTAAAAAGAATAGAAAAGAACAGTCCAGGGACTCTGCCAGTTGGCACATTGCCATTGTGGTCTTTCATATCTGTTTTGCTTAGTCCAAAGCCTTCAGTTCAGACAAAGATAGAGGAACAAAGCTTAGAGCAGAAAAAGCCATCAGGGGAAAAGTTACAAAAGGACGCTGCTATAACAACCTTCTATCATCAGAGGGTGTAAGTGTCCAACCAACAGTGCCACCTCTAAAGGAGACTGTTACTAACACCTTTCTATTCTGTAATTAATTTATTTTCCAATAGTCAGTATATATTTAATGCTATAGTATCCCTTGAAGGTGCTGGTAGGATTTCCCCTTCAGTACTGTTTTCTCTTTGCTTTCCAATATACAAAGTCTAATCTGGGACAGAAAAGATCCATTCTTTATAAGACGTATCTGGGCACATACAGGATTGCCTGGAGCCCTTAGTTTGGGCAATGATTTAGCAGATAAAACTACACATGACATATATTCATATTTTCTCTACACTAGAAGAAGCTACAAATTTTCAAAAAAGTTCCATGTCAATGCTAATACTTTACAAAAGCGTTTTGAAATAACTAAGGAACAAGCTAGACAAATAAAAAAACAATGTCAAAATTGTGTGACCATTTTACCACAAGTTAATCCTGAAGTCAATCCGAGAGGATTGATACCTAACCATATTTGGCAGATGGACGTCACACACTTGCCAGAATTTGGAAAATTAAAATATTTGCATGTTACAGTTGACACTTCTTCTGGATTTTTGATGGGCTCCCTTCATGCCGGAGAAAAAACTAAAGATGTTATAGCTCATTGCTTAAAAAATTTTGCCACTGTGGGCGTTCCAAAACAGTTAAAAACAGATAATGCCCCTGCTTATTCTTCTACCTCTTTTAAACAATTTTGCTCATCATTTGGCATAACTCATATAACAGGAATCCCATACAATCCACAGGGAAAAGGCATAGTTGAAAGAGCACATCAAACTATTAAAATGTACTTATTAAAGCAAAAAGACGGAATTGGGAAGGGGTATATATTTCCCAAAGATAAACTTAAAATAACCATTTTTACTCTAAACTTTTTACATTTGGATTCATGAGGACTTAGTGCTGCAGAAAGGCATATGTGTCCAAAAAATGTGCATAAGCTCAAGGTACTTTGGAAGGCTATTCTAACAGGACAATGGAAAGGTCCTGACCCAGTAATTGTGTGGAGTCCAGGGTCTGTTTGTGTGTTTCCACAGGAAGAACAGCAGCCAATTTGGATTCCGGAGAGATTAACTAAAGTCCTGACCAAGTGATAGTCTGGAGTCGAGGGTCTGTTTGTGTGTTTCCACAGGAAGAACAGCACCGCTTTGGATTCCAGAGAGATTAACTAAACTGATTTGTATAGACCAAAAAGAAGATGATTTGGCTCAAATCCATAACAGCTGGTATCCAAAACTCCAGTCTGGCTATCCTTACATCTGCGACAGAACCAGGATGCTTTTTTCAATATCAATTTTATTATTGCCCTTTCCCAAAACATGAAGTTCTATTTTGTGTTTTTGAGCTAATGCAGACCTAGGTTACTGTTTTGCTGATCATTTCTATTTTTTGACTATAATTTTTTAAACATTCCAATGGTGATTTCACCTGTAAAAAGTTTTAAGGCCTTTACTATTATGTAATGTGTTGTATGTATTATATTATGTTTGCACACTTGTGTTTTGTGTCATATGTTTGAATGTACATATGTCCATATATCATATATGATGTGCGCTCATGAAAAAATGGATCCAAATATTTTTTTTTTATTCACGTGTTTTAAATGTTTTAATTTAAATTGGGTAAACATCTGTTGAGGACTGTTTTAATATGTGAACAAAAAAGGACGTTAACAGAACTGTATGTTTACTTTCACCTTTCCTTTTCATTATATTGAATAATTCTCTTCAAGATAATGTAAATTGTTAAGAAAATGGTTTTTTTAGTACCTTTTAGAATGATACATAATTTTTTTAGCCATTATTGCCAGAATTCCTATCTTCATCCCAGTGTCGGTGAAGACAATGATAAAACCAATCTACAGATTGTGCAATAGCCATCACTGAACTGTTTGCAGAACTTGCCTGGACTATGTATCACTTGTGTGCATTTTGAACTATCTGTTGGTGCAGCGACTTGTGGTAGTGTTGGGGTATTTATGCTTATGCTGTCATTGGTGGTACAATTTTTCCAAAAGGAGCCATCAACTGGCTTGGTGTATCTTCCTTTTTCTCACTTTATAGAGGTCAGGAACCTTACAGAGGAAGGCGAAAGACTTCATCCGCAATGACTGCTCTTTTGGCCATTTTGGTTTTGGATGCACACATGGGATCTTTCTTTAGATCCATCAGGTGCTGAGAATATTATCAACAGCCTCACACAGGGCTAAGACACTGATTCAGACACATCCCTTTCCAAAGCAATTAAGCAAAGAGCCACAGGTGATGCCCATTCATTTCCATTTGAAAACTGTTTTCTTCAGGTTTCACAAAGGGGTGTCCTGAGGCAAAGAACATCCTGACATTCAGGGAAACAGAACAACAGTTAAGGAAAAGGCCCAAAGTAGGATTTCTCCACTGAGACTTTACATTTCAAACTGATATCTGAGTTTTCTGTGATGTTTGCCATTCCCTTCAGCTATCCATTACATGGCCATGTCACAGAGCTTGGAGGTGGTACATATCTTGGACACAAAACCATGAGCCTCTTCTGGAGAGTGGCCAGAATTCAGGAAGAAAACGGCAACTTAGGAAATTAGCAGGTGTTGCCCATTGATAAGGCAAGCCACAGTCCATTCATAAATTGTGCAGGATGAATGCTGGGAAGCTTTCTACTAGACAGGATACATCCATTGAATCATTCTCTTTTCTAAAGTCTACAACCACGGACACAGGTGTTGCCCATTGATAAGGCAAGCCACAGTCCATTCATAAATTGTGCAGGATGAATGCTGGGAAGCTTTCTACTAGACAGGATACATCCATTGAATCATTCTCTTTTCTAAAGTCTACAACCACGGACACATTGGGATACACAGACATAGAAACACTCACCTTGTGAAATGACTTATTAAAAACAGTTCACTCCAAACCAAACAAACCACCTTTCCTACATATTCTCAGAACATGAGACAAACCAAAAACCCACACCCACACCCACAAAGGCACCTCCTTCCCCAAAATGGGTCTGTGAATATCCGAAGTGTTCTCTGACTGGTGGACCACACTGTGTTCCCCTGAAATGGCCTGTCCTGTATCAGATTAGGTCTCCTTGGCCAACTCTGTGAAGTTGTCAGTAGCCAGAGGTGAGCTCCTACCTACTTGCTCAGGAAAGGCCCCTCTTCAGAGCTCTCCTGGTATTTGGCCTTTCTCACATCAGTAGGAATCAAGAAAGAATGACTCTGTCTTTGGAAAATCCAAACAATTGAGAACACTGGGACTGGGACTGGGACTGGCTCTGGGTTACTGGCTTCCTAGATACCAAGTTCAGAGAGTTCCATCACCAAGGAATTGACTTTAGTCACTTCCTTTAGGAACTGAATGAGTTCACCGCCTTGGCAACCACTTTGACCTAACATTTTATTCCAAAAGTCCCATGAGATGGAGGCTGGCTCTGCTTCCTCTGACACTTTCACAAGTTTGAATGGTATGTCAACCATAGGCACCCAGGGACAGCTCTCCACACAGGCCTGGTTTGGTCCATCTTCTCTACATTAAGAACAGAGAGGCTGATTCAGACATATCCCTTCATCCTGACCAGGTTGTTTGCCATGTAAGATGACGTTTGCTCTCTCAGGTCTTTCACAGCTGCCTACAACTTATCCAGGGATCATTTCTGTATGGACATTCGAGGTTCTCAACTGGTGGAAGATCACCTACATTCCTGTATTGAAATACCAACTCCATCCCTGCTCTTCTAAAAAGTTAGATTGAGGGAACAGTGTATGATTAGGGTTAATAACAGGTTCAATTTTGGTTAGGAATCATTCTGAGGGTTGAATAATGGTATTGGGAACCTGCGATATTTACAAGAATATATAGGGGATATATAAGTATGAAAACAGAAATCTTGGTAAGATTTGAAGCCCAGAAGGGCATTGGGCACTTGATTTACGTTCTGAACAGATGTCTCAGATAAATCGATATACAATGGCATAGAACCATGTACCATGGATGATTGAATGTAGAAGAGAACATGCAGTCAAAAAGGAATAGTCGGTAGGATCAGGAGATAGTCATTAGTTTTAGGAAGAAGAGTGAGTATAGGATTTGGAACAAAATTCTTTAGCAATAGGGTTTCGGTTAGAGAGTAAATGTAAATGTCAGCATATGTGAAGTGTCAGTCACGATGATGAACTGGGCAAAATATGTAGGAAAGCTGATATCAATAAAGACTTTAGGAAATCAGGCAAAGTATAAAGTGAGTCACAAGATTAGACATTTTTAACAGGGTTGAGTTTGAATATATAATCTTAGGAAGAAAAAAATATGTAGTCACCAGTAGAATTGAAATTTGAGAGCATTAGGAAACCTGGACATCGATGTTTTCAGTAATCCATGTTCACTTTCCATTTAGACTTTGGTACATCATAAGTGTCATCTTTGTGTTTAGTCTCCAGAATATTACTGTGATAAAATGTATATGTAGATCAGGTGACACGAGTATTTCTTCCACCATTTCTGGGAGCAACATTTTGAAGACGTATGAATTAGAATTGGGGGGAAAAAAGAGGTGTATTCTGTTTCTATGAATATAGAGATAATGCATGAAGAGACCATATGGTGGATAAATAATATAACTGGTGCCACATTAAATAATGGATTGAATTGATATCTGAAAATATATAAGAATTCTTATATTGATATAAAATCATTCATTACAACCAGTTATACATCTAATGGTAATAATAGGGTTATGTTTTTTATGAAGAGTGTGTGAGTTTTGCTTCAAAAGTGATTATGGAAACCGAAAATAATGTGTTTGGAAAGAAGTCTCATAAGAAGTCCAGTCAAGAAACATGGAGAAATACATGTGTTCTGAAACAGGAAGTGATTGAAAGTGAAACAAATGCCTATTAATTTGCTAACAAGTGTGTGAAATATATATCCCATGATGTGAATAAACTGAAGAAATAGTAATGTACCAGTGATGAATATAAATGAACGTCAAAATACACATCATGTCCCATAGGAATCTACTTGCATTGATTTTAAGATGGGTAAGTTACTGTAGAAATATTAGGATTTGTGTGCACCATTCACTCATTCACTGAATTTAGTTTTCAGTACTAGGAAACAAATATGTATTTCAGGTGGATGAATATTTCTGAGAATAATCTTGTGAAAAGTTGATTAGAAATCCACATAGATGAACATGAATGAATTTAGGCAGTGCATAATAAGATGCAAATATTTCATATTTTGAAAATTTTGGAGAATATATATATATATATATATATATATATATATATATATATATATACACAAAACCCACATAGAGAAATTAAATAGTAGAAATATATATGACAATCAAAATTCATTGTGAAATATATATGCTCCACAGATCCAAAAATATTCATTTTACTGAACATAGATTTATATATAATGTTGTTCAACCAGAAAGCTCACCCATAAGTTGAATTTTCAGTTCCAACAGTGTTTATGAGGAGTGATCTATTCTCACAATTTGTATCTTCCAAGTCAGATACCTCACAAAAATGTACATGTGATACCAGTTAGGATTCTATATGTGCTTATAAAAATACATGTGCTGAATAGGCTACAGAGAAAGGGAGACAGGAATTCACATATTTGTTAACTTTAAAATCACATGGAGAACTATTTCAACAAAAAGTTGACTACATTTATAACTCCTGACCTATATAATGCAAAAAGCAGGTCCAAAAATACACCAGGCCTCCTCTGAACTGCTTGTATTTCTATTCTGTTTGGGTTATTTTTCTCCATCATATTAGGATTAGTAGTGAGAGTCTAGTAAGGTATAGGTTAGTGTCAGGGATTCAGTATTTCGAATGGAAATTTGGAAAATGAATCCAAAGTGTATGCAAATATGTGCTACACAAAAATCTTCCCACTTTCATCCAGAACAATGCCTTGACAATACCTTCGCCCCAAGTAAGACACAATTAGAGGAAAAGAGTTAGAAAATCTGTGAATACATAAGTGGAATGGAAAATTCTCATGAGTTTACAACCTTGGAGGTGGTAGAGGGGTTTCCAAAAGTAAGGGATAGTGTAAACACTCCACAAACGTGGAGCTCTGCTGGCCTAAAGACTTCTTGAGAAACTGCTTCTGTGGTTGGGCACTTGAAATATATTTTGTTGTACGGAGCTTTAGCTTCCTTTCTAGTGAGTCCATCAAAGATGGGTCTGCATCTATGTGTCACCTAGAGGACATGGTTTCTGATTTTCCAATGAATATGAGGCAAGAGTGCTGAATTCTCTCTTTGGAGTTCAATTGTGGCAATAGGGGGCTAAGTGGTCTCCACTCTGTGGACTGTGAAGCCATTTGGAATTCCTCCAATGTTTGTGGTGTTTATTGCTGCTGCACTGGATGTTTGGTATGTGCTTCACGAAATACAAGGAATCAACAAGGACACAGTGCTGTAGGGAGGTCTGTCATGTGTGGTGGGACAGAGTCTGCAGAAGAAAGCACCCACCAGGCTTCAATCTCACATAGCTTGCCCCCTTGAGCATAGCAACCGGATTCTGAATATTGCCCTGAAACCTCTGCATATAACAAGATGCCTTTACATATAAGGGTCTGCTGGCTGCACCATGTCAGTCACAAGCCATTTGGAATCCAATGGCAGATCCCCATGGCCCCACCAGAGATGTTTTATCACACACCTGCACACCACTGCTCTAGGCCCACTAGTCAGCAGGCTCCAACTTTCTGGCATCTCTGTTCTACACCATATCATGAAACCCAGTCTATCAAGGCACTGTCTGGTACACTCATGATCAGCAACAGGACATCCAAATGTTCTCCAGTGCCACCTGTTCATGGGAATTTCAAAAATTTCATGGTATTTATCTAGCCATTTTTCAAGGATGTAGTTGGAGGCACTGTGGGTTTCAATTCATTCTGGAACCATTAAATGTGAGAAAGTTCATTTCAAAGAAATCTCTGGAGAGGTATCACAGGCAAGGCTTCCCAATGAGTGGCCAAAATGTCACATGAAGGCAGGGGCTTTGAGGTCTACAAGGTGAGGTCCATGTGTGTTTTGCCTCTCAAGTACAGATGCCAAGTTTTTCAGAATTAAATCATGTGATATCCTGGCTGATATTCCCAGTGCTCTGTGGAAAGCCACTCTGGCCCTAGAAAAGTTTGCAAGGGCAACTCTTATGTGTGGCCTCCTAAGATCAAACACAATTCATGGCAATACTTCTCTGAGTTCAGTTCCAGAGTTCAGTCTCTACGAGGAATCACACCAGAGTTCAAGACCAGGTGGACCAAATCATCACTTCTAACTGCCACACAAATGACCACAATTAAAACCAAAACACTCCCACGTATCCCTCATCTTCGTCCATATAGGCACTCATCATAAACTCTGGCTGGTGTTTTCCATGAGTTGTGCATCTCAGGAAAGTGTCGAAAATAAGCTCCCTTGCCACTCATTTGCCTAAAGTCAGGGTGGCCTTGACACCCTTCGTGTGAACCAGGAGTGATCAAATTGGCCTGCCATTAATACTGATCTGCTTCTCCAATTTGAGGCCTACTGACGGTCAGGTATAGATTCTTCATGTAACTTGGAGTCATGAGAAAACCCAAGCACTTCTGCTGGGCTTTTAAGAACTCATTTGACCCAAAGGATCCCTATTCTCATTTGATGGAATTCAGGAACCTAACAGAGGAAGGCAAGAGACTTCACCCACAATGACTGCACTTTTTGCCATTTTGGTTTTGGATGCATACATGGGATCTTTATTTAGATCAATCAGGTGCTGAGAATCTAAGCCACAGCCTCACAAAGGGCCAAGAGGCTGATTCAGACACATCTCTTTCCAAAGCAATTAAGCAAAGAGCCACAGGTGATGCTCATTCATTTCCATTTAAAAACATTTTTATTCAGACTTCAGAAAGGGGTGGCCTGAGGCAAAGACCTTCCTTACATTCAGGGCAACAGAACAATAGGTAAGCAAATGGCCCAAAGCAGGGTTTCTCCACTGAGACTTTCCTGGTCACACTGATATCTAAGTTTTCTGAGATGCTCGCTGTTCTCTTCAGCTATCCAGTACATGGCCATGTGACAGATTATTTAGGTGGTACATATCTTGAACAAAATACCATGAGCCTATTCTTTAGTGGGGCCAGAATTCAGGAAGAAAACAGAAACTTAGGAGGATAGCAGGTGTTGCACATCAATAAGCCTGCCACACTCTTTTCATAAATTAGGCAGGATGAATGCTGGAAAGCTGCCTACTAGACAGGAAACATCCATTGATGCATTCTCTTTTTTAATGTCTACATCCACAGACACAGTGTGATACACAGACATAGAAACACTCACCTTGTCAAACGACATTCTAGAAACAGTCCAGTCCAAACCAAACAAACCGCTTTTTCTACCTGTTCTCAGAACATGAGACAAAACCACAAACTCACACGCACACCCACAAAGGCACCTCATTCCCCCAAGTAGGTCTGTGACTATATGGAATGTCCTCTGACGGCGGGCCATACTATCTTTCTCTGAAATTGCCTGTCCTGTCTCAGATCTGGTCCTTTGGCCAACTCTCTGAGGTTGTCAGTAGTCAGTGGTGAGCGACTACCTGCTTTTTAAGCACAGGACCATCTTCAGAGCTTTCCGGGCATTTGCCCATCCTCAAATCAGTAGATACCAAGAATGACAGACCCTGTCCTTGGTAAATCCAAACAAGTGAGCCCACTGGGAGTGGGACTGGGAATGGCTCAGGGTGCCTGCTTCCTGGATCCCAAGTTCAGAGAGTTCCATCACCAAGAAAGTTAGGTAGGTCAATTCCTTCAGGAACTGAATGAGGTCACTGCATTGACAAACACTTTGTCCTAACAGTTGCTTCCAAGAGTCCCATGAGATAGAGGCTGCCCCTAGTTCCTGTGACACTTTCACAAGTTAGAATTGCATATCAACCATAGGCACCCGGGAATAGCTCTCCCACATGTCTCATTTGGTCCATCTTCTCTACATTAAGAATAGAGAGGCAGATTCAGACACATCCCTTCATCCTGACCAGGGTTTTTGCCATGGAAGATGATTTTGCTCTCTTAGGTCCTTCATAGCTGCCTACATCTTATCCAGGGATAATTTTTGCATGAACCTTTGAGGTTCTCAGCAGGTGGAAGATCCCCTATATTCCTGTATTGTAAGACCAACTCTGTCCCTGCTCTTTTATAGTTATATTGAGGGAACAGTGTATGATTAGGGTTAATAACAGGTTTGATTTGGGTTAGGTATCATTCTGCGAGATGAATAATGGTATTGGGAACCTGCGATATTTACAACAATATACAGGTGAAATAAGTTTGAAAACAGAAATCTAGGTAAGATTTGAAGCCCATTAAGGCATTACGCCCTTGAGTTGGTTACATAGATTTGAATTATATTCTGCACAGACATCTCAGATAAATCGAGATACAATGGCATAGAACCTTGTACTTTGGATGATTGAATGTCGAAGAGAACATCCAGTCAAAAAGGGATAGTCGGTAGGAAAAGGAAGATAGTTGGTAGGTTTAGAAAGAAGAGTGAGTATAGAAGTGGGACCGAAAGTTCTTTAGAATTAGAGTTTTGGGTAGAGGGTGAATGTAAATGTCAGCATATGTGAAGAGTCAGTCAAAATAATGAACTGGAATAAAACGTAGATAAGAAGATATCAATAGAGACGTATGTAAATCAGGCAAAGTATAAAGTGAGTGATAGGATTAGAAATTTTGAACAGGATTGAGGTTGAATATATAGTCTTAGGAAGAAACAAATATGTAGTCACCAATAGGATTGACATTTGAGAGCATTAGGCAACCTGGACATGGATGTTTTTAGTAATCCATGCTCACTCTCCATTTAGGCCTTGGTAAAATCATAAGTGTGACCCCTGCTTTTTGTGTCCAGAATATTACTGTGAAAAAATGCATATGTAGATCAGGTGACATGAGTATTTCTACCACCAATTCTGGGAGCAACATTTTGAAGATGAATAAATTAGTATTGCGGTTACAAATAGATGTACCCTGTGTCTATGAAAATAGAGATAATGCATGGATAGACCATACTGTGAATTAATAATATAACTGGTTCCAACTTTAAATAATGGATTGATTTGATATCTGAAAATATACAGGAAATCTTATATTGATATACAATCATTCATTCCAACCAATTATTCATCTAATGGTAATATTAGGGTTATGGTTTATCATGAAGAGTGTGTGAGTTTTGTTTCAAAATGATTATGGAATTCGAAAATAATGTGTTTGAAAAGAAGTCTCATGAAAAGACCAGTCAAGAAACCTGGAGAAATACATGTGTTGTGAAGCAGGAAATGATTTGAAGTGAATCAAATGCCTACAAATTTGTGAACCTGTGTATGAAATATGTATTTTATGATGTTCATAAACTGAAGAAGTAGCAATTTACTAGTGTTGAATAAAATGAACTTCAAAATACACATCATGTCCCATAGGAATCTACTTGCATTGAATTAAACTGCGTCAGTCACTGTAGAAATATTAGGATTGTATGCACCATTCATTGAAGTTAGTTTTCAGTACTAGGAAACAAATATGTATTTCAGGTGGATGAATATTTCTCATAATGATCTTGTGAAAAGTTGATTATAAATCCACATACATGAACATGAATGAATTTAGGTAGTGTATATAAGACACACATATTTCATATTTTGAAAAATTTAGAGAGTGTGTGTATATAGATAGATAGATAGATAGATAGATATACACACACACAAAACACACAGAGAGGCAATTAAAAGTAGCAATATATATGCCAATTGAAATTCATCATGAAACATATATCAACCAGATTAAAAAATATTTATTTTACTGAACATGGATTTATGTATAATGTTGTTCTACTAGGAGGCTCACCCATAATTTGAATTTTCAGTTCCAACAGCGTTTAGGAGGAGTGTTCTCTTCTCACAATTTGTATCTGCCATATCAGCACACCTCAAAAGAAAATATGTGTGATACCAGGTAGGATTCTATATGTGCATATAAAAATACATGTGCTCAATAGGCTACAGAGAAAGAGAGACAGGTATTCACATATTTGTTAACTTTAAAAACACATGGAGATCTATTTCAATTAAAAATTAACTAGATTTATTACACCTACCCTATATCATGCAAAAGGCAAGTCCAACTATACACCATACCTCCTCTGAACTGCTTGTATTTCTATTCTGTTTGGGTTATTTTTCTCCATCATATTAGGATTAGTAGTCATTGTCTAGTAGGGTATGGTTTAGTGTCAGGTGTCTCGGCCGGCAGGACACATCAAAGTGTGCGTCAAACCTCGTTGGGGAGGAATGAAGGGACAAGAGAAATGAGAGATGACAGCAAGACAGTAGTTCTGATCATGCTGCAAACTTTTACAGTTTTCACAGGGTATTTATATGCTGCAGATAGGAAATCTCTCTTATGATCAGTTGCTGGATGTCTTCACAGGGTGAGATAACCTCAGGATATTTCAGAAAGACAGATGGCCGCAGGATGTCTCAGGGAGATAGATGGCTGTCGGATGTCTCCTAGGCAGGATGTCTCCCAGAGGGCTGTTTCTTTTAAGTGTCAGGCTATTCTTTGAGGAGAACTTCCTTCTAGCCCCTCACCTTCCCCCCTTTCTTATATAAAATATTTGACCATACCTTACCGGCCAATGTTTTAGGGGGTGATAGAGGCTTTGTTTCTCAAGGAGGCCTTAGAATATCTCCTGATCTGAGAGAGCATGTTCACTAGAAGATTTCTTGGTGGCCATGGCATGTTTTCGAGGAGACAGCTTTGAGGGGGATGCATGCCAACCGCCATGCACCAGAGCGTGTCACTCAGAGGTCTTGTGTTTGGGTATCCGTGGATCCATCCTCCCACAGTCTTTCCTGCACCCTCCATTATTATGGCCTAAGGTCCTCACTTCATGGGTGCATCCTCCCCCAAGTGAAGGGGCACTTTGAGGACGAACCCTTATGGCAATGGCAGAAGATTGTTAGTCAGAGCTATTTCTTATAGTTTTATTTAAGAAAGAGAGATCTGTGGGGATGTAAACTAAAGAAATAAGCCTGTGAGAAGGGTAGAACATCCTTTTAAATGTTAGCAGCAAGGTCTTCCATCTCCAGACGATGATAGTGCACCTGTATGGGCTTAGAGGCCAAAATATTAATCTGTTCTTTAATAAATTGTACCAGCCTGTTTATAATGCAGGGTCCTATAGACACTATTTAAAGTAAACCCAACAAAGGGCCTATTAGGGGAAGAAGGTAGAGTAGAAATCCACTAAGCCCAGTCCAGAGTGGATTTTCAAATAGTTCCCTTCGTCTCTCTTTTACATCTTCTTGAACCTGCTTAATTTTAGTGCATACTATGCCTGATTAATTGGCATAAATGCAGCATCGTTCCCCTAAGGCCAAGCGAATACTTCCCTGGTTAGCTGTCAGCAAATCAAAGCCTCGTGTGTTTTGAAGGAACACTTCTGCTAGGGAGTCTATTTGGTCCTTCAAATCTTTAATGGTTCCTGATAGAGTTTGTACATCATTTATTAAGTTGTTGAGACAGGCGACGGTAAGAGTGGATAGCCGTGCCTAAACCAGTGTACCTGTGCCCACAGCAGCTGTTATTCCAAGGCTCGCAATGAGTGGTAAGGCATGTATTGCCCACCTGTGTCTTATGACTAAGATGTCTAGGCTAGGAATGGGTAGACGTTCGTCTCATGGGACAATAGTTATATCAGGGAGGAATAAGGTAAGAACACAGCCACTGATCCAATTCACTGGAAGCCTGGAGAAGGCCGAGTTTTCTCCACACATAAAAACTGTGCCATTGGGTAACAAAGAGATGGGTTGGGTGAGGAATAATTTTGTACTTTTGAGCAATTTCCAAAGGAAGTAACTCCAACATCAATATCATAGGTATTATTCTGCATCGTGCCTAAAAGACATAATGTAAATGTGCCTATAGGCTGTAATTATAAAAAAATCCGGGTTGGCATGTATTATCATTGTCTATGATAGAATTAATAGGAACTGCCATAGGCATGATTGTCCCTGTTGTCATGCAGAGCCAGCAATCACCAGCAATGGTGGGGTTGGAATTATTAAGCAAGGAGAAGGTAGTTTCCAAAATTTCTAATGTATTGGTATCTAAACCTCGGAGCTGGGATTTAGGCTACATTAAGGGATGATATGTGAGCTCAGGAATTTGGGGTTTCAAAAGTTTGATTATCTGAGGATGCTTGAGAGCATCAGTGGGTCCTCCACGATAAGAGACCCCTGTAGGGGCCTTAATGGGCCAGCAGGAGGGTTTACCAACACTGCCTTGCCACCCAGGTGACTGTAGCTTGGTGTATTTGCCATCTCCTCCCCGGTCAAAGAGAAAGGGGGTATAATGAATAGTGGTCCCCCCTTCTGCATGAGGTTTAGTTAGGGAGGCTTCAAAAAATTTTTCTCCTTGCTTGTTAACACAAATTAAGAGCGACACATAACAAGAGCCATACATCGCCTGTGTATTCGTACAGGTTGCAGAACAATTTTGGAGAGCTTTACTTGTACTAGGGGGAATAATCTTTGGCTTGTTAACACATACACATTTAGGCTGATGAACTACTCTGAGTTTATGGTCAACCTCGGCCAGGAGGTAAACCACTTTAGTCACGCAGTCAGCAATCTGGGTCCAACTAGTGCGAGCCTGAGTTCAAGATCCGCACTTGCACTCGCAGGGGGGCCCAAAGAGGTACTCCATGATGTTGGAAGGTGGAGGGCCAAGGCCTCCGTGTACAACCCTGTTCAGCAAAAGTGCCTTAAGCAGAATCCAAACACAGATTGTTGGCTGCATCTGAAAAAGAGGAAAATTTGTCCTCAGGGGGAGCACCTCCGTCCCTAGGTTGAGGTAAGTCATTAACCTGTTTAACCAGGTGTTCTGGTAACCATCTTGGGGCTGCTTGCTCTTGGTCCAAAACACAAGCTGAGCCTCGTCCCCAGATGAAAAGAGGATCTGGGCCTTTCCATTTATTTGTAAGGGGATTGCGCCACATAACAGGTGGGCGAACAGAATTGGACGAGGGATGCCAATGTCTGTCTGTGGCTGAATGGCCTTCACTGTCGAGAGTAAGAAAAATAAGGGCAAATAATTCATGGTTAAGGCGATGCCTGGGAGTGGTAAATATAAAGGCGGAAGCCTTAAAGAGGGTTAGCCAAGTCTTTAAGGTAAGGTGGGCACGTTCCACAATGCCTCGGCCCTGAGGTTTGTATGGAATTCCAGTAGTATGACAAATTTGCAAGGTAGCACAAAATTGTTTAAACTTGGCACTGGTATATGCAGAACAATTATCTGTTTTAATATGTATTGGTTTACCCATTACGGAAAAGGCTGAAACAAGATGAGAAAGGACATCTTTGGTACCCTCTCCAGAATGTGGTCATGCAAAAATAAAGCCACTGAAGGTATCTATAGAAACGTGTATATATTTGGTTTTTTCAAATTCAGGAAACTGAGTAACATCCATTTGCCAAAACTGATTGAGCAGTAATCCTCTGGGGTTAACTCCCAACTGTTGAATGGGGAGGGAGACAGCGCAACCAGGGCATGTTTTTACTATCTCTCGTGCCTGTTGCCTGGTAATTTTACAAAGTAATCGAAGGCTCTGGGAATTTAGATGGTGAAAATTGTGTAACTCCGTGGCCTTTTGAATGGAGCCAACAAAAATTGGAAAGATGGAACGAGTTGCTGCATCAGCTTGGGGATTACCTTGTGTTAGAGGGCCGGGAAGATCAGAGTGTGCCCTGATTTGTCCTAAGAAAAATGGGTGTTGTCTGGCCTGAATTAGTTGCTGAAGCTGGTGAAACAGAAAGGCCACATTGGAAGAAGCCTTAATAGTGAGTGAAATCTCCAGCAGGAGCACAGAATGAGCAATGCAGGCACTTTCTGCATAAATATTAACAGAATTATCAAAAAATGTTATAAAAACTTGTGTTATGGCAAACAATCCAAAAACTGTGCTGACTGATAGACACTATCAAAGGTGGTAGGCTGGTTATTGATAACAAAGACTGCATGGCCATTATTGGAACCATCTGTAAAGACAGTAAGGGCTTGAGGAATGGGAGCCTTTTGAGTAATTTTGGGAAAAATAAATGGATGTAACTGGACAAAATGTAAAAGGGGGTCATTGGGGAGGTGGTTATCAATTGTTCCCAAAAGCCTGATAGGGCAATACCTGATTCATCCACTGTCTGTAGTAAACATTGGGTTTGGTCCTTAGTATATGTAATTAAAATATTATCAGGGTCTTTGCCAAAATGTTGTCGAGAAAGCAAATGACCTTTAATAATAGTAGAAGCTACCTGAGCAAGATAAACAGTAATATCCTTGGAGGATGTGGTGGGTAAATGGACCCAAAGCAAGGGGCGGCCTTTAATTTTAAAATGTGTATTTTGCTGCCGAAATACTCCTGTGGGTGTATGAGGAGTGTGTAAAATAACCAGAACCAGAGGAAGGTTGTAAGAAATTTGTGTAACAAACTGTTGGGCAATGGCTTCTGTAACTTGGTTTAATGCCTGTCATGCCTCGGGAGTAAGCTTTTGAGAGGAGGAGGGGAGGGAATCACCTCTCAAAATATCATTAAGGGGCAAAAGTACACAAGTGGGCAATTTTAAATATGTTCTTATCCATTGAATATCCCCAGGTAATTTTTGAAAATTATTAAGGGTGTGAAGATGGTCCACACGTAGTTGTATTTTAAGAATTTGGATCTGATTATCTTGAAGTTTAAGGCCCAAATAGGTAACAGAGTCCTGTGTTTGAAACTTATCAGGAGCTATCTGTAGTCCTAAGGTAGTGAGGGTTTTGTAAAGGTCCAAGTAACAATTATTAAGGTCATGGGTGTTAGGTGCAGCAATTAACAAATCATCCTTTTAATGTAAAATATAAATTTGTGGCCATCGCTCTCTCACAGGGTCTACTGCTTGAGCAACGTAATTTTGGCAAAGACTAGGGCTGTTGGCCATACCGTGGGGAAGAACCTTTCATTGAAATCTCTGCATAGGGCCCTGAAAATTAATGCGAGGGAGACTAAAGGCAAAATAGGGTCTATCCTCAGGATCTAAAGGAATGGTAATACAGCAATCTTTTAAGTCAATAACCATTTTACAATTGTTTTTGGGAATTGCCACTTGTGTGAGAATACCTGACTGTAGTGCTCCCATCGGGAGCATAACTTTATTAATGGCACACAAATCTTGTAAAAGGCGCCACTTGCCTGATTTTTTATTGATAACAAAAATTGGAGTATTCGATGGTGAGGTTGAGGGCTCTACATGGCCGGCTGCCAGCTGTTTCTGCACTAACATGGTGGCAGCCTCCAATTTTTTCTTAGGTAAGGGGCCACTGATCCACCCACACAGGAGTTTGAGTCTTCCAAATAATTTTATCTGCATGAGGTACAGGAGGGTCAGGGATCAACACTAAAAATCCGAATACCCAAGGCCATATGTATTTGTGTTTTGTATGGGTTGTAGAGGCTCAACCAGTTTTCGTCTCAGTCTCCCCAGGCCTGTACCAGGGACAAAATTCATACTAAGCATTTGATGAGTCACCATGGAATTGGGACTGGGAAGAATAACTTCCATTTGACTCAAAATATCTCGGCCCCATTGGTTAATAGGTTAGGTCAGGAACATCGAAAAAAGTGACAGTTGACTTATTGCCCTCTTTATCAGTCCAGCTAATAGACCTAGAGCTGACTGGAGGATTTTTTGATTGTCCTATCTCTTTAAGGTCACTCAAGGGTGGGGTGAGGGGCCAACCAGATGGCCAGTATTTTTTAGACATAATTGTGGCATCAGCTCCAATATATAGAATTCCTTGGAATTCCTTTCCTTCAATAAGTAAGGTAAGGGGGTGTATTGTGAGAAATTGGCTGAACCCAATACACATCAGAGGAGCCCAAGGAGGCAGTCCCCCGCGGTAGGTTTGGGTGGTGGAAGTGCCTCCTGAATCCAAGGAAAGGAGTATTAATTGTGCAAGTCTTGTTCCTGCGGGGATGGCCACAACTCCATTAATAGCTGTGGCCAGTATTTTTATTTCTCCAGTGAAATCATTATCAATAATGCCAGGGAGGACCTGAACACCTTATAAGGTAGTAGAGGCTCTTCCAAGAATAAGGGCAGACGTATGAGATGGAGGGGGACCCCTAATTCTAGTGGGTATTAACTGGGTCCCTTCCAATGTGTCTAATATTTTCTCAGTGGTGGCACAGAGGTCCAATCCTGCGCCGCCTGGTGTGGCTCGTTGGAACGAGGCAATTGTGGAGAAGGATTTTGAAGTAGGTTGGTAGTTTGGGAGGGAACAAACCTTATTGCCCCTGGGTTTGTCTTGGGAAAGTCGGGGCCAGGGGTTGGCCCTGCAGTGATTTTCCAAGAAGCAGGAAGAAATAGGCTGTCCGAGGGCATTTGTTTTAGATCTCCACTCACTGGCCCAGTGATGACCTTTGCCACATCTAGGGCAAAGAGTAGCTGGGGGCAGTTTAGCCCCAGTTTGAGGAGACACTATTCCTAGGCTTTGTTTGCCTGTCAGACACTAGTGTGTAAAATGGCCAGGTTGTTTTCAAGTAAAGCAAGTAGGTGAGCCAGGATTGTGAAAGGCCTTGGTAAAGGTGGCACCAAAGGCGAGACCCATGGCATGGGCTGCACCCACCCCTGCACAGAGTCTAATAAAGTCAGAAAGTTTCCTTTTATCCTTATGTGGTCGAAGAACACCCTGACATGCTGGCTTGGCGTTTTCAAAGGCAAGATGTTTTACAAAGGTGCTTTCGCTTTCGCTTGGTCCAAGCAAGCATTCTGCGGCTAGGTTAAGCCGGGAAACAAAGTCGCTATAAGGCTCGTGAGGCCCTTGTCGTATTTTTGCCAAGGAAGTGGTAGCTGAGGCCTTTTGAGGGACGCGTCTCCAAGCATGTAAGCCAGCCGTCTGAATCTGCGCCAAAAGTCCAGCAGGGAAACATGCCTGTTTATTTTTAGTGTCAAAAGGCGCATTGACCACTAACTTAACAGAAGTCCAGGATTTAGAGGAGGCCTTTGTTAAATTTTTTTGAGCAGTTTCCCAACAGTGCTCTTTGAAATTGCGTTCCATAACAGAAAGTCTCCAGCACTGAGGTATCTCGGGTTTGAAATTTCCAATCATTGGTAGTAAGCCATTGTGCACTGTGGATTTCTAATAAAGCCACTCTGTAGGGCGCAGTGAGGCCAGAGTGAGCACAAGCCTTTTTAAGTTTTTCAAGAAAATGCAGGCTTAATTTTTTGTACACACTCTGGGTTCCTTCCTGCCTGGGGGTTAACTCCTCATCCTCTGAGTCCTGATCTCCTTGATCCATTTCCCCCGCTTTCTCCTCTTGATCATCATGTAAGTCTTTGACCTCAGACTGGGCAGGCATATCTATCTGACTGCGGGTTACTGGGAATGTGAGAACAGGCTGATGGAGCAGGTTAGCCTTTTTATTAGACCGCCGATGGGCAGCTTGCCTTGACTCCATGTCTAAGGCTAATGAGCAGAGCTCAGAGTCAAGGGATGTTAATTCTTTTAAAAGTTGGATCTGTTCCCGTCTATGCTGGAGAGACTGTCGCAAGGGAGCCAGGTTAGGCGAGAGAAGTGGAGAAAAAATACCTGGGGGGCGATGTTGGCCCCTGAAGGGCCGGAGCACAAAAGGCATGAGGGATATAGGAGGGAGGTGGATGGGTAAGTTCTATAGGCTCTGGAAGGGACCTGAGAGGTGGTCGGTCTTCTGAATGGTAGTGAGCTTCTTTCTTCTCCAAGGTAGCCTCCTCCCCAGGGGTCAATGTGTCTCTGGGATTTAAAACTGGATAAAGGTAGTTGGTAACCATTGGAGCCTTATTCATTAGGGTGGTATTTTGAGGTGGACCAGGAAGGTTCCCAGGGTCCTTGGGAGACTGAGAAGGGTCTATATCTGTACTAACTGATGGGCATGCAGAGGGGGGACGAGAGGTCATTTGCATAGTCTCTTCCCCATTCCTGACAAATTTTAAGGTACCATTGTCAAAGGGTGATCTTTTAAGAATTTCATTAATTAAGTTCCAGTAAGAAAAGGTGGGGACAGGCACCTTTTCTGTGCCAAAGTATTCATAGTAATCTTTTAAACAGTCTCCTACTCTAAGTCATGGTTTACCATCAATGGTTCCTTCAAGGGAAAACCATGGACACAATTCCCCTATGTATGAACAGAAAAATTTTAAGTCCTTTTTCTTAACACGTGCCCCCCATGTCTTGAAGGACTCCTTCAGGGCTGACAAAAACAAATCATGTGACGAAACTGCTTGTCCCATGGTGGGTCACTCACTGTGCATCATCCCCACACTCCTACTGGATATGTCTCTCGGTGGTGTCTGCTGAGGCAATCGCTAGCTCCGCTTGACCAAGTCTTCCAGGAGGACGGGGTTCCCCCTCAGTCAAAGGCTTGAGACCCAGTCGGTGGGCGCCAGATGTTCTGGCCGGCAGGACACATCAACGTGGGCAGCGAACATAGATGGGGAGGAATGAAGGGACAAAAGACACTAGAGATAACAGCATGACTGTAGTTCTGATCAAGCTGCAAACTTTTATTGTTCACACAGGGGATTTATATGCTGGAGATGGGAAAGCTCTCTTATCAGTAGTTCCTGGATGTCTTCACAAGGTGAGATAACCTCAGGATGTTTCAGGAAGACAGATGGCCGCAGGAAGTCTTCGAGATCCAGATGGCTACAGGATGTCTCCCAGGCAGGATGTCTGCCAGGGGGCTGTTTCTTGTAAGTGTCAGGATATTCTATGAAGGAGAATTCCTTCTACCTATGAAAGACAGGGATTCAGTATTTCAAAAGGAAAATTGGAAAATGAATCCAATGTGTATGCAAATATGTGCTACACAAAAGTCTTCTCACTCTCATTCAGAACAATGCCTTGACATTACCTTCACCCCATGTAAGACATAATTAGAGGAGAAGAGTTACAAAATCTGTGAATACATATCTGGAATAGAAAATGCTCAATAGTTCACAAACTTGGAGGTGGGAGAGGAGTTTCCAAAAGTAAGAGACAGGGTAAAAACTCCACAAACATGGAGCTCTGCTGGCCTAAAGACTTCTTGAGTAACTGCCTCTGAGGTTGGGCACTTGAAATATATGTTGTTGTCAGAAGCTTTAGCTATCTCTGTAGTGAGACCATCAATGCTGGGTCTGCATCTATGTGACCTGAAGGACATGGTTTCTTATTTTCCAATGAACATGAGGCAGCAGTGCTTAATTCTCTATTTGTAGGTAAACTGTTGCCACTGAGCGCTAAGTGTCTCCCAGTGTAGACTGTGAAGCCAATTGGTCATCCTCCACTTTTTTTGGTGTTTCTTGCAGCTGCACTGGGAGTTTAGTATATGCTTCATGAAATACAAGGAGTTCAACTGGGACACAGTGCTGGAGGGAATTCTGTCACGTGTGGTGCGTAAGGGTCTGGAGGAGAATGCAACAACCAGGCTTCTATTCCACATAGCTTGCCCTCTTGACCATAGGAATCTGATTCTGAGCATTGCCCTGAAACCTCTAGATATAACAAGATGCCTTTACATACAAGGGTCTGGGGGCTGTACCATGTCAGTCACAAACCATTTGGATGCCAATTCCCGATCCACATGATCCCACCAAAGCTGTTTTAACACACACCTGCACACCACTGCTCTAGGCCCACTACTCAGCAGGCTCCAAATTACTGGCATCTCTGTTCTACACCATTTTCATAAAAACCAGTCAATCAAGGCACTGTCTGGTACACTCATGATCATCAATAGGACATCCAAAGGTTCTCCAGTGCCACCTGTTTATGGGAATTTCAAAAATTTCATGGTACTCATCTAGCTATTTTTCAAGGATGAAGTTGGAGGCACTCTGGGTTTCAATTCATTCAGGAACCATTAAATGGAGAGGAAGCTCATTGCAATGAAAGCTCTGGAGTACTCTAACAGGCAAGGTTTCCCAAAGACAGGCCAAAAGGTCACATGAAGCCAGGCCCATTGAGGTCTACAATATGAACTCCATGTGTGTTTTGACTTGCAACTATGGCTGCCAAGTCTTTCACAATAAAACCATGAGATATCCTTCCTGAGATTCCCATTGCTGTGTGCAAAGCCACCCAGGGCTTAGATCTCAGTTTCCAAGGGCGACTCTCATGTGTGCCCTCCTAAAATCCCAACACAATTCATGGCAATACTTCTTTGAGTTAAGTTCCACAACTCAGTCTCTAAAAGGAATCACACCAGTGTTCAAGCACAGGTGGACCCAGTCATCTCTTCCAACGGCCACACAAAGGACCACAATTAAAACCAAAACACTCCCACATGGCCCTCATCTTCTTCCATATAGACACTAATCATACCTTCTGGCTGTAGGTTTCCATGAGGGGTGGAGCCAAAGACAGTGTCCAAAATAAGCTCCCTTGCCCCCGTTTTCCTGAAGTCAGTGTGGCCAGGGCACCCTTCCTGTGAACCAGGAGTGATCAAAGAGGCCTGCCGTTAATACTGCTCTGATTCTCCATTTTGAAGCCTACTGACTCTGGGGTAAAGATTCTTTATGTTAATTGGAGTATTGAGAAAACCAAAGCACCTATGGGCTAGCCTCTGCAGGGCTTTGAAGAACACCTTTGTCCCAAAGCATCCATAATCTCAATGATGAAGGTCAGGAACCATACAGAGGTAGGAGAGAGACTTCATCCACAATGACTGCTCTTTTGGCTCTTTTGGTTTTGGATGCACACATGGGATTTTTCTATAGATTCATCAGGTGGTGAGAATCTAAGCCACAGCCTCACACAGGGGCAAGAGGCTGATTAAGACACATCTCTTTCCAAAGCAATTAAGCAAAGAGGCACAGGTGATGCCTATTCAGTTCCACTTGAAAACTGTTTTCTTCAGGCTTTACAAAGTGGTGGCCTGAGGAGAAGATCTTCCTGACATTCACGGTGTGGTGAGCCGCTTCTGCAGATTATGGTCACCATTGCAGGATGGCGCTGGCTCCACTGTGGTCTGTGACAAACGACTCCTTGTTTGGGAGAGTTGGTGCATGGTTTTTCAGCACCCTATGAGAAAGTTCCACGTGGCAGCTTCGCATTGGGGCTTGGGATGCTTTCTTAAGGCTGGGAGGGGCATCCGACAAGGAATTAGAAGAAATATCAAGGACCTGAATAAACTGCTGAAAGAAGATTCCTGAGTTGCGTCTTCCTTGCGGGCAAGGGGTCGCGACAAGTGGTGCCGAGACCCGGGAACCAGAACTTTCAGTAGTCAGGGTTGGTGCACCAGTTAGTCCCAGGTAAGTGGGACCCGCGATCAAAGCAGGGGTTAGTCCCAGGTAAGCGGGACCCGCGATCAAAGCGGGGTAGCTCCTCTGTAAAGCCAGAGAGAGCGGTACATTTTATTGCAGCTGCACTGTGTACTTTCGCTTTTACTTTCACTTTTGTTTTGTTGTGCGTCTTTTGTTGTGTCATGGGTGCCGCATCTTCAAGTCCACTTCTCCTGGCCCTAGATGGCCTGTTACGTTCCAAGGGCCTAGAAGTGAAACGTAGTACTTTACAGAGATTTTTACAGAAGACAGATATTGCTGCACCGTGGTTTGCGTTTTCGGGCAGCCTTACTATACCTAGCTGGGATAAATTAGGCACAGATCTTGACTTTGTTTCTGAGCAGGGCATATTAGAGGGTGGGGTGATACCCCTTTGGAAGATGATCCGTAGTTGCCTCGCAGATGGCAGATGTCAGGAAGCACTTACTAAAGGACAGGAAGTTTTAGAGCAATTACATGAGGAAAGATCAGAGACGGCACGAAGTGAGGTAATTCAGGAGGATGGGAGTGTGCGGAGCGAGACACAGGGGAGGAGGCGATTGTCTCCAGCACGAAGTGAGGTATTTCAGGAGGATGGGAGTGTGCGGAGCGAGAAACAGGGGAGGAAATGATTGTATCCAGATCTCAGTACGCTGCGCACACTCCCATGCAAAAGTGGGTCAGAGGAGGAGGAGGATGAGGAGGAAGAGCTCGGGAGACTATCTTGTCAGCTAGGGAGTCTAACTATAGGAGAAGGGAACAAAAATAAACAGGAGCTCAAGGAAAATGATCCTCCGGATCCGCCGCCGTACGGTGGGGGTGTTTCGAGGAGAGCTTTCCATGCCCAAACATGGAGGGCTGTTAACGCTGAGATGGGTCTTGCTTATCCAGTTTTCCAGGATGACAATAGGGGAAGATTCCATGAGCCCTTAGATTTCAAAATTGTGAAGACCCTGGCGGAGTTTGTGCGCACTTATGGGGTGAATGCCGCCTTCACACTAACTCAGGTGGAGAGTCTGTCTAGATACTCTATGACTCCCTCTGATTGGGCTAGCCTTGTTCGGGCTTGTGTCTCTCTAGGTAAATATTTAGACTGGAGAGCCTTTGTGCTAGAGGGCGCGGTAGAGCAGGCCGCCCAAAACCATGCGGCGGGACACCCCCATTGGG
Source organism: Callospermophilus lateralis (assembly GCF_048772815.1). Lineage (NCBI taxonomy): Eukaryota > Metazoa > Chordata > Mammalia > Rodentia > Sciuridae > Callospermophilus > Callospermophilus lateralis. The sequence continues at coordinate 3,231,932 of NW_027517127.1, forward strand.
ACAAGGATATGCTTTTGGGACAAGGCAGATTTGCTAATCAACAGACAGGATTCCCTCCTGAGGCATATGATCAAATTAACAACATTTGCATTCGGGCATGGAAGTCACTTCCAAATAGAGGAGAGGTGTCTGGTAACTTGACTAAGATTCTGCAGGGCCCTACAGAACCCTTTTCAGATTTTGTAGCAAGGATGGTGGATGCCGCTGGAAAGATTTTTGGGGACCCTGATAGAGCCATGCCCCTTATCAAGCAATTGGTCTTTGAGCAATGCACCAAGGAGTGTAAAGCAGCAATCGCTCCTTATAAAAACAAGGGCATAGAAGCTTGGATAAAAGTGTGTAGAGAGCTTGGAGGACCTTTAACTAATGCAGGTCTTGCAGCTGCTGTCCTTCGGATTGCAAAAGGGGGCGGTCCTGGTGCTGGAACATGCTTCCATTGTGGTCAGTTCGGCCATTTCAAACGTGACTGTCGCAAAAAAGACAATTTTACTGGATCTCCTCGCGGTGGCCCTTCTAATGGCCCTCGTCAACCGGGGCTGTATCCAAAATGCAAAAAGGGGAAGCATTGGGCAAAAGAGTGTAGATCAGTGAGGGACATCCATGGACAGCCTATTTCAGCTATGCCAAAAAACGGCCGAAGGGGCCCCCGACCCCAGGGCCCACAAATATATGGGGCAATGGAGAATGTCACACCCGAACCCGAGACATGGCCTTCTCTGCGCCATCCCATGAGATGCGGAGAGCCACTACAGGTGCCGCGGGATTGGACCTCTGTTCCACCTCCAGACTTGTATTAACACCTATGATGGGAGTCCAATTGGTGGAAACTGAGTTCAAAGGGCCTTTACCACCTGGCACTGTAGGTTTGCTAATTGGACGTGCATCCTCTATCCTACAAGGTCTTCATGTTTTCCCCGGAGTAATAAACCCTGATACTGTAGGGGCAGTAAAGGTTATCGTGGAAGCTCCAAGCGGCATTGTGTCTATCTCCCCAGGGGATCGGATTGCTCAATTGCTAATTTTGCCTAGTTTGCATAATCACTTCCCTGCTGACTCAAGGTCACGGACGGGAAATGAGATTGGTACCACCGGAGGAAATTGTGCCTATTTGTCACTGGATATGAGCAGTCGCCGCACCTTGGAATTAAGCATAGAAGGTAAATCTTTTGTGGGATTGCTGGACACACGAGCAGATCGTACTATCATAGCCCTTAAGGACTGGTCTAGGGGATGGCCAGTGCAGGCTTCTGATCAATCACTAAGAGGACTTGGATATGCCCAAGCCCCTCAAATCAGCTGTAGACATCTATCTTGGAAGGACTCGGAAGGACACGATGGTACCTTTCAGCCTTATGTACTTGATTTACTTATTTCTTTATGGGGCCATGATCTGATGAAAGACATGGGGTTCACTCTTAGTAATGACTATTCCCCAGTGTCTCAACATATCATGCAAAATATGGGGTATAGGCCAGGTCTAGGACTAGGAAGGCACCTACAGGGGCGTAAGCATCCTGTGCAAGGTCATCAAAAGCTTAACAGGTTTGCACTGGGTTTTTCCTAGGGGCCACTGGGGCTCCAATACCCATAACATGGCTCACCGAGGAGCCTGTTTGGGTGCCTCAGTGGCCTCTTCCCTCGGCTAAACTGGCAGCAGCCCATGATCTAGTCAAAGAACAACTTGATTTGGGTCACATCCAACCTTCTAATTCTCCATGGAATAATCCCATATTTGTCATTAAGAAAAAATCAGGGAAGTGGCGCCTACTGCATGATCTACGAGCAGTTAATGCTCAGATGCAACTTATGGGGCCCATTCAAAGAGGGCTGCCTCTGCTCTCCTCTGTTCCTCAAGGCTGGCATATAATTGTTATTGACATTAAAGACTGTTTCTTTTCCATTCCTTTGCCTCCTAAAGATTCACAACATTTTGCTTTCACCCTTCCCTCGTGTAATCACGAAGAACCAGATCAAAGGTTTGAGTGGGTGGTGTTGCCGCAGGGGATGGCTAATAGTCCCACGATGTGCCAGATGTATGTGGGGAAGGCACTCACACCTCTCAGACATAAGTATTCCTCCACCAAGATCATTCATTATATGGATGATGTGTTATTTGCTGCAAAATTAGAACAGACAGTTAATGAGGCTTATGAAGAACTCGTGATGCTGTTGGCTCAACATGGACTGCACATCGCACCTGAAAAGGTTCAAACGGGGGATTCTATCAGGTATTTGGGAGCGACAATTGGGTATGACAAATTAAAACCGCAAAAAATTACCTCAGGACTCAAGATCTCCAAACTCTAAATGATTTTCAAAAATTGCTGGGAGATATTAATTGGATAAGAGGATATTTACATATTCCTAATATTGTGCTCCAGCCTTTGTATGCTACTCTTAAGGGTGATCCAGATCTTGCTTCCCCTTGTAGCCTCACTACAGAGGCTAGAGCGGCTTTTATAAAAGTAGAACAAGCTTTACAGCATGCCACTCTATGCAGGCTCCAGAGTGATAAACCTTTCCAGTTATGTGTGCTTGCCACTATGCGGCAGCCTACTGGAGTACTGTGGCAAGATGGGCCCTTACTATGGATCCACCCACATATATCCCCAGGAAAATCCTTAGAATATTATCCTGATGCTGTTGCAGCGTTGGCACTTAAAGGGATTCAACAAAGCATTCAATTTTTCGGCCAATCACCTTCTTCTCTTATCATACCCTACACTAAAGCTCAACTTAATGTCTTATGTGCTACTCTAGCCAACTGGGCTATTCTGTGTTGCTCGTTTCAAGGGGGTATTGATTATCACTACCCTTCTCATCCATTACTCCATTTTGTTAAAGAACATCCCATCATTTTCCCTAAGGTAACTTCATCCAGTCCATTTCCGGGGGCTGTTAACATTTTTACTGATGGTTCCAAGTCTGGAATGGGAACCTATGTAATTAATGACTCTCCCCCTATCCAGCATCAATTTGCTCCTGGAAATCCACAATGGGTAGAACTACAAATTGTTATTGAAGTTTTTAAACAGTGTTCTTTTCCTTTTAATCTTACTTCGGACTCCAGCTATGTGGTACAAGCACTAAAAGTCCTGGAGGCCGTGGGAGCTATTAGTGATGCCCACAATGTGTCTGCTTACTTTACTCAGCTTCAACAGCTTATCTCTAACCGCACTGCTTCTTTTTATCCAATGCACATCCGGGCTCACACCCCTCTTCCTGGTCCGTTATCCCAGGGTAATGCCTGTGCGGACTTAGGCACTAGAGGTCAATTGATATGCTTGGCTTCCTCCTTAGAGGGGGCTAAGTTGTTTCACCAAAACTTCCATGTTAATGCATTAACGCTGCGCAGGCGTTTTTTCATTTCAAGAGCGGATGCTCGGCAGATAGTATTGCAATGTCCCCATTGTGTCACATTTCTTCATTCCCCTAATTATGGAGTAAACCCACGGGGATTGAAGCCATTGGTTGTTTGGCAAATGGATGTGACACATATACCTGACTTTGGTAACCTTAAGTATGTGCATGTTTCCGTTGATACGTGCTCTGGAATTATCCATGCTTCTGCTTTATCCGGAGAAAAGGCACGTAATGTCATTACTCACTGTTTAGAGGCATGGGCAGCATGGGGTGCACCTGCATCCCTTAAGACTGATAATGGACCTGCTTATACTGGCAGACATTTTACAGCTTTTTGTTCTACTATGGGAGTGCAACTTACTCCTGGTTTGCCTTACAATCCTCAAGGACAAGGCATTGTTGAGCGTGCTCATTGCACCTTAAAGGAAACTTTACAAAAACAAAAGGGGGGAATAGGAGCTGAACACACTCCTAAAGAACGCCTGTCCTTAGCTCTCTTTACCATTAATTTTTTGAATTTGGATATTCATGGTCGCTCTGCGGCCGATAGACATGTGTCCCCTCAGCCCTCTGTGATTGGCTATGTTAAGTGGAGGGATGTTCTTACGGGCCAATAGAACGGCCCTGACCCCGTGCTGACATGGGCACGAGGATCTGTATGTGTTTTTCCCCAGGATCGTACGGAACCGTTGTGGGTCCCTGAACGCTTGACAAGAAGAGTCTCGACATCAACTGACCGGCAACAAGAGATACCACAACAATCCTGTGATGAGGATCTTCATTCTGCTAAGTGCTCTGGCTCTGGTGCTGGTGCCGATGGCACAGGCGACACCAATTCGGTGGTGGGCAGTGGCACGGGCATGGCCAATGCCGATGCCGGTTCATGGTAATTCTAGTGTCCTCCCCACTCTTTTTTCTACCTCATGTGAGATGTCTGCTCCCTGTGCCTCTCCTAGAGGGGACATGGAGAGCATTTTTAATCAATCTCAAGTTAATCTCACAGGAGTTTTTTGTTTCAGCCTTAGAAACGCTAATTGCATTAGCCTTAAGACCAAAAATTTGACTAACTGTGAGGACCCATTGCGGTCCAATCAGGTCTCAGGGAGCATTATCAGTGCTGTATTGAGCAAGGTAGTTTCGGGGAAGCAATCAGGCTCAGGGACCCCAGCAAACAGCAGCTCTGCTCTTAACATAACTACCTTGGCTATTATCTCCGAGGTACTAATCCCAGTGCCTCCTTCTTCTAGTAGTATTTATGATGCCACTCATTTCAAGGCCTCTCCTTACTGTTCCCCTAATCTTGGTTTCCTCCCAACATTTACGCCTTGTCAGGATCATTCTTGGGAGAAGCATCAAGTTGCTAAAGGTTTCTCCCTTTCCCCCTCTCTTAAGAGGTATGTTTATAACTTTAACAATAGTGCCAGCTCCTCTACAGGAGTAGGTTGGTCCTGGTTTCAATGGCAGATTTCCAATGAAAAGGGGGCTTCAGCCGATATATCTGCACTGGCTCAGTTGGTAGGAGCCAAAAGTTGGCTGGCTAATGTTTCTGGTACTGTTAGGGAAAGTAAACGAGGTAATAGATTTACATCTGTTTCAGTCGACTCTCTGTTGTATAATGCCACATTGCCTCCTGCAATGGTCTGTGTCCAATCCCCCTTCTTATTCCTTTTGGCTAAGGCCACCTCTTCGGGGATGCTGGATTGTTCTCATACTACCTGTATCTTATCTGAGTGTTGGAATGGTTCCTGGACTGTAGCAGTGGTTATGAAAATTCCAACTTTTGTCCCAATCCCGGTCACTGCGGATCCTGATAAATTCCATATTGTTGAGCTACTTAGAGTCCGCAGAGATTTTGGAATCACAGCGGCTATAGTGACAGCCGTGGTGGTATCTGCTGCTGCAGCGGTTACAGCCGGAGTGGCTATGGCCAATCAAGTACAAACTGCTGCCACCATTAATCAAGTTGTCCAACAAACTTCCAGTATACTTGAATCCCAAAATACAATTAATCAACATATTTTGTCAGGGATTTTAGCTGCCAATCAAAGAATAGATTTACTCCAAGCTCAGGTAGAAGAATTGGCTGACTTGGTGCTTTTGGGTTGTGTTGACCAACGTGCACATTTATGCATAACCTCTGTCAGATTTAATGATTCCAGCAATGCTTCCCGCATCATTGGCGAATATTTGGCCAGAAATTGGTCCATGGAAGCGGAAGACATGATCCAGTCTCAACTAACCCAGATAGCTGTCTTGAATAACACCAGTGTTGATCCCGTGACTTTGGGTCAATTCACCGATTGGATATCTTCTGCTTTTTCCTTTTTTAAAGAGTGGGTGGGGGTAGGCATTTTTGGTGCAATGTGTTGCTTCGGTATGTTTCTCTGTTTGTGGTTTCTCTGTCGCCTCAAGGCCCGCAATGCTCACGATAAGGCTATGATCATCCAAGCTCTTGCAGCTTTAGAAAATGGCAATTCACCTCAAGTCTGGCTTGCGCATCTTAAACAGTAAATCTTTGACATGGTCGTTGCACCCCAAGTTATTATAACATTGCACTGGGATCGGCAAGTCTTTCCTCGTTATTCTCTTAGTGTTGGAAAGCCCTTGCACTCTGCCGGTCTTGGTGCCATTGCACGCAGGTGGGTTTCCACACTAATTCTTCTCTATCGCCTTAAAGTCCGTGCCTTTCTTTCAGGGTGTTGTCAACTCGTTTGTCGTTGTGTACAGCCACAATTCAGCCTCAGCTGTCCCCCTTCGTCCACCTTCATCACGATACAGGATGCGAGGCAAGGCACTGCACTTGAGTGATCCTTGAAGTGGACCTCAAGGAGAGCATGTCCTATTGCATGCGGGTTTGATGTCCACGCCCCGCCCCACGAAAAAAGGCGTCTGCTGATATGGCTTCGGATCTGGGGAAGGGCCCTCCTTAGGTCTGAGCCATACTATGCAGCCACTTCTGCACAGTGGGATAGGACCTCTACTCTCGCCTGCATTGTTTTCAGAAAACAGAAGGGGGGAACTGTGGTGAGCCGCTTCTGCAGATTATGGTCGCCATTGCAGGATGGTGCTGGCTCCACTGTGGTCTGTGACAAACAACTCCTTGTTTGGGAGAGTTGTTGCATGGTTTTTCAGCACCCTATGAGAAAGTTCCACGTGGCAGCTTCGCATTGGGGCTTGGGATGCTTTATTAAGGCTGGGAGGGGCATCCGACAAGGAATTAGAAGAAATATCAAGGGCCTGAATAAACTGCTGAAAGAAGATTCCTGAGTTGCGTCTTCCTTGCGGGCAAGGGGTCGCGACATCACGGCAACAGAAGAATAGGTAAACAAAAGGCCCAAAGCAGGGTTTCTCCACTGAGACTTTCCTGGTCACACTGATAATTGAGTTTTCTGAGATGTTCCCATTCCCTTCAGCTATCCAGTACATGGCCATGTCACAGAGTTTGGAGGTGGTACATATCTTGGACACAAAACCATGATCTTATTCTTGAGATTAGCTAGATTTCAGGAAGAATACCAGAACTTAGGATGGTAGTATGTGTTGCCCATCCACAAGGCAAGCCGCAGACCATTCATAAATTGGGCAGGTTGAATGTTGGGAAGCTTTCTACTAGACAGGACACATCTATCGATGCATTCTCTTTTCTAATGTCTACAACCACGGACTCAGTGGGATACACAGACATTGAAGCACTCGCCTTGTTAAATGACTTACTAGAAACAATTCACAGCAAACCAAACAATCAAACTTTCCTACCTATTCTCAGAACATGAGACAAAACCACAGACCCACATGCACACCCACAACCACACAGACCCCCAAGTAGGTCTGTGACTATCCAGAGTGTCCTCTGACTGGTGAGCCATAATATATTGCCCCATAAGGGGCTGTCCTGTCTCAGATCTAGTCTCCATGGCCAACTCTGTGATGCTGTCAGGAGCCAGCAGTGAGCCACTACCTGATTTCTCAGGAAAGGCCCCTCTTCAGACCTTTCTGGGATTTGGCCATCCTCACATCAGTAGGTACCAAGAAAGACTGACTCTGTCCTTGGTAAATCCAAACAAGTTTGACCACTGGGACTTGGCCTGGGACTGGCTCTGGGTGCCTGGCTTTTTGGATCCTAAGTTCAGAGAGTTCCATAACAAAGGAAGTGAGGTGAGGTCACTTCCCTCAGGAACTGAATGAGGTCAGTACATTGGCAACCACTTTGTCCTAACAGTTGCTTCCAGATTCTGATGAGATGGAGGCTGCACCTACTTCTGTGACATTTTAACAATTTAGAATGGTATATCAACCATAGGCACCCGGGAACAGCTCTCCACATAGGCCTTGTTTTGTCCATCTTCTCTACATTAAGAGGGGAGAGGATAATTCAGATACATCCTTTCGTCCTGACCGGGTTGTTTGCCATGGAAGATGACTTTTGCTCTCTAAGGTCCTTCATTGCTGCCTACATCTTCTCAAAAGATTATTTCTGCATGGACTTTTGAAGTTCTCAGCTGGTGGAGGATCCCCTACCTTCCTGTATTGAAAGACCAACTGTGTCCCTGCTCTTCTGTAAAGTGAGATTGAGGGAACAGTGTATGGTTAGGGTTAATAGCGTGTTCGATTTGGGTTAGGAATCATTCTGCTATATGAATAATGGTATTGGGAACCTGTGATATTTATAAGAATATAGACGTGAAATACATGCATGAGATCAGAGACCTAGGAAAGATTTGAAGCCCAGAAATGCATTGTACCCTTGATTGGTATACTTAGCTTGAATTATGTTCTCCACCAAGGTCTCAGATAAATCGATATACAATGGCATAGGACCCTGTACCTCGGGTGATTGAATGTAGAAGAGAACATCCAGTCAAAAAGGGATAGTCCGTACGATTAGGAAGATACTCAGTATGTTTAGGAAGAATAGTGAGTCTAGGAGTTGGACCAAAAGTTCTTTTGCAATAGGGTTTCGGTTTGAGAATGTAAATGTCAGCACATGTGAAGGGACAGTCACAATGATGAACTGAGGAAAATATGTAGGAAAGCAGATATCAATAGGGACCTTAGGAAATCAGGCAAAGTATAAGGTGAGTGATAGGATTGGATATTGTCAACAGGCGTGAGGTTGAATATATAATCTTAGGAAGAAACAAATATGTAGTCACCAATAGGATTGACATTTGAGAGCATTAGGCAACATGGACATGGATGTTTTTAGTAATCCATGCTCACTTTCCATTTAGGCTCTGGCACAATCATAAGTGTGACCTTTGCCTTTTGTGTCCAGAGTACTTCTGTGGTAAATGTATATGTAGATAAGGTGACATGAGTATTTCTTACACCATTACAGGGAGCAATATTCTGAAAACTTATACATTATTACTGGGGCTACAAATAGGTGTACACTGTGTTGATGATTATAGAGATGATGCATGAATAGACCATATTGTGAATAAAGTATATTACTGGTTCCAACTTTATATAATGGATTGAATTTACATCTGAAAATATATAGGAAATCTTATATTGATATATACACATTCATTCCAATCAGTTATATATCTAATGGTAATATTAGGGTTACGGTTTATCATGAAGAGTGTGTGAGTTTTGCTTCAAAAATAATTATGGAATCGAAAAAATGTTTTTAGAAAGAAGTCTAGTGAAAGGACCAATAAAGAAACAAGGAGGAACACATGTGTTCTGAAGTAGGAAGTAATTGAATGTGAACCAAATGCCTATAAATTTGTGAACATGTGGATGAAAATATATATCCTATGATGTCCAAAAACTGAAGAAATTGTAATGTACCAGTGTTGAATAAAAATGAACTTCAAAATACACATCATGTCCCATAGGAATCTACTTGCATTGATGTTAAACTGGGTCAGTTACTGTTGAAATATTAGGATTTGTAAGCACCATTCAATGAAGTTAGTTTTCAGTACTAGGAAACCAATATGTATTTCAGCTGGTTTAGTATTTCTGAGAATAATCTTGTGAAATGTTGTTTATAAATACACATGCAGGAACATGAATGAATTTATGGAGTGTATAATAAGACACATATATTTCATATTTTGGAAAATCTGGAGAATACACACACACACACACACACACACACACACACACACATTAATATGTAGCAATACATATGCCAATCGAAATTCATCATGAAATATAATTCATCCACATATCCAAAAATATTCATTTTAATGAACATGGATTTATGTATAATGTTTTTCACTAGGAAGCTCACCCATAGGTTGAATTTTCAGTTCCATCAGTATTTAGGGGGAGTCATCTCTTCTCATAATTTTTATATTACAAAGTCAGTGAGCTCACAATAATGTACATGTGATACCATGTAGGATACTATACATGCATAAAAAAATACATGTGCTGAATAGGCTACAGAGTAAGGAAGACAGGAATTTACATATGTGGTAACTTTAAAAACTAATGGAGAAATATTACAATGAAAAGTTGACTAGATTTATAGCACATACACTTGATAAAGCAGAAGTCAAATCCAAGTATGCACCATGCTTCCTATGAAAGGCCTGTATTTATATTCAGTTAGGTTTCTTTTCTCCAGGATATTAGGATTAGTACTCAGAGTCTAGTAGGGTATGGGTTAGTGTCAGGGATTCAGTATTTCAAATGGAAAATATGAAAATGAATCTAATGTGCATGCAAACATGTGCTACACATAAATCTTCCCACTCTCATCCAGAACAATGCCTAGACATAACCATCGCTCCAAGTAAGACACAATTAGAGGAAAGGAGTTAGAAAATCTGTGAATACATATGTGGAAGGGAAAATGCTCAGGAGTTCACAACACTGGAGTTGGAAGAACAGTTTCCAAAAGTAAGGGAGAGGGTAAACACTCCACAAACATCGAGCTCTGCTGGTCTAAAGACTTCGTGAAAAACTTCCTCTAAGGTTGGGCACATGAAATATATGTAATTGTCAGAAGATTTAGCTTCGTTTGTAGTGACACCATCAAATCTGGGTCTGCATCTATGTGACGTGGACGACATGGTTCCTTATTTTCTAATGAACATGATGCAGCAGTTCAGAATTCTCTCTTTGTAGGTAAACTGTGGCCACTGGGAGCTAAGTGTCTCCCCGTGTGGTCTGTGAAGCCATTTGGTCATCCTCCACTTTTTGTGGTGTTTCTTACTGCTACACTGTGAGTTTTGTATTGGCTTCACGAAATACAAGGAGTTCAACTGGGACACAATGCTGGAGGGAGTTCTGTCACGTATGGTTGGTCAGGGTCTCCAAGAGAATGTATGAACCAGGCTTCTATCCCACATAGCTTTCCTCCTTGACTATAGCACCCTGATTCTGAACATTGCCTTGAAACCTCTAAATAAAACAAGATGCCTTTACATATAAGGGTCTGCTGCCTGCACCTTGTCAGTCACAAGGCTTTTTGAAGCCAATGGCAGATCCAGGTGGTCCTACTAAATATATTTATTTACACACCTACCGTCCACTGCTCTACATCCACTACTCAGCATGCTCCAACTTACTGGTATCTCTGTTCTTCACCATTTTCACAAAACCCAGTCAATCAAGGCACTATTTGGTACACTCATGATCATCAACATGATATCCAAAGGTTCTCCAGTGCCATCTGGTAATGGGAATTTCAAAAATTTCATGGTACTTGTTTAGCCATTTTTCAAGGATGAAATTGAAGGCACTGTGGATTTCAATTCAGGAACCATTAAATGGTGAGGAAGCTAATTTCAATGAAAGCTCTGGAGAATTCTCACAGGCAAGGCTTCCCAAAAAGTGGCCAAAAGGTCACATGAATCCAGGCACAATGATGTGTACTATGTGAGGTCCATGTGTTTTCTGACTCTCAACTATGGCTGCCAAGTCATTAAAAAAAAACATGTGATAACCTGGCTGAGATTCTCAGTGCTCTATGCAAAGCCACCCTGGACGGAGATCTCAGTTTCCAAGGGCGACTCTCATGCATGGCCTCTTAAATCCCAACACAATTCATGGATATACTTTTCTGAGGTCAGTTCCAGAAATCAGTCTCTAATGGGAATCACAGCAGAGTTCAAGCCAAGGTGGACCCAGTCACCTCTTCCAACTGCCACACAAATGACCACAATTGAAATCAAAACACTCCCACATGGCCCTCATGTTCTTCTATATTGACACTCATGATAAACTCTGGCTGGAGTTTTCCAAAAGGGGAGCATCCCTAGTCAGTGTCCAAAATAACCTCCGTTGCCCCTCATTTGCCTAAAGTCAGGGTGGCCTGGACACCCTTCCTGTGAACCAGGAATGATCAAATAGGCCTGCCGTTAATACTTCTCAATTATCAAAATTGAGGTCTTCTGACTGTGGGGTTTAGACTCTTTATGTGAATTAGTGTCATGAGAAATCACTAGCACCTATGGGCTAGCCTCTGCAGGGCTTTGAAGAACTCATTTGATCCAAAGATCCCTCTTCTCACTTGATGGAATTCAGGAATCTTACAGAGGAAGGCGAGAGACTTCATCCACAATGACTGCTCTTTTGGCCATTTTGGTATTGGACACATGGGATCTTTCTTTAGATCCATCAGGTGCTGAGAATCTAAGCCACAGCCTCACACAGGGTCAAGAGGCTGATTCAGACACATCCGTTTCCAAAGCAATTAAGCAAAGAGCCACAGATGATGCCCATTTATTTCCATTTGAAAACTGTTTTCTTCAGGCTTCACAAAGAGGTGGCCTGAGGCAAAAAACTTTCTGACATTCAGAGCAACAGAACAATAGGTAATTAGAAGTCCCAAAGCAGGGTTTTTTTCACTGAGACTTGTCAAAAGCCAGTGGTGAGCCACTACCTGCTTTCTCATAAAAGGCCCCTCTTCAGAGCTTTCCTGGCATATGGACATCCTCACATCTGTAGTTACCAAGATAGACTGACTCTGTCTTTGGTAATTCAAAACTAGTGACACCACTGGGAGTAGGACTGGGACTGGCTCTGTATGCCTGGCTCCCTGGATGCCAAGTTCCATCACCAAAGAAGTGAGGTTAGGTCACTTCCTTCAGGAACTGAATGAGGTCACGGCCTTGGCAACCACTTTGTTCTAACATTTTCTTCCAAGGGTCCCATGAGATGGAGGCTTCCCCTACTTCCTGTGACACTTTCACATGTTAAAATGGTATATCAACCATAGGCACCTGGGAACAGCTCTCCACACAGGCCTGATTTGGTCCATCTTCTCTACATTAAGAAGAGAGAGAGGCCGATTAAGACACAACCCTTCACCTGACCAGGTTGTTTGCCATGTAAGATGACTTGTGCTCTCTCAGGTCCTTCATAGCTGCCTACGTATTCTCCAGGGATCCTTTCAGCATGGACCTTTGAAGTTCTCATCAGGTAGAAGATCCCCTACATTCCAGTATTAAAAGACCAACTCTGTCCCTGCTCTTCTGTAAAGTAAGATTGAGGGAACACTGTATGTTTAGGGTTAATAACAGGTTCAGTTTGGGTTAGGAATCATTTTGTGGATGAATACTGGTATTGGCATCCTGCGATACCAATAAGAATATAGAGGTGAACTGTATGTATGAAAACAGAAATCCAAGAAAGATTGGAAGGCCAGAAAAGCATTGGGCTCTTGATTGTGATACTTAGAATTGAATTACGTTCTGCACAGATGTCTCAGATAAATCGATATACAATGGCATAGGACCTTGTACCTTGGATGATTGAATGTAGAAGAGAACATCAAGTCAAAAAGGGATAGTCGGTAGGATTAGGAAGATAGTAGGTAGGTTTAGGAAGAAGGGTGAGTGTAAGATTTGGAATAAAATTTCTTTAGCAATAGGATTTCGGTTAGAAAATGAATTAAAATGTAAGCACATGTGAAGAGTCTGTCACAATGATGAACTGGGGAAAATATGTAGGTAAGCCGATATCAATAGAGACATTATGAAATCAGCAAAGTAATAAGTGAGAGATAGGCTTAGACATTTCAAAGGGTTGAGTTTGAATATGCAATCTTAGGAAGAAACAAATATGTAGTCACCAATAGGATTGACATTTGAGAGCATTAGGCAACTTGGACATGGATGATTTTAGTAATCCATGTTAATTTTCCATTTAGGCTTTGGTACAATCATAAATGTAAATTTGAATTCTGTGTCCAGAATATTTCTGTGAATAAATGTATATGTAGATAAGGTGACATGAGTATTTCTTCCACCATTTCTGGGAGCAATATTGACTGACTACTTCTGACTGATAGGTACAGATTCTTTATGTGATTTGGAGTCATGAGAAACCCAAGCACTTCTTCAGGTCTTGAAGAACTCATATGACCCAAAGGATCCCTATTCTCACTTGATGGATGTCAGGAATTGTTGGGAGCCATCAGCCAAGTAGGTATGACAATTTCCTTGCCAGCGTACCCCCATGTTTCTTTAGTGGAAGGACTCATGGAAATAGGACATTTTCCAGGACATTGCATGTAAGGTGACCTTGCTCAAGGACCAGGGCAGGATCCGTGTTTAGGGTGTTCCCCCTTTAGAATAGGGCAGTTTAGCATAATAGGAGATTAGGGTGTTCCCCCCTTAGAATAGGGCGTATCCTGCTGCTGATTTCCTCTTGAGTTCTTAGGGTCAGACAGTATATTTTGGGAGACAGAAGCCCATGTGGAGTGGATTTGGGCAGAGTAGTGGATTTGGGCAGAGGTGGATTTGGGCAGAGAACGTGGATTCCCCCAGAATGTGTTTGTAGACGGCCAGTGTGAGTTCGGGAATAAAGAATTGCTGTTTGAATCTACAAGTTGTGTGGTGGCTCGTGATTTGTGCCCAGCCAGAGACTGCGGCAAGGAATCTAACAGAGGAAGGGAAGATACTTCATCCACAATGACTGAACTTTTTGCCATTTTGGTTTTGGATGCACACATGGGATCTTTCCTTAGATCCATCAGGTGCTGATAATCTAAGTCACAGCCTCACACAGGGCCAAGAGGCTGATTCAGACACATCCCTTTCCAAGGAAATTAAGCAAAGAGCCACAGGTGATGCCCATTCACTTCCATTTGAAACCTGTTTCCTTTAGGCTTCACAAAGGGGTGACGTGAGGATAAGACCTTCCTGACATTCAGGGCAACAGAAAAATAGGGAAGCAAAAGGCCCAAAGCAGGGTTTCTGTACTGAGACTTTCCTGGTCACACTGTCCCTGCTCTTCCGTAATGTTAGATTGAGGGAAAAGTGTATGGTTAGGGTTAATAACACGTTCGATTTGCGTTAGGAATCATTCTGCAGGACGAATATTGGTACTGGGAATCTGCAATATTTACAAGAATATATAGGTGAAATATAAGTATAAAAACAGAAATCTAGGTAAGATTTGAAGCCCAGACGGGCATTGGGCCCTTGAGTGGGTTACTTAGCTTTGAATAATGTTCTGCACAGATGTCTCAGATAAATCGATATACAATGGCATAGGAACTTGTACCTTGGATTATTGAGTGTCGAAAAGTACATCAAGTCATAAAGGGAAAGTCCGTAGGTTTAGGATGATAGTCTCTAGGTTTAGAAACAACAGTGAGTATAGGATTTGGACCAAAAGTTCTTTAGCAATTTCTTTTCAATAAGAGAGTGAATGTAAATGTCAGCACATGTGAAGAGTCAATCACAATGATGAACTGGGGAAAATATGTAGGAAAGCAGATATCAATAGACACATTAAGAAATCAGCAAAGTATAAAGTGAGGGATAGGATTAGACATTTTCAACAGGCTTGAGGTTGAATAAATAATCTTAGGAAGAAACAAATACATAGGATTTATCAATAGGATTTACATTTGAGAGCATTAAACAACGGGGACATAGATATTTTTAGTAATCCTTGCTCATTTTCCTTTTAGGCTTTGCTACAATCATAAGAGTGAGTTTTGCTTTCTGTGTCCAGAATATTACTTTGTTAAAATTTATATGTAGATCAGGTGACATGAGCATTTCTTCCACCATTACTGGGAGCAATATTTTGAAGACGTAATTGGGGAACAAAGTAGAGTACCCTGTGTCAATGTATATAGAAATAATGTATGAATAGACCATACTGTGAATAAATTATATAACTGGTTCCAACTTTAAATAGTGGATTGATTTGATATCTTAAAATATACAAGAAATCTTAAATTGATATACATACATTCATGATAACCAGTTATACACTAACGGTAATATTAGGGTTATGGTTTATCATGAAAAGTGTGTGAGTTTTGCTTTAATTATGATTATGGAAATCGAAAATAATGTATTTGGAAAGAACTCTCATGAAAAGACCAGTCAAGAACCTTGGAAGAATATATGTGTTCTGAAGCAACAGGTGATTGAAATTGAAACAAATGTCTATAAGTTTGTGAACTTGTGGTTGAAATATATATCCTATTTTGTGCATAAACTGAAGAAATAGTAATGTACCTCTGTTTAATAAATATGAACCTAAAAATACACATCATGTACCATGGGACACTGCTTGCATTGTTGCTGAACTAGGTTTTACTGTAGAAATATTAGGATTTGTATGCACCATTCACAGAAGTTAGTTTTCAGTACTAGGAAACAGATATGTATTTCAGGTGGATGAATATTTCTGAGAATAATCTTGTGAAAAGTTGATCATAAATTCACATACATGAATATGAATGATTTTAAGGAGTGTATAATAAGATTCATGTATTTCATATTTTGAAAAATATAGAGAGTGTGTATATATATATAAATATATACACACACACACACACACACACACACACACACACAGACAGACATTAAAAACAAGCAATATATTTGCCAATCGAAATTCATCATGAAATATATATCATCCACAGGTGCAAAAATATTTATTTCACCGAAAATGGATTTATGAATAATGTTGTTCTACTAGAAAGCTCACCCATAGGTTGAGTTTTCAATTCCAACAGTATTTAGGAGGAGTGATCTCTTCTCATAACTTGTATCTGCCTCGTCTGCAACCTCACAAAAATGTAGGTGTGATAACAGGTAGGATTCTATATGTGCATATAAAAATACATGTGCCGAACAGTCTACAGAGAAAGGAGACACCAATTTGTTGAGAGCCACAGCTGAAGGGGCCCCAGCAAACTTCCAGCTCCCAGAAACATCCACCTGCCAGGTGATTGTTGGCTCACAGCGGCCCCAGCAACATCTAGCTGATTGGCTCCTCTGTGGTGATGCTCATTGGAGATGCTCATTGAGCTTTTTCCCCGCCCTTTCCGACTGCCAGCTGATGATTGGCTCAGAGCAGCCCCAGCAACATCTAGCTGATTGGATCCTCTGCGATGATGCTCATTGGGCTGTTTCCCTGCCCTTTCAGACCACAGAGCTGCTCATTGTGGGACTTTTTTGGCTCCACCCACGTGACCCAGCCAAACGGCATCAAGAGGAGGAGGATTGTGGGAGGTGGAGAGGCTTGTGGGTGTGACAGAGACTTTACAAGGAAGCCAGTGATGGCAGTTGGGCTCTGAGGGTTTTTTTTCCTGAGGAGCTGTTTTGTTTGTCATTTGTGGTTCTAAAAATAAAGTTTGTTTCTTTTGAAAAGTGGCTCTTGAATCATGCCCAGGAAGACTGCAGCGTTTGGTGGCTCGCATGGGGAGTGACTGAGGGTAAGTGATAAGGTAAACTGCTCTCCCCTGAGGGCAGGGTGAGAGGATGGGTAGCCATTTTAGGATTCCTCTTTTGTTTTGCTTCAATTTTGTTTTAACTTGCCTGTCCATAGAGATGAGTGAGATGGAAGAGAAACCTCTCACATCTGAGGAAAAATTATTTACGTCTGAGGAACAGATACTGAGAAAGGACTGATTCACATGTCAGGAGGATAGAAAGGCCATAATGACTTTTTGTTGTTCTCTTTTTATTTCATTCTGTCTCGGTTTTGTTTGGCATCATCTTGTTGGGTTGTATTATAGTAGAAATACGGGATCAGAAATTAGTAAAAAACAAACTGAAAGACTGTTAAGTAAATTGTTAGAGGAAGGAGGCATCTCATTAAAGTCAAGAACAGTCAGGGCATACGTTGATACAATACAAAAATGTAGCCCATGGCTTTTTAAGGAGGAGTTGTTAAATATACCATAATGGAACCATCATGGTGAAGATTAAAAAGAGGAGAAAAGAACAGCCCAGGGACTCTGCCAGTTGAAACATTGCCATTGAGGACGTTCATATCTGTTTTGCTTAGTCCAAAGACTTTAGTTCAGACAAAGATAGAGGAACAAAGCTTAGGACAGAAAATGCCATCAGGGGAAAAGTTACAAAAGGAGACTGCTACTAACAACTTTCTATCATCAGAGGGTGTAAGTGTCCAACCAACAGTGCCACCTCTACAGGAGACTGTTACTAACACCATTCTATCACCAGAGTATGTAAATGTCCAAATAACAAGGCCACCTCCATATGCTGGGAGGCACCCAAACCCCGCAGTTGATAGTTCGGATCCTGAGACAGGATCTCAAGTATTAACATGCCCTTTATTTGAGGTAGGAGGGCAGTGAATTCACCATGCTTTAAATTTCAAAATAGTGAAGCAGCTAAAAGAGGTTGTAACAACCTATGGTCCTCAAGCACCCCTCATTGTAAGCTTGGAGGAATCCATTAACAACTTGAATATGACGCCAGTAGATTGGGCTAATATGTGTAAAGCTGTGCTAAATGGAGGTCAATACCTGTTATTGAAGGTTGCCAATGAGGAATTTTGCAAGGAGACGGCTAGGCGAAATGCAGAAGCTGGTTATTCTCAGAGAAATCTAGATATGTTGTTAGGAAAGGGACCCTATGAGGATCAGCAGCAACAAATTGCATATAATCCTGGTGTATACACACAAATTGCTGCAGAGGCAGTTAGGCCATGGAAGACTTTACAAGGACATGGAGGTTTACAAGGTCAATTATCTAAGGTAATACAAGGAGCTAATGAATCTTACGCTGAATTTGTAGATAGGCTTATTCAAATCGCTACCAGAGTTTTTTGGGAATACAGAACTAGCAATGCCATTAATAAAACAACTGGCTTATGACCAAGAAAATAGTTGGTGTAGAGATATCATTAGACCATGGAAACATGAAGATTTAAACACATATATTAAATTATGTAGAGACATTAATGAATAAGAGCAAGTCGTGGCAGCTGCAGTAAAACAGGCTTTAGATGCCAGAGACATCAATGAACAAGGGCAATTTGTGGCAGCTGCAGTAGAACAGGCTTTAGATGCAAGGCCAGGAACATGCTACAATTCTCAACAAACAGGATATTTTAAGAGGAATTGCTCCATAGGAGGAGGGTTTAACAAAACTAGATACCAAATGAGCAGAATAATGGGTATTTGCCCACGATGCCATAGAGGGAGACACTGGGCTAATGAATGCCGTTCTCAAACCCCCATAGAGAATACCTCATTATCAATAAACGAACAAGGACCAGCTGTTTACCCACGATATCATGGAGAAAGGCATTGGGCTCGATTGCCAAAAATGGACAGGGGTCCCAATGCACTGGGGCCAAAAACCACAAATATACAGAGCACTGGAGGAACACAGCAACCCCATCAGGGTAGTGCCCAGGACACATTGTCCATCATACGCCTCATCAGACAAATCAGAGAGAGTGCAGGGTTGGACATCTGTGCCTCCGCCATATCAGTACTAACTGCAAAGATGGGGGTTCATATCATTCACACAGGGGTGAAAGGACCTCTTTCCAAAAAATCAGTAGGCTTATTATTGGGACGCAGCTCTTCTAATCTAAAAGGACTTATGATAAGTCCTTGGGTAATTGATCGCTTCATTATGAAGGTGAAATAAAATTTATAGCCATTTCTCCAAAGGACATATCAGTAATTGCACCAGGAGATAGAATAACACAGTTACTAATAATACCCAGGTTACATGATAAATTTTCCAGTCATGCTGTAGAAAGAGGTTCCAAGGGATTAGGCTCCACAGGTTTAGATTGGGCTATGCTTTCTTTAAATTTAGATTCTCGCCCCATGCTAAAACCAAATATTCAAGGACATGAATTTAATGTGCTACTGGATACAGGTGCAGTCCTTAGCATCATCTCTCATCAAGAATGGCCAAAACATTGGCCATTACAACAAGCCACTCAAACGCTTTGAGACCTAGGAGTGGCGACTAATCCCCATAGAAGTGCAATGGTATTAGATTGGAATGATTCTGAGGGATGTGAAGGAACTATACAGCCATATGTATTGGATCATCTTCCTGTAAATTGATGGGGACGAGATGTCCTAGATCAATTAGGTTTGACATTAACAAATAACATCAATCAAAATGCACCCACTATTATGGCTAGAGAAGGTTTTTTGAAAGGAAAAAGATTAGAAAAACTAGAACAAGGTATAGCAGCAGCAATTCAAATAGACCAAGCAACAGACAGACTTGGGTTGGATTTTCAGAAAGGGCCACTGAGACAATAAAAATTACTTGGAAATCAGAAAGACCAGTATGGGTTCTTCAGTGGACCCTGACTAAAGAAAAGATACAATCACCCCAGGACCTGGTCAAACAACAATTAGCGGAAGAACATATACAACCTTCTGTATCTCCCCATTATACTCCCATTTTTGTCATCAAAAAGAAATCTGGTAAATGGAGATTATTGCAAGACTTAAGAGCCATTAATAATGAGATCGTTATTTTTGGACCTGCTCAGTCGGGGATCCCTCAATTGTCTGCTTTGCCAAAAACTTGGTATGTTTTAGTTATACATATTAAAGATTTTTTTTTCAATTCCAATTCTTCCTGAGGATAGTCCACGTTTTGCATTTACTATCCCTGCACTGAATCATGAAGGTCCTGATCAGAGGTATGAGTGGAAAGTACTCACTCAAGGGATGCCTAACAGCCCAACTATGTGTGAAATTTATGTTAACAAAGTAATCCAGCCACTTAGAAATCAAAATTCTGAAATACAAATATTTCACTATATGGATGATGTATTATTAGCACACAAAGGTAAAAACGCATTGCTAGAATGTTATGCAACACTTACAAACTTATTAAAAATTATAATCTAGAGATAACAATTGATAAAGTACAATTAAATTTTCCAATTAATTATTTAGGAGTTCTATTATCCTCAACCATGGTCAGTCCACCAAAAATTCAAATACGAGTAGATCAACTGCAATCAATTAATGACTTTCAAAAGTTATTAGGAGACATAAATTGGATAAGGCCTTATCTAGGTATACAAAGAGGAGAGTTGGGACCTTTATTTGATATCCTAAAAGGTCCATCTGATCCAAATTCACCCAGAATGTAAACGCCTGAATCAAGAAAGGCATTAAAAATCATTGAAACATATATGGGAAATATGCATTTGGATAGATTTGATAAAATATTGCCTTTATTATTTATTGTACTACCAACAAAAAATATTCCTACAGGAGTATGTTGGCAAGAAGCTCCATTATAATGGATTCATTTTTCTTATTCTTCTAACACAATAATTAATAGGTATCCCAAGGCTAACGGACAATTAATACTCATAGGAATAAAAGCAGCAAAGTGAGTGTTTGGAATTTCTCCCAACAAAAGTATTACTCCATACACTATGAATCAAATTGATTAATTAGCTAATGAGTTAAATACTTGGGCAATAATCATGTGTAAATCTAATATTTCTTTTGATACCCACTTACCATCTAATCTTATATTGTCTTTTTGGTCATCTCATCCTGTAATTTTTCCAAAAATGACAAGAAAACACCTATCATGAATGCTCCAAATATATTCATTGATGGGTCAAATAATGGTACAGCAGCAATTGTTACACCTGATCAAACTGTTACATTTTTAATACCCCAACAATCAGCTCAAAAGGTAGAGCTTAATGCAGTATTATAAGCTTTTGTGATGTTTAAAGATTCTGTGTTTAATTTATTTTCCAATAGTCAGTATATAGTTAATGCTATAGTATCCCTTGAAGATGCTGGTAGGATTTCCCCTTCCTCTACTGTTTTCTCTTTCCTTTCCACTATACAAAGTCTAATCTGGGACAGAAAAGATCCATTCTTAATAGGACATATCAGGGCACATCCAGGATTGCCTGGAGCCCTTAGTTTGGGCAATGATTTAGCAGATAAAACTACACATGACATACATACATATTTTCTCTACACTAGAAGAAGCTATAAATTTTCATAAAAAGTTGCATATCAATGCTAACACTTTACAAAAGCATTTCAAAATAACTAAGTAACAAGCTAGACAAATAATAAAACAATGTCAAAATTGTGTGACCATTTTACCACAAGTTAATCTTGGAGTCAATCCTAGAAGATTGATACCTAACCATATTTGGCAGATGGACGTCACACACTTGCCAGAATTTGGAAAATTAAAATATTTGCATCTTACAGTTGATACTTCTTCTGGATTTTTGTTGGGCTCCCTTCATGCTGGAAAAAAACTAAAGATGTTGTAGCTCATTGCTTACAAAATTTTGCCACTTGGTCATTCCAAAAGAGTTAAAATAGATAATGCCCCTGGTTATACTTCTAACTCTTTTAAACAATTTTGCTCATCATTTGGCATTACTCATATAACAGGAATCCCATGCAATCCACAGGGACAAGGCAGAGTTGAAAGAGCACATCAAACTATTAAAATGTACTTATTAAAGTAAGAAGACGGAATTGGGAAGAGATATAAATTCCCCAAAGATGAACTTAAAAAAACCCTTTTTAACTCTAAACTTTTTAAATTTGGATTTTCAGGACTTAGTGCTGCAGAAACGCATATGTGTCCAAAAAATGTGTATAAGCCCAAGGTACTTTGGAAAGGATATTCTAACAGGACAATGGAAAGGTCCTGACCCATTAATTTTCTAGAATTGGGTGTCTGTTTGTGGGTTTCCACAGGAATAACAGCAGCCGATTTGGATTCCAGAGAGATTAACTAAGGTTCTGACCCAGTGATTGCCTAAAGTCGGGGGTCTGTTTATGTGTTTCCACAGGGAGAACAGCAGCTGATTTGGATTCCAGAGAGATTAACTAAAGCAATTTCTATAGACCAAAATAAGATGATTTGGCTCAAATCCATAACAGCTGATGTGCAAAACTCCAGTTTGGCTATCCTTACATCGGTGACAGAACAGGGATGCTTTTTTCAATATCTATTTTATTATTGCCCTTTACCACATCATGAAGTTCTCTTTTGTTTTTTTTTTTTGAGCTCATACAGACCTAGGTTAATGTTTTGCTGATCAGTTCTATTTTTTGTCTATAGAGTTTTTAAACATTGCAATGATGATTTCACCTGTAAAAAGTTATAAGGCCTTTACTATTATATTATGTGTTGTATGTATTTATTATGTGTGCACACTTGTGTTTTGTGTTATATGTTTGAATGTGTGTATGTCCATATATCATATATGATGAGTGCTCATGAAAAAATGGGTCCATTTTTTTTTAATTCACGTGAATTAAATAGTTTAATTTAAATGGGGTAAACAACTGTTCAGGATTGTTTTAATATGTGAAAAAATAGGAGGTTAACAGACCTGTTTTTTTACTTTTACCTTTTTTTTCATTATATTTAATAATTCTCTTCAAGATAAAGTAAATTGTTATGAAAATTGTTTTCTTTTAGTGCCTTCTGGAATGTTACATAATTTTTTCTTTAGCCATTATTGCCAGAATTCCTATCTTTATCCCAGTGCCGGTGAAGACAAAGATAAAACCAATATACAGGTTCTGCAATACCCATCACTGAACTGCTTGCAGAACTTGCTTGGAATATGTATCACTTGTATGCATTGTGAACTCACTTGTATGCATTGTGAACTATCTGCTGGTGCAGCGAATTGTGGTAGTGTTTGGATACTTATGCTGATTCTGTCATCAGTGGTACAATTTTTCCAAAAGGAGCCCTCAATTGGCTTGGTGTATCTTCCCTATTCTCGTTTGATAGAGGTCAGGAAACTTACAGAGGAAGGCGAAAGAATTCATCCACAATGACTGCTCTTTTGGCCATTTTGGTTTTGGATGCACACATGGGATCTTTCTTTAGATCTATCAGATTCTGAGATTCAAAGCCACAACCTCACACAGGGCCAAGAGGCTGATTCAGACACATCCCTTTCCAAAGCAATTAAGCAAAGATCCACAGGTGATGCCCATTCCTTCCATTTGAATACTGTTTTCTTCAGGCTTCACAAAGGGGTGGCCTGAGGCAAAGACCTTCCTAACATTCAGGGCAAGGGAACCATAGGTAAGCAAATTGCCCAAAGCAGGGTTTCTCCACTGAGACTTTTCTGTTTACAATGATATCTGAGGTTTCTGAAATCTTCCCTTTCCCTTCAGCTATGCAGTACATGGCCATCTCACAGAGTTTGGAGGTGGTACATATCTTGAACACAAAACAATGAGGCTATTCTGGAGAGAGGCCAGAATTCAGGAATAAAACAGGAACTTAGGAAGATAGTAGGTGTTGTCTGTCCATAAGACAAGCAACAGTCCATTCATAAAAAGGGCAGAATGAATGCCTGGAAGCTTCCTACTAGACAGGACACCTCCATTGATGCATTCTCTTTTCTAAAGACTACAACAACGGACACAGTGCATATACAGACATAGAAAAACTCGCCTTGTCAAATGACTTACTAGAAACAGTCGACTCCAAACCAAACAAACCACCTTTCCTACCTATTCTCAGAACATGAGACAAAACCATGAACTCACACCCACACCCGCAAAGGAACCTCCTTCCCACAAGTAGGTCTGTGACTATCTGTAGTGTCCTCTGACTGGTGGACCATACTATGTTCTTCCAAAATGGCCTGTCTTGTATCAGAAGAGGCCTTCTTTGCCAACTCTGTTAAGTTGTCAGAAGCCAGCAGCTTTCTCAGGGAAGGCCCCTCTTCAGAGTTCTCATGGCATTTGGCCATCCTCACATAAGGAGGTAACAAGAAATACTGACTCTGTCCTTGGTAAATTCAAACAAGTGTGCCCACTGGGACTGGGAATGGGACTGGCTCTGGGTGCCTGGCTTCCTGGATCCCAGGTTCAGAGAGTTCCATCACCAAGGAAGTGAGGTAGGTCACTTCCTTCAGGAATTGAATGAGGTCAATACCTTGGCAACCACTTTGTCCTAACAGTTGTTTACAAGGGTCCCATGAGATGGAGGCTGCCCCTACTTCCTCTGACACATTCATTAGTTAGAATGGTATATCAACCATAGGCACCAGGGAACAGCTCTCCACACAGGCCTGTTTTGGTCCATCTTTTCTACATTAAGAACAAAGTGGCTGATTCAGACAGAATACTTCACACTGACCGGGTTTTTTGCCATGGAAGATGATTTTGCTATTTCAGGTCCTTCAGAGCTGCCTAAGTTTTCTCCAGGGAACATTTCTGCATGAACCTTTGAGGTTCTCAGCAGGTGGAAGATCCCCTACATTCCTGTATTGTAAGACCAACTCTGTCCCTGCTCTATTGTAAAGTTAGATTGAGGGAACAGTGTATGCTTAGGGTTAATAACAGGTTCGATTTGGGTTAGGAATCATTCTGAGGGATGCATAATGGTATTGGGAACCTGCGATATTTACAAGAATATAGAGGTAAAATATAAGCATGAAAACAGAAATCTAGTTATGATTTGAAGGCCAGAAGTGCATCGGGCCCTTGATTGGGATATTTAGCTTTGAATTATATTCTGCACAGATGTCTCTGATAAATCGATATGCAATAGTATGTGATAGGATCAGACATTTTCAACAGGCTTGAGGTTGAATATATAATCTTAGGAAGAAACAAATATTTAGTCACCAATAGGATTGACATTTGATAGCAGTAGGCAACCTGGACATTGATGTTTTTAGTAATCCATACTCACTTTCCATTTAGACTTCGGTACAAACATTAGTGTGACATTTGCATTTTGTGAAAGAAGTCACATGAAAAGACCAGTGAAGAAACCTCGTGGAAAACATGTATTTTGAATTAGGAAGTGTTGGAATGTAAAACAAAATGCCTATTAATTTCTTAACTTGTTGATGAAATATATACCCTATCATGTGTATTAACTGAAGAAATAGAAATCTACCAGTATTGAATAAAATTGAATGACAAAATACACATCATGTCCCATAGAAATCTACTTGCATTGATATTAAACTGGGTCAGTTACTGCAGAAATATTAGGATTTGTATGCACCATTTACTGAAGTTAGTTTTCAGTACTAGGAATCAAATATGTAGTTCAGGTGGATGAATATTTCTCAGAATAATTTTGTGAAAAGTTGATTATTAATCCACATACATGAAAATGAATGAATTTATTTCACATTTTGAAAAATCTAGAGTGTGTGTGTATATACATAAACACACACACATACACACACACACACACACACACAGACATTAAAAAGTAGCAATATATGCCATTTGAAATTCACCATGAAATATATGTCATCCACAGATCGAAATAAATTCTTTTTACTGAACATGGATTCATGTATAATATTGTTGTACTAGGAAGATCAACAATAGTCTGAATTTTCAGTTCCAACAGCATTCAGGAGGAGTGATCTCTTCTCACAATTTGTATCTGCCAAGTCAGCCACCTCACAAGAATGTACGTGTGGTACCAGGTAGGATTCTATATGTGCATATTAAAATACATGTACTGAATAGGCTACAGAAAAAGGGAGACAGGAATTCACATATTCGTTAACTTTAAAAGCACATGGAGAACCATTTCAACAAAAAATTGACTAGATTTATAACATATACCCTATATAATGCAAAAGGCAATTCCAATGATACATCATTCGTCCTCTTAACTGCTTGTATTTCTATTCTTTTTGGGTTAATTTTCCCCATCATATTAGGATTAGTAGTCAGAGTCTAGTTGGGCATGTGTTAGTGTCAGGGATTCAGTGTTTCAAATGGAAATTTGGAAAATGATTCCAATGTTTATGCAAATATGTGCTACAAAAGTATCTTCCCACTCTCATCCAGAACAATGCCTTGACTTTACCTTCATTACAAGTAAAACACAATTAGAGTGGAAGAGTTAGATAATCTGTGAATACTTATCTGGAATCGAATATGTTCAGGAGTTCACAAACTTGGAGGTGGTAGAGAAGATCCCAAAAGTAAGGGAAAGGGAAAAACTCCACAAACATGGAGCTCTGCTGGACTAAAAACTTCTTGAGTAACTGCCTCTGAGCTTGGGCACTTGAAATATATGTTGTAGTCAGGAGATTTAGCTTCCTTTGTAGTGAGACCATCAAATCTGGGTATGATTCTATGTGACCTGGAATACATGATTTCTTATTTTCCAAAAAACATTAGGAAGCAGTCCTTAATTCTCTCTTTGTAGGTAAACTGTGGCCACTGGGCGCTAATTGTCTACCCTTTTGAACTCTTAAGCCATTTGGTCATCCTCCAGTTTTCCTGGTGTTTCTTGCTGCTGCATTGGGAATTTGGTATTTGCTTTACGAAATACAAGGAATTCAACTGGGACACAGTGCTGGAGGGAGTTCTGTCACGTGTGGTGGGTCAGGGTCTGCAGGAGAATGCACCAACCAGGCTTCTATCCCACATAGCTTGCCTCCTTAACCATAGCAACCTGATTCTAAACATTGGCCTGAATCCTCTCCATATAACATGATGCCGTTACATAGAAGCGTCTGCTGGCTGCACCATGTCAGTCACAAGCCAATTGGAAGCCAATGGCAGATCCACATGGCCCAACCACAGATGTTTTTTTTTTTTTTTTATCACACACCTGCCCATCACTGCACTAGGCCCACTACTCAGCAGGGTCCAACTTACTGGAATCTCTGTTCTACACAATTTTCATGAAACTCAGTCAATCATGTCACTGTCCTGCATATTCATGATCAGCAACAGGACATCCAAAGTTTCTCCAGTACCATCTGGTCATGGGAATTTCAAAAATTTCATGGTATTTATCTAGCAATTTTTCAAGGATGAATTTGGCAGCATGTGGGTTTCAATTCATTCAGGGACCATTAAGTGTTTTGGAAGTTCATTTCAAAGAAAGTTCTGGAGAAATCTCACAGGCAAGGTTTCCCAAAGATTGGCCAAAAGGTCACATAAATCCAGGCCCATTGAGGTCTACAATGTGAGGTCCATGTGTGGTATGACTCTCAACTAAGCCTGCCAAGTCTTTCAGAATAAAATCATGTGATATCCAGCCTGAGATTCCCAGTGATCTCTGGAAAGCCACCCTGGGCCTAGATGTCAGTTTCCAAGGGTGACTCTCATACTTGGCTTCCTAAAATCCCAACCCAATTCATGGCAATACTTCTCTAAGTTCTATTCCTGTACTCAGTCTCTAATGGGAATCACGCCACAGTTCAAACCCAGGTGGACTCATTCCTGTATTATAAGACCATCCATTCCAACTGCCACAAAAATGACCACAATTAAAACCAAAACACTCCCACATGGCCCTGATCTTCTTCCATATAGACACTCATCATATCCTCTGGCTGGAGATTTACATGAGGAATGCAGCCCAAGACAGTGTCCAGAATACGCTCCCTTGCTCCTCGTTTACCTAAATTCTGAGTGACCTGGACACCCTTCCTTTGAACCAGGAGTGATCAAATAGGACTGCCATTAATACTTATCCACTTCTCAAATTTGAGACCTACTGACTGTTGGGTTTAGATTCTTTATGTTAATTGGAGTCATGAGAAAACCCAAGCACCTATGTGCTAGCCTCTGCAGGGATTTGAAGAACTCATTTGACCTAAAGGATCCCTATTCTCACTTGATTGATGTCAGAAACCTTACAGAGGAAGGCGAAAGACTTATCCACAATGACTGCTCTTTTTGTCATTTTGATTTTGGATGCACACATGGGATCTTTCTTTAGATCCATCAGTTGCTGAAAATCTAAGCCACAGCCTAACATAGGGCCAAGACGCTGATTCAGACAAATCCCTTTGCAGAGCAATTAAGCAAAGAGCCACAGGTGATGCCCATTCTTTTTATTTGAAAAAGGTTTTCTTCAGACTTCACAAAGCATTGGCCTGAGGCAAAGACCATCCTGACATTTAGGGCAATAGAACAATAGGTAAGAAAAGGCGCAAAGCAGGGTTTCCACAATGAGACATTACAGGTCAAACTGGTATGTGAGTTTTCTGAGATGCTCGCCATTCACTTCAGCTATTCAGTACATGGCCATGTCACAGAGCTTGGAGGTGGTACATATCTTGGATACAAAGCCATGAGCCTATTATGGATAGTGGCCAGATTTCAGGAAGAAAACAGGAACTTAGGAAGATTGTAGGTGTTGCCCATCAATATGGCAAGCCGCATTTCATTTACAAATTGGGCAGGATGAATGCTGGTAAGCTTTCTAATAGACAGGACACATCAATTGATGCATTCTCTTTTCTAAAATCTATAACCATGGACACAGTGGGATACAGAGACACAGAAACACTCGCATTGTCAAACGACTTACTAGAAACAATTCAGTCCAAACCAAACAAACATCATTTGTACCTATTCTCAGAACAAGAGCCAAATCCACAAACCCACACCCACACCCACAAAGGCACCTCTTTCCCCCAAGTAGGTTGTGACTATTTGGAGTGTCCTCTGACTGTGGGACATTCTGGTTCCCCCGAAATGGCCTGTCCTGTCTCTGATCTTGTGTCCTTTTCCAACTCTCTGAAGTTGTCAGGAGCCAGTGGTGAGCCACTACCTGCTTTCTCATAAAAGGCCCGTCTTCAGAGATTTCCTGCCATTTGGCCATCCTAACATCAGTAGGTACCAAGAAAGATTGACTCTGCCCTCGGGAAATCCAAAAAGTGAAACCACTGCGACTGGGACTAGGACTGGCACTGTTTGACTGGCTTCCTGGATCACAAGTTCAGAGAGTTCCATCACCAAGGAAGTGAGGTGAGGTCACTTCCGTCAGAAACTGAATGAACTCACTGCCTTGTCAACCACTTTGTCCTAAGAGTTGCTTCCAAGCTTCCCATGAGATGGAGGCTGCCCCTGCTTCCTGTGACACTTTCACAAGTTAGAATGGTATATCAACCATAGGCACCCAGTAACAGCTCTCCACAGTGGTCTCATTTGGTCCATCTTCTCTACATTAAGAATAGAGAGGCTGATTCAGACACAACCCTTCACCCTGACCAGGTTGTTTTCAATGGAAAATGACTTTTGCTCTCTCAGGTCCTTCAGAGGTGCCTACATCTTCTCCAGGGATTATGTCTGCATGGACCTTTGAGGTTCTCAGCAGGTGGAAGATCCACTACATTCCTGTATTATAAGACCAACTCTGTCCCTGCTCTTCTGTAAAGTTAGATTGAGGTAAGAGTGTATGTTTAGGGTTAATAACATGTTTGATTTCGGTTAGGAATCATTCTGCTGAATGAATAATGGTATTGGGAACCTGCAATATGTATAAAAATATAGAGGTAAAATATATGTATAAAAACAGAAATCTAACTAACATTTGAAACCCAGAAGGGCACTGGGGCCTTGATTGGGATATTTAGCTTTGAATAAATCGATATACAATGGCATAGGACCTTGTACCTTGGATAATAGAATGTAGAAGAGAACATCCAGTCAAAAAGGATAGTCGGTAGTGAAAGGTTAATAAAATAGGTACTTGTCACTTCCTGTTTTTCCTTATGCTTAACAAAACACTGTTGAAATATTGAGAACTGTTTGCTCGTCTTGTTCCCAGAATGTGCTGTTTCCAACTGCCAAAGTGTAGAATGTACTCCCTCACCCAGTTGCATGCAAACCGACCACTCGCCAAGACCCATCAGTAAACTTCCCTCCCTGCCCTCTCCAAGGAAAGTATATATGTTCTGCTTAAACTGCTCTCAGGGCTCTCTGCTCTATTCAAGTGAGCTCTGAGCCCCAGCATGCTGGACCCCCAATAAACCCTTTGCTGTTGGATAAGACAGTCTCTTGGTGGTCTCTTCCTTCAATGCTCGCCCGACCTTTACATATGGAGATTCCACCGAGTTCTGGCAGCGGCAGACAAGAGACCCTAACGGGCTCCTCTTGGGTTAAGCAAGGCTCCTCTTTCTGGTTTCAGTGTTAATCTTAGGGCTTGGAAAAATGGCTGTCAATGAAGAGCGTGAGCTCTCTCCAATGGTGGCTGACAGACATGTCACAGAGCCACAGGCCACGTCCCTGGGGGACGCCCCAAAGGACTCGGAAAATCGAGGAACAATAGTCTTCTCGACTCAGTGATATTTTGTATCGGATTCGGTATTGCCAGCCCATTGGGTTTTGCTGGCTACTCAGTCCTGGTCTCTGTTTTGGATGTCCATTGAATGTCTTTATTGACTTGTTTTGTCTGTGTCGTCTGTCCTTGCATTCACTCTTTGTGTATCTTTCATTATGGGACACAGTACTTCAATACCCATGTCCCTGACCCTTGATCACTGGACCAAATTTCACTTAAGGGCTCAGAATCTTTCCTTTTTCAGTGAAACGCTAGTCCTGCCAGACTCTCTGTGCCTAAGAATGGCCCACCTTTGGACTTAGATGGCCTCTAGAAGGATCTTTCTGCTTCCCACTAATTTAATAAGCCAGAGATATTGTCTTCCAACTGGGCACACATAGCCATCCGGATGAACAGCCATATATCTTAACTTGTCAGGACCTCTGCAAATCTCCTCCTCCATGGGTGAAGCATTTCCTTGCCCCTGCCCCCACTCCTACTCCTTCGCCCACGATCTCTCAAACCCTCTTCTCCTGCTCCTCCTTCACCCTCTGTTCTCCCTGAGTCACAAGATTTGACTCTACTGGACTCTCCTCCCCTCCTTATTCCCTGCCCTCGTCCCCCAACCACCAACACCCTCTAAGTGATTCCCCTGCAGCTGACTCAGCCTCTCCACCGTTGGACGAAGCCAAGCTACCCCAGCGCCCTCCAGATAACTCATCCGCGGCACACACAGCCCCTCCTCCCCAGGAGGAAGCTGGCCTGGCTAAGGGAACTCGCTGGCGGCGAATGTTTGAAAACCCTGGAACTCCTGTGATGATCCCCCTATGTCCCTATGGGCCAATGATTGACAAAGGCAATGGGGGGAAAATGCAAGCCTACCAATATTGGCCTTTCTCCTCTTCAGACCTATATAACTGGAATAATAACAATCCCCATTTATTCGAGGATTCTACCCGGCTCACATGTCTGGTTGAGTCATTGATTTTTTCAGAGCCGCCTACTTGGGATGACTTTCAACAACTCCTAGGGACTCTCTTTATGACAGAGGAACAAAAGAGAATCCTCCTGGAAGCTAGAAAAAAAATCCTAAGACCAGATGGGAGACTGACATATCTTCCCAACATAATCAAAGCCGGCTTTCCCTAGAATCAACCCAACTGGTTCCCCAAAACTTTGAAGGTAGAAAGCATCTGTCCACTTCTCACCGGGTTCTAATAGTGGGCATCCGAGCCGCCGCTAGGTGACCAACTAATTTGGCCAAGGTAATAGAGATTATTCAAGGGCCTGATAAATCTGCCTCTATGTTTCTAGAGAGAATTATGGAGGCATAGGATATATACTCCTTTCAATACTCATGCAGAGGATCAAAAGGCATCTGTCACAATGGCCTTTATTGGGCATGCTGCCCTGGATATTTAAAGAAAGTTACAATGCTTAGATGGATTACAAGATATGACTTTGAGAGATTTAGTCAGAGAAGCCGAGAAAGTATACTATAAAAGAGAAACTGAGGAAGAGAAGGGAGCAAAGGGAGGATAAAAGAAACAAAAGACAGACTAATGAGTTGACTAAGGTCCCGGTCACAACAACCAATGGGCCAGAAAATAAGAAACAGGGAGACAGGAAGGGATACCTGGTCCCACGCCAGAGGCCCCCCTGACCTCAGATCAATGTGCCTACTGTAAAGAAAGAGGACACTGGGTTCAAGAGTGCCCTAGAAAAAGACAGCCACGGGAGGCAGCCATTCTGACTCTTGAGGATGACTACAAAAGTTGGGGCTCAGATCCCCTCCCCAAACTCAGCGTAACTTTTGAAGTGGAGGGGACCCCAGTGAACTTTGAAGTCAATACAGGGGCAATAAACTCAGCCCTTAAGGCCCCATTAGGCCCTCTATCAAATAAAAGGTCTCTAGGTCAAGGGGCTAATGGCTGTAAATGTCGGGCTTGGACAACTAAGAGGACCATGGACCTGGGGAAAGAAAAAATCCATCACTTTTTTTTAGAAATCCCTGAATGCCTGGCCCCATTGATGGGCAGAGGTCTGCTCACCAAGCTCCGGACCAAAATAAGTTTTAACCCTGAAG
This sequence comes from Callospermophilus lateralis, assembly GCF_048772815.1. NCBI lineage: Eukaryota > Metazoa > Chordata > Mammalia > Rodentia > Sciuridae > Callospermophilus > Callospermophilus lateralis. The sequence goes on from NW_027517127.1 coordinate 3,264,629, forward strand.
GCCCCCCAAGTGGAATTTCTAAATCTTCCAGTAAAAACTCCTACAGTCATGGCTCTAACTATGTCAGTAGAAAATGCATATCAACTCACTCACCTTGGTTCAAAGAAACTGCAGGTATTTCTGAAGTATCAAAAACAGAGTTTTCCACTAACAGACTCACAGCAAAATGAAATAACTGAATGGGTATAAAAACCCTGTTGCTTCCATCAATTGCTTAATGCTTACCCTTTCAAGCTTCCTGCAGGAAAGCACCTACGAGGAACCAGACCAGGACAATTCTGGGAAGTGGACTTTACTGAAATTAAGCCAGCAAGGTATGTACATAAATATCTCCTAGTCTTTGTAGATACATTTTCAGGATGGATTGAAGCCCTCCCCACAAAAAGAAAAAAGAAGAAAAGAAACAGCACAAATGATGCTCAAGAAGATAGTGGAAGATATTTTTCCAAGATACGTCCTGCCTAAGGTAACAGAGTCTGATAATGCACAGGGGTTCATGGCCCAGGTAAGTCAGGGGTGAGCCAGGAACCTGGGGGTTAATTGTAAGTTATATTGTGCTTATAGACCCCAGAGTTGAGGACAGGACAGGGTGAAAGAATGAATAGAACCATTAAAGAGACCTTAACAAAATTCAGCTTAGCGACCAGCATAAAAGATTGGACTATGCTCCTGCCTTATGCAAATTTTCATGCAAGAAATACTCCCTCTGTTTCTTGAGTAACCTCACCCCCTGCGAAATTCTCTATGGGGCCCCTCCACCAGTAAGGGACCTAACCCCAACTCTAAGACCTAACGATCCCTTCCACACCCCCTTTCTTGACAGACTTAAAGCTCTTGAAAGAACTCAGCGATACCTATAAAAACAGCTTGCCACTGCCTACCAAACTGGGGATGAGGGGACTCCACATCAATATCAATTAAGAGACTTCATCTATGTAAGACACCATCAGGTGTCATCCCTGGAACCCCGCTGGAAAGGACCATACCAGGTGCTACTTATAACACGTACAGTGGTAAAGGTAGACGGAATCACTTCCTGAATCCATGCCTCTCATCTCAACCCTGCGCCCTGTCCAGACTCTTTCTGCAAACTGTAAAAGACTAGTAACACTTTCAAATTGCGTATTCGCCATGTGGATAAGGCTATAGACTGACCCCTTGGCCACAAATAGTCCTAACCCTCATTAGCCCGTTCAGCAGCGATGGCTGATCACAAATCCTACTGGAGAAAAAGTATAATCTAACTTGCATACAGCCATCTTAGGGACCTGGTGGCCATCTCTCCACCCAGACATTTGTCAGTTGGCTATAGGTCTTTCCTATTGGGATATCCCTGATGAAGAGGATCCCACTAAAATACCATTAAATACCCTCCATACCATAGGTAATGGAAACAAACATTATTGATGTGGGGACACGCGAGCCAGATGCAGGTTGGCTAGCCTGGATTACTATGTTTGCCTGCCAGACTATCAAAGCCACAAACAGTCACGGCTGTGTGGGGGAAAAGCCGACTTTTTCTGTAAGTCATGGGGATGTGAGCATACAGGGGCTGCCTGATGGAACCCAAACTCCTCATCTAATTCAGTACAGAGCATTGGCCATACTACCAATTAGATAACAAAAACCGATGGCCCCCAGAGGGGTCTCTAGATCCTCAAATTCTGTGTGACCTTTTTTTTTTTAAAGAGAGAGTGAGAGAGAGAGACAGAGAGAATTTTTAATATTTATATTTTAGTTTTTGGCCGACACGACATCTTTGTATGTGATTCTAAAGATCGAACCCAGGCCACACGCATGCCAGGCGAGCGCGCTACCGGTTGAGCCACATCCCCAGCCCCGCATGACCTTTTTAACTTCTGAAAGTGCTCAAAAGGGTGAAAGGAGGTTTCCCTATGGGCAGGAATTTTCAATCCTTCGCTCACATCATGAACTATGCTTATACAATAGATCCTCACCTTCAGCCTTCTGCTCCAGAGTCTCTGCTGTCACTCCCACCTCAGCAACCAGATTTCTCCCCTCCAATTATTAGATCAAAAACCCAAACCTCCGCTGGTTTTCAGACCATTGCCCCCTTGCTGAGGTAGCAGGTACTGAGGTACCCCTCCACCCACTCACTCCTCTCTTCTCCTGTCAGTGCCTACACCGGGTCCCACCAGGTCCTCTTACCAGCTAACCCAAAGCTAAAACCACCTGAGGAGAGCCCTCAGACCCCTATACAAGATGTAATGAAAATGGCCTTTAATGTTGCTTGTCATCACTGAAAAGGGTTTACTAAGAATTTAAAGTCCCTCACATGCATTTTGGGATACTCACTCTTGTCTTCCCCTCTGCTCTACCTGTTCTACTGCTCAAGTTTTTGTTGCTAGGAAAATCCCAAACCCCTTTCCCATTATTCTTTTACATCTCTCCTTCCTCATTCTCAGATCCTCGGAGCTGCTGTCAGCCCCACCTTTCCTGTCTTCCCCTTCTGTACCAGGCCCACAGAAAAGTCTTAATTGACTTTCTACAGAAGTCTTCACCATGGATGACTTTAGGACTTTCAGCAAAAGAGTCCCTATAAAAGAGTTCAATGTAGATAAACTTCCTCTTTTATTGTTGCCTTGTTCTACTTGGCCACTGGCTAAAAAAATCAGCACTCTTATGCTAGACACCCCCTTACTTGTTTTCCACAAAATATGTGAACAAGACCTCTGCCCGTGAGCTGGGGCTTTACTGAGATGGCTACATTTCTAAGATAAAGAAGTTACCAACTGGGCTCCGTGGTAACACCTGGCAGGGGGCAAAAATAAGAAAGGTAAGAAAAAGCTCTCCCCCTTCCACGTGTCCTTGAAAAGTTAACTTGCCCAGAACAGAGGAAAAAACAGAAACAAAAACTGGTTTTTTGAACATCTGCAGACTGTGAACTTCTGAGCCCCTTCCATGTTGGGTACAAAATTCTGAAATTACCTAAACTTGAGTTTCAGGGGATTAATTGATTACAACAGAAGCAATGCCCTCTAAATCTGGTTGCAACCAAATAGGACGGTTTCCCTGTCTTCGGTGCTATCTTAGGAGCCTTACCTACAACAGCCTAATTCTATATAATTAAACATTGTTTATGTTTTAAAGAAATGGACAACAGATGTGATTAATTGTGTAATGGTGCAGATGTTTCCCAGAGTGCTCTAACATGATGCAGATTCATTTGAAGATCAAATAGGGGGGCATACAACCCGTTTCCACTGGGAACATATATCCCTCACTTTAGCCATCCTATTAGGAATAGGAGTTGCTGCAGGGTTGGGCACAGGAACCACTGCACTGGTCCATGGGACACAACAAATGACCCAATTTGAAGCAGCAATAGACCAAAACAAAGATATTAGATACCTCCATCAGAGCTTTGCATGAATCTTTAACCTCTCTCTCTGAAGTTGTTTTACAGAACAGGCGAGTGACACAAAACACACACACACAGAAAAAAATAGCAATATATATGTCAATAAAAATTCATCATAAAATATATATTATCCACAGATCCAAAAATATTCATTTTACTGAACATGGATTTATGCATAATGTTGTTCAACTAGGAAGCTCACCCATAGGTTGAATATTCAGTTCCAACACGGTTTAGTAGGAGTGATCTCTTCTCACAATTTGTACCTGCCAAGTCATCCACCTCACAAGAATGTATTTGTGGTACCACGTAGGATTCTTTATATGCATATAAAAATACATGTGCTGAATAGGCTACAGAGAAAGGGAAACAGGAATTCACATATTTGTTTACTTTAAAAAAACGTGGAGAACTATTTCAATAAAAAATTGACTAGATTTAACTCCTACTCTGTATCATGCATAGGCAAGTCCAAATATACACCGTGCCTCCTCTGAACTGCTTGTATTTCTATTCTGTTTGGGTTATATTTCTCCATCCTATTAGGATTAGTAGTCAGAGTCTGGTCGGGTATGTATCAGTGTCAGGGATTCAGTATTTCGAATGGAAAATAGGAAATTGAATCCAATGTGTATGCAAATATATGCTACACAAAAATCTCCCCACTCTCATCCAGAACAATGCTTTAATATTACCTTCGCCTCAAGTGAGACACAATTAGAGGAGAAGAGTTAGAAAATCTGTGAATACCTATCTGGAATGGAAAATGCTCCAGATTTCACATCTTTGATGGAGGTCGAGGATTTTCTAAAAGTAAGGCACGGGGTAAACACTCCACAAACATGGAGCTCTGCTGGCCTAAAGACTTTTTGAGAATCTGCCTCTGAGGTCGGGCACTTGAAATATAGGTTGTTGTCAGGAGCTTTAGCTTCTTTTGTAGTGAGACCATCAAAGCTGGGTCTCCATCTCTTTGACCTGAAGAACCTGGTTTCTTATTTTCCAATGAACATGAGGCAGCAGGCCTGAATCATCTCTTTGTAGGTAAACTGTGACCACTGGTGACTTAGTGTCTCTCTGAGTGAACTGTGAAGCCATTTGGTCCTCCTCCACTTTTTGTGGTGTTGTTCCTGCTGCACTGGGAGTTTGATATTCGCTTCATGAAATACAAAGATTCCAACTGGGACACAGTGCTGGAGGGAGTTCTGTCACGTGTGGTGGGTCAGGGTCTGCAAGAGAATGCACCAACCAGGCTTCTATCCCTCATAGCTTGCCCCATTGCCCCCTTGTCCATATCAACCTGATTCTGAACATTGCCCTGAAACCTCTCCATATAACAAGATGACATTACATATAAGGATCTGCTGGCTGCACCATGTCAGTCACAAGCCATTTGGAATCCAATGGTAGATCCTCATGGCCCTACCACGGATATTTTAACACACACCTGCCCACCACTGTTCTAGGCCCACTACTCAGCAGACTCCAAAGTACTGGCATCTCTGTTCTACACCATTTTGATGAAACCCAGTCAATCAGGCACTGTCTTGTATACTCATGATCAGCAACAGGACATTCAAAGGTTCTCCAGTGCCACCTGGTCATGGGAATTTCAATAATTACATGGTGTTCTTCTAGTCATTTTTTAAGGATGAAGTTGGAGGCACTGTGGGTTTCACTTCATTCAAAAACCATTAAATGTTGAGGAAGCTCATTTCAATGAAAGCTCTGGAGAACTCTCACAGGCAAGGCTTACCAAAGAGAGGCCAAAAGATCACATGAAGCCAGGCCAATTGAGGTCTACAATGTTAGGTCTATGTGTGTTTTGACTCTCAACTATGGCTGCCAAGTCTTTCACAATAAAATCATATGATATATTGGCTGATATTCCCAGTGCTCTGTGGAAAGCCACCCTGAGCCCATGTCTCAGTTTCCAAGGGCGACTCTCATGCGTGGCCTCCTGAAGTCCCATCACAATTCATGGAAATACTTCTCTGAGGTCAGTTCCACAACACAGTCACTAAGGGGAATCACACCAGAGTTCAAGCCCAGGTGGACCCAGACCTTTCTTCCAACCGCCACACAAATGACCACAATTAAAACCAAAACTCTCCCACATGGCCCTTATCTTCTTCCATATAGCCACTCTGGTAACCTCTGGCTGGAGGATTCCATGAGGTCTCAGCCAAAGAGAGTGTCCAAAATAGGCTCCCTTTCCCCTATTTTGCCTAAAGTCAGAGTGGCCTGGACACCCTTTCCATGAACCAGGAGTGATCAATTAAGCCTCCCATTAATACTGCTCTGTTTCTCCAATTTGAGGCCTACTGACTTTCAGGTATAGATTCTTTATGTGATTTGAAGTCATGCGAAAACCCAAGCACCTCTGCAGGGCTTTGAAGAACTCGTTTGACCCAAAGAATACCTATTCTCACTTGATGGAGGTCAGGAACCTAACAGAGGAAGGCGAGAGACTTCATCCACAATGACTGATCTTTTGGCAATTATGGTTTTGGATGCAGACATGGGATCATTCTTTAGATCCATCAGGTGCTGAGAATCAAAGTCACAGCCACATACAAGGCCAAGAGGCTAAATCAGACACATCCCTTTCCAAAGCAATTAAGCAAAGAGCCACAGGTGATGCCCATTCATTTCCATTTGAAAACTGTATTCTTCAGGCTTCACAAAGGGGTGGCCTGAATCAAAGTCCTTCCTGACATTCTGGGCAACAGAAAAATAGGTAAGCAAAAGGCCCAAAGCAGGGTATATCCACTGAGACTTTCCTGGTCACACTGATATCTGAGTTTTTTGAGATGCTGGCCATTCCCTTCAGCTATCCTGTACATGGCCATGTCAAAGACCTTGGAGGTGGTACATATCTTGGACACAAAACCATGAGCCAATTCTGGAGAGTGACCAGAATTCAGGAAGAAAACAGCGACTTAGGAAGGTAGTAGGTATTACCCATCCATAAGGCAAGCTGCACTCCATTCATAAATTGGGCAGGATGAATACTGGGAAGCTTTCTACTAGACAGGACACATCCATTATTGCATTCTCTTTTCTCATGTCTACAACAGTGGACACAGTGGGATACACAGACATAGAAACACTCATCTTGTCAAACGACTTACTAGAAACAGTTCACTTCAAACCAAACAAACCACCTTTCCTACCTATTATCAGAACATGAGACAAAACCACAAACCCACACTCACAAAGGCACCTCCTTCCTTCAAGTATGTGTGTGTCTCTCCAGAGTTTACTCTGAGTGGTGGGCCATACTATGTTCCCCCGAAATGGCCTGTCCTTTCTCAGATCTGGTTTCCTTGGCCAACTCTGTGTAGTTGTCAGGAAAAAGTGATGAGCCACTACCTACTTTCTCAGGAAAAGTCCCTCTTCAGAGCTCTCCTGGCATTTGGCCATACTCAACTCAGTTGGTACCGAGAAAGACTGACTCTGTCCTTGGAAAATCCAAACAACTGAGCCCACTGGGACTGGGACTGGGATTGCCTCTCAGTGTCTGGCTTCTTGGATAGCATTTTCAGAGAGTTCCATCACCAAGTAAATGAGGTATGTCACATTCTTTGGAACTGAATGAGGCCACTGCCTTGGCAACCCCTTTGTCCTAACAGTTGCTTCCAAGGGTCCCATGAGATGGAAGCTGCCCCTACTTCCTGTGACACTTTCACAAGTTAGAATGGTATATCATCCATAGGCACCCGGGAACAGTTCTCCACACAGGCCTGGTTTGGTCCATCTTCTCTACAATTAGGAGAGAGAGGCTGATTCAGACTCATCCCTTCATCCTGACCAGGTTGTTTGCCATGGAAGATGACTTTTGCTCTCTCAGGTCCTTCATACCTCCCTACAACTTCTCCAGGTATCATATCTGCATTCACCTTTGAGGTTTTCAGCAGGTGGAAGGTCCCCTACTTTCCTGTATTTTAAGAACAACTCTGTCCCTGCTCTTCTGTAAATTGAGATTGAGGGAACAGTGTATGTTTAGGATTAATAACAGGTTCGATTTGGGTTAGGAATCATTCTGTGTGATGAATAATGGTATTGGGAACCTGCGATATTTACAAAAACATAGAGGTGAAATATAAGTATGGAAACAGAAATCTAGGTATGATTTTAAGCCCAGAATGGCATTGAGCCCTTGGTTGGGATACTTAGCTTTGAATTATGTTCTGTAACCATGTCTCAGATAATTCGATATACAATGTCACAGGACCTTGTACCTGGGTAGATTGAATGTAGAAGAGAACATCTAGTCAAAAAGCGATAGTAGGTAGGATTAGGAAGATAGTCGGTAGGTTTAGGAAGAAGAGTGAGTATAGGATTTGGACCAAAAGTTCTTTAGCAATAGGGTTTCGGTTAGAGAGTGAATGAAAATGTCAGCATATGTGAAGAGTCAGTCACAATGATGAACTGGGGAAAATATGTAGGAAATCAGGCATCAATAGAGACAATATGAAATCAGGCAAAGTATAAAGTGAGTGATAGGATTAGACATTTTCAAGAGGGTTGAGTTTGAATATATAAGCATTGGAAGAAACAAATATGATGTCACCAATAGGATTGACATTTGAGAGCATTAGGCAACCTGGAAATGGATTTTTTTAGTTATCCATGTTCACTTTTCTTTTACGCTTTGGTACAATCATAAGTGTGACCATTACATTTTTTGTTCAGAATTTTACTGTGATAAAATGTATATGTGGATCAGGTGACATGAGTATTTCTTCCACCATTTCTGGGAGCAATATTTTGAAGACATATACAGTAGTGTTAGGGGTACAAAGAGGTGTACCCTGTGTCTATGAATATAGAGATAATGCATGAGTAGACCATCCTGTGAATAAATAATATAACTGGTTCCACTTTAAATAATGGAATTGACATCTGAAACTATACAGGAAATCTTATGTTGATATACAATAATTTATTCCAACCAGTTATACATCTAATGGAAATATTAGGATTATGGTTTATCATGAAGGGTGTTTGAGTTTTGCTTCATAAGTGATTATAAAAAATGAAAATATTGTGATTGGAAAAAAGTCTTATGAAAAGACCATTCAAGAAACATGGAGGAATACATGTGTTCTGAAGCAGGAAGTGATTGATCATGAAAAAAATGCCTATATGTTTTCTAACTTTTGGATGAAATATATATCCTATGATGTGCATAAACTGAAGAAATAGTAATGTACCAGTGTTGAATAAAAATGAACCGCAAAATACACATCATGTCCCCTAAGAATCTACTTGCAATGATGTTAACTGGGACAGTAACTGTAGAAATATTAGAGTTTGTATGCGCCATTCACTGAAGTTAGTTTCAGTACTAGGAAACAAATATGTATTTCAGGTGGATGATTATTTCTGAGAATGATCTTGTGGAAAGTTTGTTATAAATCCACATATATGAATATGAATGAATTTAGCGAGTGTATAATAAGACACATATATTTCATATATACACACTCACACGCACAGACATTAAAAAGTAACAATATAGGAGATCCAACATGGCGGCGGGCATGGAGAAATCAAGTCTCTGACCTCTTATGCGCGGGCATAGGGAGTCGTAAACTGTCTAAATGCTATTTGCTCAGAATCACTAGGCAATGCTGACCTGACGTCGATCTGGGGCGAACAGTCTGGGACCTTCAGAACACACACAGAGCCCGGATCAGCTGCATACAAGCTCAGATTTGCCTGCTTCTCGTGACTCAGAACTAACGTTCCCACTGAAATAACTGGTCGGCCCTTCTGAATTTACAGAGTTAAAAGCAAACTGAGCCTTCATAGGCAGTGGCCACTGGATTGAAATGGGGCTTGGGAGAGACAGTTAGGACCAACCGTTGCATTGGTCACCTGGCAAAAGGAATGAACGGTCACCATTTGCATGGGATAACACCATGGCAGAGAACTGACGTCATGGGCAGAGGAGATAACTTTATTGAAATCAGCACGACAGGTGTGTAATCCCCTATCCATCTCTCTCCACACAGCTGGGAAACCTTAAGAGCCCCTCACAGCTCTCCCTTAAGGGACCCTCCCAGCTCTCCCATGAGCAAGATAGCCAGACCAAGGGAATCAGGTGTGGCGCGGGACTCGTGGCGTGGAATTCCCAGCTACCGCTCCCACCAGTGCTGACAACCAGCACCAGCTAATGGGGGCAGGGCTACCAGAGGGTAAGCAAATTTGCTGGGGGCTGTCAGCCCAAAGCTCTACAAACTTAGGGTCTGAGGAGGGCAAACAGGGAGAGTGTGCCAGGCGTTCATGAAAACAGGGCTACCAGGAGCAGAGACCTGACATGTAGCCAGTATTTTGGTGAGTGTCACAGTTGAGTGGAGCCTGGCTTGAGGAAACACAAGAGAAGGCCCTAGGTACTCAGGATTAGAGACCCACCCAATCTGGAAGGAAGAGCTGCTGCACAGTGATTGGTTCCCACCTATTGAGAGGAGACGCTTGGCCCAGTGAGTACAGCTCCACCTACTGAAAGAAAAGTTAATTGAAGTCTATGACTTCATGTATTTTTATTATTTTTTTATTTTTAGTTTTTTTTTCTTTTTCTTTCATTTTCATTTTTTTGTTGTTGTTCTTCAACTTATTTTAATGTTTTTATTTTTTTAATTTTATTATTATTATTATTATTTTAAATTTTAATTTTCATTTTTTAAATTATCATTATTATTTTAAAAAACTATTTTTTCTTTATTTTCTATTTTTTTCTTTTGTCTTTTTATTTCTTTTCAATTTTCTTATTCCCTCTTCCTTGAATTCTACCTACCTATTCTCATTCTCTTTAGTGACTTCTTCCCATCCCTTCTGATATCTTTCCTCCCAAGCTTCAAATAAATTTATAAGAGTAAGCAGTATCTCAGCACTCAAACAGAACAAGAAGTAACGTGAGCAGCATAAAAAGGCAAGAAAGAAAAGGAGTACAAACAATGAAGGACAACCTAAATTTTCAGGAGGACCTAGAATCATCAGAAAAATGGTCACATAAAGAACTCAAGGAATACCTTAGAGAGATGGAATGGAACCTTAAAGAGGATACGAGACAGCAAATCCATACAGTGAAAGAACACATTGAAAATGAATTACATAAACAGATAAAAGAAGAAGTTAAGCATCTTTATCAGGGATAGAGATTATAAAAAAATCAAACAATAATTCCAGAAATGAAGGAAACGATAAACCAAATTAAAAACTCAATTGAGAGTATCACTAACAGAGTGTAGCAAGTAGAATACAGAATGTCACATAATGAAGACAAAATATATCATCTTGAAAAGAGTCTAGCCAACACAGAAAGGCTGGTAAAAAATCATGAGAAAAACATCCAAGAGATATGGGATAACATAAAAAAAAACAACTGATGAGTCATCTGGATAGAGGAAGGTACAGAGATTCAAACCATGGGAATGAGTAACCTGTTGAATGAAATAATTACAGAAAATTTTCCAGAAATAAAAAAGGAAACGGATATACAAATTGTAGATGCTTACAGGACACAGAGCACAAAAAATTACAGTAGACCAAAGCCAAGACACATTGTTATGAAGATATCCAATATACAGAACAAAGAGAAAATATTAAAAGCTTAAAGAGAAAAGTTGCAGATTACATTCAGGGGTAAACCAAAAATGTTAACAACGGATTTTTCATCACAGACACTGAAAGTGAGAAGATCCTGGAACAATGTATTTCAAACACTGAAAGACAATGGATGCCAACCAAGAATTCTGTATCCAGCATAATTAAGCTTCAGGTACGACAACAAAATAAAAATCTTTCATGATAAACAAAAGCTAAAAAAATTTTCAGTCAGAAAACCAGCATTGCAAAGTGTATTGAGCAAAACACTACATGAGGAAAAAATAAAAAACAACAACCAAAACCATCAGTGGGAAGTGCCTCAGTAATGACAGAGGGCGCGGGAAAAGCTAATCATGGAGAAACAAACTAAATAAAAAAAAAAAAAAAGATAAATATTCAAACATGGCTGGCAGTACAAACCATATATCAATAGTAACTCTAAACACTAATGGCTTAAACTCTCCAATAAAGCAACATAGGCTTGTAGCTTGGATTCAAAAAACAAATCCAACAGTATGTTGCCTCCAGCAGACACATCTGAATGGAAAAGACATACAAAGGCTGAAGGTGAAAGGTTGGGAAAAAATATACCATGCACACGGTTCTCATAAGCAAGCAGGGGTGGCCATCCTCATATCGAATAAAATCGACTTCAAGACTAATTTAATCTAAAGGGATAAGGAAGGACATTATATACTGTTAAAAGGAACCATTCACAAACAAGACATAAAAATTATCAATATTTACGCACCCTTTAATGGTGCTGCGACGTTCATAAAAAAAATTCTCCTCAAGTTCAAGAATCAAATAGACCACAACACAATAATTATGGGTGACTTCAACACACCTCTCTCATAATTGGACAGATCCTCCAAACAAAAGTTGAATAAAGAAACTATAGAACTCAATATCACAATCAATAACCTAGACTTAACTGACATATATAGAATATATCAACCATCATCAAGTGGATATACTTTTTTCTCAGCAGCACATGGATCCTTCTCAAAAATAGACTATATATTATGCCATAGGGCAACCCTCAGTAAATATAAAGAGGTGGACTTAATACCATGAATTTTATCTGATCATAATGGAATGAAACTGTAAATCAATGAAAAAGAAGGAAGGAAAAATCCTACATCACATGGAAAATGAACAATATGTTACTGAATGATCAATGGGTTACAGAAGACATAAATGAGGAAATCAAAAAATTCTTAGAGATAAATGAAAATACAGACACAACATATCGAAATCTATGGGACACAATGAAAGCAGTTTTAACAGGGAAATTCATCACATGGACGTCATTCCTCAAAAAAAGGAAAGAACAACAAATAGATGAGCTAACACTTCATTTCAAAGCCCTAGAAAAAGAAGAGCAAAACAACAGCAAATGTAGCAGAAGGCAAGAAATAATTAAAATCAGAGCGGAAAACAACAAAATTGAAACAAAAGAAATTATTGAAAAAATTAACAAAAGTAAAGCTTGGTTCTTCGAAAAATAAATAAGATCGATAGACCCTTAGCATCCCTTTATGTTCAAAACATTAGAAAAACTAGGGATAACAGGAACTTACCTCGACATTGTAAAAGCTATCTATGTTAAGCCTCAGGCTAGCATCATTCTAAATGGAGAAAAATTGAAGCATTCCCTCTAATATCTGGAACAAGACAGGGATGTCCTCTACCACCACTTCTATTCAATATAGTTCTCAAAAAACTGGCCAGAGCAATTAGACAGATGAAAGAAATTAAAGGCATAAAAATAGGAAAAGAATAACTTAAATTATCACTATTTGCAGCTGACATGATTCTATATATAGAAGACCCAAAGGGGTCTACAAGAAAACTACTAGAACTAATAAATGATTTCAGCAATGTGGCAGGATATAAAATCAACATGCATAAATCAAAGGCATTTCTGTATATCAGCGACAAAACTTCTGAAACAGAAATGAGAAAAAAAAAACACTCCATTCACAATATCCTCAAAAAATAAAAATAAAATCTTTGGGAATCAACCTAACAAAAGAGGTGAAAGATTTATACAATGCTTACTACAGAACCCTATAAAGAGAAGTAGAATAAGATCTTAGAAGATGGAAAAATATACACTGTTCATGGATAGGGAGAACTAACATCATCAAAATGGTGATATTACCAAAAGCTCTCTATAGGTTTAACGCAATGCCAATCAAAATCCCAACGGCATTTCTTATAGAAATAGAGAAAGCAATCATGAAATTCATATGGAAAAATAAAAGACCCAGAAAAGCAAAAGCAATTCTAACCAGGAAGTGTGAATAAGGCGGTATAGCGATACCAGATTTCAAACTGAATTTCAGAGCAATAGTAACAAAGACAGCATGGTATGGGTACCAAAACAGGCGGGTGGACCAATGGTACAGAATGTAGGACACAGAGATTAATCCACAATGCTACAACAATCTTATATTTGATAAAGGAGTTAAAAGCATGCAATGGAGGAAGGATAGCATCTTCGACAAATGGTGCTGGGAAAACTGGAAATCCATATGTAACAAAATGAAACTGAATCCCTTTCTCTCGCATGCACAAAAGTTAACTCAAAATGGATCAAGGACCTTGATATCAAATCAGAGACATGGCATCTGATAGAAGAAAAAGTTGGCTACGATCTACATACTGTGGGGTCGGGCTCCAAATTCCTCAATAGGACACCCACAGCACAAGAGTTAATAACTTTTATCAACACATGGGACTTACTCAAAGTAAAAATTTTTTTCTCAGCATAGAAACAATAAGAGAGGTAAATAGGGAGCCTACATCCTGGGAACAAATCTTACTCCTCACACTTCAAATAGAGCCCTAATATCCAGAGTATACAAAGAACTCAAAAAATTAAACAATAAGATAACAAATAACCCAATCAACAAATGGGCCAAGGACCTCAACAGACACTTCTCAGAGGAGGACATATAATCAATCAACAAATACATGAAAAAATGCTCACCATCTCCAGCAGTCAGAGAAAGGTGAATCAAAACCACCCTAAGATACCATCTCACTCCAGGAAGATTGGCAGCAATTATGAAGTCAAACAACAAGTGCTGGCGAGGATGTGGGGAAACAGATACACTTATACATTGCTGGAGGGACTGCAAATTGATGCAGCCAATTTGGAAAGCAGTATGGTGATTCCTTGGAAAGCGGGGAATGGAACCACCATTTAACCCAGCTATTCCCTTTCTCGGTCAATTCCCTAAAGACCTAAAAATAGCGTGCTACAGGGACACTGCTACATCAATGTTCATAGCAGCACAATTCACAATAGCAAGACGGTGGAACCAACCTAGATGCACTTCAATAGATGAATGGATAAAAAAAATGTGGCATTTATACACAATGGAGTATTACTCTGCATTAAAAAATGACAAAATCATGTAATTTGCAAGGAAATGGATGGCACTAGAGCAGATTATGCTAAGTTAAACTAGCCAATCCCAAAAAAACAAATGCCAAATGTCTTCTTTGATATAAAGAGAGTAACTAAGAACAGAGAAGGGATGAGAAGACGATTAACATTAAAACAAGGATGAGAGGTGGGAAGGAAAGGGAGAGCGAAGAGAAATTGCATGGAAATGGAAGGAGACCCTCAGGGTTATACAAAATCACATACAAGAGGAAGTGAGAAGAAAGGGAAAAATAATACAAGGGAGAGAAATTTATTACAGTAGAGAGGGTAGAGAGAGAAGAGGAGAGGAGAGGGGAGGGGAGGGGGATAGTAGAGGATAGGAAAGGCAGCAGAATACAACAGACACTAGTATGGCAATATGTGAATCAATGGATGTGTAAGTGATGTGATTCTGCAATCTGTATATGGGGTAAAAATGGGAGTTCATAACGCACTTGAATCAAAGTGAGAAATATGATATATCAAGAACTATGTAATGTTTTGAAAAAGCATAAATAAAAATTTAAAAAAAGGAAACTAACTTTGGTGAATGATGCACGTGAATCCTAATATTTCTACAGTAACTGTTCCAGTTTAATATCAATGCAAGTAGATTCCTTTGGTACATGATGTGTATTTTGACATTTATTTTTATTCAACACTGGTACATTACAATTTCATCAGTTTATGCACATTAAAGGATATATATTTCATCCACAATTTAGCAAATTTATAGGCATTTGTTTCATTTTCAATCACTTCCTGCTTCAGAACTCATGTCTTGCTCCATATTTCTTGACTGGTAATTTTATGAGACTTCTTTCCAAACACATTATTTTCAATTTCCATAATCATTTTGAAGCAAAACTCACACACACTTCATGATAAACAATAACCCTAAGATGACAATTAGATATATAACTGGTTGGAATGAATGATTGTATGTCAATATATGATTTCTTATATATATTCAGATATCAATTCAATCCATTATTTAAAGTGGAACCAGTTATATTATTTATTCAGAGTATGTTCTATTCATGCATTTTCTCTATATTCATAGACACAGGGTACACCACTTTGTACCCCCAATACTAATTTATATGTCTTCAAATATTGCTCACAGAAATGGTGAAAGAAATTCTAATGTCACATGATCTACATATATATTTTATCACAATAATTTTCTGGGCACAAAATGGAAAGGTCACACTTATGATTGTACCAAATCCTAAATGAAAATTGAACATGGATTACTAAAAACATCCATGTCCAGGTAGCCTAATGCTTTCAAATGTCATTTCTATTGGTGACTACATATTTGTTTCTTCCTAAGATTATGTATTCAATAACAATCCTGTTGAAAATGTCTAAACCTATCACTCACTTTATAATTGCCTGATTTTGTAATGTCTCTATTGATATTTTCTTTTCTATATTTTCCCCAGTTCATCATTGTGACTGACTCTTCGCATATGCTGACATTTACATTCACTCTATAAATGAAACCCTATTGCTAAAGAACATTTGATCCAAATTTTATACTCACTCTTTTTCCTAAACTTACGACTGTCTTCCTAATCCTACCGACTATCTCAATTTGAGTGGATGTTCTCTTCTACAATCAATCATTCAAGGTACAAGGTCCTATGCCTTTGATTATCAATTTATCTGAGACAAACGTGCAGAACACAATTAAAAGCTAAGAATCCCAATCAAGGGCCTAATGCCCTTCTGGGCTACAAATCTTACCTAGATTTCTGTTTTCATACTTATATTTCACTTCTAAAGTCTTATAAATATCGCAGGTTCCCAATACCATTATTCATCAAGCAGAATGATTCCTAACCCAAATCGAACATGTTTTTAACCCTAACCATACACTGTTCCCTCAATCTAACTTTACAGAAGAGCATGGACAGAGTTCGTCTTGCATTTCATCAATTTATGGGATCTTCCACCATCTGAGAACCTCAAAGGTCCTTGCAGATTTGATCCTTGGAGACGATGTAGGCAGCTATGAAGGACCTGAGAGACCAAAAGTCATCTTCTATGGCAAACAACCTGGTCAGGATGAAGGGGTGTGTCTGAGTAAGCCTCTCTCTTCTTAATGTCGAGAAGATGGACCAAACCAGGCCTATGTGGAGAGCTGTTCCCGCAAACTGGTGCAGCCAATTTGGAAAGCAGTATGGAGATTCTTGGGAAAGCTGGGAATGGAACCACAATTTGACCCAGCTATTGCCCTTTTCGGACTATTCCCTGAAGACCTTAAAAGAGTAAACCTCAGGGATACTGCTGTTGTTCATAGCAGTACAATTCACAATTGCTACACTGTGGACCCAACCCCGATGCCCTCTAATAGATGAATGGATAACAAAAATGTGGCATTTATACACCATGGAGTATTATGCAGCACTAAAATCTGACAAAATCATGGAATTTTCAGGGAAATGGATGGTACTAGAGCAGACAATGCTTAGTGAAGCTAGCCAATCCCTAAAAAACAAATACCAAATGTCTTCTTGGATATAATGAGAGCAACTAAGAACAGAACAGGGAGGAAGAGCAGGAAGAAAAGATTAACATTAAACAGAGACGTGAGGTGGGAAGGAAACGAAGAGAAAAGGGAAATTGCATGATAATGGAGGGAGACCCTCATTGTTACACAAAATTACATATAAGAGGTTGTGAGGGGATTGGGAAAATAAACAAGGAGAGAAAAGAATTACAGTATATGGGGTAGAGAGAGAAGATGGGAGGGGAAGGGAGGGGGGATAGTAGAGTATAGGAAAGGTAGCAGAATTCAACAGTAACTAATAGGGCATTATGCAAAAATGTGAATGTGTAACCAATGTGATTCTGCAATCTATAATTGGGGTAAAAATGTGAGTTCATAACCCACTTGAATCCAATGTATGAAATATGCTATGTCAAGAGCTATGTAATGTTTTGAGCAACCAAAAAACCGAAAAAGAAAGTAGCAATATATATTCCAATCGAAATTCATCATGAAATATATAAAATCCACAGATGCAAAAATATTCATTTTACTGAACATGGATTCATGTATAATGTTATTCAACTAGGAAGCTCACCCATAGGTTGAATTTTCAGTTCCAACAGCGTTTAGGAGGAGTGATCTCTTCTCACAATTTTTATCTGCCAATTCAGCTACCTCACAAGTATGTACGTGTGATACCCAGTAGGACTCTATATGTGCATATAAAAATACATGTGCTGAATAGGCTACAGAGAAAGGGAGACAGGATTCCCATATATGTTAACTTTAAAAACACATGTTTAATTATTTCAACAAAAAATTGACTAGATTTATAACTCCTATACTATATAATGCAAAAGGCAATTCCAACTACACACCATGCCTCCTCTCAACGGCTTGTATTTCTATTCTGTTTGGGTTATTTTTTACCATCATATTAGGATTATTAGTAAGAGTCTGGTATGGTATGGGTTAGTGTCAGG
Organism: Callospermophilus lateralis; assembly: GCF_048772815.1. Lineage (NCBI taxonomy): Eukaryota > Metazoa > Chordata > Mammalia > Rodentia > Sciuridae > Callospermophilus > Callospermophilus lateralis. The sequence continues at coordinate 3,282,547 of NW_027517127.1, forward strand.
AATTCAGTATTTCAAATGGAAAATTGGAAAATGAATTCAATGTGTATGTAAATATGTGCTACACAAAAATCTTCCCACTCACATCCAGAACAATGCCTTGACATTACCTTCGCCCCAAGTTAGACACAATTAGAGTAGAAAAGTGTGAAAATCTGTGAATACATATCTGGAATGGAAAATGCTCGGGAGTTCACATACTTGGAGGTGGTAGAGGAGTTTCCAAAAGTAAGGGACAGTGTAAACACTCCACAAACATGGAGCTCTGAGAGCCTAAAAACTATTTGAAAAACTGCCTCTGAGTTTGGGCACTTGAAATATATGTTGTTGTCAGGAGATTTGGCTTCCTTTGTAGTGAGACCATCAAAGCTGGGTCTGCATCTATGTGACCTGAAGGACATGGTTTCTTATTTTCCAATGAACATGAGGCAGCAGTGCTAAATCCTCTCTTTGTAGTTAAACTGTGGTCACTGTGGGCTAAGTGTCTCCCTGTGTGGACTGTTAAGCCATTTGGTCATCCTCCACTTTTTGTGGTATTTTTGCTGCTGCACTGGGAGTTTGGTATTTGCTTCACAAAATGCAAGGAGCTAACTGGGACACAGTGCTGGAGGGAGTTCTGTCACGTGTGGTGGATGAGGGTCTGCAGGAGAATACACCAACAAGGCTTCTTTCCCACATAAATTGCACCAATAACCATAGCAACCTGATTCTGAACATTTCCCAGAAAGCTTTCCATATAACAAGATGCCTTTACATATAAGGGTCTGCGGGCTGCACCATGTCAGTCACAAGCCATTTGGAAGCCAATGGCAGATCCACATGGCCCCACCATGATGTTTTATCACACATCTGCCCACCCCTGCTCTAGGCCCACTACTCGGCATGCCCCAAATTACTGGCATCTCTGTTCTACACCATTTTCATGAAACCCAGTCAAACAAGGCAATGTCAGGTATACTCATGATCAGCAACAGGAAATCCAAAGTTTCTCCAGTGCCTCCTGGTCATGGGAATTTCCAAAATTTCATGGTATTTATCTAGCCATTTTTCAAGGATGAAGTTGGAGGCACTGTGGGTTTCAGTTCATTCAGGAACCATTAAGTTTTGAGAAAGCTCATTTCAATGAAAGCTCTGGAGAACTCCCACAGGCAAGGCTTCCCAAAGAGTGACCAAAATGCCACATGAAGCCAGGCCAATTGAGATCTACAATGTGAGGTCCATGTGTGTTTTAACTCTCAACTATGGCTGCCAAGTCTTTCAAAATAAAATCACTTGATATGCTAGCTGAGATTCCCAGTGGTCTGTGGAAAGCCACCCTGGGCCTAGATCTCAGTTTCCAAGGGCGACTCTCATGAATGAGCTTTTAAAATCCCAACACATTTCATGGAAATACTTCTCTGAGTTTAGTTCCAGAACTCAGTCTCTAAGGAGAATCACACCAGAGTTTGTTCCCAGGTGAACCCAGTCATCCATTCCAACCGCCACAAAAATAACCACAATTAAATCCAAAACACTCCCACATGGCCGTCATCTTCTTCCATATAGACACTCATCATTATGTCTTGCTGAAGGTTACTATGAGGGTCACAGCCCAAGAAAGTGTCCAAAATAAGCTCAATTGCCCCTCATTTGCTTAAAATCACGGTGGCCTGGGCACTTTTCCTGTGAATCAGGAGTGATGAAATATTCCTGCTGTTAAAGTGTTCCACTTCTCCAATTTGAGTCCTACGTGCTGTCAGGTATATATTCTTTTTTCTGATTTGGAGTCATGAGAAAACCGAAGCACCTATGGGCTAGCCTCTTCAGGGATTTGAAGAACTCATTTGACCCAAATGATTCCTATTCTCACTTGATGAAGGTCAGGAACCTAACACAAGAAGGCAAAAAAATTCATCCACAATGACTTCTCTTTTGGCCATTTTTGTTTTGGAAAAACATGGGATCTTTCTTTAGATTCATCAGGTGCTGAGAATCTAAGCCACAACCTCACACAAGGACAAGAGGCTGATTCAGACACATCCTATTCCAAAGCAATTAAGCAAAGAGCCACAGGTGATGCTCATTCTTTTCCATATGAAAACAGTTTTCATCAGGCTTCACAAATGTGTGGCCTGAGGCAATGACCTTCCTGAAATTTAGGTTAATAGAAACCTAAGTAAGCAAATGGCCCAAAGCAGGGTTTCTCCACTGAGAATTTACTGGTCACACTGATATCTGAGTTTTCTGAGATGCTCCCATTCCTTCAGCTATCCAGTACATGGCCATGTCACAGAGCCTTCTGGTGATACATGAGCCAATTCTGGAGAGTGGCCAGAATTCATGAAGAAAACAGGAACTTAGGGAGATAGTAGGTTTTGCCCATACATAAGGCAAGCTGCAGTCCATTTATCAAATGGGCAAGATGAATGCTGGGAAGCTTTCTACTAGAGACAACACATCCATTAATGCATTCTCTTTTCTAATGTCTGCAACCACGGATACAGTGGGATACACAGATATAGAAACACTCACCATGTCAAAAGACTTTCTAGAAACAGTCCACTCCAAACGAAACAAACCGCCTTTCCTACCTATTCTCAGAACATGAGAAAACACCACAAACTCACACCCACAACAGCAAAGGCACCTCCTTCCCCCAAGTAGGTCTGTGACGATCCGGAGTGTCTTCTGACTGGTGGACCATATAATGTTCCCCCGAAATGGCCTGTCCTGTCTCAGATTTGGTCTCCTTGGCCAACTCTGTGAAGTTGTCAGGTGCCAGCGGTGAGCCACTACCTGCTTTCTCAGGATAGGCCTCTCTTCAGAGCTCTGCTGGCATTTGTCCATCCTCACATCAGTAGGTACCAAGAAAGACTGACTCTGTCCTTGGGAAAAGCAAACAAGTTAGCCCACTGGCACTTGGACTGGGACTGGCTCTGGGTGCTTGGCTTCCTGCATCCCAAGTTCAGAGAATTCTATCACCAAGGAAGTGAGGTAAGGTCACTTCCTTCAGGAACTGAATGAGGTCACTGCTTTGGTAACCACTTTGTCCTAACAGTTGCATCCAAGGTTCCCATGAGATGGCGGCTGCCCCTACATACTGTAACATATTCAGAAGTTAGAATTGTATATCAACCATAGGAACTTGGGAACTGCTATGCACACAGGCCTGGTTTGGTCTATCTTCTCTACAATAAAAAGAGAGAGGCTGATTCAGACACATCAATTCATCCTGAAAAGGTTGTTTGCCATGGAAGATGACTATTGCTCCCTCAGGTCATACACAGCTGCCTACATCTCCAAGGATCATTTCTCCATGGATCTTTGAGGTTCTCATCAGGTGGAAGGTCACCTATATTCCTATATTGTAAGACCAACTCTCTCCCAGCTTTTCGGTATGTTATATTAAGGGTAGAGTTTATGGTTATGTGTAATAACAGCTTTGATTTGGGTTAGGAATCATTCTGCGGAATGAATAATGTTATTGGCAACCTGCGGTATTTACAAGAGTATATAGGTGACATCTAAGTATGAAATCAAAAATTTAGGTAAGATTTGAAACCCAGAAAGGCATTGGGCCCTTTAGTGGGATACTTAGCTTTGAATTATGTGCTGCACATTTGTCTCAGATAAATCAATATACAAAGGCATAGGACCTTGTATCTTGGATGATTGAATGTTGAAGAGAACATCCAGTCAAAAAGAGATAGTCAGTAGAATTAAGAACGTAGTCGATAGGCTTAGAAAGAAGAGTGAGTATAGGATTTGGAACAAAAGTTCTTTAGCAATAGGGTTTTGGGTAGAGAGTGAATGTAAATGTGAGCACATGTGAAGAGTCAGTCAAAATGACGAACTGGGAATAACATGTAGGAAAGCAGATATCAATAGAGACATTAGGAAATCAAGCAAAGTGTAAAGAGAGTGATAGGATTAGACATTTTCAACAGGCTTGAGGTTGAATATATAATCTTAAGAAGAAACAAATATGTAGTCATCAATTGGATTGACATTTGAGAGCATTAGGCAACCTGGACATGGATGTATTTAGTAATCCATGTTCACTTTCCATTTAGGTTTTGGTACAATCATAAGTGTGACCTTTGCTTTTTGTGTCCAGAATATTCTGTGATATAATGTATATGTGGATCAGGTGTCATGAGTATTTCTTCCACCATTTCTAGGAGCAATATTTTGAAGACGTATAAATTAGTATGGGGGTAGAAATAGGTGTACCTTGTATTTATGAATATAGAGTTAATGCATGAATAGACCATACTGTGAATAAATAGTATAACTGGATCCACTTTAAATAATTGATTGAAGTGATATCTGAAAATACATAAGAAATGTTATATTGATATAATATCATTCATTCCAACCAGTTATATATCTAATGTTCATCTTAGGGTTATGGTTTATCATGAAGGGTGTTTGAGTTTTGTTTCAAAAGTGATTATGGAAATCAAAAGTAATGTGTTTGGAAAGAAGTCTCATGAAAAGATCAGTCAAGAAACATAGAGAAATACATGAGTTCTGGAGAAGGAAGTGATTGAAAGTGAAACAAAGGCCTATAAATTTGCTAAATAGTGGATGAAATATATATCCTATGATGTGCATAAACTGAAGAAATAGTAATGTACCAGTGTTGAATAAAAATGAACGTCAAAATACACATCATGTCCCATAGGAATCTAGTTGCATTGATGTTAAACTAGGTCAGTTACTGCAGAAATATTAGAATTTGTATGCACCTTTCACTGAAGTTAGTTTTCAGTACTAGGAAACAAATATGTATTTCAGGTTGATGAATATTTCTGAGAATAATCTTGTAAAAAGTTGATTATTAATCCACATACATGAACATGAATGAATTTGGGGAGTGTATATAAGACTCATAAATTTCATATTTTGAAAAATCTGGAGAGTGTGTGTGTGTGTGTGTGTATATATATATATATATATATATATATATATATATATATACACACAAAGACAGACATTAAAAAGTAGCAATATATATGTCAATCGAAATTCACCATGAAATTTATATCATTCACAGATCCAAAAACATTCATTTTACTGAACATGGATTTATGTATAATGTTGTTCAACTAGGAAGCTCACCCATAGCTTGAATTTTCAGTTCCAAAAGCGTTTAGGAGGAGTGATTTCTTCTCACCATTTGTATCTGCCAAGTCAGGCACCTCACAAAGATATATGCGTGTTATCAGGTAGGATTCTATATGTGCATATAAAAATACATGTGCTGAATAGGCTACAGAGAAAGCGAGAGAGGAATTCACATATTTATTAACTTTAAAAACACATGGAGAACTATTTCAATTAAAAGTTGACTAAATTTATAACACCTACCCATTATCTTGCAAAAGGCAAGTCCAATATACACCATGCCTCCTCTGAACTGCTTGTATTTCAATTCTGTTTGGGTTATTTTTCTCCATCATATTAGTATTAGTAGTTAGAGTCTAGTAGGGTATGGGTTATTGTCAGGGATAAAGTATTTTGAATGGAAAATTGGAAAATGAATTCAATGTGTATGCAAATATGGGGTACTCAATAATCTTCCCACTCTCATCCAGAACAATGCCTTGACATTACCTTTGCCCCAAGGAAGACACAATTAGAGGACAAGAGTTAGAAATTCTGTGAATACATTTATGGAATGGAAAATGCTCAGGAGTTCACAACCTTGGAGGTGGTAGAGGAGTTTCCAAAAGTAAGGAACAGGGGTGATCACCCAACCTGATCTTTCGTTAATATTGGGAGCCATCTTGCCACAAAGCCATGGAAAGATAATTTTTGCTTTACTATAAATTACTGCAAATTCTGAACCTGCTTGGAATGCCTGCCCATGCCTTGAACTCACCCATGCCTAGAGTTCTGACCATATCGCAGCCCTCTCTGAAACTTTAGTGACACCTCATAAATATTGGCCTTCCCTGGCCAGACAACGACCCTCTCTGAGGCTCTAATGGTCTTCATAATTTCTGATGCTGGGGCAGCGAAAAAAAATGTGAACTACAATTAGTGTGATGCTTGTCAAAGTTCTGTTTTCTGAAACTTCCTTTTTGTGTAACTTTTTGGGCTATAAAGCTGGGGTGTAGGAAAGGTGGGGACGCTGTCTTTTTTCCACCGTTTTGAGAAGGAGAGTCAGCCTGGCTGGTTGAACTAATAAGCTTGCCTTAATTTGATTTTAATTGGGGTCAGTGGTTTTTTCTTGCGTCCTGGTCTAACATTTTGGAGTTCCTCAGCGAGATGACCCAACCAGATCACAAGACCAGACTGCTGGAAATTATGAAGCTGGCCTTTCCTCCAGGACTCAGATCTGGAAAGCCAAGTTCCAAGGCCTTGGAGTGAGCCTTTGGTTCGGGGAGCACTGCACTGAACCATCACACTAAAACTATTAGCAAGCACCTGGTGGAGGAAGCCTCCATAGGTAAGTGGTGCCATTATAACATCTGATATCCGGTTAAGTGAGATGTCTTCTGATGACAGAGAGGTGGCCTGGGGAAGCTCACATATACTCCTGTCCTGGACAGTAACAAGAATTGTCCTGTCCTCTGTTCTGTTCTGTAGGAAATTTCTCTGAAAGAGTAGAAAGGTGCAGCCAGGCACGCAGGAGCTCCTACCTCGGAGCTTCACCAAGACGTTGCATTGCTCCTCTGTTTTTCTGTATCTTCGCCAGGTTTGTGTTTCTTTGTGTTTTGTTCTGTGTTTTATATGTTTTTGTTTGTTTGTTTTTGTGCATCTTGTTGTGTGATTTCTGTGGTTAAAAACTTAAGGATATTGGATGTAAAAATGGATAATAAAGCAAGTAAGCCTGACACCCCTTTGGACTGTGCTCTAAGGAACTGTGATGAAGTTTACACCCCTTTGTTAAGCAGGATAAGAGAAGCCCCTAGCTGGCTGCCTGGAGCCCACCCACTGCACAGGGCAATGCCTGCTGGTGACCTAAAAACAGAGTATCTCCCAGGTTAACAATGGAAACTTTTTTAAAACCCCTTGTCGCTCCAGATAAAGAGAGTCACAACTTTTGGGCAGAGTTCCCTGTGTTTATGCTTTGTTAGCAAAGCAGTAAACCTCCCTTTTTATTTTTCTCAAACCCTGTCCTCATTATTAAATAGGTATTAATTCGCTTCAAGGTCAGGAACCAAACTTTAAGTTACAAATTTTGATAAACACCCCCCCAACGCCCAGGAACTTTTTGAAAGCTGACTACTGAAATGTTAGGAGATGGAGCGTGCTTGGGGTGGAACCAAACCAGAGGAGCTAATCCTGTAAGTAAAAGGAGGGACTGAGGGACTCCCAGCAGCTGCCAAAGCCCTGTTGCTTCAGGGAATTCCCTCTTTACTTCCCTGCACTGTAAAAATTATGCCACCCCTGTCTTCTTAAAAAACAGAAAAAGTAAAAGGGACACTAAATGCAGTAAAGTCACCATGGAAACACTTGATATTACATTTCAGGTTGCCACTCTGTGAAAACATCTGATCCTCTTGTGGGGACATCTATCGTGCCACTGGTGTAGGAGATTTTTCTCTTATCTGCTCTGTTTTTAAGGCTTCTGTCTGTCAGCCATAGTCTGGAGCTCCTTTCTGTCTGTCTTGTGTCTTTGTTTCTGGCCCTTTAAGACATGTGGAATAATGTGCTGATATTATAAATTGTTTCTTGGGAATGATCTTAGCTCAATGTGTGTTTTAATGATGATGTTTTATTGTAACAATTTGGTATCTGAATGGGTTTTTGAAGCATTGCTCAATCTTGCAGTTAAAAGTCGGGTTTAGGGAATTGTTTAGTTTATGATTTCAGATAATTCATGCCACATAACTTAAATTCTTATGATGGAAAACTAAAGAACTCTACTTCCAAGTTGGCAAGTAACTTCCCAAACATTCAGTTTTGTTTTTCACTAATTTTGAATTGGGTAGATTGGGAAAATGTCACAGTGTGTACCAGTGCATTCATTTGGACAAGGATAGTAAATCATAGTAAGGTATCTGTTGACAAAACAAGATGTAAAGATATAAAATTTTGTGAATTTTATCTTAAAATTGTATCAAATTTCAACATCCGAATCTGAAAATTATGGTTAAAATGCCTTAGGCCTGAGGTGTCTGCTCAGAATAGCAGTTTTTTCCTCCTCCTTCCAGACCTCAGCCAGGACTTATGTTGAAATTCAAATGAAAGAAGCCTGCAAGCTCAGTAGGAGACTGATCTGAGGCCTAAGGGGGGAAAAAAGTTGAATTGTATGGTATTTACTAATTACTGGCCAGTCATTTTTTCCAGGACTCTAATTTTTTTCCTTAGATTCTGTATTTTTTTTTGTGAGCTCATGATTTTGATCATACAGACCTAGGTTAATGTTTTTCTGATCATTTCTATCTTTGACCAACAGTGGAGTTTTTGAAACATTTCAGTGGAGATTTCACCTGCAAAAAGCTACAAGGCCTTTACTATTATTATGTGTGCACACATTTGTTATGTGTTGTATGTCTATATATACATATATCCGTATATCATATTGATGATATACAAATTAACATATATATGGAGCACTCATAAAAAAAGCACTCATAAAAACACATTTTAAAAAGTGGATTCAAAGAACTTAAATTCACCTGATTTAATTGGTTCAATTTAAATTGGATAAACAGATAAAAATAAATGTCTTTAAATTTAAGCTTACAAGTTTTTCTAGGTGTTCAAAAATCTAATAAAATATTAATGCCGACAAAAGGTCTAATATGCCTTGGTTCTAGGACTTTTCCTTCAACAAAAAAGTCGCTTACACTGTTCAATACATTTGTCTAATATTTTGAAAAATAAGTAATGTAAATTTGATATGGGATTACTCATTCAAGAGTACTTTTGTTAGATATCTGGTTGATTTACTAAGGTCTGTATAAGTTTGTCCTAAAGTCTGTATAAGATTGTAAAAATCAGTCATGTGTTAAAGAGACAAAAATTTCTTAAACATAAGTTTACCCATAACATTGTGTTTATTAAGTTTTATTTTTTCTAGAGCTAGCAACCATAAAAATTAAACAACTGATTAAATAAGAACTGTTATTTTAAAGCACTGTACTGCCATTTCTTTAAAAGCTAAGCTTGGTTAATGTAGAAACATCAATGCAGTTGTGATGCTATTAATGTGCTTATATCTTCCAGGTATACAAGTCTGTAAGGTAGAAACTTTAAAACAGCATTACATCAAGCTGGTGTTCTGAAGTTGTATGGTAAAAAAATATATTGGGGATTTATTTACCTGAAATCAATAAGATATGTAAACTTTTATGTTACTTTTTACATTGGGGAACAATTTATATGTATTTTTAAGTTAATGAGAGCCTAATCTATGTAAAGGTTAAAAAGTTTCAGCCTTTCTTTAATTAATGTTTTAAATGTTATATCATATGGTGTTAACTAATGTTCATGTGACCTCAAAAAATTTATGTAAACTTTGTAAAATGATATTTTCAAAACAAAGATTAGCTTTAGAACTAAAACACTTAAGATTTATAATGAGCACTGCCTTACCTGAGATAAGGCTCTGTGTCCCATCTTACTATATGTGAGAATGACTACGAAAGCAGTAGGTCAGATGTTATTTCATTTAAAGTTATGTTCAAAAGTTTTTTTTTTTTTTTTTTTTTTTTTTTTTTCGGTCAAGATCACTAGCATCTCAAAAAGGGGATGTAATCTATAACTCAGCCAAAAAATTCAGGGTAGCTATTACAAGAACTGAGTATGTTTACTCTTGTTAATTTTATTTTGTAATTTCCTTATAGGTGACATAAAGATTTCCTGTTAGTGTTTTACAGAAGTGTTGCTTTAAGAACACAGCATGGGTTAATTTAAGATAATAACCCATCACCTACAAGACAGACAGAATAATACAGATCTCAATAATAAAAAGTTAAATAATTTTAAATTATAGACATGAAAGCCCAGTACTCTTAATATAAGGCTGTTAAAATTTATTTGATGGATGTTTAAGATTAGGATTTAAAATTAAAGTTAAATGAAAAGGGACAAGAAAACTAATATTTGGCTCTTGCCCTCTGAGTCAGTCTGTATCCAGAGAACAGCGGACTTCTCTAAAGAGCTTTGCAACTCTGAACCACATAACCTCCTGATCAGGGAGATTAATAAGACCACTGGAGAACAGAAAGCCAATCAGTGCATTGCTACAAAGAGGATAGTCATCAGAGAAGGGAGATATCCCTGATGCTTCCAAGGGAAGCCACATGGTCAAGGAAGACCTGGACCCACCTAGCGCAAATGGCAGTAGCAGAACTGAGAAGCTGCTCTCAATTTTCCCCAAGAATGACTCCCATAAAAGCTCAGCTGACTGTTCACAATATAGAGAAACAAAAGTCAGTTTGACTGCTTCATATTAAACACTTAGAATAGACAGTTAAAAACAAAATACAGCCATTCCTGGGCATTTTATATAATAATAGTAATAATAATATATTATGGTATTCACTTCATGTTAGCCTCCCAAAATAAGTAAGACTGGAGGCTACAAAGAAGGATTCTCAGACAGGAATGCCTGATAACTATAAAATGAGACTATCAAAAGGATCTGCCAGAGGCAGAAGTTTTTAGTTTAAGGCCTACAGATATTCTTAAGCTAAACACATAGGCTTGGTATTTGTAAGTATGATTATCCAGCCCTGAGTAAGAGAATTAAAGGTGTCTCTATTAGACACAGAGGTCATACTAAAAGTATTTTGCAAGATCAGATGACATTAAATTATTAAACTGTATCTTATGGGGAGGGACAACTGTAAAACTAAAAGTTAAATATTAAGTTAACAGTCCTGATAACTGGGGATATTAAAGGCTTGTGAGGGAACTTCTATACAGTGACATGTTCCAGCTGCTGCAACATTTATTCAGTACTCATGTTTTTTGTTTCTCTCATAGAAGAACCCATTCCCAGATGACTTTACAACCTGTTCTTCCACAACCAGACTTCAAACCGAACTGACTTCTAAACAGCATGGTACTGGTACCAAAACAGGCGGGTGGACCAATGGTACAGAATAGAGGACACAGAAACCAATCCACAAAACTACAACTATCTTATATTCAATAAAGGGGCTAAAAACATGAAATGGAAGAAGGATAGCATCTTCAACAAATGGTGTTGGAAAAACTGGAAATCCATATGCAACAAAATGAAACTGAATCCCTTTCTCTCACCATGCACAAAAGTTAACTCAAAGTGGATCAAGGAACTTGAGATCAAATCAGAGACATGGCGTCTGATAGAAGAAAAAGTTGGCTATGATCTACATACTGTGGGGTCGGGCTCCAAATTCCTCAATAGGACACCCATAGCACAACAGTTAATAACTAGAATCAACAAATGGGACGTACTCAAACTAAAAAGTTTTTTCTCAGCAAAAGAAACAATAAGAGAGGTAAATAGGGAGCCTACATCCTGGGAACAAATCTTTAGTCCTCACACTTCAGATAGAGCCCTAATATCCAGAATATACAAAGAACTAAAAAAATTAAACAATGAGATAACAAATAACCCAATCAACAAATGGGCCAAGGACCTGAACAGACACTTCTCAGAGGAGGACATACAATCAATCAACAAGTATATGAAAAAATGCTCACCATCTCTAGCAGTCAGAGAAATGCAAATCAAAACCACCCTAAGATACCATCTCACTCCAGTAAGATTGGCAGCCATTAGGAAGTCAAACAGCAACAAGTGCTGGCGAGGATGTGGGGAAAAGGGTACTCTTGTACATTGCTGGTGGGACTGCAAATTGGTGTGGCCAGTTTGGAAAGCAGTATGGAGATTTCTTGGAAAGCTCGGAATGGAACCACCATTTGATCCAGCTATTCCCCTACTCGGTCTATTCCCTAAAGACCTAAAAAGAGCACACTATAGGGACACTGCTACATCCATGTTCATAGCAGCATAATTCACAATAGCAAGACTGTGGAACCAACCTAGATGCCCTTCAATAGACGAATGGATAAAAAAATGTGCCATTTATACACAATGGAGTATTACTCTGCATTAAGAAAAGACAAAATCTTAGAATTTGGAGAAAAATGGATGGCATTAGTGCAGATTATGCTAAGTGAAGCTAGCCAATCCCTTAAAAACAAATGCCAAATATCTTCTTTGATATAAGGAGAGTAACTAAGAACAGAGTAGGGACAAAGAGCATGAGAAGAAGATTAACATTAAACAGGGATGAGAGGTGAAAGGGAAAGGGAGAGAGAAGGGAAATTGCATGTAAATGGAAGGAGACCCTCAGGGGCATAAAAAATTACATAGAAGAGGAAGTGAGGAAAAAGGAGGAAAAATATAAGGGGGAGAAATGAATTACAGTAGAGGGGGTAGAGAGAGAAGAGGGGAGGGGAGGGGGGAGGGGGGATAGTAGAGGGTAGGAAAGGCAGCAGAATACAACAGACACCAGAATGGCAATATGTAAAACAATGGTTCTGCAACTGTTGTGATTCTGCAATCTCTATATGGGGTAAAAATGGGAGCTCATATCCCACTTGAATCAAAGTGTGAAACATGATATATCAAGAACTATGTAATGTTTTGTACAACCTACAATAAAAATTAATTAAAAAAAAAGAAATACAAGGAGTTCAACTGGGACACAGTGCTGGAGTTAGTCCTGTCACTTGTGGTGGGTCAGGGTCTGCAGAAGAATGCACCAACCAGGCTTCTATCCCACATAGCTAACCCCCTTGACCATAGCAACCGGATTCAGAACATTGACCTGAAACATCTCCATATAACAAGATGCCTTTAATGGAGTGGTTTCAGACATATTAGTGATTCCTGTCTGCATCATGTCAGCCACAATTCATTTGGAAGTCAATGGCAGATACACATGGCCCGACCACAGATGTTTCATCACAAACCTGCACACAACAGCTCTGGACCCACTACTCAGCAGGCCCCAACATACTGGCATCTCTGTTCTAAACCATTTTCATGAAACCCAGTCAATCAAGGCACTCTCTGGTATACTCATGATCAGCAACAGGACATCCAAATATTCTCCAGTTGCAGGTGGTCATGGGAATTTCAAAAATTTCAGAGTATTTATCTAGCCATTTCCTAAGATGAAGTTGGAGAAACTGTGGGTTTCAATTCATTAAGGAACCATTAAATTTTGAGGAAGCACATTTCAAGGAATACTCTGGAGAACTCTCACAGGCAAGGCTTCCCAAAGAGTGGAAAAAAGGTCACATGAAGCCAGGCCAATTGAGGTCTACAATGTGAGGTCCATGTGTGTTTTGACTCTCAACTATGGCTGCCAAGTTTTTCAGAATAAAATCATGTGATATCCTGCTGAGATTCCCAGTGTGCTGTGGAAAGCCACTCTGGGCTTAGATCTCAGTTTCCAAGGGCGACTCTCATGCGTGGCCTCGTTAAATTCCAACACAATTCATGGCAATACTTCTCTGACGTCAGTTCCATAACGCAGTCTCTAAGAGGAATCACACCAGAGTTCAAGCCCCGGTGGATTCAGCCATCTCTTACAACCACCACACAAATGACCACAATTAAAACTAAATCCCTCCCACATGGCCCTCATCTTCTTCCACATAGACACTCATCATGAACTCTGGCTGGAGGTTTCCATGAAGGGCACAGACAAATACACTGTTCAAAATAAGCAGCCTTGCCCCTCATTTGCCTAAAGTCAGGGTGGCCTGGACACCCTTCTAGTGAACCAAGAGTGATCAAATAGGCCTGCTCTATATCTGCTCCGCTTCTCAAATTTGAGGGCTAATGACTGTCTGGTATAGATTCTTTATGTGAATTGGTTTCATGAGAAAACCCAAGCACCTATCGGCTAGCCTCTGCAGGGCTTTGAAGAACTGACTTGACCCAAAGATCCCTATTCTCACTTGATTTAGCTCAGGAAGCTTACAGAGGAAAGCGAGAGACTTCATCCACAATGACTGCTCTTTTGGCCATTTTGGTTTTGGATGCACACTTGGAAACTTTCTTTAGGTCCATCAGATGCTGAGAATCTAAGCCACTGCTGTCACACCGGGCCAAGTGGCTGATTCAGACTCATCCCTTTCCAAAGCAATTAAGCAAAGAGCCACAGGTGATGCCCATTCATTTCCATTTGAAACCTGTTTTCTTCAGGCTTCACAAAGGGGTGGCCTGAGGCAAAGACCTTCCTGACATTCAGGGTAATAGAAACATAAGTAAGCAAATGGCCCAAAGCAGGGTTTCTCCACTGAGACTTTACTGGTCACACTGATATCTGAGTTTTCTGAGATGCTCCCATTCCCTTCAACTATCCAGTACATGGCCATGTCACAGAGCTTGAAGGTGGTACATATCTTGGACACCAAACCATAAGGCTACTCTGGAGAGTGGCAAGTATTCAGGAGGAAAAGAGGAACTTAGGAAGATAGTAGGTGTTCCCCATCCATAAGGCAAGCCGCTCTACATTCTTAAATTGGGCAGGATGAATGCTGGGAAGCTTTCTACTAGACAGGACACAACCATTGATGCATTTGCTTTTCAAATGTCTACAACACGGATACAGTGGGATACACAGACATAGAAACACTCGTGTTGTCAAACGACTTTCTAGAAACTTTCCAGTCCAAACCTACAAACTGCCTTTCCTACCTATTCTCAGAACATGAGATAAAACCACAAACTCACACCGACACCCACAACGGCACCTCCTTTCCCCAAGTATGTCTGTGACTATCCTGAGTGTCCTCTGACTGGTGGGCCATACTATGTTCCCCTGAAATGGCCTGTCTTGCCTCAGATCTGGTCTTTTTGCCAACTCTTTGAAGTTGTCAGGAGCCATGGTTGAGCCACTACCTGCTATCTCAGAAAAGTCCCTCTTCAGAGCTCTCCTGGAATTTGGCCATCATCACATAAGTAGGTACCAAGAAAGACTGATTCTGTCCTTGGTAAATCCAAACAATTGAGACCACTGGGACTAGGACTGGGACTTGCTCTTGGTGGCTGGCTTTCTGGTCCCAAGTTCAGAGAGTTCCATCACCAAGGAAGTGTGGTAGGTCACTTCCTTCAGCAACTGAATGAGGTCACTGCCTTGGAAAACCACTTTGTCCTAGCAGTTGCTTCCAATGGTCCCATGAGATGGAGGCTGCTCCTACTTCCTGTGACACTTTCACAAATTAGAATGGTATATCAACCATAGGCACCCAGGAAAAGCTCTGTATACAGGCCTGGTTTGGTCCATTTCATCTACATTAAGAAGAGAGAGGCTGATTCAGACACATTCCTTCATTCTGACCAGGTTGTTTGACATGGAAGTTGACATGGAGTTGACTTTTGCTCTCTCAGGTCCTTCTTAGGTGAAAAGGTCGGTCAAAAGTCGGAGGAAAAGACCATCAAGAGACTGTCTCATGTCACAGCAAAGGGTTTATTGGGAGTCCAGCATGCTGGGGCTCAGAGCTAACTTCAGAGGAGCAAAGAACAAAGAGCCCCAAGAACAACTTGAGCAGAGTTTATATACATTCTTTAGAGAGGGCAGGGACTTTACATACATCATATCCTCTTTTAGGAAATCAACACATAGCACGGGAAAATCAAATAACAACTCTAAAACATGATTAGTACATTCATTGGCGGGAAGAGGACGGGTAGGGGGTGATTGGTTAGGCCTGAAAAGGGGTATACGTTTAAACTGATTGGTTGAATCCCTGAGATGTATATGTGGTGAGCTGCACGGTTTCTGGAAAGGGGTTGTTAAGTAACTAGGTGGTCAGGGAAGATTTCAACACACATCTAATTGGCAGTTCCGGGAATTGTCTTAACTGCCACAGGAATTTCAGGTTCTGAGTGCAGCTTGGAAACTTTAAAAAACCTGGTTCTATGTTTCAATTTCAATTTCTTTTATTCGTTCATTTCCCACTCCTTTTTCTTACTACTTTTAATCTTAAACGTAATAAATCATAATTATTGCGGGGTCTCACATTCTATTTCTGCCAGTGGACCGTATTTCTGTCTGATTACAATGAGTTTTTCCTGCCCAATTTGAGCCTGGAGAAAGGAAACTATGTGGTTAAGCAAACAAGGTCCTACAGTTAGCAACACCATAAGGATGATCAAGGGTCCAGCTAAGTCTGATAGGAGTGTAGTTAACCAGGGGGACTGGGTAAACCATAACTCAAACCACCCTAGTTGAATCTCCCTATCTTTCTGGTGCTCTTCAAGGCATTTTCTCAATTTACTCATGGATTCTTTTACAACTCCAGTATGGTTAGCATAACAACAACATTTTTCTCTCAGTGAAGCACAGAGGCCCCCCTCACTCATGAAGAGGAGGTCTAATCCTCGCCTGTTCTTTAAAACAACTTCAGAGAGAGAAGTTAAGGATTCCTGCAAAGCTGTGATGGTGGTCTCTAACGTCTTCAAGTCTTTATCTATTGCTGTTTCTAATCGGGCCATTTGTTGTGACCCACATATAGTAGCAGCTGTTCCCATACCCACTCCTGCAGCAGCTCCTATCCCCAATAGGATGGCAGGAGTAAGGGACACTGGCTCCCCGCAAAATCGGGTTGTTTCTCCCCCTAGTAGACCTTCAAATGATTCTACATCATAATAGAGCACCCTGGGGAGTATCTGCACCATTACACAATAATTTACAGAGATGTCAAATACCTGGGCTGAAATGCAAGGAGTTCTGACTGTTTGGAGTTCAGTACAATAAAGGTTCCTTTAATTAGTTCCCAGGGGGAGGAGTCAGCTGTACTCTGGACTGGGGAAGTAGGCAAAGACGGAAACCGGGAAGTATGAGATGGTAGAGTGGTTCTGGTAGATCTAGCCATGGGAGGTTTAGGAGGCTTAATTCCTGGGTTGAGGGGATTGGGCTCTATTGCTGTGATATTTTCTTCCTTTTTCAGCCGGATGGTGAACCAGTGACCAAAGTCATAACGAGGGCCATATATATAGAATCGCATTCCCCACGTATTTCCCATAGGCCATGCTGTTCCGAGGTAGCCCCTTCCTTTGGAATTGAAAGTTAAAATGAGGGGGTAACATAGACTATTCTTTCCACAGTGAGTTTTTGACACCACTTGGCTAGCAGCACATTTCTTGGGATCAATCAAGGGGTCATTTCTTTCTTCCTGAATCGTACTGTCGGGGGAGTTTGGGTTCCACCATGCAGCTCCCGTTTGTTCACAACCCCAAGATCTACAATAAAAGTCACTGGGTCCTGTACAGGTTTGGGCCTGTTTGCGACTTCGGAAATCAGCTGGGCACACATAAAAATGAAGATTGGCTAGTTTACACCTGAGCTGCGGAAGATGATATCCATAATTCATGGGGTAAGGTGGTCTATGTTGCCCTGGTTTGGGGTTGAGTGGGATCTCTGTGGGGGTCTTCTATGTCAGGGAGATCCCAGTCAGACAGGCCTATGGCATTCTGACAAATATAAGGGTGGAGAGATGGCCACCAAGTCCATATGGTGGCTGTATGTGAAATAGACCACACTACTTGCCCAGTAGGATTTATAACTTGCCATTGTTGCTGAACAAGCTGATGGGGATTAGGACTGCTGGTGGTCAGGGGAAGAATCCATAGCCCTACCCACATGACAGACACACAACTTGAGACGGTTACCAGTCTGTTCCAGTTTCCAGCCAGAGTCCGGACAGGGCGCAGGCTTGAGATGGGAGGCATGGATCCAGGAAGTGATCCCATCCACTTTCACCACTGTGGTTGTTATAAGCAGCACCTGGTATGGTCCTTTCCAGCGGGGTTCCAGGGATGACACCTAATGCCATCTCATGTAGATGAAGTCTCCCACTTGATATCGATGTGGGGTTCCCTCATCTCCAGGCTGATAAGCAGTGGCCAACTGTTTCCACAGGTATCGCTGGGTGCTGGGTTTGTTCAAGGGCTTTAAGTCTGTCAAGAAAGAGTTTGTGAAAGGAATCATTAAGTCTCAGAGTTGGGGTTAGGTCCCTTACTGGAGGAGGGGGACCATAGAGAATTTCATAAGGGGTGAGTTTACACAAAGAGGCAGAGGGCGTTTTTCTTGCACGAAACAGTGCTTAAGGTAGGAGCAGAGTTCAATTTTTTATGCCGGTCTCCAAGCTTTTTTCGTTAAGGTCTCTTTGATGGTTCTATTCATCCTTTCTACCTGGTCTGAGCTCTGGGTCTATAAGCACAATTTAACTTTCAATTAATCCCCAGGGTCCTGGCGAATCCCTGACTTACCTGGGCCACGAATACCAGTCCATTATCAGACCCTATTACCTTAGGCAGGCTGAACCTTGGAAAAATGTCTTATAGAATCTTTTTGACCACCCTCTGAGCCTTTTGTTTCTTCATGGGGAAGGCTTCAAACCATATTGAAAAAGTATCTACAAAGACTAGAAGATATTTAAGTCCGTACCTTGCTGGCTTAATTTCAGTAAAGTCCACTTCCCAGAATTGTCCTGTTCTGGTTCCTCGTAAGCGCTTTCCTGCAGGAAGCTTGGATGGGTAAGCATTAACTAACTGGCAGACTTGACAAGCTCTAGTCACCTGCTCAGCTATTTCTTTCCTCTCTGAGTCAGTCAATAATAAGTCCTTTCTCCGGTCCTTTAGAAGTGCCTATAACTTTTTTCAGCCTAAGTGGGTGAGTTGGTGTACGTCTTTGACATAAAGGTGGGCTTTTTGAAATAGTAAACTTGGCTCTGAAGGGTCCCAGAGTCCTGTATCTGTCTCCTCAGATGATAAGTTGCCTGAATGTTCCAGTGCGGCCAAATCTCCTGATTGTTGTTTCCCCCGGTGTGGAAAAAGTTAACAGAGTCACTCCGTTTAGGGCTGCCAATTAAGCTTCCTCATCTGCCCTTCTGTTTCCAACCGCCATGGGGTCGTTTCCCTTCTGGTGCCCTGGACAGTGCACTATACCTAGTTCCTTAGTGCTCTGCACTGCTGAGAGAAGGTGGAGGATCTCATCTTTGTTCTTTATTTCTTTCCCAGCAGAGGTTAATAGCCCCCTTTGCTGGTAAATAGCCCTGTGCACATTAGCATTGGCAAATGGATAGCGGCTATCAGTGTATATGGTGGCCCTTTTGCCTGTTGCTAGTTCCAATGCTTTCGGAAGGGCAATCAGTTCTGCCTTTTGGATTGATGTCTTTTCTGGGAGACCAGAGGATCAGATGACATTAGTTTTGCTAACTATTGCTGCTCCAGCCCACCGCTTACCATCTTGGAGGAAGCTGCTCTCGTCTGTAAAGCATACGACTTCTGGGTGAGGCAGTGGCTGGATCTTTCAAGTCTCATCCTATACTGGTTTCCTCTGCCAGTATGTGTTGACACTCATGAGTGATGGGTTCTGATGATTCTTCTGGCAGCAGTGTACCCAGGTTGAGTGGAGCAGGGGGTCCCAGAGTTATTCTGTCTTTGCTAATCCAGAGGCTCTGGTAGTGGTTTATTCTGGAGTTTGATAGCCACCTCTCTGGAGGCTGACAGATGATGCTCTCCAGGGCATGGGAGGCTATAATTGTTAGCTTCTGTCCCAACGTTCATTTATGAACATCTTTTTTTAGAAGGGCTGCCACTGCTATCGCTCTTAAGCAATTTGGCCACCCGCTAGCCACTGGGTCCAATTTTTTTGATAAGAATGCTACCGGCCTTTTTCAAGGTCCCAAAGTCTGAGTGAACACTCCCAGTTCTATTCCTTTCGTTTTCTCGATGTAGAGAGTGAAGGGTTTTTCTACTTCTGAGAGTGCTAAAGCTGGAGCAGATAGCAGTGCCTTTTTTTGACATTATCAAAAGCTTTTTGGTGCTCAGGGGTCCATTTGAAATGGGCATCCCCATTTATAAGCGGGTATAAAGGTGCAGCCAGAGATGCGAACCCAGGAATCCATAACCTGCAAAAGCCGGCAGTCCCAAGAAACTCTCTGAATAGTCTCTTATTAGATGTGGGCGGTATCTGCACAATGGTTTGTTTTCTGGGCTCACTGAGCCATCTTTTGCCACCCCTAAGAGAATAACCCTGGAAGATTACTTCTTGCTGACAAATTTGGTCCTTTTTGCAGAAGCCCTATATCCAAGCCGAACAAGCTCGGATAATAGTGCTTGGGTCCCAGACTCATAGTTCTTCTTGGTGTTGGCTGCCAGTAGCAGATCATCCACATATTGGAGTAGGGTGACTTCGGGGTGTGCAGTTCTGAGGCCTGTGGAGGGCTTCATCAAAGAGAGTGGGGGAGTTTTTGAACCCCTGTGAGAGTCTAGTACAGGTTAGTTGGCCATATGTTCAAGTTTCTGGGTCTATCCACTCGAAAGCAAACAGAAACTGATTGTCCTTATGTAGGGGCAAGAAGAAGTAAGCATCTTTTAAGTCCAGCACAGCGTACCATTCCCGCTCCAGATTCAGAGTGCTAAGCAAATTATATGGATTGGGTATTCTTGGGTGAATGTCCTGCACTCTGTTGTTTATCTCTCTTAGGTCTTGAACAGGACAGTAGTCCCTAGTTCCTGCCTTTCTTACTGGTAGCAGGGGGGTATTCCAGGCTGATTGACAGGGCCTTAGGACCCCAAGGGCCAATTATTTCTGAGTATGGGGACTTATCCCATCTTTAGCTTCTTTGCTTAGAGGATATTGTTTAACACTGATTGGAGAGGCAGAGGCTTTTAATTCTAGTTCTATTGGAGGAAGTTTTATTGCTAGACCTAACCCAGCAGTTTCTGCCCAGGCATTCGGATAATCTTTTATCCATTTCTGTGGTAGTTTGCCTCTTTGATCAGTCCTAGGGAGCGCGAAGAGTTGATGTTCATCTTCAACGGACATAGTCAATGCTGTGACTATGGGAGGTTCCACTGAAGGCTTTAGAACATCCACTTCGGGAACATCAGGGTTAAAAGTTATTCTAGCCCCGAGTTTGGTAAGCAGATCCCTGTGCATCAATGGGGCTGGGCACTCTGGGATTACTAGGAAAGAGTGTTGGACTTTTCCTTTTCCTACATCCATAATCCTCTTAGTTGTCCAAGCCCGATATGTACTGCCATTATCCCCTTGAACTAGGGACCATTTATTTGATAGGAGCCCAGTGGGGTCTTAAGGGCTGAGAATACTGCTCCTGTATCCTCTCCAAAGTTCACTGGAGTCCCCTCCACTTCAAATGTTACCCTGATCTCGGGGAGGAGATCCGAGCCCCAACATTCCTAGTCCTCTTCTAGAGTCAGCATCGCATGCTGGCGTGGTTGCTTCTTTTGGGTGCACTCTTTGGCTCAGTGTCCTTTTTCTTTACAGTAGGCACATTGATCTGAGGCCAGGGGCAGCCTTTGGCATGGGTCCAAGTATCCCTTCCTGACTCCAAGCTTTTTAACTTCTGGCATATTTGCTGCTGTGAACAAAACCTTAGCCAATGTTTTAGTCTGCCTTTTGCTCCTTTCATGCCCCTTTTGTTCCCTTTCCTTCTCTATCCTCTGTTCCCTCTCCTCCTCAGTTTCTCTCTTATAATATACTTTCTCAGCTTTTCTGACTAAATCTCTTAAGGTCGTATCTTGTAATCCATCTAGACATTGTAACTTTCTCTTAATATCTTGGGCAGCCTGCTCAATACAGGCCATTGTAACAGATGCATTTTGGTCCTCTGCCTGAGGATCAAAAGGAGTATATTCTTCCATAATTCTCTCCAGAAACATAGAGGGAGACTCATTAGGCCCTTGGATAATCTCTCTTACTTTGGCCAAATTGGTCAGCCCTCTGGCGGCCACTCGGAGACCCGCTATTAGAGCCTGGCGATAAGTGGACAGATGCTTCTTACCTTCAAAGGTGTTGGGGTCCCAGTTGGGTCGGTTCATGGGCCCATAGGGACGGAAAGAGAGTATCACAGGGGCTTCTGAGTTTTCTATTATCCGCCTCCGGTGGGTTCCTTTAGGTTGCCCAGCTTCCTCCAGGGGAGGAGGGGCTGCTGCTGCTGCAGAGAAGTCCCCTGGAGGGCTTGGGTCTCGCCCAATTGCCTATAGCAGTGGAGAGGCTGAGTCAGCGGTTGGAGGATCATCAGGAACTGTGTTGGGGGTTGGGGAGGGAGAGTAGACGATAAGGAGGGGGAGGAGTGTCCAGTCTTGTGACTCAGGGAGAATGGAAGGAAGAGGGGGAGGAGTGGATGGTTTGAATGATAGGATCATGGGGGAAGGGGTATATGGCTCTTTATCTGGGTGGCCACGTGGCCAAAGCTGAAAGACAATATCTCTGACTTTTCGGATTAGAGGAAAGTGGAAGGATCCTTCTGGGGGCCATCCAACTTCGAGGATGGGCCATTCTGAAGCACAGAGAGTCTGCCAGGTACAGCGTTTTACTGGAAAATAAAGATTCTGGGCCCTTGAGCGGACATCACTCCAATGATCAAGGGTCGGAGACAGAGAAGAGGATGTGCTTTGTCCCATAATGGGAATTACTCAAACAGGGACAGTGAAGACACAAACGCAACACAGAAAAAGACAAACAGTAAATGTTTAACATGACTCCAAGAAAAAGATTAGAACTGAGTAACTGGTAAATCTTAATGGGTTAGGCAATAAAGACAGACAGTAAACTCAACATGAGTTCGGGACAATGAACCAAACTGAGTAGCCGGCAAAACCTGATGGGCTGGCAAACCGAATCCTGAAGCAAAATGTAACTGAGATGAGGAAACTACTATTCTTTGATTTCCCTAGTCTTCCGGTGTGTCCCCAGAAACGTGACCTTGGGCTCTGTGACAGGTCTGTCACACCATAGGAGAGAGCTAATGCTCTTCACCAACAGCCACTTTGCCATGCCCTGACTTGAAATCCGAAACCAGAAATAGGCTCCTTACTAACCCCGAGAGGAGTCCCTTGAGGTCTTTCGTCCACCGCTGCCGGATATCTCACCTGGGGCCTCCAGATAAATAGGTGCGGCGAACGTCAGAGGAAAAGACAACAAAGAGGTTTTCTCATGCATCAGCAAAGGGTTTATTGGGGGTCCAGCATGCTGGGGCTCAGAGCTCACTTCAGAGGACCAAAAATCAAAGAACCCCGAGAACAACTTGAGCAGAGTATATATACATTCTTTAGAGAGAGCAGGGATTTACATACATCATTGCCTCCTTTAGGAAATCATCATGTACCACGGAAAAATCAAATAACAACTCTTAAACATGATTAGCACATTCATTGGCGGGAAAAGGTCAGGCAGGGAGTGATTGGTCAGCCCTGAGAAGGGGTATACGTTTAAATTTATTGGTTAAAGCCCTGAGATGTATACGTGGTGAGCTGCACGGTTTCTGGGAAGGGGTTGTTAAGTAACTAGGTGTTCAGGGAAGATTTCAACACACATCTAATGGGCAGTTTCAGGAATTGTCTTAACTGCCACAGGAATTTTAGGTTCTGAGTGTAGCTTGGAAACTTTACAAAACCTGGTTGTTTACGTTTCAATTTCAATTTGTTTTATTCTTTCAGAACCTTACAGTGGAAGGCGAGAGACTTCATCCACAATGACTGCTCTTTTGGCCATTTTGGTTTTGGATGCACACATGGGATCTTTTCTTAGATCCGTCTGTTGCTGATAATCTAAGCCACAGCCTCAAACACTGCCAAGAGCCTGATTAAGACACATCCCTTTCCAAAGCAATTACATCTCTGAGTTCAGTTACAGAACTCAGTCTCTGAGAGGAATCACACCAGTGTTCAAGCCCAGGTGGACCCAGTCATTCTTCCAACCACCACACATATGACCACAATTAAATCCAAAACACTCCCACATGGCACTCATCTTCTTACATACATACACTCATGATAACCTTTGGCTAGAGGCTTCCATGAATGGCGCAGCCCACGAGAGTGTCCAAAATAAGCTCCCTTGCAACTCATTTGCCTAACCTCAGGGTGGCCTGAACACCCTTCCTGTGAACCAGGATTGATCACATAGTTCTTCCTGTAATACTGCTCTGCTTCTCCAATTTGAGGCCTACTGACTGTCAGGTATAGATTCTTTATGTGATTTGGAGTCATTAGGAAACCAAAGTAAATTTGCAAGGCTTGGAAAAACTCATTTGACCCAAAGGATACCTATTGTCACTTGGTGGAGGTCAGGAACCTTACAGAGGAAGGCGAGAGACTTCATCCACTATCACTGATCTTTTTGCCATTTTGGTTTTGGATGCACACATTGGATCTTTCTTTATATCCATCAGGCGCTGCTAATCTAAGCCACAGCCACACACAGGGCCACGAGGCTGATTCAGAACATCCTTTTCCAAAGCAATTAAGCAAAGAGCCACAGGTGATGCCCATTCATTTCCATTTGAAAACTGTTTTCTTCAAGATTCACAAAGGGGTGGCCTGAGGCAGAGACCTTCCTGACTTCAGAGCAACATAACAATAAGTAAGCAAATCCCAATGCAGGGTTTCTCCACTGAGACTATACTAGTCACAATGATATCTGAGTTTTCTGAGATGCTTGTCATTCCCTTCAACAATCCAGTACATGGCCATGTCACAGAGCTTGGAGGTGGTATATATATCTTGGACAAAAAACCATGAGCCTATTCTGGAGAGTGGCCAGAATTCAGAAAGAAAACAGGAACTTAGAAAGTTAGTAGGTGTTGCCCATCGAAAAGGCAACCAGCAGTCCTTTTTTAAAATGGGCAGGATGAATGCTGGAAAGCTTTCTACTAGTCAGGATACATCCATTGATGCATTCCTTTTTTCTAATGTGTACAACCAAGAACACAGTGGAATACACAGACACAGAAACACTCACCTTGTCAAAGGACTTTCTAGAAACAGTCCACTCTAAACCAAACAAACCGCCTTTCCTACCTATTCTCAGAACATGAGACAAAACCACAAACTCACACCCACTCTCAAAAAGGCACCTCTTTCCCCAAGTAAGTCTGTGAGTATCCAGAGTGTCCTCTGACTTGTGGGCCATAGTATGTTCCCCCGAAATGGCCTGTCCTGTCTCAGATCTGGTCTCTTTGTCCATCTCTGTGAAGTTGTATGGAGCCTGTGCTGACCACTACCTGCTTTCACAGGAAAGGCCCGTCTTCAGAGCTCTACTTGCATTTGGTCATCCTTAAACCATTAGGTACCAAGAGAGACACACTCTCTCCTTGGTAAATCCAAACAAGTGAGCCCACTGGGAATGGGACTGGGCCTGCCTCTGGATGACTGGCTTCCTGGATCTCAAGTTCAGAGAGTTTCATCACCAAAGAAGTGAAGTAGGTCAATTCCTAAAGGAAGGGAATGAGGTCACTGCCTTGGCAACCACTTTGTCCTTACAGTTGCTTCCAAAGGTCCCTTGAGATGGAGGCTGCCCCTACTTCCTGTGAAACTTTCAGAAGTTAGAATGGTATATCAACCATAGACACCCAGGAGAAGCTCTCCACACAGGGTTGTTTTGGTCCATCTTTTTTATATCAATAGGAGAGAGGCTGATTCAGACACATACCTTCATCCTGACCAGCTTGTTTGCCATGGAAGATGACTTTTGCTCTCTCAAGTCCTTCATAGCTGCCTACATCTTCTCCAGGGATCATTTCTGCATCAACCTTTGAGGTTCTCAGCAGGTGGAAGATTCCCTACATTCCTGTATTGTAAGACCTACTCTGTCCCTGCTCTTTTGTAAAGTTAGATTGAGGGAACAGTGTATGGTTAGGGTTAATAATATATTTTATTTGGGTTAGGAAACATTCTGTGGGATAAATAATGGTATTAGGAACCTGCGATATTCACAAGAATATATAGGTGAAATATAAGTATAAAACCTGAAATCTAGGTACGATTTGAAGCCCAGAAGGGAATTGGGCCCTTTAGTGTGATACTTAGCTTTGAATTATGTTCTACACAGATGTCTCAGATAAATCGATATGCAATGGCAGAGGACCTTGTACCTTGGATGAATAAATGTCTTAGAGAACATCCAGTCAAAAAGGAATAGTCGGCAGGATTAGGAAGGTAGTCAGTAGGTTTTGAAAAAAGAGTGAGTATAGGATTTGGACAAAACGTTCATTAGCAATAGGGTTTCGGGTAGAGAGTGAACGTAAATATGAGCACATACGAAGAGTCAGTCACAATGATGAACTGGGAAAAATATGTTGGAAAGCAGATATCAATAGAGACATTAGGAAAACAGGCAAAGTATAATGTGAGTGATAGGGTTAGACATTTTCAACATGGTTGAGGATGAATATATAATCTTAGGTAGAAAGACATATGTAGTCATCAATAGGATTGATATTTTAGAGAATTAGGCAACCTGGGCATGGTTGTTTTTAATAATCCATGCTCACTTTCCATTTTGCTTTGGTGAAAGGTTAATAAAATAGTCACTTGTCACTTCCTGTTTTTCTGTATGCTTAACAAAACACTGTTGAAATCTTGAGAACTGTTTGCTATTTTGGTTCCCAGAATGTGCTATCCCCAACTGCCAAACTGCAGAATGTACTCCCTCACCCAGTTGCATGCAAACTGCACACTGGCCCTGACCCATAAATAAATTTCCCTCCCTGCCCTGTCCAAGGAAAGTATATAAGCTCTGTTAAAGCTGTTCTCAGGGCTCTTTGCTCTATTCAAGTGAGCTCTGAGCCCCAGCATGCTGGACCCCCAATAAACACTTTGCTGTCGCTGAGTGAAAATGGTATACTGTTCTGTACTTAAAAGATGCTTTCTTTTGCTTGGCTCTGCATAAAGATAGTCAGTTGCTGTTTGCTTTCGAGTGGGTAGACCCAGAAACAGGAACGTCTTGTCAACTAACTTGGACTAGACTCCCACAGGGGTTCAAAATCTCCCCCACTCTCTTTGATGAAGCCCTTCACAGAGATCTCAACAACTTCAGAACTACACACCCCGAAGTCACCCTGATTCAATATGTGGATGTCCTGCTCCTGGCAGCCAACACCAAGGAAAACTTTGAGTCTGTGACCCAAGCACTATTATCTGAGCTTGCTCAACTCAGGTATAGAGCTTTGGCCAAAAAGGCCCAAATTTGCCAGCAAGAAGTAATCTTCCTGGGGTATTTCCTTAGGCACTGTAAATGATGGCTCACTGACCCCAGGAAACAAAACGTTGTGCAGATACCACCCCCATTTAACAGGAGACAACATAGAGAGTTTCTTGGAACTGCTGGCTTTTGCAGGTTATGGACCTGGGTTTGTGTTCATAGCTGCTCCTTTATACCCGCTGTTAAATGAGAATGCCCAATTCCAATGGACCCTTTGAGCACCAGCAAGCTTTTGATAACATCTAAGAACACTAACACTGAACACCTCAACTTCACTGAGCCCAGCCTGCAATTTCAGAAAGCCCTACACTATGTTAAAAATGTACATCAACTCAATCAACTTAGTTCAAAGAAACTGCAGCCATTCCTGTAGGATCAAGAACCGAGTTTTAGACTAACTCACTCACAGTGAATGGAAATAACTGAATGGGTAACAAAAGCCTGTCGGTTCTGTTAATTGGTTAATGCTTACCATTCCAAGCTTCCTGCAGGAAAGCACGTACCAGGAACCAGACCAGGACAATTCTGGGAAGTGGACTTTACCTAAATTAAGCCAGCGAGATATGGACTTAAATATCTCCTAGTCTTTGTAGATACATTTTCAGGATGGATTGAAGCCTTTCCCACAAAAAAAAAAAAAAAAAAAAAAAAAAAAAAAAAAAAAAAAAAAAAACCGGCACAAATGGTGGTCAAGAAGATCCTGAAAGATATTTTTCAAAGACAGGGCCTGCCTAATGTAATGTGGTCTGATAATTGAACGGCGTTCATGGGCCAGGTAAACCAGGGGTTAGCCAGGACCCTGGGGATTAATTGGAAGTTACATTGTGTTTATAGACCCCAAAGCTCAGGACACATGAAAAAATAAATAGAAGCATTAAAGAGACCTTAAATAAATTAATCTTAGAGACCGTCATAAAAGGGTAGACTATGCTCCTGCCTTATGCACTGTTTCATGAAAGAAATACTCCCTTTGTTTCTTTGTGTAACATCACCCCCTATGAAATTCTCTATGGGGCCCCTCCTCTGGTAAGGGACCTAACCCCAACTCTAAGACCTAAGTATCCCTTCCACACACCCTTGCTTGACAGACTTAAATCTCTTGAAAGAACTCAGCTTTATCTGTGGAAACAGCTGGCCACTGCCTTCCAACCTGGGTACGAGGGGACTCCACATCGATATCAAGTAAGAGAATTCCTCTACATAAGAGGACATCAGGTGTCATCCCTGGAACCCCGCTGGAAAGGACCATACCAGGTGCTACTTATAACACCTACAGCGGTAAAAGTAGACGGAATCACTTCCTGGATCCATGCCTCTCATCTCAAGCCTGCAACCTGTCCAGACTCTGGCTGGAAACTGGAAAAGACTGGTAACCCGTTCAAATTGTGTATTTGCCACGTAGATAAGGCTATAGACTTTCCCCTTGGCCACCAGTAGACCTAACACTCATTAGCCCGTTCAGCAGCAATGGCTGATCACAAATCCTACAAGACAAGAAGTATGGTCTATCTTGCATACAGCCCCCTTAGGAACCTGGTGGCCATCTCTCCACCCAGACATTTGTCAGCTGGATATAGGTCTTTCCTATTAGGATATCCTTGATGAAGAGGATCCCACTAAAATTCCATTAAATCATTTCCGTACCATAGATAATGGAAACAAACATTATGGTTGTATAGACAGGCAAGCCTGATGCAGGTTGGCTAGCCTATATTAGTATGTTTGCCCCGCAGACTATCAAAGCCACAAACCGCCATGGCTGAGTGTGGGAAAAGATGACTTCTTCTGTAAGTCATGGGGATTTGAGCATACAGGGGCTGCCTGGTGGAATGTAAAATCCTCATCAAATTCAGTACACAGCATTGGCCATATTACTACTTAGACATCTAAAAGAGATGGCGCCAAGAGGAGTCTCTAGATCCTCAAATTCTGTGTGACCTTTTTACCTTCTGCAAGTGCTCAAAAGGGTGAAAGGAAATTCCCCTATGTGGAGGCCTTTTCCCTGTTTCCCTCACATCCTGAACTATGCTTCTCCAATAGTTCCTCACCCTCAGCTTTCTGCTCCAGACTCTCTGCTGTCAGTCCTACCTCAGCAACCTTATTTCTCCAGTCCAATTACTAGATCCAAAACCCAAACCTCCGCTGGTTCTCAGAGCATTGCCCCCTTGCTGAGTTAGCAGGTACTGAGGTACCCATCCACCCACTCACTCCTCTCTTCCTCTGTCAGTACCCGCACCGGGTCGCACCAGGTCCTCTTACCAGCTAACCTAAAGCTCAAACCAGCTTAGGAGATCCCTCAGACCCCTATTGAAGATGTAATGAAAATGACCTTTAAAGTTGCTTTGTGATCACTGAAAACAGGTTACTAAGAATTTAAAGTGCCTCACAGGCTTTTCGGGATAGTCACTCCCGTCTTCCCCTCTGCTCTACCTGTTATACTGCTCAAGTTTTTGTTTCTAGGAAAATCCCAAACCCCTTTCCCATTATTCTTTTATATCTCTCCTTCCTATTTCTCAGATCCACGGAGCAGCTCTCACCCTCCGCCTTCCCCGTCTTCCCCCTCTGTACCAGGCCCACAGAAAAATCTTAACTGAACTTCTCCAGAAGTCTTCACCATGACTTTAGGATTTTCAGCAAAAGAGTCCCTATAAAAGAGTTCAGTGTAGATAAACTTCCTGTTTTTCTGTTGCCCTGCTCTACTTGGCTACTGGCTGCAAAAATCAGCACTCCTAAGCTTGACACCCCTTTAATAGTTTTTCACACAATATGTGAACAAGGCCTCTGGCCTTGAGCTGGGGATTCATAGAGATGGCTATATTTTTAAGATATAAAATTACCAACTGGGCTCCATGGTAACACTGCAGGGGGATAAAAGAAAAGGAAGAAAAAGCTCTCCCCCTCCCAGGTGTCCTTGAAAGTTTAACTTGCCCACCAAAGAGGAAAAAACAGAAAAAAACTTCTTTTTGTGAAGTTCTGCAGACTGTGAACTTCTTAGTCCCTTCCCTTTCATGTTGGGTACAAAATTCTGAAACTACCTAAACTTGGGGTTCAGGGAATTAATTGATTACAACAGAAGCAATGCCCGCTGAATCCGGTTGCAACCAAATAGGACTGTTTCCCTGTCTTCTGTGCTATCTTAGGTGCCTTGCCTTGACTGCCCCTACAACAGTATAATTCTATATACTTAAACATTGTTTATGTATTAATGAAATGGTCAACAGATGTGATTAATTGTGAAATGGTGAAGATGTTTCCCAGATTGCTCTATAATGACCCAGGTTCATTTGAAGTTCAAACAGGGGGGCATACAACCCAGTTCCACTGGGAACATATATCTCTTACTTTACCTATCATATTAGGAAGTGGAGTTGCTGCAGGGGTAGTCACAGGAACCACTGCCCTGGTCCATGGTACACAACAAATGACCCAAATAGAAGCAGCAATAGACCAAAACTTAAAGATATTAGAAACCTCCATCACAGTTTTCAGGAATCTTTAACCTCTCTCTCTGAAGTTGTTTTACACAACAGTCGAGGGTTTGACCTCCTCTTCATGAGAGAAGGGGGCCTTTGTGCTACATTGATGTAAGAATGCTGTTTTTATGCCGACCATAATGAAGTTGTAAAAAAAACCTATGAGTAAAATAAAAGGATGCCTTGAAGAGTGTCAATGAGAGACAGACGCCCCAAAAGGGTGGCTTTAGTCTTGGTTATCACAGTCCCCCTGTTTATCTATGCTTTTATCACCCCTGGCCTGTCCAATAATAATCTCCATATTATAGCTAACTATAAAACCCTGTTTGCTCAACCGTGTAATTTCTTTTTTCCAAGCTCAAATTGGACAAGTTAAACTTATGGTAATACCCCACTAGCAGACATAGAATGTGACACCCCCCAATAATCACTATTATAATTAAAATTAGCCAGAAGAAGAAGTGGGGAATGAAAGGTTAATAAAAAAGGAACTTGGAACTTCCTGTTTTTTTGTATGCTTAACAAAACACTTTTGAAATATTGAGAACTGTTTGCTAACCTTGTTCCCAGATTGTGCTGTCCCCAACTTCGAAATTGCAGAATGTATTCCCTCATCCGGTTACACGCAAACCGCCCACTCACTCTGACCCATCAATAAATTTCCGTCCCTACCCTTTTCAAGGAAAGTATATAAGCTCTGCTTAAGCTGTTCTCAGGGCTCTCTGCTCTATTCTTGTGAGCTCTGAGCCACAGCATGCTGGACCCCCAATAAACCTCTTGCTGTGGCATGAGACACTCTCCTGATGGTCTCTTCCTCCGATGCTTGCACGAACATTACTTGGATGATTGAATGTAGAAGAGAAAATCCAGTCAAAAAGGGATAGTCGGTAGGATTAAGAAGATAGTCGGTAGGTTTAGGAAGAAGAGTGAGTATAGGATTTGGAACAAAATCTCTTTAGCAATAGGGGTTCGGTTAGAGAGTGAATGTAAATGTCAGCACATGTGAACAGTCACAATAATGAAATGGGAAAAGAACGTAGGAAAGCAGATATCAATAAAGACATTACAAAATCAGGCAAAGTATAAAGTGTGTGATACGATTAGACATTTTCAACAGGGTTGAGTTAGAATATATAATCTTAGGAAGAAACAAATATGTAGTCACCAATAGGATTGACATTTGAGAGCATTAGGCAACCTTGACATGGATGTTTTTTGTAATCCATGCTCACTTTCCATTTAGGTTTTGGTACAATCATAAGTGTGACGTTTGCATTTGTGTCCAGAATATTACTGTGATAATATGTATATGTAGATCTGGTGACATGAGTGTTTATTCCACCATTTCTGGGAGCAATTTTTTGAAGACATATAAATGGGTATAGGCGGTACAAAGAGGTATACACTGTGTCAATGAATATAGAGATAATGCATGAATAGACCATAAGTGAATAAATAATATAACTGGTTCCACATTAAATAACGGATTGAATTGATATCTGAAAATATATAAGAAATCTTATATTGATATACAATCATTCATTCCAACCATTTATACATCTAATATCAATATTAGGGTTATGGTTTATCATGAAGATATGTTATTTTTGCTACAAAAGTGATTATGGAAATCGAAAATAATGTGTTTGGAAAGAGTCAGTCACAATGCTGGCAATATGTGAACAAGGCCTCTGGCCTTGAGCTGGGGCTTGACAGAGATGGCTACAGTTCTAAGTTAAAGAAGTTACCAACTGGGCTCCATGGTAAAAGCTGGCAGGGAGAAAAAAAAAGAGAAGAAAAAAGCTCTGCCCCTCCCAGGTGTCCTTGAAATGTTAACTTGCACAGAACAGAAAAAAAAAAAAACAGAAACAAAAACTGCTTTTAATGAACTTCTGCAGACTGTGAACTTCTGAGTCCCTCCCTTACATGTTGGGTACAAAATTCTGAAACAATCTAAACTTGGAGTTCAGGGGATTAAATGATTACAATAGAAGCAATGCCCTCTAAATCCGGTTGCAACCAAATAGGACTGTTTCGCTGTGTTCGGTGCTATGTTAGTTGCCTTACCTTGCATTGTCCATCCCTTTTCTCATGAAAAGACCAGTCAAGAAACATGGAGGAATGCATGTGCTCTGAAGCTGGAAGTGATTGATAGTGAATCAAATGCCTATAAATTTCCTAACTTGTGGATGAAATACATATCCTATGATGTGCATAAATTAAAGAAATAGTAATCTACCAGTGTTGAATAAAAATGAACGTCAAAATACACATCATGTCCAATTGGAATCTACTTGCATTGATGTTAAACTGGGTCAGGTACTGTAGAAATATTAGGATTTGTGTGCACCATCCACTGAAGTTCCTTTTCGGTACTAGGAAAGAAATATGTTTTTCAGGTAAATGAATATTTCTAAGAATAATCTTGTGAAAAGTTGATTATAAATTCACATATATGAATATGAATGAATTTGGTGAGTGTAAAATAAAACACATATTTCATATTTTGAAAAATCTGGAGAGTCTATCTATCTATCTATCTATCTATATATATATGTGTGTGTGTGTGTGTGTGTGTGTGTGTGTACACACACACACACACAGACATTAAAAATAGCAATATATATGCCAATCAAAATTCAAAATGAAATATATATCATTGACATATCCAAAAATATTTATTTAACTGAACATGGATTTATGAATAATATTGATCAAGTAGGAAGCTCACCCATAATTTGAATTTTCAGTTCCAACATCATTTAGGAGGAGTGATCCCTTACAATTTGTATCTGTCAAGTCAGCCACCTCACATGAATGGACGTGTAGTCCCAGGTAGGATTCTATGTTTGCATATAAAAATACAGGTGGTGAATAGGCTACAGAGAGGGGAGACAGGAATTCACATATTGGTTAACTTTAAAAAAACATGGAGAACGACTTCAACAAAAAGTTGACTAGATTTATAACTCCCACAATATATAATGCAAAAGGCAAGTCCAACTATACACCATGCCTCCTCTGAAATGCTTGTATTTTTATTCTGTTTGAGTTATTTTTCTCCATCTTATTAGTATTAGTAGTCAGAGTGTAGTAGGGTAGGGGTTAGTGTCGGGGATTCAGTATTTCGAAAGAAAAATTGGAAAATGAATCCAATGTGTATGTAAATGTGTGCTCCTCAAATATCCTCCCACTCTCATACAGAAAAATGCCTTGACAGTACCTTCGCTCCAACTAAAACACCATTAGAGGAGAAGAATTAGAAAATCAGTGAATACATATCTGGAATGGAATATGCTCACAATTTTGAAAAATTGGAGGTGGTAGATGATTTTCAAAAAGAAAGGGACAGGGTAAACACTCCACAAACATGGAGTTCTGCTGACCTAAAGACTTCTTGAGAAACTGCCTCTGAGGTTGGGCCCTTGAACTATATGTGGTTGTCAGGAGCTTTAGCTTCCTTTGTACTGAGACCATCAATGCTGGGTCTGCATCTATGTGACATGGAGGAAATTGTTTCTTATTTTCCAATGAAAATGAGGCAGCAGTGCTGAATTCTCTCTTTGTAGGTAACCTGTGGCCACTGGGGGCTAAGTGTATCCCCGTGTGGACTGTGAAGCCATTTGGACATCTTTCAATTTTTGTGGTGTTTCTCGCTGCTGCACTGGGAGTTTGGTATTTGCTTCACAAAATACATGGAGTTCAACTGGGACACAGTGCTGGAGGGATTTCTGTCGGGAGTGGTGGGTCAGGGTCTGCAGGATAATGCACCAACCAGGCTTCTATCCCACATTGCTTTCCCCCTTGACCATAGCAACCTGATTCTGAACATTGCCCTGAAACCTCTCAATATAACAAGATGCCTTTACAAAGAAGGGTCTGCTGGCTGCACCATGTCAGTAACAACCATTTGGAAGCCAAGGGCAGATCCACATTGCCCCACTACATGTTTTATCACAAACCTTCCCACCACTGTTCTAGGCCCACTAATCAGCAGGCTCCAAATTACTGGCATCTCTGTTCTACACCACTTTCATGAAACCCAGTCAATCAAGGCACTGTCTGGCACACTCAAGATCAGCAACAGCACATCCAAAGGTTCTCCAGTGCCACCAGGTCATGGGAATTTCAAAAATTTCACGGTATTTTTCTAGCCATTTTTCTAGGATGATGTTGCATGCACTATGGGTTTCAATATATTCAGGAACCGTTAAATGATGAAGAAGCACATTTCAATGAAAGCTCTGGAGAACTCTCAAAGGCAAGGCTTCCAAAATAGTGGCCAAAAGGTCACTTGAATCCAGTCCTATTGAGGTCTACAATATGAGGTCCATGTGTTTTTTTGACACTGAACTATGGCTGCCATGTCTTTCAGAATACAATCAAGTGATATCCTGGTTGAGATTCCCAGTGCTTTGTGGAAAGCCACCCTGGGCCTAGATCTCAGTTTCCAAGGGCGATTTTCATTGCGTGGCTTCCTAAAATCCCAAAACAATTCATGGCAATACTTCTCTGAGGTAAGTTCTAGAACTCAGTCTCTAAGGGGAATCACACCAGAGTTCAAGCACAGGTAGACCCAGTCATTTCTTCCAACCACCACACAAATGACCACAATTAAAACCAAAACACTCCACACGGCCCTAATCTTCTTCCATATAGACACTCATCATATCCTTTGGCTGGAGTTTTCCATAAGGGGTGCAGCCCAAGACAGTGTCCAAAATAAGCTCCCTTAACCCTCATTTGCCTAAAGTCAGGGTGGCCTGGACACCCTTACCGTAAACCAGGAGTGATCAAATAGGTCTGCCATTAATACTTTTCCACTTCTTCAATTTTAGGCCTTTTAACTGTGGCATTTAGATTATTTATGTGAACTGTAGTCAAGAGAAAACCGAAGCACCTATGGGCTAGCCTCTCCATGGCTTTGAAGAATTCATTTGATCCAAAGGATCCTTATTCTCACTTGATGGAGGTCAGAAACCTTACAGAGAAAGGCGAGAGACTTCATCTACAATGACTGTAATTTTTGCCATTTTGATTTTGTATGCACACATGGGATTTTTCTTTACATCCATCAGGTGTAGGGAATCTAAGCCATAGACTCACACAGGGCCAAGAGACTGATTCAGACACATCCCTTTCCAAAGCAGTTAAGTAAAGAGCCACAGGTAATGCCCATTTATATCCATTTGAAAACTGGTTACTTCAGGTTTCACAAAGGGGTGGCCTGAGGCAAAGTCCTTCCTGACATTCAGGGCAAAACAACAATAGGCAAGCAAAAGCCCCAAAGCAGAGTTTCTCCACTGAGACTTTACTGGTCACACTGATATCTGAATTTTCTGAGATGCTCCCCATTCCCTTCAGCTATCCAGTACATGCCCATATCACAGAGCTTGGAGGTGGTAAATATCTTGGACAGAAAACCATGAGCCTATTCTGGAGTGTAGCCAGAATTCAGGAAGGAAACAAGAACTTAGGAAGTTTGAAGGTGTTGCCCTTCGATAAGGCAAGCCACAGTCCATTTATATATTGGGCAAGATTGATGCTGGGAAGCTTTCTACTAGACAGGACACATCCATTGATGCATTCTCTTTTCTAATGTCTACAACCACAGACACACTGGGAAACACAGACATAGAAACACTTGCCTTGTCAAACGACTTACTAGAAACAGTTCACTCCAAACCAAACAAACCACCTTTCCTACATTTTCTCAGAACATGAGACAAAACCACAAACACACAACTAAAACCACAAATGCATCTCCTTTCCCCAAGTAGGTCTGTGACTATTCAGAGTGTACTCTCACTGGTGAGCCTTACTATGTTCCTCTGAAATGGCCTGTCCTGTCTCAGATATGGTCTCCTTGGCCAACTCTGAAAATGTCAGGAGCCCACGGTGAGCCACTACTTGCTTTCTCTGGAAAGGCCAGTCTTCAAAGCTTTCCTGGCATTTGGCCATCCTCACATCAGTATATACCAAAAAAGACTGTCTCTGTCATTGGAATATCCAAACAAGTGAGCCCACTGGGACTGGGACTGGGACTGGCTCTGAGTGCCTGGCTTCCTATATCGCAAGTTCAGAGAGTTCCATCACCAAGGAATAGAGATGAGGTCACTTCCTTCAGGAACCGAATAAGTTCACTGCCTTTGCAACCACTTTGTCCTAACAGTTGCTTCCAAGGGTCCCATGAGATGGATGCTGCCCCTATTTCCCGTGACACTTTCACAAGTTAGAATGGTATATCACCCATAGGCACCTGTGAACAGCTCTCCACACAGGGCTGGATTTGTCCATCTTCTGTACATTAGGAACAGAGAGGCTGATTCAGACACAACCCCTCATTCAGACAAGGCTGTTTTCCATGGAAGAAGACTTTTGCACTCTCTGGTCCTTCATAGCTGCCTACATCTTTTCCAGGGATTATTTCTGCATGGAACTTTGAGGTTTTCAGCAGGTGTTATATCCCCTACATTCCTTATTGTAAGACAAACACTGTCCCTGCTCTTCTATAAAGTTAGAATGTGGGAACAGTATATGGTTTTGGTTAATAACATGTTCGATTTGAATTAGGAATCAT
Organism: Callospermophilus lateralis; assembly: GCF_048772815.1. NCBI lineage: Eukaryota > Metazoa > Chordata > Mammalia > Rodentia > Sciuridae > Callospermophilus > Callospermophilus lateralis. Next base: position 3,319,566 of record NW_027517127.1, read on the forward strand.
TTTGCTGGATGAATAATGGTATTGAAAACCTGCGATATTTATAAGAATATAGATTTCAAATATATGTATGAAAACAGAAATCTAAGTAAGATTTGAAGCCCAGAAAGGGATTGGGCCCTTGATTGGGAGACTTAGCTTTGAATTATGTCCTGCACAGATGTCTCAGATGAATCAATACACAATGGCATCGGACCTTGTACCTTGGATGATTGAATGTTGAAGAGAACATCCATTCTAAAAAGGATAGTCAGTAGGATTTGGGAGATAGTCGGTAGATTCAGAAAGAAGAGAGAGTATAGTATTTGGACCAAAAGTTGTTTAGCAATTGGGTTTCAGGTAGAGAGTGAATGTAAATGTCAGCACAAATGCACAGTCAAAATGATGAACTGGGAAATTATGAAGGAAAAGAGATATCAATAGAGACATTAGGATATCAGGCAAAGTTTAAAGTGAGTGATAGGATTAGACATTTTCAACAGGGTTGAGTTTGAATATATAATCTTAGAAAGAAACAAATATGTAGTCAACAATTACATTGACATTTGAGAGCATTAGGCAACCTGGTCATGGATGTTTTCAGAAATCCATGCTCACTTTAAATTTAGGCTTTGGTACAATTATAAGTGTGACCTTTGCTTTATTTTCCAGAATATTACTGTGATAAAATGTATATGTAGGTTAGGTGACATGAGTATTTCTTCCACCATTTCTGGGAGCAATATTTTGGAGACGTATAAATGAATATTGGGAGTACAAAGAGGTGTACCATCTCTCTATGAATATAGAGATAATGCAAGAATAGACCATACTGAGAGTAAATAATATAATTGGTAAACGTTAAATAACGGATTGAATTGATATCTGAAAATATAAAGGAAATCTTATATTGATATACAATCATTCATTCCAACCAGTTATACTTCTAATGGTAATATTAGGGTTATATTTTATCATGACGAGTGTGTGAGTTTTGCTTCAAAAGTGATTATGGAAATCAAAAATAATGTGTTTAGAAAGAAGTCTCATGAAAAGTCTTATCAAGAAACATGGAGGAATACATGTGTTCTGAAGAAGGAAGTTATTGAAAGTGAAACAAATGCCTATAAATTTGCTAACTTGTGTATGAAATATATATCTTATGATGGGCATAAACTGAAGAAATAGTAATGTACCAGTGTTGACTAAAAATGAACATCAAAATACATATCATGTTCCATAATAATCTACTTGCATTGATGTGACATTGGGTCAGTTACTGTAGAAATATTAGGATTCGTTTGCACCATTCACTGAAGTTAGTTTTCAGTTCTAGGAAACAAATATGTATTTCAGGTGGATGAATATTTCTGAGAATAATCTTTTGAAAATTTGATTATAAATCCACATACATGAATACGAATGAATTTAGGGAGTGTACAATAAGACACATATATTTCATATTTTGAAAAATTTGGAGAGTATATATATATATATATATATATATATATATATATATATATATACACACACACACACACACATACACACACATTAAAAAGTAGCAACATATATGCCAATCGAAATTCTTCATGAAATGTATATCATCCACTGGTCCAAAAATATTCATTATACTGAATACGATTTTATTTATCATGTTTTTCATCTAAGAAGCTCACCCATAGGTTGAATTTTCAGTTCTAACTGTGTTTAGGAGGAGTGATCTCTTCTCCCAATTTGTATCTGCCAAGTCAGCCACCTCACAAGAATGTACATGTAATAACAGGTAGGATTCTATATGTGCATATGAAATTACATGTGCTGAATTGGCTACAGAGAAAGGCAGAGAGGAATTCACCTATTTGTTACCTTTAAAAACACATGGATATTCTTCTATTTCTCTCTTTATGGTTCTGTAGTTTTCATTGTATAAGTCTTTCACCTCTTTTGTTAGGTTGATTCCCAAGTATTTTATTTTTTTTTGAAAATATTGTGAATGGAGTGTTTTTCCTCATTTCCGATTCAGAAGTTTTGTTACTGATATACAAAAATGCCTTTGATTTGTGCGTGTTGATTTTTTATCCTTCCACTTTGCTGAATTCATTTATTAGTTCTAGTAGTTTTTTTGTAGACCCTTTTGGGTCTTCTAGGTATAGAATCATGTCATCCTCAAACAGTGATAATTTAAGTTCTTCTTTTCCTATTTTTGTGCCTTTAATTTCTTTCATCTTTCTAATTGCTCTGGCCAGTGTTTTGAGAACTATATTGAATAGAAGTGGTGATAGAGGGCATCCCTGTCTTGTTTCTGATTTTAGAGGGAATGCCTTCAATTTTTCTCCACTCAGAATGATGCTAGCCTGAGGCTTAGCATAGATAGCTTTCACAATTTTGAGGAAAGTTCCTGTTATCCCTAGTTTTTCTAATGTTTTGAATATAAAGGAATGCTGTACTTTGTCGAATGCTTTTTCTGCATCTATTGAGATGATCATATGGTTCCTATTTTAAGTCTATTTATGTGGTGAATAACATTTATTGATTTCCGTATATTGAACCATCCTTGCATCCCAGGGATTAATCCTACTTGATCATGGTGCACAATTTTTTTGATGTGCCTTTTTGTCCGATTCGCCAGAATTTTATTGAGGATTTTTGCATGTAGTTTTATCAGAGATATTGGTCTGTAGTTTTCTTTCTTTGAGGTGTCATTGTCTGGTTTCGGAATCAGGGTGATGTTGGCCTCATAGAATGAATTTGGCAAAGCTCCCTCTTTTTCCACTTCCTGAAATAAATTGAAAAGTATTGGTATTAATTCTTCTTTAAAGGTTTTGTAAAACTCCGCTGTATACCCATCTGGTCCTGGGCTTTTCTTGGTTGGTAGTCTTTTGATTGCTTCTTCAATCTGATCCATTGATATTGGTCTGTTCAAATTGTGTGTATCCTCCAGACTCAGTCTGGGCAAATCATAGGATTTAAAAAATTTATCGATGTCTTCACTCTCTTCTATTTTATTGGAATATAGGTTTTCAAAATAATTTTAAAAATGTGGCATTTATACACCATGGAGTATTACGCAGCACTAAAAAATGACAAAATCATGGGATTTGCAGGGAAATGGATGATATTAGAGTAGATTATGCTTAGTGAAGCTAGACAATCCCTAAAAAAACAAATTCCAAATGTCTTCTTTGATATAATGAGAGCAACTAAGAACAGAGCAGGAAGGAATAGCAGGAAGAAAAGGTCAACATTAATAAAGAGACATGAGGTGGGAGGGAAAGGGAGAGAAAAGGGAAATTGCATGGAAATGGAGGGAGACCCTCAATGTTTTACAAAATTATATATAAGAAGTTGTGAGTGGAAGGGGAAAATAAACAAGTAGGAAAATGAATTACAGAAGATGGGGTAGAGAGAGAATATGGGAGGGGAGGGGAGGGGAGGGGGGATAGTAGAGGCTAGGAAAGGTAGCAGAATACAACAGTTACTAATAGGGCATTATGTAAAAATGTGGATGTGTAACCGATGTGATTCTGCAATCTGTATTTGGAGTAAAAATGTGAGTTCATAATCCACTTCAATCTAATATATGTAATACAAGATGTCAAGAGTTTTGTAATATTTTGAACAACCAATAAAAAAACAAACATGGAGAACTATTTCAACAAAAAATTGACTAGATTTATAACTCCTACCCTGTATAATGCAAAAGGCAAGTCCAACTATACACTATGCCTTGTCTGAACTGCTTGTATTTCTATTCTTTTTGGGTTATTTTTCTCCATCATATTAGAATTATTAGTCAGAGTCTAGTACGGTATGGGTTAGTTTCAGGGATTCAGTATTTTGAATGGAAAATAGGAAAATAAATCCAATGTGTATGTAAATATGTGCTACACAAAAATCTTCCCACTCTCATCCAGAATAATGCCTTGACATTACCTTCGCCCCAAGTAAAACACAATTAGAGGAGAAGAGTTAGAAAAACTGTGAATACATATCTGGAATGAAATATGCTCAAGAGTTCACAACCTTGAAGGTGGTAGAGGAGTTTCCAAAAGTTAGGAACAGGTAAATATTCGACAAAATTGGAGCTCTGCTGGACTAAAGACTTCTTGAGAAACTGCCTCTGAGTTTGGGCACTTGAAATATTTGTTGTTGTCAGGAGCTTTAGCTTCCTTTGTAGAGAGACCATCAAAGCTGGGTATGTATCTAAGTGACCTGGAGGACATGGTTTCTTATTTTCTAATGAACATGAGGCAGCAGTGCTGAATTCTCTCTTTGTAGGTAAACTGTGGGGACTGGGGGCTAACTCTTTCCGTGTGGACTCTAAAGCCATTCGGTCATCCTCCACTTGTCGTGGTGTTTCTTGCTGCTGCAATGCGAGCTTGGTATTTGCTTCACACAATACAAGGAATTCAACTGGGACACAGTGCTAAAGGGAGTTCTGTCACGTGCGGTGTTTCAGGGTCTGCAGGATAATGTACCACCCAGGCTTCAATCCCACATAGCTTGCATCCTTGACCATAGCAATTTGATTCTGAACATTGCCCTGAAAACTCTGCATATTAAAAGATGCCTTTACATAGAAGGGTATGCTGGCTGCACCATGTCAGTTACAAGCCATTTGGAAGCCAATGGCAGATCCACATGGCCCCACCACAGATATTTTCTCACACACCTGCACACAACTTCTCTAGGCCCACTTCTCATCAGGCCCAAACTTACTGGCATCTCTGTTCTTACACCATTTTCATGGTCATGGGAATTTCAAAAATTTCATGGTATTTATCTAGCCATTTTTCAAGATTGATGTTGGAGGCATTGTGGTTTAAATTCATTCAGGAATCATTCAATGGTGAGGAAGCTCATTTGAATGAAAGCTCTGGTGAAATCTCTGAGGCAAGGCTTCCCAAAGAGTGGCCAAAAGGTCACATGAACCCAGGCCTATTGCTGTCTACAATGTGAGGTCCATGTGTGTTTTGACTCTCATCTATGGCTGCCATGTCTTTCAGAATAAAACCATGTGATATCCTGGCTGAGATTCCCAGTGCTCTGTGGAAAGCAAACCTGGGCCTAGATCTCGGTTTCCAAGGGCGACTCTCATGTGTGGCCAACTAAAATCCCAACACATTTCATGATAATACTTCTCTAAGGTCAGTTCCAGAACCCAGTCTCTAAGGGGAATCACACCAGATTTCAGCCCAGGTGTACCCAGTCATATCTTCCAACTACCACACAAATGATGACAATTAAAATCAAAACACTCCCACATGGCCCTCATCTTCTTCCATATATTCACTCTCATTCTAAGCTCTGTCTGGAGGTTTCCATGAGCGGCGAAGTCCAAGAGAGTGTCCAAAATAAGCTCCCTTGCCCCTCATTGCCTAAAGTCATGGTGGCCTGGACACCCTTCCTGTGAACCAGGTGTGATCAAATAGGCCTGCCCTTAATACGCCTAGGCTTCTCCAATTTGAGGCCTACTGACTGTCAGGTATAGATATTTTTATGTGAACTGGAGTCATGAGAAAACCCAAGAACCTATGTGCTAGACTCTCCAGGGCTTTGAAGAACTCATTTGACACAAAAAATCCCTATTCTCACTTGATGGAGGTCAGGACCCTTACAGAGGAAGGTGAGAGACTTCATGCACAGGGACTGCTCTTTTGGCCATTTTGGTTATGGATTCACACACGGAATGATCCATCAGGTGATGAGAATGTAAGCCACAGCCTCACACAGATCAAAGAGGCTGATTCAGACACATCTCTTTCCAAAGCAATTTAGCAAATACCCACTGGTGATGCCCATTCATTTCCATTTGAAAACTGTGTGCTTCAGGCTTCACAAAGGTGTGCCCTGAGACAAAGAGCTTCCTGACATTCTGGGCAAATTAACAATAGGTAAGCAAATGGGCCAAAGTAGAGTTTCTCTACTTTACAAGACACACTGATGTCTGATTTTTTCTAAAATGCTCCAATTCCCATATATTAAATTATGTAGAGACATTAATGAACAAGAGCAAGTCATGGCAGCTGCAGTAAAACAGGCTTTAGAACAAGGGCAAGTCGTGGCAGCTGCAGTAAAATAGGCTTTTGATGCCAGGACAAGAACATGCTACAATTGTGAACAAAGAGGACATTTTAAAAGGAATTGCCCCATAAGAGGAGGGTTTAACAAAACTAGGTATCAAAGGAGTAGAATACGGGGTATTTGCCCAGGATGCCATAGAGGGAGACATTGGACTAATGAATGCCATTCTCAAACCACCATAGAGGGTAGTATATTATCAAAAAACAAACAAGGACCAGGTGTTTATCCATGATATCATGGAGAAAGGCATCAGGTTACGTTGCCAGAAAATGGACAGGGGGACCCAATGCTCTGGGGCCCCAAACCACAAATATACGGAGCACTGGAGGAACCCAGCAACCCCATCAGGGTAGTGCCAAAGACACATTGTCCATCAGAGCCCTCAACAGACAAACCAGTGGGAGTGCAGGGTTGGACATCTGCACCTCTGTCAGAGCAGTAGTAACTCCAGAGATGGGAGTTCAAATCATTCTCTCAGGGGTAAAAAACCTCTTCCCCAAGGAGCAGTAGGCTTATTATTGGGACGCAGCTCTTCTACTCTAAAAGGACTTATGATAAGTCCTGGGGTAATTGACCCTAATTATGAAGGTGAAATAAAAATTATAGCCAGTTCTCCAAAGGGTATATCAGTAATTTTACCAAGAGACAGAATAGCACAGTTACTAATAATACCACGCTTACATGATAAATTTTCCAGTCATGTTGTAGAAAGAGGTTCCAAGGGATTAGGCTGCACAGATGTAGATTTGGCTATGTTTTCTCTAAAGTTAGATTCTTTCCCCATACTAAAACTAAATATTCAAGGACATGAATTAAATGGGCTACTGGATACAGATGCAGAACTTAGCATCATCTCTCGTCCAGAATGGCTAAAATATTGGCCATTACAACCATCCACTCAAACACTTCAAGGCCTAGAATTGGCGACTAATCCCCATCAAAGAGCAATGGTATTAGATTGGAAGGATCCTGAAGGATGTGAAGGGACTATATAGCCATATGTATGGATCATCTTCCCGTAAATTTATGGGGATGAGATGTCCTAGATGAATTAGGTTTGAAATTAACAAAAAAACATCAATTAAAATATACCCACAATTATGGTTAGACAAGGTTTTAGGATAGGAAAAAGATTAGAAAAACAATATCAAGGTATAGCAGCTCCAATACTAATAGATCAAGGAACAGACAGAAATGGGTTGGATTTTAAGAAAGGGACACTAAGACAATTAAAATTACTTGGAAATAAGAAAGACCAGTATGGGTTCCTCAGTGGACCCTGACTAAAGAAAAGGTACCAGCAGCCCATGATCTGGTCAAACAACAATTAGCAGAAGACATATAAAACCATCTGTATCTCCCCATAATACTCCCAGTTTTGTCATCAAAAAGTAATCTGGTAAATGGAGATTATTGCAAGATTTAAGAGGCATTAATAATGAGATGGTTATTATGGGACATGCTCAATCAGGGATTCCACAATTATCTGCTTTGCCAAAACTTGGTATGATTTATGTATAGATATTAAAGATTTTTTTTTCATTTCCAATTCAACCTTAGGATAGTCCATGTTTTGCATTTACTAACCCTGCACTGAATCATGAAGGTCCTGATCAGAGATACAAATGGAAAGTACTCCCTCAAAGGATGGCTAATAGCCCAACTATGTGTCAAATTTATGTTAACAAAGTAATCCAGCCACTTAGAAATCAAAATCCTGAACTACAAATATTTCACTATATGGATGATATATTATTAGCACACAAAGCTAAAAACACATTGCTAGAATGTTATGCCACACTTAAAAACATATTAAAAAATATAAACTAGAGATAACAATAGATAAAGTAGAATTAAATTTTCCAATTAATTATTTAGGAGTTCTATTATCCTCAACCATGATCTGTCCACCAAAAATTCAAGTACGAATAGATCAACTCAAATCACTTAATGACTTTCAAATGTTATTAGGAGACATAAATTGGATAAGGGCTTATCTAGGTATATGCACAATAGAGTTGGAACCTTTTTTGATATCCTAAAAGGTCCATCAGATCCAAATTCACCCCGCATGTTAACGCCTGAAACAAGAAAGGCATTAAAAATTATTGAAATATATATGGAAAATATGCATTTGGATAGAATTGATTTAAGTTTGTCTTTATTATTTATTGTACTACCAACAAAAAATATTACTACAGGAGTATTTTGGCAAGAAGGTCCATTATTATGGATGCATTTATCTTATTCCCCTAACAATATTCTTACTCGGTATACTGAGGCTGTAGGACAATTAATACTGAAAAGAACAAAAGCAGCAAAGGAAGTGTTTGGAATTTCTCCCAATAAAATAATTACTCCATATACTCTGAATCAAATTGATGAGTTAGCTAATGAGTTAAATACTTGGGCAATAATCATGTGCAAATCTAATATTTCATTTGATAATCACTTACCATCTAATCCTTTATTGTCTTTTTGATCATTTCATCCTGTAATTTTTCCAAAAAAGACAAGAAAAACACCTATCATGAATGCTCCAAATATATTCACTGATGGGTCAAATAATGGTACAGCAGCAATAGTTACACCTGATCAAACTTTTACATTTTTAGTACCCAAACAATCATATCAAAAGGTAGAGCTTAATGCAGTATTACAAGCTTTTGTGATGTTTAAAGATTCTGTAATTAATTTATTTTCCGATAGTCAGAATATAGTTAATGCTATAGTATCCCTTGAAGATGCTGGTAGGATTTCCCCTTCCTCTACTCTTTTCTCTTTGCTTTCCACTATACAAAGTCTAATCTTGGACAGAAAAGATCTGTTCTTTATAGGAAATATCAGAACACATACAGGATTGCCTGGAGCCCTTAGTTTGGACAATGATTTAGCAGATAAAACTACACATGACATACCTATTTTCTCTATAGTAGAAGAAGCTACAAATTTTCATAAAAAGTTCCATGTCAATCCTAATAGTTTACAAAAGTGCTTTAAAATAACTAAGGAAAAATCTAGACAAATAATAAAACAATGTCAAAATTGTGTGACCTTTTTACCACACGTTAATCTTCGAGTCAATCCTAGAGGATTGATACCTAACCATATTTGGCAGATGAACGTCACAAACTTGCCAGAATTTGGAAAATTAAAATATTTGCATGTTACAGTTGATACTTCTTCTGGATTTTTGATGGGCTCCCTTCTTGTCGGAGAAAAAAACTAAAGATGTTATAGCTCATTGCTTACAAAATTTTGCCACTGTGGGTGTTCCAAAACAGTTAAAAACAGATAATGCCCCTGGTTATACTTCTACCTCTTTTAAACAATTTTGCTCATCATTTGGAATCACTCATATAACAGGAGTCCCATACAATCAGCAGGGACAAGGTATAGTTGAAAGAGCACATCAAACTATTAAAACGTACTTACTAAAGCAAAAAGAAGGAATTGGGAAGGGGTATATATTCCCCAAAGATAAACTTAAAATAACCCTTTTTACTCTAAACTTTTTAAATTTGGATTCAACAGGGCTTAGTGCTGCAGAAAGGCATATATGTCCAAAAAATGTACATAAGCCCAAGGTACTTTGGAAGGATATTCTAACAGGACAATGGAAAGGTCCTGACCCAGTAATTGTCTGGAGTCGGGGGCCTGTTTGTGTGTTTTCACAGGGAGAACAGGAGCCGATTTGGATTCCAGAGAGATTAACTAAAGAGATTTCTACAGACCCAAAAGAAGATGATTTGGCTCAAATCAATTACAGCTGATATCCAGAACTCCAGTTTGGCTATTCTTACATCTGTGACAGAACCAGGATGTTTTTTTCAATATCTATTTTATTATTGCCCTTTCCCATATCATGAAGTTCTTTTTTGTTTTTTGAGCTCATACAGACCTAGGTTAATGTTTTGCTGATCAGTTTTATTTTTGGACTATAGAGTTTTTAGACTTTGCAATGGAGATTTCACATGTAAAAAGTTATAAAGCCTTTACTATTATGTTATGTGTTGTATGTATTATATTATGTGTGCACACTTGTGTTTTGTGTTATATGTTTGAATGTACATAACCATATATCATATGTGATGAGCGCTCATGAAAAAATGGATCCAAATATATTTTTTTTATTCACGTGATGTAAATATTTTAATTTAAATTGGGTAAACACCCGTTGAGGATTGTTTTAAAATGTGAACAAAAAGGGAGGTTAACAGATCTGTTTGCTTTCTTTCACCTTTCCTTTTCATTATATTTAATAAATCTCTTCAAGACAATGTAAATTGTTAAGAAAATTGTTTTCTTTTAGTGCCTTCTGGAATGTTACATAATTTTTTCTTTAGGCATTGTTGCCAGAATTCCTATCTTCATCCCAGTGCCTGTGAAGACAAAGATAAAACCAATCTACAGCTTCTGCAAAAGCCATCATTGAACCGCTTGCAGAACTTGCCTGGACTATGTATCACTTGTATGCATTGTGAACTCACCTGCATGCATTGTGATCAATATGTTGGTGCATCGACTTGTGGTAGTGTTGGGGTATTTTTGCTGATGATGTCATCGGTGGTACAATTTTTCCAAAGGGAGCCCTCAATTGGCTTGGTGTATCTTCCTCCCTTCTGCTTGTCATGGTTGTTCAGCTAAAATTTGGGGTCCAACAGAGATGAGACAAAGATCCTTACCCCCCCACTGGTACAAAGTCCTCTCCATAGGTGTGGCTGTATACTGGACCTGTAGTTAGTGACGGGTAAGATCCAGTTGCAATGGTACCAACCTAAGACTGGAAGCTGACACCTTGAGGTCAGCTCATTCGATAATGGGTAAGGACCATATGTACTATTGGACAACCTAAGGCAGGCATGGTCCCTAAGCCACATGCTTGTTGTTTAAACAGAGAGGGGGAGATGTTGAGAGCTACAGCCCGAGGGGCCAAAGAAAACTTTCAGACTGCCAGCTGATGGTTTGCTCACAGCGGCCCCAGCAACATCTAGCTGATTGGCTACTCTGCGGTGATGCCCATTGGGCTGTTTCCCCACCCTTTCAAACTACCAAGCTGCTCATTGGGGGACTTTTTTGGCTCTGCCCAAATGACCCAGCCAATCGAACTCAAGAGCAGGAGGAGTGGAGAGGTTGAGAGCTTGTGGGAAGCTGGTGGTGGCAGTTGTGCTCTGAGGGTATTTCCCGAGGAGCTATTTTTTTGGCGTGTGTAGTTCTAAAAATAAAGTTAGTTTATTTGACAAGTGGCTCCTGAATTGTGCCCAGCCAGACTGTGGCAATCATAAATTGATGGAGAAAAACAACCAAAACAGAATAGAAATACAAGCAGTTCGGAGGAGGCATGGTGTATAGCTGGATTTACCTTTTGTATGATAAAGGGTAGGTGTTATTAATCTAGTCAATATTAAATTGAAATAATTCTCCGTGTGTTTTAAAGTTAACAAATATGTGAATACCTGTCTCCCTGTATCTGTAGCCTATTCAGCACATGTATTTTTGTATGCACATATAGAATCCTACCTGGTATCACATGTACATTTTTGTGAGGTGGCTGACTTGGCAGATACGAATTGTGAAAAGAGATCACTACTCCTAAACGTTTTTGGAATTGAAAATTAGAACTATGCGTGAGCTTCCTAGTTGAACAAGATAATACATAAATCCATGTTCAGTAAAATGAATATTTTTGGATCTGTGGATGATATATATTTCATGATGAATTTCGATTGGCATATATATTGCTACCATTTAATGTCTGTGCATTTGCGTGTGTGTGTGTGTGTGTGTGTGTGTGTGTGTGTGTATATATATATATATATATATATATATATATATATATATACTCTCCAGATTTTTCAGCATATAAAATATATGTGTCTTATTATACAATCCCTAAATGCATTCATATTCATGCATGTGGATTTATAATCAAATGTTCACAAAATTATTCTCAGAAATATTCATCCACCTCAAATATATATTGTTTCCTAGTGCTGAAATCTAAATTCAGTGAATGGTGCATAGAAGTCATAATTTTTCTACAGTAACTGACCCACTTTAACATCAATGCAAGGAGATTACTATGGTACATGATGTGTATTTTGACGTTCATTTTTATTGAACACTGTTACATGACTATTTCTTCAGTTTATGCACATCATAGGATATATATTTCATTCACAAGTTTGCAAATTTATAGGCATTTGTTTCACTTTCTATCACTTCCTGCTTCAGTACACATGTATTCCTACATGTTTTTGACTGTTTTTTTCATGAGACTTCTTTTTATTTTAGGTTTCAATAATCACTTTTGAAGCAAAACTCACACACTCTTCATGACAAACCATAACCCTAATATTACCATTAGATGTATAAATGGTTGTAATAAATGTATGTATATAAATATAAGAAATCCTGTATATTTTCATATATCAATTCAATCCATTATTTAATGTTGGAACCAGTTATATTATTTATTCACAGTATGGTCTATTCATTCATTTTATCTATTTTCGAAGACACAGGGTATACCTATTTGTACACCCAATACTAATTTATACAACTTCAAAATATTGCCCACAGAATTAGTGGAAGAAATACTCATGTCACCTGAACTACATATACACTTTATCACACTAATATTCTGGACACAAAATGCAAAGTTCACACTTATGATTGTACCAAAGCCTAAATGGAAAGTGAGCATGGATTACTAAAAACAACCAAGTCCAGATTGCCTAATGCTCTCAAATGTCAATCGTATTGGTGCTAAATATTTGTTTCTCCCTAAGATTGTGTATTCAACCTCTACCCTGTTGAAAATGTCTAATCCTATCACTCAATTTATACATTGCCTGATTTCTTAATGTCTCTATTCATATCTGCTTCCCTATATATTTTCCCCAGTTCATCATTGTGATTGACTCTTCACATGTGCTGACATTTACGTTCATTCTCTACCGGAAACCCTATTGTTAAAGAACTTTTGGTCCAAATCCTATACTCACTCTTCTTCCTAAACCTACTGATTATCTTTCTAATCCTACCGACTACCCTTTTTGAGTGGATGGTTTCTTCTACATTTAATCATCCAATTTACAAGGTCCTATGCCATTGTTTATCAATTTATCTGAGACATTTGTGCAGAAGGTATTTCAAAGCTAAGTATCCCAATCAAGGGCCCAATGCTCTTCTGGTCTTCAAATCTTACCCAGACTTCTGTATTTATACTTATATTTCACCTATATATTCTTGTAAATATCACAGGTTCCCAATACCATTATTCATCACACAGAATGATTCCTAACCCAAATTTAACCTGTTATTACCCTAACCATACACTGTTCCCTCAATCTAACTTTACAGAAAAGCAGGGACAGAGTTGGTCTTACAATACAGTAGTGTAGGGGATATTCCACCTGCTGAGAACCTCAAAGGTCCATGCAGAAATTATCCCTGGAGAAGTTGTAAGCAGCTATGAAGGACCTGAGGGAGGAAAAGACAACTTCCATGGTAAACAACCTGGTCAGGATGAAAGGATGTGTCTGAATCAGCCTCTTTCATCTTAATGTAGAGAAGATGGACCAAACCAGGCTTGTGTGGAGAGCTGTTCCCGGGTGCCTATGGTGAAATACCATTCTAACTTGTGAAAATGTCACAGGAAGTAGGGGTACCCTGCACCTCTTGGGACCCTTGGAAGCAACTGTTAGGACAAAGTGGTTGCCAAGGCAGTGACTTCATTAACTTCCTGAAGGAAGTTACCTCACATGACTTCCTTGGTGATGGAACTCTCTAAATTTGGGATTCAGGAAGTCAGGCAACCACAGCCAGTCCCAGTCCAAGTCCCAGTGGTCTCACTTGTTTGGGTTAACCAAGGACAGAGTCAGTCTTTCTTGGTACCTAGTGATGTGAGGATGGCCAAATGCCAGGAAAGCTAAGAAGAGGGGCCTTTCCTGAGAAAGAAGGTAGTGGCTCACCACTGGCTTCTGACAACTTCACAGATTTGGCCAAGGAGACCAGAACAGAGGCAGCACAGTCCACTTCGGGGAAATAGAGTATGGCCCACCCGTCAGAGGACACTCGGGATAGTCACAGACCTACTTTGGGGAAGGAGGTGCCTTTTTGAGTGTGGGTGTGAGTTTGTGGTTTTCTCTCATGTTCTGAGAATAGGTAGCAAAGGCAATTTGTTTGGTTTGGAGAAGACTGTTTCTAGTATGTTCTCTGACAAGGTGAGTGTTTCTATTACTGTGTATCCCACTCTGTCCGTGGTTGTAGTATTAGAAAAAGAATGCATCAATGGGTGTGTTCTGTCTAGTAGAAAGCTTCCCTGCATTCATACTGCCAATTTATGAATGGACTGCGGCTAGCCTTATCAATGGGCAAAACCTACTATCTTCCTAAATTCCTGTTTTCTTCCTGAATTCTGGACACTCTCCAGAATAGGCTCATGGTTTTGTGTCCAAGATATGTACCACCTCCAAGCTCTGTCACATGGCCATGTACTGGATAGCTGAAGGGAATGGTGAGCATCTCAGAAAACTCAGATATCCGGGTGACCAGGAAAGTCTCAGTGGGGAAACCCTGCTTTGGGACTTTTGCTTACCTATTTTTCTGTTGCCCTGAATGCAAGGAAAGTCTTTGGCTCAGGCCACCCCTTTGTGAAGCCTGAAGAAAACAGTATTCAAATGGAAATGAATGGGGATCACCTGTGGCTCTTTGCTTAATTGGAAAGAGATGTGTCTGAATAAGCCTCTTGGCCCTGTGTGAAGCTGAGGCTTAGATTTTCAGCACCTGATGGATCTAAAGAAAGATCCCATGTTTGCATCCATAACCAAAATTCAAAAAATCAGTCATTGTGGATGAAGTCTCTCACCTTCCTCTGTTAGGTTCCTGACCTCCATCAAGTGTGAATATGGACCCTTGGGTCAAATGAGTTCTTCAAAGCCCTGCAGATGTGCTAGTGTTCTCTCATGAATACAAACCACATAAAGAATCTATACCTGACAGTCAGTAGGCCTCAAATAGTAGAAGCAGAGCAGTAATAATGGCAGGCCTATTTGATCACTCCTGGTTCACAGGAAGGGTGCCCAGGCCACACTGATTTTAGGCAAATGAGGGGCAAGGGAGCTTATATTGGACACTGTCCTGAGCTGCATCACTCATGGAAACCTCTAGCCAGAAGTTATGATCAGTGTCTATATGGAAGAAAATTAGGGCCATGTGGGAATGTTTTGGCTATAATTGTGGTCATTTTTGTTGCAGTTGGAAGAGATGAGTGGGTCCGCCAGGGCTGGAACTCTTGGGTAATTCCCCTTATAGACTGAGTTCTGGAACTGACCTCAGAGAAGTATTGCCATGAATTGTGTTGGGATTTTAGGAGGCCACGCATGAGATTCACGCTTGGATTCAGAAATCTAGTCCCAGGTTGGTTTTCCACAGAGCACTGGGAATCTCAGGCAGGATATCACTTGATTTTATTATGAAAAACTTGGCAGCCATAGTGGAGAGCCAAAACACAAATGGACCTCACATTGTAGAGTTCAATGTGCCTGGCTTCATGTGACCTTTGGCCACTCTTTGGGAAGACTTGCCTGTGAGCGTTCTCCAGAGATTTTATTGAAATGAGCTTCCTCACCATTTAATTGTTCCTGAATGAATTGAAACCCACAGTGCCTCCAACTTCATCCTTGAAAAATGGCTATCTCATGCAACAGCAAAAGGTTTATTGGGGGTCCAGCATGTGGGGGATCAGAGCTAACTTGAATAGAGCAGAGTGCCCTGAGAAGAGCTTAAGCAGAGCTTATATACTTTCCTTGGGGAGGGCAGGGAGCGAAGTTTTTTGATGGGTAAGGGCGAGTGGGCGGTTTGCGTTCAACCGGGTGAAGGAGTACATTCTGCAGTTTAGCAGTTGGGGACATGACATTCTGGAAACAAGATTAGCAAACAGTTCTCAAGATTTCAAGAGTGTTTTGTTAAGCATACAGAAAAAAAGTGACAAGTACCTATTTTATTAACCTTTCATTCCTCACTTCTTCTTCTATCTACTTTTAATCATAAAAGTGATCATTGGGGGGTGTCACATTCAATGTCTTCTAGTGGAGTATTACCATAAGTTTAACTTGTCCAATTTGAGCTTGGAGAAAAGAAATTACACTGTTGAGCAAAGAGGGTTTTATAGTTAGCAATATTATGGAGATTATTTTGGACAGGCCAGGGTTGTTAAAAAGTAGTCAAACAGGGGGACTATGTGAACCAAGACTCAAACCACCCTTTTTTGTCCTCTCACTCTCTCATTGACGCTCTTCAGGGTGTCTTTTTAATTTAATCATAATTTTTTTACAACTCCATTATGCTCGGAATAAACACAACATTCTTCCCAGGAAGTGACAAGTACCTATTTTATTAACCTTTCACTACCGACTAACCCTTTTTGACTGGATGTTCCCTTCGACATTCAATCATCCAAGGTACAAGGTCCAATGCCATTGTATATTGATTAATCTGACACAACTGTGCAGAACCTAATTCAAAGCTAAGTATCCCAATCAAGGGCCCAATGCTCTTCTGGGCTTCAAATCTTACGTAGATTTCTGTTTTCATACATATATTTCACCTATATATTCTCATACATATCGCAGGTCCCCAATACCATTATTCATCCAGCAGAATGATTCCTACCCCAAATCAAACATGTTATTAACCCTAACCATACACTGTTCCCTCAATCTAACATTGCAGAACAGCAGGGACAGAGTTGGTCTTACAATACAGAAATGTAGTGGATCTTCCACCTGCTGAAAACCTCAAAGGTCCATGCAGAAATGATCCCTGGAGAACATGTAGGCAGCTATGAAGGACCTGGGAGAGTAAAAGTCATCTTCCATGGCAAACTACCTGGTCAGGATGAAGAACTGTGTCTCATTCAGGCTCTCTCTTCTTAATGTAGACAAGATGGACCAAACAAGGCCTGTGTGGAGAGCTGTTCCTGGGTTCCTATGGTTGATATACCGATCTAACTTGTGAAAGTGTCAGAGGAAGTATGGAAGCAACTATTAGGACAAAGTGGTTGCTAAGGTAGTGACCTCATTCACTTCCTGAAGGAAGTGACCTCACCTCACTTCCTTGGTGATGGAACTCTCTTAACTTGGGATCCAAGAAGCCAGGCATCCAGAACCAGTCCCAGTCCCAGTCACAGTGGGATCACTTGTTTAGTTTTACCAAGGACAGAGTCACTCTTTCTGGGTACCTACTGATGTGAGGATGGTCAAATGCCAGGAAAGCTCTGAGAGGGGCCTTTCCTGAGAAAGCAGGTAGTGGCTCACTGCTGGCTTCTGACTACTTCACAAAGTTGGCCAAGGAGACCAGATCTGAGAAAGGACAGGCCATTTGGGTGGAACATAGTATGGCCCAGGAGTCAGAGGACACTCCGGATAGTCACAGACCTACTTGGGGAAAGGAGATGCCATTGTGGGTGTGGGTGTGGGTTTGTGGTTTTGTCTCATGTTCTGAGAATAGGTAGCAGTGGCAGTTTGTTTGGTTTGCAGTGAACTATTTCTACTAAGTCGTTTCACAAGGCATGTGATTCTATATCTGTGTACCTCACTGTGTCCGTGGTTGTAGACATTAGAAAAAAGAATGCATCAATGGATGTGTCCTGTCTACTAGAATGCTTCCCAGCATTTATCCTGATGAATTAATGAATGGACCAGGGCTTGCCTTATCAATGGCCAACATCTGCTGTCTTCCTAAGTTCCTGTTTTCTTCTGGAATTCTGGCAACTCTCCAGAATAGGCTCATGGTTTTGTGTCCAAGATATGTACCACCTCCAAGCTCTGTCACATGGTTATGTACTGAATAGCTGAAGGGAATGGTGAGCATCTCAGAAAACGTAGATATCAGTGTGACTACTAACCTCTCAGTGGAGAAACCCTGCTTTGGGCCTTTTGCTTATAAAATCTTCTTTTGCCCTGAAAGTCAGGAAGGTCTTTGCCTCATGCCAACCCTTTGTGAAGCCTGAAGAAAACAGTTTTCAAATGGAAATGAATGGGCATCACCTGTGGCTCTTTGCTTAATTGCTTTGGAAAGGGATGTGTCTGAATCAGGCTCTTGGCCCTGTGTGAGTCTGTGACTTAGATTGTCAGCACCTGATGGATGTAAAGAAAGATCCCATGTGTGCATCCAAAACCAAAATGGCCAAAAGAGCAGTCATTGTGGATGAAGTCTCTCGCCTTTCTCTGTAAGGTTCCTGATTTCCATCAAGTTAGAATAGGGATCCATTGGATCAAATGAGTTCTTCAAAGCTCTGCAGAGGCTAGCCCATTGCGGCTTGCTTTTTCTCATGACTCAAATACACATAAAGAATCTAAACCCCACAATCAGTAGGCCTCAAATTGGAGAAGCGGAGCAGTATCAAATGCAGGCCTATTGGATCACTCCTGGTTCACAGGAAGGGTGTCAGGACACTCGAACATTAGGCAAATGAGGGGCAAAAGAGCTT
This sequence comes from Callospermophilus lateralis, assembly GCF_048772815.1. Taxonomy (NCBI): domain Eukaryota; kingdom Metazoa; phylum Chordata; class Mammalia; order Rodentia; family Sciuridae; genus Callospermophilus; species Callospermophilus lateralis. The sequence continues at coordinate 3,338,125 of NW_027517127.1, forward strand.
ATTTTTGACACTGTCTTGGACTGTGCCCCTCATGGAAACCTCTAGCAAGAGTTATGATGAGTGTCTATATGGAAGAAAATGAGGGCCATGTGGGAGTGTTTTGGTTTCAATTGTGTTCATTTGTGTGGCGGTTGGAAGAGATGACTTGGTCCACCTTGGCTTGAACTCTGGTGTGATTCCCCATAGAGACTGAGTTCTGAAACTCACTTCAGAGAAGTATTGCCATTAATTGTGTTGGGATTTTAGGAGGCCACGCATGAGAGTCGCCCTTGGAAACTGAGATATAGGCCCAAGGTGCCTTTCCACAGAGCACTGGCAATCTCAGCCAGGATAATACATGATTATATTCTTAAAAACATGGCAGCCATAGTTGAGAATCAAAACAAACATGGACCTCACAGTGTAGAACTCGATAAGCCTGGCTTCATGTGACCTTTTTGCCACTCTTTGGAAAGCCTTGCCTGTTAGTGTTCTCCAAAGATTTCATTGAATTGAGCTTCCTCACCATTTAATGGTTCCAGAATGAATTGAAACCGACAGTGCTTCCAACTTCAATCTTGAAAAATGCCCAGATAAATACCATGAAATTTTTGAATTTCCCATGACCAGGTCGCACTGGGGAACCTGTGGATGTCCTACGTCTGATCATGAGTGTATCAGGCAGTGCCTTGATTGACAGGGATTCATAAAAATGATGTAGAACAGCGATACCAGTAAGTTGAACCCTGCTGAGTCGAGGGCCTAGAGCAGAGGTGGGAAGGTGTATGATAAAACATCTGTGTGGGCCAATGTGAATCTGCCATTGGCTTCCAAATGGCTTGTGACTGACATGGTGCAACCAGCAGAATGTTCTATGTAAAAGCATATTTTTATATGGAGAGGTTTCAGGGCAATGTTCAGAACCAGGTTGCTGTTGACAAGAGGGCAAGCTATGGGGGATAGAAGCCTGGTTGGTGCATTCTCCTGAGAACCCTGACCCACCGCACATGACAAAACTCCCTCCAGCACTGTGTCCCAGTTGAACTCCTTGTATATCATGAATCAAATACCAAACTCCCAGTGCAGCAACAAGAAACACCTTGAAAATTGGAGGATGACCAAATGGCTTCACAGTCCACATGGGGAGACACTTAGCCCACATTGGCCACAATTGACCTACAAAGAGAGAAATCAGCACTGCTGCCTCATGTTCATTGGAAAATAAGAAACCATGTTCTCCAGGTAACATAGATGCAGAGCCAGCTTTGATGGGCTCACTAGAGAGAAAGCAAAAGCTCCTTACAAAAACATATATTTCAAGTGCCCAACCTCATAGGCAATTTCTCAAGAAGTCTTTAGGGCACCAGAGCTCCATGTTTTTGGAAAGTTTACCCTGTCCCTTACTTTGGGTAACTCCTCTAACACCTCCAAAGTTGTGAACTCCTGAGCATATTCCATTCCAGATATGTATTCACAGATTTTCTACCTCTTCTCTTCTCATTATGTATTACTTGGGGTGGAGGTAATGACAATGCATTGTTCTGGATGAGAGTAAGAAGATTTTTGTGTACCACATATTTGCATACACTTTGGATTAATTTTCCAATTTTCCATTCGACATACTGAATCCCTGACACTAAACCATACCCTACTAGACTCTGACTGCTTATCCTAATATGATTGAGAAAAATAACTCAAACAGAATAGAAATAAAAGAAGTTCAGAGGAGGGGTGGTGTATAGTTGGGCTTGCCTTTTGCAATATATAGAGTAGGAGTTATAAATCTAGTCAATTTTTAATTGAAGTAGTTCTCAGTGTGTTTTTAAAGTTAACAAATAGGTGAATCCCTGTCTCCGTTTATCTGTAGCCTATTCAGCACATGCTTTTGTATATGCACATATAGAATCCTACCTGGTATCACACGTATACACTTGTGAGGTGGCCAGCTTGGCAGATACAAATTGTGAGAAAAGATCACTCCTCCTAATCGCTGTTGGAACTGAAAATTCAACCTATGGGGGAGCTTCCTAGTTAAACAGCATTGCATTATACATAAATCCATGTTCAGTAATATAAATATTTTTTGGATCTTTGGACGATATATATTTCATGATGAATTTTGATTGTCATATATATTGCTACTTTTAATGTCTCTGTGTGGGTTTTGTGTGTGTGTGTGTATATATATATATATATATATATATATATATATATATATATATACGCTCTAGATTTTTCAAAACGTGAAATATATGCGTCTTATTATGCACTGCCTAAATTCATTCATGTTCATCTATGTGGATTTCTAATCAACTTTTCACAAGATTATTCTCAGAAATATTCATCCACCTGAAATACATATTTGTTTCCTAGTACTGAAAACTAAATTCAGTGAATGTTGCACACAAATTCTAATATTTCTACAGTAACTTACCCAGCTTAACATCAATGCAAGTACATTCCTATGTTCCATGATGTCTATTTTGACGTTCATTTTTATTCAACACTGGTACATTACTTTTTCTTCATTTTATGCACATCATAGGATATATATTTCTTGCACAAGTTATCAAATTTATAGGCATTTGTTTCACTTTCAATCACTTCCTGCTTCAGAACACATGTATTCCTCCAGGTTTCTTGATAGTTTTTTTCATGAGACATCTTTCCAAACACATTATTTTCGATTTCCATAATCACTTTTGAAGCAAACTCACACACCCATCATGATACACCGTAACCCTATTATTACCATTTGATGTATAACTTGTTGGAATGAATGATTGTATATGAACATAAAATTTCTTATATATTTTCATATATCAATTCAATCTATTATTAAAAGTGGAACCAGTTATATTATTTATTCACAGTATGGTCTATTAAGGCATCATCTCTATATTCATACATACAGGGTACACCTAAATGTATCCCCAATACTAATTTATAAGTCTTTAAAATATTGCTTTCAGAAATGGTGGAAGAAATACTATAGTCACCTGATATACATATACATTTCATCACAGTAATATTCCTGACACAAAAGGCAAGGGTCACACTTATGATTGTACCAAAGCCTAAATTGAATTTGAGCATGTATTACTAACAACATCCATGTCCTGGTTCCCTAATGCTCTCAAATATCATTCCTATTGGTGACGACATATCTGTTTCTTCCTAAGATTATATATTGAACCATAACCCTGTTAAAAATGTCTTATCCTACAACTCACGTTGTACTTTGCCTAATTTTCTAATGTCTCCATTGATATCTGCTGTCAAACACCTTTTCTCCAGTTCATCATTGGGAATGTCCCTTCAAATGTGCTGACATTTACATTCACTCTCTCACCAAAACCGTATTGCTAAAGAACATTTGGTCCAACTGCTAGACTCACTCAAATGTGTTCTTCAAAGCCCTGCAGAGGGCAGCCCAGAGGTGCTTGGGTTGTCTCATGACTCCAATTCACATAAAGAATCTAAACCCTACAGTCAGTAGGCCTCAAATTGGAGAAGCAGAGCAGTATTAATTGAAGGCCTATTTGATCACTCCTGGTTCACAGGAAGGGTGTCCAGGCCACTCTGACTTTAGGCAAATGAGGTGCAAGGGAGCTTATTGTGGACACTGTCTTGCGCTGCGCCCCTCATGGAAACCTCCAGCCAGAGGTTATGATGAGTGTCTATATGGAAGAAGATGAGGGCCATGTGGGAGTGTTTTGGTTTTAAATGTGGTCATTTGTGTGGTGGTTGAAAGAGATGACTGGGTCCACCTGGGCTTGAACTCTGGTGTGATTCCCCCTAGAAATGGAGTTTTGGAAATGACGTTAGAGATGTATTGCCATGAATTGTGTTGGGATTTTAGGAGGAGAAGCATGAGATTCGACCACGCATGACAGTAGGCCTCAAATTGGGAACGCAGAACATTTTGTCCAAATCCTTTATTCACTCTTCTTTTTAATCCTATCGTCTAACTTCCTAATTCTAGATAAATACCACGGTATATTTGAAATTCCAATGACCAGGTGGCACTGGAGAATATTTGGATGTCCTGTTGCTGATCATGAGTGTACCAGACAGTGCCTTGATTGACTGGGTTTCATGAAAATGGTGTAGAACAGAGATGCCAGTAAGTTGGAGTCTGCTGAGTAGTTGGCCTAGAGCAGTGGTGTGCAGGTGTGTCATAAAACATCTGTGGTGGGGTCATGTGGATCTTCCATTGACTTCCAAATGGCTTGTGGCTGACATAGTGTAGCCAACAGACCCTTATATGTAAAGGCATCTTGTTATATCGAGAGGTTTAAGGGAAATTTTAGGAATAAGGTTGCTATGGTCAAGGGCACAAGCTACGTGAAATAGAAGACATTTTGGTGCATTTTCCTGCAGACCCTGACCCACCACACCTGACAGAACTCCCTCTAGCACTTTGTCCCAGTTGAACTCATTGTATTTTGTGAAGTAAATACCATACTCCCAGTGAAGCAGCAAGAAACACCACAGAAAGTGGAGGATGACCAAATGGCTTCACAGTCCACACGGGGAGACACTTAGCCCCCAGTGGTCACAGTTTACCTACAAAGAGAGAATTCAGCAACTGCTCCCTCATGTTCATTATAAAATAAGAAACCATGTCCTCCAGGTCACATAGATGCAGACCCAGCTTTGATGGTCTCACTACAAAGAGAGAAGAACATATATTTCAAGGGCCAAATCTCAGAGGCAGTCTCTCAAGAAGTCTTTAGACAAGAAGAGCTCCATGTTTGTGGAGTGTTTACCCTGATCCTTACTTTGGAAACTCCTCTACCAACTCCAAGGTTGTGAACTCCTGAGCATCTTCCATTCCAGATATGTATTCATAGATTTTCTAACTCTCCTCCTATAACTGTGTCTTATTGGGGTGAAGGTAATGTCATGGCATTGTTCTGGATGAGAGTTGGAATATTATTCTGTGGCACATATTTGTATACACATTGAATTCATTTTCCTATTTTCCAATCAAAATACCGAAATCATGACACTAACCTGTACCCTACTAGACTCTCACTACTAATCCTAATATGATGGAGAAAAAAAACCCAAATACAAGCATTTTAGTGGACGCATGGTATATATTTGGACTTGCCTTTTGCATGATAAAGGGTAGGTGTTATAAATCTAGTAAATTTTTGTTTAAAACAATTTTTCATGTGTTTTTAAATTAACAAATATGTGAATTCCTTTCTCCCTTTCTGTATATACTATTTAGCACATGTATTTTTTCATGCACATATAAAATCCTACCTGGTATCACAGGTTAATTTTTGTGTGTTGTCTGACTTGGCAGATTCAAATTGTGAGAAGAGATCACTCCTCCTACCCTACTAGACTCTGACTACTAATCCTAATATGATGGAGAAAAATAACCGAAACAGAATGGAAATACAAGCAGTTCAGTGGAGGCATGGTGGATATTTGGACTTGCCTTTTGCATGATAAAGGGTTGGTGTTATAAATCTAGTCAATTTTTGCTTAAAATAGTTCTCCATGTGTTTTTAAAATTATCAAATATGTGAATTACTGTCTCCCTTTCGCTATAGACTACTCAGCACATGTGTATTTATATGCACATATAGAATCCTACCTGGTATCACAGGTTAATTTTTGTGTGTTGTCTGACTTGGCAGATACAACTTGTGAGAAGAGGTCACTCCTACTAACCACTGTTGAAACTGAAAATTCAACTTATGGGTGAGCTTCCTAGTTGAAAACATTATACATAAATGCATGTTCAGTAAAATAAATATTTTTGCATATTTGAATGATATATATTTCATGATGAATATCGATTAGCATATGTATTGCTACTTTTTAATGTCTGTGTGTGTGTTTTGTATATATATATATATATATATATATATATATATATATATATATACGCTCTCCAGATTTTTCGAAATATGAAATATATGTGTCTTATATACACTCCATAAATTCATCCATGTTCATGTATTTAGATTTATAATCAATTTTTCACAAGATTATTCTCAGAAATATTTATACACCTGAAATATATATTTGTTTCCAAGTACTGAAAACTAACTTCAGTGAAAGGTACATACGAATCCTAATATTTCTAGAGTAACTGACTCAGTTTAACATCAATGCAAGTAGACTCCTATGGGACATGATGTGTATTTTGACGTTCATTTTTTTCAACACTGGTACATTACTATTTCTTCAGTTTATGCACATCATAGAATATATATATATATATATATATATATATATATATATATATATATATATATATATATATATATATATATATCATCCACAAGTTCACAAATTTGTAGGCATTTGTTTCACTGTCAATCACTTCCTGCTTCAGAACACATGTATTCTTCCATGTTTCTTGACTGGTCTTTTCATGAGACTTCTTTCCAAAAATAATATTTTTTAGTTCCATTGTAAGATTAAAGCAAAACTCACACACCCTTCAGGATAAACCATAACCCTAGTATTAACATTAGATGTATGACTGGTTGGAATGAATGTATGTATATCAATATAAGATTTCCTGAATATTTTCAGATATCAACTCAATACATTACTTAAAGTTGGAAGAAGTCGCATTATTTATTCACAGTATGGCCTATTCATGCATTATCTCTATATTTATAGACACAGGGTACATCAATTTTTGCCCACAATACTAATTTATACATATTCAAAATATTGCTCCAAGAAATGGTGGAAGAAATACTCATGTAAGCTGATCTACATATACATTTTATCACAGTAATATTCTGGTCAGAAAATGCAAATATCACACTTATGATTGTACCAAAGCCTAAATGGAAAATGAACATGGCTTACTAAAAACATCCATGTGCAGGTTGCCTAATGCTCCCACTTGTCAATCTTGTTGGGGACTACATATTTGTTTCTTTCTAAGATTATATATTCAAACTCAATCCTATTGAAAATGTCTTATCCTATCTCTCACTTTACACTTTGCCTGATTTCCTAATGTCTCTATCGATATTAGCTTTCTAACATATTTTCCCCTGTTCATAATTGTGACTGACTCTTCACACGTGCTGACATTTACATTCACTGTCTACCCGAAAACCTATTGCTAAAGAAATTTTGGTCCAAATCTTATACTCACTCTTCTTTCTAAACTTACCAACTGTCTTTCTAATACTACCGACTATTCCTTTTTCCCTGGATGTTCTCTTCGACATTCAATCATCCAAGGTACAAGGTCCTATAACATTGTATATCGATTAATCTGAGACATCTGTGCAGAACATAATTCAAAGCTAAGTATCCCAAATGAAGGGCCTAATGCCCTTCTGGGCTTCAAATCTAAATAGATTTCTGTTTTCATACTTATATTTTACCTATATATTTTTGTAAATATTGTAGGTTCCCAATGCCATTATTAATCCAGCAGAATGACTCCTCACCCAAATTGAACCTGTTATTAACCCTTACCATACACTGTTCCCTCAATCTACGTTTACAGAAGACCAGGGACAGAGTTGGTTTTACAATACAGGAATGTAGAGCATCTTTAACCTGCTGAGAACCTCAATGGTCCAAGCAGAAATGATCCCTGGAGAACTTGTAGGCAGCTTTTTAGGACCTGAGAGAGCAAAAGTCATCTTCCATTGCAGACAACCTGGTCAGGATGAAGGAATGTGTCTGAATAAGCCTCTCTCTTTTTAATGTAGAGAATATGGACCAAACCTGGACTCTGGGGAGAGCTGTTCCTGGTTTCCTATGGTTGATATTCCATTCTAACTTATGAAAGTGTCACAGAAAGTAGGGGCATCCTCTATCTCATGGGACCCTTGGAAGCAACTGTTAGGACAAAGTGGTTGCCAAGGTAGTGACTTCATTCAATTCTTGAAGGAAGTGACCTACCTCACTTCCTTGGTGATGGAACTCTCTGAATTTGGGATCCAGGAAGCCAGGCACACAGAACCAGTCTCAGTCTCAATTCCAGTGGACTCACATGTTTGGATTTACCAATGACAGAGTCAGTCTCTCTTGGTACCTACTGATGTGAGGATGGCCAAATGCCAGGAGAGCTCTCAAGAGGGGACGTTCCTGAGAAAGCAGTTAGTGACTCACCACTGGCTCCTGACAACTTCACAGATTTGAACAAAGAGATCGTATCTGAGACAGGACAGGCCATTTCATGGGTACATAGAATGGCCAACAAGTCAGAGGACACTCCGGATTGTCACAGACCTACTTGGGGGAAGGATGTGCCTTTGTGGATGTGGGTGAAAGTTTGTGGTTTTGTCTCATGTTCTGAGAATAGGTAGGGAAGGCAGTTTGTTTGGTATTCAGTGGAGAGTTTCTAGTAAGTCGTTTGACATGGCGAGTGTTTCTATGTCTGTGTATACCACTGTGTCCGTGGTTGTAGACATTAGAAAAGAGAATGCATTAATGGATGTGTCCTGTCTAGTGGAAAGCTTCTCAGGATTAATCTTTCCCAATTTATGAATGGACTGCGGCTTGACTTGTGGATGGGCAACACCTACAATCTTCCTAAGTTCCTGATTTCTTCCTGAATTCTGGCCACTCTCCAGAATAGGCTCATGGTTTTGTGTCCAAGATATGTACCACCTCCAAGCTCTGTGACATGTCCATGTACTGGTGAGCTGAAGAGAATGGGGAGCATCTCAGAAAACTCAGATATCAGTGTGACCAGGAAAGTCTCAGTGGAGAAACCCTGCTTTGGGACTTTTGCTTCCCTATTGTTCTGTAGCACTGAATGTCAGAAAGGTCTTTGCCTCAGGGCACCCCTTTGTGAAACCTGAAGAAAACAGTTTTCAAATGGACATTAATGTGCATCACCTGTGGCTCTTTGCTTAATGCTTTGGAAAGGGATGTGTCTGAATTAGCCTCTTGGCCTTGTGTGTGGCTGTGACTTAGATTCTCAGCGCCTGATGGATCTAAAGAAAATCCCATGTGTGCATACAAAACCAAAATGGCAAAAAAGATCAGTCATTGTGGATAAAGACTCTTTCCTTCCTGTGTTAGGTTCCTGACCTCTTCCAAGTGAGAATAGGGATTCTTTAGGGTCAAATGAGTTCTTCAAAGCCCTGCAGATGTGCTTGGGTTTTCTCATGAATCCAAATCACATAAAAAGTCTATACCTGACAGTCAGTAGTCCTCAAATTGGAGAAACAGAGCAGTATAAAAAGCAGGCTCATTTAATAACTCCTGGTTCACAGGAAGGGTGTTTATTCCACCCTGATTTTAGGCAAATGAGGGGCCAAGGAGCTTATTGTGGATACTTTTATTGGCTGTGTCCCTTATGGAAACCTCCAGCCAGAGGTTTTGATAAGTGTCTATATGGAAGAAGATGAGGGCCATGTGGGAGTGTTTTGGTTTTAATTGTAGTCATTTGTGTTGTGGTTGGAAGAGATGACTGGGTCCACCTGGGCTTGAACTCTGGTGTGATTCCCCTTAGACAGTGAGTTCTGGAACTGACCTCAGAGAAGTATTGCCATGAATTGTGTTGGGATTTTAGAAGGACATGCATGAGTGTCGCCTTTGGATACTGAGATATAGTCCCAGGGTGGCTAAGTTGATATCAAAACACTCATGGACCTCAATTGTAGACCTCAATGGGCCGGGTTTCATTTGACCTTTTGGACTCTCTTTGGGAAGCCTTGCCTATGAGAGTTCTGCAGAGTTTTTATTGAAATGAGCTTCCTCACCATTTAGTGGTTCCTGAATGAATAGAAACCCACAGTGCATCCAACTTCATTATTGAAAAATGGCTAGAAAAATACCATTAAATTTTTGAAATTCACATGACCAGGTGGCTTGCAGATCTTTTGGATGTCCTATTGCTGATCATGAGTGTACCAGACAGTGCCTTTATTCATTGGGTTTCATGAAAATGGTGTAGAACAGAGATGCCAGTAAGATGGAGCCCGCTGAGTAGCGGGCCTAGAGCAGTGGTGGGCAGGTGTGTGATAAAACATCTGTGGTGGGGCCATGTGGATCTGCCATTGGATTTCAAATGTCTTGAGATGGACATAGTGCAGGCAGGAGACCATTATAAGTAAAGGCATCTTGTTATATGGAGAGGTTTCAGGGTAATATACAGAATCAGGTTGCTATGGTCAAGGGGGCAAGCTATGCGGTATATAGGCCAGTTTGGTGCATGCTCATGCATACCCTGACACACCACAAGTGACAGAACTCCCTCCAGCACTGTGACCCAGTTGAACTCGTTGTATTTTGTGAAGCAAATATCAAATTCTCAGTGCAGGAGCAAGGAACACCAGGAAAAGTGGAGGATGACCAAATGGTTTCACAGTCTACACAGGGAGACACTAGGCCCCCAGTGGGCACAGTTTAAAATACTGAATCCCTGACACTAAAACCTACCCTATTAGACTCTGACTACTAATCCTAATAAGATGGAGAAAAATTACCCAAAAAAGTATAGAAATACTAGCAGTTCAGAGGAGGCATGTTGTATAGTTGGACGGGCCTTTTGCATTATACAGGGTAGGAGTTATAAATCAAGTCAATTTTTTGTTGAAATAGTTCTCCATGTGAATTTAAAGTTAACAAATATGTGAATTCCTGTCTCCCTTTCTATGTAGCCTATTCAGCACATGTATTTTTATATGCACATATAGAATCCTACCTGGTCCCACACGTACATTCTTGGGAAGTGGCTGAATTTTCAGACACAAATTGTGAGAAGAGATCACTCCTCCTAAATGCTGTTGGAAATGAAAATTCAACATATGTGTGAGCTTCCTTTTTAAACTAAATTATGTATAACTTTTTGTAATGAATGTATGAACCTATATATCAATATTAGATATCCTATATTTTTTCAGATATCAATTCAATCCACTATTTAAAGTTGGAACTAGTTATATTATTTATTCACTGAATGGTCTATTCATACAATATCTCTATATTCATAGACACAGGGTACACCTATATTTGCCCCCAATACTAATTTATATATGTTCAAAATATTGCTCCCAGAAATGGTGGAAGAAATACTCATGTCACATGATATACATATACATTTTATCACAGTAATATTCTGGACACAAAAAACAAATATCACACTTATGATTGTACCAATGTAAAGGTCATTTGAGCGTCGGAGGAAGAGACCACCAAAAGATTGTCTCATGCAACAGCAAAGGGTTTATTGGGGGTCCAGCATGCTGGGGCTCAGAGCTCAGTTGTATAGAGAAGAGAGCCCTGAGAACAGCTTAAGCAGAGCTTATTTACTTTCCTTGCAGAGGTCAGGGAGGGAAGTTTATTGATGGTTCAGGGCGAGTGGCCGGTTTGCGTGCAACCGGGTGAGGGAGAACAATCTGCAGTTTAGCAGTTGGGGACTGCACATTCTGGGAATAAGATTAGCAAATAGCTCTCAGGATTTCAACAGTGTTTTGTTAAGCATACAGAAAAACAGGAAGTGACAAATACCTTTTTTATTAACCTTTCATTCCCCACTTCTTCTCGTTACTTTTAATCATAAATGTGATCATTGGACGGTGTCATATTTTATGCCTGCTAGTGGCGTATATTTTTGTCTGATTATCAAAAGTTTAACTTGTCCAATTTGAGCTTGAAGAAATAAAACTACATGGTGGAGCAAGCAAGTTCCTACAGTTAGCAATTAATGAGGATTATTAATGGACCAGCCAGGGCTGATAAAAGCGTAGTTAACCCGGGGGACTATGTTAACGAAGACTCAAACCACCCTTTTTGGGCCTCTCTCTTTCGTTGACGCTCTTCAAGGCGTCTTCTTAATTTACTCATATATTCTTTTACAACCAGTATGGTCGGCATAAAAACAACATTGTTCCCTCAATGTAGCATAAATGCCCCCTTTTCTCATGAAAAGGAGTTCCAACCCTCGCCTGTTCTGTTAAACAACTTTAGAGAGAGAGGTTCAAGATTCCTGTAAAGCTGTGATGGAGGTTTTTACTATCTTTAAGATTTTGTATACTGCTGCTTCTAATTGGGTCATTTCTTGTGTCCCATGAACTAGAGCAGTGGTTCCTGTGCCCACCCCTGCAGCAATTCCTATTCCCAAAAGGATGGCTAAAGTGAGGAAAACAGGTTCCTGGCAGAACCGGGTTGTATGCCCCACTATTTGAACTTTAAATGATACTGTGTCATGATAGAGCACTCTGGGAAACATCTGCATCATTACATTATTAATCATATCTGTTGACCATTTTATGAAAACATAAACAATGTTTAAGTATATAGAATTATACTGTTTTAGGTATGGAAAAGGCAAGGTACCTAAGATAGAATGGAAGATAGGGAAACAGTTATATTTAGTTGCAACCTGATTTAGAAGGCATTGCTTCTGTTGTAATCAATGAATCCCCTGAACCTCAAGTTTAGTTAGTTTCATAATTTTGTACCCAACATGTAAGGGAAGGGGCTCAGAAGTTCACAGTCTGCAGAATTTCACAAAAAGAAGATTTGGTTTTTTTTTTTCCCTCTGTTCTGGGCAAGTAACATTTTTTAAGGACACCTAAGCTTTTTTCTTCTCTCTTTTTTTTTCTACCTGCCAGCTGTTACCATGGAGCCCAGTTGGTAACTTCTTTATCTTAGAAATGTAGCCATCTCTTTGAAGCCCCAGCTCAAGGACAGGGGCCTTGTTCACATATTTTGTTAAAAACTAGTATGGGGGTGTCTAGCTTAGGAGTGTTGATTTTTCAAGCCAGTGCCCAAGTAGAACAGGCAACACGAAAACATGAAGTTTATCTACATTGAACTCTTTTATAGGGTCTCTTTTGCTGAAAGTCCTAAAGTTAGCCATGGTGAAAACTTCTGGAGAATTCAGTTCAGACTTTTCTGTGGGCCTGGTACAGAGGGGGAAGATGGGAAAGGCGGGGGGTAAGACCCGGTTGGTGGATCTGAGTATGAGGAAGGAGAGATATAAAAGAATAATAGGAAAGGGGTTTGTGATTTTCCTAGCAACAACAACTTGAGCAGTAGAACAGATAGTGCCAAGGGGAAGACCGAAGTGAGTATCCCAAAAAGCCTGTGAGGGCTTTTCAATTCTTAGTAAACTGTTTTCAGTGATGACAAAGCAACTTTAAAGGCCATTTTCATTACATCTTGGATAGGGGTCTGAGGGTTCTCCTCAGCTGGTTTGAGCTTTGGGTTAGCTGGTAAGAGGACCTGGTGGGACGGGGTGCAGGCACTGACAGGAGAAGAGAGGAGGGAGTGGGTGGAGGGGTGCCTCAGTGCCTGCTACCTCAGCAAGGGGGCAATGGTCTGAGAACCGGCGGAGGTTTGGGTTTTGGATCTAGTAATTGGAGGGGAGAAATCAGGTTGCTGAGGTGGGAGTGACAGCAGAAAGTCTGTAGCAGAAGGCTGAGGGTAAGAATCTATTGGAGAAGAATAGTTCAGGATGTGAGCAAAGGAGGGAAAAGGCTTCCACATAGGGGAATCTCCTTTCACTCTTTTGAGCACTTGCAGAAGTTAAAAAGGTCACACAGAATTTGAGGACCTAGAGGCCCCTCTGTGGGCCATCAGTTTTCTTTCTCTATTTGTTAATATGGTCAATGCTGTGTACTTAATTTGATGAGCAGTTTTTTTCCACCAGGCACCCCCTGTATGCTCACATCCCCATGACTTACAGAAGAAGTCAGCTTTTCCCCCACACAGCTATGGCTGTTTGTGGCTTTGATACTCTGCCTGGCAAACATAGTAATCTAGGCTAGCCAACCTGCATCTGGCTAGCGTGTCCCTATATCCATAATATTTGTTTCCACTATCTATGGTACAGAAGGTATTTAATGGAATTTTAGTGGGATCCTCTTCATCAGGAATATCTCAATAGGAAAGACCTATAGCCAGCTGACAAATGTCTGGATGGAGAGAAGGCCACCAGGTACCTAAGTGGGCTGTATGCAAGATAGACCATACTTTTTGTCTAGTAGAATTTGTGATCAGCAATCGCTGCTGAACAGGCTGATGAGGGTTAGGACTACTGGTGGCCAAGGGGAGAGTCTATAGCCATATCCGTATGGCAAATACAAAATTTGAAAGGGTTACCAGTCTTTTCCAGTTTCCAGCCAGAGTCTGGACAGGGCACAGACTTGAGACTTGAGGCATGGATCCAGGAAGTGATTCCGTCTACTTTTACTGCTGTAGGTGTTATAAGTAGCACCTGGTATGGTTCTTTCCAGCGGGGTTCCAGGGATGACACCTGATGTCATCTTATGTAGATGAAGTCTCTTGATATTGATGTGGAGTCCCCTCGTCTGCAGGTTGGTAGGCAGTGGCCAGGTGTTTCAACAGGTATTGCTGAGTTCTTTCGAGAACTTTTAGTCTGTCAAGCAAGGGGGTGTGGAAGGGATCGTTCGGTCTTAGAGTTGGGGTTAGGTCCCATACTGGAGGAGGGACACCATTGAGAATTTCATAGGGGGTGAGGTTACACAAAGAAACAGAGGGAGAATTTCTTGCATGAAACAGTGCATAAGGCTGGAGCATAGTCCAATCTTTTATGCTGGTCTCTAAGCTTAATTTCTTTAAGGTCTCTTTAATGGTTCTATTTATTTTTTACCTGTACTGCGCTCTGGGGTCTACAAGCACAATGTAACTTCCAATTAATTTCTAGGGTCCTGGCTAACCCCTGACTTACCTGGGCCATGAACGCCGGTCCATTATCAGAACCTATTACTTTAGGCCGGCCGTATCTTGGAAAATATCTTTCAGGATATTCTTGACCATCATTTGCGCCGTTAATTTTTATTTTGTGGGAAAGGCTTAAATCCATCCTGAAAATGTATCTACAAAGACTAAGAGATATTTAAGTCCATACCATGCTGGCTTAATTTCAGTAAAGTCCACTTCTCAGAATTGTCCTGGTCTGGTTCCTCATAGGTACTTTCCTGCAGGAAGCTTGGAATGGTAAGCATTAACCAATTGACATATCCGACAGGCTTTTGTTACCCGTTCAGATATTTCCTTTCGCTGTGAGTTGGTTAATCGAAAACTCTGTTCTTGATCCTTCAGGAATGCCTGCAGTTTCTTTTAACCAAGGTGAGTGAGTTGATGTACATTTTTAAAGTAGTGTAGGGCTTTCTGTAATTGAAGGCTGGGCTCAGTGAAGTTGAGGAATTCAATGTCAGTGTCCTTAGATGTTATCAAAAGCTTGCTGGTGCTCAAAGGGTCCATTGGAATTGGGCATCCTCATTTAACAGCGGGTATAAAGGAGAAGCTAAGAACACAAACCCAGGTATCCATACCTGCAAAAGCCAGCAGTCCCAAGAAACCTTCTTGAGTTGTCTCTTGTTAGATGGGGGTGGTATCTGCACAATGGTTTTTTTCTCGGCAGAGAGCCCTGAGAACAGCTTAATCAGACCTTATATACTTTTCTTGGAGTGGGCAGGGAGGGAAACTTATCGATGGGTCAGAGCAAGTGGGAGGTTTGGTACAAGCGGGTGAGGGAGTACAATCCTCAGTTTGGCAGTTGGGGACAGCACATTCTGGGAACAAAATTAGCAAACAGTTCTCCAGATTTCAACAGTGTTTTGTTAAGCATACAGAAAAACAGGAAGTGACAAGTGCCTATTTTATTAACCTTTCACCAAAGCGAAATAGAACGTGAGCTTGGATTACAAAAACAACCATGTCCAGGTTGCCTAATGCTCTCAAATGTCAATCCTATTGGTGACTACATATTTGTTTCTTCCAAAGATTATATATTCAACATCAACCATGTTGAAAATGTCTAATCCTATCACTCACTTTATACTTTGCCTGATTTCATGTCTCTATTGATATCTGCATTCTTGCATGTTTTCCCCCATTCACCATTGTGACTGACTCTTCACATGTGCTGATATTTTGTTCACTCTCTACCCAAACTTGATTGCTAAAGAACTTTTGGTCTATATCCTATACTCACTCTTTTTCCTGAACCTACCGACTATCTTCCTAATCCTACCGACTATCCCTTTTAGACAGGAAATTCTCTTCTACCTTCAATCATCCAAGGTACAAGGTCCTATGCCATTGTATATTGATTTATCTCGGACATCTGTGCAGAACCTAATTCAATGCTAAGTATCCAAATCAAGGGCCCTTCTGGACTTCAAATCTTACCTTGATTTCTGTTTTCATAATTATTTTGAAAATTTAATAAAATAGTGTTTGCCAAGGAACTGACTTCATTCAGTTCCTGAAGGAATTGACCTACCTCACTTCTTTGGTGATGGAACTCTCTTAACTTGGGTTCCAGGAAGACAGGAACACACAGCCAGTCCCAGTCCCAGTACCAGTGGGCTAACTTGTTTGGATTTACCAAGGACAGAGTGTGTCTTTTTTGGTACCTACTGATGTGAGGATGGTCAGATGCGAGGAGAGCCTTCCCTGAGAAAGCATGTAGTGGTCAGCGCAGGCTCCTGACAACTTCACAGAGTTTGACAAAAAGACCAGATCTGAGACAGAACAGGCCACCTTGGGGGAACATAGTGTGGCCCACCAGTCAGAGGACACTCTGGATAGTCACAGACTTACTTGGGGGAAGGAGGTGCCTTTTTGAGTGTGGGTGTGAGTTTGTGGTTTTGTCTCATGTTCTGAGAATAGGTAGAAAAGGCGGTTTGCTTGGTTTGGAGTGGACTGTTTTTAGAAAGTCCTTTGACAAGGCGAGTGTTTCTGTGTCTGTGTATCCCACTGTGTCCGTGGTTGTAGACATTAGAAAAGAGAATGCATCAATGGATGTTTCCTGTCTAGTAGAAAGCTTCCCAGCATTCATCCTACCCATTATAGGAATGGACTGCCTTTTGTCTTATCGATGGGCAACACCTACTATCTTCCTAAGTTCCTGTTTTCTTCCTGAATTCTGGCCACTCGCCAGAATAGGCTCATGGTTTTGTTTCCAAAATATGTACCACTTCTAAATTCTGCGACATGGCCATGTAATGGATAGCTGAAGGGAATGGCAAGCATCTCAGAAAACTCAGATATCAGTGTGACCAGAAAAGTCTCAGTGGAGAAACCCTGCTTTGGGCCTTTTGCTTACATATTGTTCTGTTGCCCTGAATGTCAGGAAGGTCTTTGCCTCAGGCCACCACTTTGTGAAGCCTGAAAAAAACAGTTTTCAAATGGAAATGAATGGGCCTCACCAGTGGCTACGTGGCCACTCAGATCAATAACTTTGCTTAATTGCTTTGGAAAGGGATGTGTCTGAATCAGCCTCCTGGCCCTGTGTGAGGCAGTGGCTTAGATTCTCAGCACCTGATGAATCTAAAGAAAGATCCAATGTGTGCATCCAAAACCAAAATGGCAAAAAGATTAGTCATTGTGGATGAAGTCTCTTGCCTTCCTCTATTAGATTCCTGACCTCCATCAAGGGAGTATAGGGATTTTTTGGGTCAAATGAGTTCTTCCAATCCCTGCAGAGGTGCTTGTGTTTAATCATGACTCCAAATCAAATAAGGAATCAATACCTGACAGTCAGTAGGCCTCAAATTGTAGAAGAAGAGCAGTATTAATGGCAGAACTATGTGATCAATCCTGGTTCACTTCAAGGGTGTCCAGGCCACCCTGAGTTTAGGCAAATGAAGGGCAAGGGAGCTTATTTTGGATACTCTCTTGGGCTGTGCCATTTAAGGAAACCTCCAGGCAGAGGTTATGATGAGTGACTACATGGAAGAAGATGAGGACCATGTGGGATTGTTTGGTTCTAATTGTTGTCACTTGTGTGGCTGTTGGAAGAGATGACTGGGTTCATCTGCGCTAGAACACTGGTTTGATTCTCCTCAGAGACTGAGCTCTGTAACTGACCTCAGAGTAGTAATTGCTTTGGAAATGAATGTGACTTAATCAGCCTCTTGGCCCTGTTTGAGGCTGTGGCTTAGATTATCAGCACCAGATGGATCTAGAAAAAGATCCCATGTGTGCATCCAAAACCAAAATGGCCAAAATAGCAGTCATTGTGGATGAAGTCTCTCGCCTTTCTCTGTAAGGTTCTGAAAGAATAAAAGAAATTGAAATTGAAATGTAAAGAACCAGGTTTCCTAAAGTTTCCAAGCTGCACTCAGCACCTGAAATTCCGGTGGCAGTTAAGACAATTTCCAGATCTGCACATTAGGTGTGTGTTGAAATCTTCCCTGACCACCTAGGTACTTAACAACCCCTTCCCAGAAACCGTGCAGCTCACCACGTATACATCTCAGGGCTTCAACCAATCAGTTTAAATGTATACCCCTTCTTAGGGCTGATCAATCACCCCCTGGCCGACCTGTTCCCGCCAATGAATGTTCTAATCATGTTTTAGAGTTGTTATTTGATTTTCTCTTGGTATATGATGATTTGCTAAAGGAGGCTATGATGTATGTAAAGTCCCTGCCCTCTCTAAAGCATGTATATAAACTGTGCTCAAGTTGTTCTCGGGGCTCTTTGTTCTGTGCTCCTCTGAAGTGAGTCCTGAGCTCCAGCATGCTGGACCCCCAATAAACCCTTTAGAGTTGCATGAGAAAGCCTGTTGATGGTCTTTTCCTCCGATGTTCACCCCACCTTTTCATCTGGAGGCCCCAGGTGAGATATTTGGCGTGGCGGATGAAAGACCCCAAGGGACTTCTCTCAGGGTAAGTAAGGCGCCTCTTTCTGGTTTCGGGTTTCAGGTTAGGGCTTGGCAAAGTGGCTGTCGGTGAAGAGCATTAGCTCTCTCTGATAGTGGCTGACAGACGTGTCACAGAGCTGCAGGCCACGTCCCTGTGGGACACTCCAGGGGACGAGGGAAATCAAGGAATAGTAGTTTCCTCAACTCGGTTATATTTTGCTTCAGAATTCGGTTTGCCAGCCCATCAGGTTTTGCCGGCTGCTCAATTTTGTTCATTGTCCTGAACTCATGTTGAGTTTATTGTCTGTCTTTATTGTCTAACACATCAGGTTTTGCCAGTTACTCAGTTCTAATCTTTGTCTTGGACACACGTTAAACGTTTACTGTTTGTCTTTGTCTGTGTTGCGATTGTGTCTTCACTGTCTCTCTTTGAGTAACTCCCATTATGGGACAAATCACTTCCACGCTTCTGTCCCTGACCGTTGATCATTGGACTGATGTCCGCTCAAGGGCCCAGAATCTTTATTTTTCAGTAAAATGCCGGACCTGGCAGACTCTCTGTGCTTCAGAATGGCCCATTCTCAAAGTCGGGTGGCCCCCAGAAGGATCCTTCTGCTTCCCTCTAATCCGAAAATCAGAGATATTGTCTTTCAGCCGGGACCACGTGGCCACCCAGATCAATAGCCATATACCCCTTCCCCAGGATCCTATCATTCAAACCTTCCGCTCCCCCTGCTTCCCTCCATTCTCCCTGAGTCACAAGACTGGACACTCCTCCCCCTCCTTATCCTCTACCCTGGCTCCCCAACACCGAACATGTTCCAGATGATCCTCCTGCCGCTGACACAGCCTCTCCGCCACTAGAGGCAATTGGGCCAGTCCCAAGCCCTCCAGGGGACTTCGCAGCAGCAGCAGCAGCAGCCCCTCCTCCTCTGGTGGAAGCTGGGCCATCTAAAGGAACCCGCCAGTGACAGATAATAAAAAACTCAGAAACCCCTGTGATGCTCCCTCTCCATCCCTATGGGCCGATGAACCGACCAAACTGGGACCCCAACACCATTGAAGTTAGGTAGCATCTGTCCACTTATCACCGGCCTCTAATAGCAGGTCTCTGAGTGGCCGCCAGAAGGCCGACTAATTTGGCCATGGTAAGAGAGATTATCCAAAGGCCTAATGAGTCTCCCTCTATGATTTTGGAGAGAATTATGGAAGCATTTAGAAAATGTACTCCTTTTGATTCTCAGACAGAGTACGAAAAGACATCTGTTGCAATGGCCTTTATCCAGCAGGCTGCCCTAGATATTAAGAGAAAGTTGCAACGTCTAGATGGATTACAAGATATGACCTTAAGAGATTTAGTCAGAGAAGCTGAGAAAATATATTATAAGAAAGAAACTGAGGAGGAATGGGAACAGAGGAGACAGAAGGAAAGGGAACAAAAGGAGGATGAAAGGAGCAAAAGGCAGACTAAAGCACTGGCTAAGGTTCTGGTCAGAGCAGTAAATAGGCCAGAAGTTAAAAAGCACGGAGATAGGAAGGGATACATGGGCCCATGCCAAAGGCTGTCCCTGGCCTCAGGTCAATGTGCCTACTGTAAAGGAAAAGGACACTGGGCCAAAGAGTGCCCCCAAAAAAAGCAGAGATGCCAGACCACCGTGCTGACTCTAGAACAGGACTAGGGAAGTCGGGACTCGGATCTCCTCCGCAAGCTCAGGGTAACATTTTAAGTGGAGGAAACCCCATTGAACTTTGAAGTGAAAACAGGACCAGTATACTCAACCTTTAAGACCCCACTGGGCCCCCTATCAAATAAATGGTCGCTTGTTCAAGGGGCTAATGACAGTAGATAATGAGCTTGGACAACTAAGAGGACAATGGACCTAGGAAATGGAAAAGTCCACCACTCTTTTCTAGTAATCCCAGAATGCCAGGCCCCGTTGATGGGCAGGGATCTGCTTACAAAACTCGGGGCTAGAATAACCTTTAACCCTGATGGTCCCCAAGTGGTGTTTCTAAACGCTTCAGTAAAAACTCCCATAGTCACGGCTTTGACTATGTCCGTAGAAGATGAACATCAACACTTCGCGCGCCCTAGAACTGATCAAACAGGAAAACTATCCCAGAAATTGATAAAAGATTATCCTAATGCCTGGGCAGAAACTGCTGGGTTAGGTCTAGCCATAAAAAAACCTCCAATAGTAGTAGAATTAAAAGCCTCTACCTCTCCAATCAGTGTTACACAATATCCTCTAATCAAAGAAGCTAAGGATGGGATAAGGCCCAATATTCAGAAATACCTGGCTCTTGGGGTCCTAAGGCCCTGTCAATCGGCCTAGAATACCCCCCTGCTACCAGTAAGAAAGCCAGTAACTGGGGACTACCGTCCTGTTCAAGACCTAAAAGAGATCAAAAACAGACTGCAGGACATTCACCCCACGGTACCCAATCCACATAATTTGCTTAGCACTCTGAATCCGGAGAGGTAATGGTACACTATGCTGGACTTAAAAGATGCTTACTTCTGCTTGCCACTACATAAGGACAGTCAGTTGCTGTTTGCTTTCGAGTGGATAGACCCAGAAACAGGAACATCTGGCCAACAAACCTGGATTAGACTCCCACAGGGGTTCAAAAACTTCCCCACTTGAACTCTGGTGTGATTTCCCTTAGAAAATGAGTTCTGGTAATGAACTCAGAGAAGTATTGCCATAAATTTTGTTGGGATTTTAGGAGGCCATGCATGAGAGTCACCCTTGGAAACTGTGATCTAGGCCCAGTGTGGCTTTCCACAGAGCACTGGGTATCTCAGCCAGAATATCACATGATTATATTCTGAAAGACTTGGCAGCCATAGTTGAGATTCAAAACACACATAGACTTCACATTGTAGACCTCAATGGACCTAGCTTCATGTGACCTTTTGGGCACTCTTTGGGACGCCTTGCCTGTGAGAGTTATCCACAGCTTTCATTGAAATGAGCTTCCTCAAAATTTAATGGTGTGGTGGGTCAGGGTCTGCAGGAGAATACATCAACCAGGCTTCTATCTCACATAGCTTGCCCCCTTGACCATTGCAACCTGATTCTGAACATTGCCCTGAAACCTCTCCATATAACAAGATGCTTTTATATGAAGAGATCAAACATATAAGGGATTACGGGCTGCAGCACGTCAGTCACAAGCCATTTGGAAGCAATGGCAGATCCACATGGCCCCACCACAAATGTTTTATCACAAACCTGCACACCACAGCTCGTGCCCTCAATTGAGCAGTCTACAACTTACTGGCATCTCTGTTCTACACCATTTTCATGAAACCCAGTAAATCAAGGCATTATCTGGTACACTCATGATCAGCAACAGGGCATACAAAGGTTCTCCAGTGCCACCTGGTCATTAGAATTTCAAAAATTTCATGGTATTTATCTATCCATTTTTCAAGTTTGAAGTTGGAAGCACTGTATGTTTCAATTTATTCAGGAACCATTAAATGGTGAGGAACCTCATTTCAGTGAAATCTCTGGAGGACACTCACATGAATGTCTTCCCAAAGAGTAGCCAAAAGGTCACATGAAGCCAGGCCCATTGAGGTCTACAATGTGAGGTCTATGTGTCTTTTGACTCTCAACTATGGCTGCCAAGTCTTTCAGAATAAAATCATGTGATATCCTAGCTGAGATACCTAGTGCTCTGTGGAAAGCCACCCTGGGCCTAGATCTCAGTTTCCAAGGGCGACTCTCCTGCGTGGCCTCCTTAAAATCATAACACAGTTCATGGCAATACTTCTCTGAGGTCAGTTCCAGAACTCAGTCTCTAAGGGGAAACACACCAGAGTTCCAGCCCAGGTTTACCTACACCTCTCTTCCAACCCTCACACAAATGACCACAATTAAAACCAAAACACTCCCACATCACCCTCATCTTATTCCATATAGACACTCATCTTAACTTCAAGCTGTAGGTTTCCATGAGGGATGCAGCCCAAAACAGTGTTCACAATAAGCTCCCTTGCCCTTCATTGGCCTAAGTCAGGGTGGCCTGGACACCCTTCATGTGAACCAGGAGTGATCAAATAGGTGTGCCGTTAATACTGCTCTGCTTCTCCAATTTGATGCCTTCTGACTGTGATGTTTAGATTCTTAATGTGAATTGGAGCCCAGAGAAAACACAAGCACCTCTAGGCTAGCCTCTGCAGGGCATTGAAGAACTCATTTGACCCAAAGGATACGGATTCTCACTTGATGGAGGTAAGGAACCTTACAGTGGAAGGTGAGAGAGTTCATCCACAATAACTGCTATTTTGGCCATTTTGGTTTTGGATGCACACATGGGATCTTTCTTTACATCCATCAGGTGCTGACAATGTAAGCCACAGCCTCACATAGGGCCAAGAGGCTGATTCAGACACACCCCTTTCCAAAGCAATTAAGCAGAGAGCCACAGGTGAGGCCTATTCATTTCCATTTGAAAAATATTTTCTTCAGGCTTCACAGAGGTGTTGCCTGAGGCATCAACCTTCCTGACTTATTGGGGAACAGAACAAAAGGTAAGCAAAAGGCCTAAAGCACGGTTTCTCCACTGAGACTTTACTGGTCACACTGATATCTGAGTTTTATAAGATGCTCGCCATTTCCTTCAGCTATCCAGTATATGTCCATGTCACAGAGCTTGGAGGTGGTACATATCTTGGACACCAAACCATGAGCCTATTCTTGAGAGTGGCCAGAATTTAGGAAGAAAACCGGAAGTATGGTCTATCTTGCATACATCCCCCTTAAGGACCTGATGACCATCTCTCCACCCAGACATTTCTCAGCTGGCTATAAGTCTTATCTATTGGGATATCCCTGATGAAGAGGATTACACTAAAATTCCATTAAATCCCTTCCATACATAGATAATGGAAACAAACATTATGTTTGTAGGGACACGTGAGCCACATGCAGGTTGGTTAGCCTAGATTACTATGTTTGCCTGGCGGACTGTGAAAGCCATAAACAGTCACAGCTGTGTGGGGGAAAGCCGACTTCTTCTGTAAGTCATGGGGATGTCAGCATACAGGGACTTCCAGATGGAACCCAAACTCCTCATCAAATTTTGTACACAATATTGGCATTATTACCAATTAGATAACCAAACCTGATGGCCCACAGAGGGGTCTCTAGATCCTCAAATTATGTGTGACCTTTTTAACTTCTACAAGTGCTCAAAAGGGTGAAAGGAGATTCCCCTATTTGAAGGCTTTTTCCCTCCTTTGCTCACATCCTGAACTATGCTTCTCCAATAGATGCTCACCCTCAGCCTTCTACTCCAGACTCTCTGCTGTCACTCCCACATCAGCAACTTGATTTCTCCCCTACAATTAATAGATCAAAAACCCAAACCTCCGCTGGATCTCAGACCACTGCCCCCTTCCTGAGGTAGCAGCTACTGAGGTACCCCTCCACTCACTCACTCCTCTCTTTTCTTGTCAGTGGCCGCACTGGGTCCCAACAGGTCCTCTTACCAGCTAAACAAAATCTCAAACCAGCTGAGGAGAACCCACATACCAGTATCCAAGATGTAATGAAAATGGCCTTTAATGTTGCTTTGTCATCACTGAAAACGGTTACTAAAAATTTAAAGTCCCTCACAGGCTTTTTGGTATACTCACTCCCGTTTCCCCCTCTGTTCTACATGTTCTACTGCTCATGTTTTTGTTGCTAGGAAAATCCCAAAACCCTTGCCCATTATTCTTTTACATCTCTCCTTCCTCATTCTCAGATCCAAGGAGCTGCTCTCAGCCCTGCTTCCCTGTCTTCCTCCTCTGTACCAGGCCCATGGAAAAGTCGAGCAGTATTAACGGCAGGCCTATTTGATCACTCTTGGTTCACAGGAATGGTGTCCAGGCCACACTGACTTTAGGCGAATGAGGGGGAAGGGAGCTTATTTTGGACACCAACTTGGGCTGCACCCTTCATGGTAACCTCCTGTCAGAGGTTATGATATGGAAGAAGATTTGGGCCATGTGGCAGTATTTTGGTTTTAATTT
The DNA here is from genome assembly GCF_048772815.1 of Callospermophilus lateralis. Taxonomy (NCBI): domain Eukaryota; kingdom Metazoa; phylum Chordata; class Mammalia; order Rodentia; family Sciuridae; genus Callospermophilus; species Callospermophilus lateralis. The sequence continues at coordinate 3,362,718 of NW_027517127.1, forward strand.
TGGTCATTTGTGTGGTGGTTGGAAGAGATGACTGGGTCCACCTGGGCTTGTTCTCTGGTGTGATTCCCCTTAGAGACTGAGTTCTGGAACTGACCTCAGAGAAGTATTGCCATGAATTGTGTTGGGATTTTAAGAGGCCACACATGAGAGTCGCCTTGGAAACTGAGATCTACGCCCAGGGTGGATTTGCACAGAGCACTGGGAATCTCAGCCAGTATATCATATGATTTTATTCTTAAGGACTTGGCAGCCATAGGTGAGAGTCAATACACACATGGAGCTCACATTGTAGACCTCAATGGGCCTGGATTCATGTGACCATTTGGGCACTCTTTGGGAAGCCTTGCCTGTGATAGTTCTGCAGAATTTTCACTGAAACGAGCTTCCTCACCATTTAATGGTTCCTGAATTAATTGAAACCCACACAGCCTCCAACTGTATTATTGAAAAATGGCTAGATAAATACCAGGGAATTTTTGAATTTCCCATGACCAGGTGGCACTGGAGAACCTGTGGATGTCCTGTTGCTAATCAAGAGTATACCAGACAGTGCCTTGACTGACTGGGTTTCATGAAAATGGTGTAGAACAGAGATTCCAGTAACTTGGAACCTGCTGAGTAGTGGGCCTAGAGCAGTGGTGTGCAGGTGTGTAATAAAACATCTGTGGCGGGGCCATGTGGATCTTCCATTGGCTTCTGAATGGCTTGTGACTGACATGGTGCAGCCAGGAGTCCCTTATATGTAAAGACATCTTGTTATATGGAGAAGTTTCAGGGCAATGTCCAGAATCAGGTGGCTATGGTCAAGGGGGCAATGTCTGTGGGATAGAAGCCTGTTGGTGCATTCTCCTGCAGACCCTGACCCACCACACGTGACAGAACTCCCTCCAGCACCGTGTCCCAGTTGAACTCCTTGTATTTTGTTAAACAAATAACAAACTCCCTATGCAGCAGCAAGAAAGACAATGAAAATTGGAGGATGACCAAAGGGCTTCACAGTCCACACGGGGAGACACTTTTCCCCAATGGCCATAGTTTAACTACAAAAATAGAACTCATCACTGATGCACCATGTTCATTGGAAAATAAGAAAACATGTCCTCCAGGTCACATAGATGCAGATCCAGCTCTGATGGTCTCACTACAAAGGAAGCTAAAGCTCCTGACAACAACATATATTTCAAGGACCCATCCTCAGAGGCAGTTACTCAAGAAGTCTTTAGGCCAGCAGAGCTCCATGTTTGTGGAGAGTTTCCCCTGTCCCTTACTTTTTGAAACTCATCTACCACCTCCAAGTTTGTGAATTCCTGAGCATTTTCCATTCCAGATATGTATTCACAGATTTTCTAACACTTCCCCTCTCATTGTGTCTTACTTGGGCCCAAGGTAATGTTAAGGCTTTGTTCTGGATGAAAGTGAGAAGATGTTTGTGTAGCACATATTTGCATACTCATAGATTCATTTTCCTATTTTCCATTGAAATACAGAATCCCTGACATGAACATATACCCTACTAGACTCTGACTAATAATCCTAAAATGATGTAGAAAAATAACCCAAGCAGAATAGAAATACAAGCAGTTCAGAGGATGCATGCTGTATAGTTGGACTTGCCTTTTGCATGATAAACGGTAGGTGTTAAATATGTAGACAATTTTTAATTGAAATAGTTCTCCATGTGTTTTTAAAGTAAACAAATATGTGAATTCCTGTCTCCCTTGCTTTGTAGCCAATTCAACACATGTATTTTTATATGCACATTTAGATTCCTACATGGTATCACATGCACAATTTGTGAGGTGGCTGATGGAAGATACAACTTATGAGAAGAGATCACTCCTCCTAAACGCAGTTGGAACTGAAAATACAACCTATGGGTGAGCTTCCTAGTATTACAATGTTATACATAAATCCATGTTCAGTAAAATGAATATTTTTGCATCTGTGGATGATATATATTTCATAATGAATTTCGATTTGCATATATTTCTACCTTTTAATATCTGTGGGGTTCTTTTGTATATATGTGTGTGTGTGTGTGTATATATATATATATATATATATATATATATATATATATATATATTTTCCAGATTTTTCAAAATATGAAATATATATGTCTTATTTTACACTCCCTAAATTCACTCATATTCATGTATGTGGATTTATAATCAACTTTTCACAAGATTATTCTCAGAATTATTTATCCACCTGAAATACATATTTATTTTCTAGTACTGAAAACTAACTTCAGTGAATGGTGCATACAAATCCTAATTATTCTACAGTAACTGACCCTGTTTAACATCAATCCAAGTAGATTACTATGGGACATGATGTATGTTTTGACGTTCATTTTCATTCAAACCTGGTACATTACTATTTCTTCAGGTTATGCATATCATCGGATATGTATTTCATTCACAAGTTAGCAAAATTATTTGCATTTGTTTCACTTTCAATCACTTCCTATTCAGAACACATGAATTCCTCTATGTTTGTTGACTGGTATTTTTATGAGACTTCTTTCCAAACACAATATTTTCCAAATCCATAATCAGTTTTGAAGCAAAACTCACACACCCTTCATGAGAAAACATAACTCTAATATTACCATTAGATGTATAACTCGTTGGAATGAATGATTGTATATCAATATAAGATTTCTTATATATTTTAAGATATCAATTCAATCCATTATTTAAAGTGGAACTAGTTATATTATTTATTCACTGTATGGTGTATTCATACATTATCTCTATATTCATAGACAATGTGTACACCTCTCTGTACCCCCAATACTAATTTATTCATCTTCAAAATATGGCCCTCAGAAAAGGTGGAAGAAATACTCATGTCACCTGATCTACATATACATTTTATCAGAGTAATATTCTGGACACAAAATACAAAGGTCACACTTACGATTGTACCAAAGCCTAAATGGAAAGTGAGAAAGGATTACTACAATCATCCATGTGATGTTGCCTAATGCTCTCAAATGTCAGTCCTATTGGTGAGTACATATTTGTTTCTTCCTAAGATTGTGTATTCAAACTCAACCCTGTTGAAAATGTCTAATCCTCTCACTGACTTTATACTTAGCCTGATTTCATAATGTCTCTATTGATATCTGCTTTCCTACATATTTTCCCCTGTTCATCATTGTGACTGACTCTTAACTTGTGTTGACATTTACATTCACTGTCTAACCAAAACCGTATTGCTAAAGAACTTTTTTTCCAAATTCTATATTCACTCTTCTTCCTAATCCTTCCGACTATCAGTTTTTGAATGGATGTTCTCTTCTATATTCAATCATCCAAGTAAAGGTCGTGCGAGCATCGGAGGAAGAGACTACCAAGAGAATACATCATGCAACAGCAAAGGGTTTATTTGGGGTCCAACATGCTGGGGCTCAGAGCTCACTTAATTAGAGCAGAGAGCCCTGAGAAGAGCTTATGCAGAGTTTATATACTTTTCTTGGAGAGGGCAGAAAGGGAAGTTTATTGATGGTTCAGGGTGAGTGGGTGGTTTGCATTCAACCGGGTGAGGGAGTACATTCTGCAGTTTGGCCGTTGGGGACAGCACATTCTGGGACAAGATTAGGAAACATTTCTCAACATTTCAACAGAGTTTTGTTAAGTGTACAGAAAAACAGGAAGTGACAAGTATATATTTTATTGACCTTTCATTCCCCACTTCTTCTGGCAACTTTTAATCATAAAAATGATCATTGGGGGATGTCACATTCTATGTTTGCTAGTGGGGTATTACCATAAGTTTAACTTGTCCAATTTGAGCTTGGAGAAAATAAATTACATGGTTGAGGAAACAGGGTTTTATAGTTAGCAATAATATGAAGATTATTATTGGACGGGCCAGAGTTGATAAAAACGTAGTTAACCAGGGGGACTGTGTAAACCAAGACTCAAACCACCATTTTTGGGCCTCTCTCTCTCCTTGACTCTCTTCAAGGCATCTTTTTAATTTACTCATAGATTATTTTACAACTCCATTATGGTCGACATTAAAAAAACATTCTTCCCTCAATGCAGCACAAAGGCCCCCTTCTCTAGTGAAAAAGAGATCCAACCCTCTACTGTTCTGTAAAACAACTTCAGAGAGAAAGGTTAAAGATTCCTGCAAAGCTGTGATGGAGGTTACTAATATCTTTAAGTTTTTATATATTCCTGCTCCTAATTGGGTCATTCGTTGTGTCCCATGGACCACGGCAGTGGTTCCTCTGCCCAACCCTGAAGCAACTCCTATTTGCAATGGAATGGCTAAGGTGAGGGATATATGTTTTCAGAGGAACCGGATTGTATGCCCCGCGATTTGAACTTCAAATGAATCTGTGTCATGATAGAGCACTCTGGGAAACATCCGCACCATTACACATTTAATCACATCTGTTGACAATTTCATTAAAACACAAACAATGTTTAAGTATATAGAATTAAACTGTTGTAGGGACGGACAAGGCAAGGCACCAAAGATAGCACCAAAGACAGGGAAACAGTCTTATTTGGTTGCAACCAGATTCAGAGGGCATTGCTTCTGTTGTAATCAATTAATCCCATGAAACCTAAGTTTATGTAGTTTCAGAATTTTGTACCCAACATGAAAGGGAAGGGGCTCAGAAGTTCATAGTCTTCAGAAGTTCACAAAAGGCAGTTTTTGTTTCTGTTTTTTCCTTAGGTCTGGGCAAGTTAAATTTTCAAGAACACCTGGGAGGGGGAGAGCTTTTTCTTCCCTTTCTTTTTTCCCCCTGCCAGCTTTTTCCATGGAGCCCAGTTTGTAACTTCTTTATCTTAGAAATGTAGCAATGTCTGTGAAGCCCCAGCTCAAGGCCAGGAGCCTTGTTCACATATTTTGTGAAAAACTAGTGAGGGTGTGTCTAGCTCAGGAGTGCTGATTTTTTAGCCAGTTGCCAAGTAGACCAGGTCAACACAAAAAGAGAAAGTTTATGTACACTGAAGTCTTTTATAGCGACTCTTTTCCTGAAAGTCCCATAGGCAGCCATGGTGAAGACTTCTGGAGAAGGTCAGACTGTGAGGTGGAGATTCTTTATGTGAATTGGAGTCATGAGAATACCCAAGCATAAATGGGCTAGCCTCTTCCGGGATTTGAAGAACCCATTTGACCCAAAGGGTCCCTATTCTCACTTGATGGAGGTCAGGAACCTTTCTGAAGAAGGCTAAGACTTCATCCACAATGACAGCAATTTTGGCCATTTTGGTTTTGGATGCACAGTTTGGATCTTTCTTAAGATCCATCAAGTGCTGAGAATCTAAGCCACAGCCTCACACAGGGCCAAGAGGCTGATTCAGACACATCCCTTTCCAAAGCAATTAAGCATAGAGACAAAGGTGATGCCCACTCATTTCCATTTGAAAAGTGTTTCTTCATGGTTCACAAAGGGTGTGCCTGAGGCAAGAGACTTTCCTGACATTCAGGTCAACATATCAGTAGGTAAGCAAAAGGCCCAAAGCAGGGTTTCTCCCTGAGACTTGTGTGGTCACACTGATATCTGAGTTTTCTGACATGCTGGCCATTCCCTTCAGCTATCCAGTACATGGCCATGTCACAGAGCTTGGAGGTGGTACACATCTTGGACACAATACCATGAGCCTATTTTGGAGAGTGGCTAGAATTTATGAAGAAAACCAGAACATAGAAAGATAGCAGGTGTTGCCCAAAGATAAGGCAAGCTGCAGTCCATTGATAAATTACGCAGGATGAATGCTGGGAAGTGTTCTACAAGACAGGACACATTCATTGAAGCATTTCCTTTTCTAATATCTACAACCACAGACACAGTGGGATATTCAGACATAGAAAGACTCGCCTTGCCAAAGGACTTAATAGAAACAGTTGACTCTAAACCAAACAAACCGCCTTTCCTATCCTCAGAACATGAGACAAAACCACAAAACCACATCCACACCCACAAAGGCACCTCCTTTCCCCAAGTAGGTCTGTGACTAGGCGCAGTGTCCTCAGACTGGTGGGCCATACTATGTTCCCCTGAAATGGACTGTCCTGTCTCAGTTCTGGTCTCCTTGGCCAACTGTGTGAAGTTGTCAGGAGCCAGTATTGAGCCACTAACTGCTTTCTCAGGAAATCCCCTCTTCTGAGCTATCCTGGCATTTGGCCATTCTCACATCGGTAGGTGCCAAGAAAGACTGACTCTGTTCTTGGTAAATCCAAACAAGTGAGAACACTGGTACTGGGACTGGGACTGTCTCTGTGTTCCTGGCTTCCTGGATTCCACGTTCAGAGATTTCTATCACCAAGGGAGTGAGGTGAAGTCACTTCCTTCAGAAACTGAATGAGGACACACTGCCTTGGCAACCAATTTGTCCTAACAGTTGCTTCCAGAGTCCCATGGAGGCCTCCCATATTTCCTGTGACACTTTCACAAGTTAGAATGATATATTAACCATAGGCACCCAAATAGAGCTCTCCACACAGGCCTGATTTGGCCCATCTTCTTTACATTAAGAAGAGAGAGGCAGATTCAGACACAACTCTTCATCCTGAACAAGTTGTTTGCCATGGAAGAAGACTTTTGCTCACTCAGGTCCTTCATCGCTGACTATATCTTGTGCAGAGATCATTTCTGCATGGACTTTTGAGGTTCTCAGCAAGTCAAAGATCCCATACATTCCTGTATTGTAAGACCAACCCTGTTCATGCTCTTCTGTAAAGTTAGGTTGAGGGAACAGTGTATGGTTTGGATTAATAACATTTTCAATTTGGGTTAGGAATCATTCTACTGGATGAAAAATGGTATTGGGAACTGCGATATGTATAAGACTATAGAGGTGAAATATATGTATGAAAACATAAATCCAAGTATTGTTTGATGCCCAGAGGGCATTGGGCCCTTGATTGGGATACTTAGCTTTGAATTATGTTCTGCACAGATGTCTCAGATAAATCCATATACAATGGCATAGGACCATGTACCATGGTCCTATATACAAATAGGTCCATATATACACTCATCATAAAATCTGGCTGGAGTTTTCGATGAGGGGCGCAGCCCTAGACAGTGTACAAAATAAGCTACCTTGCCCCTCATTTGCCTGATGTCAGGGTGGAATGGGCACCCTTCCTGTGAACCAGGAGTGATCAAATAGGCCTACCGTTAATAATACTCTGCTTCTTCAATTTGAGGCGTTCGGATTGTGGTGTTTAGATTCTTTATGTGAATTGGAGTGATGATAAAAGCCAAGCACCTATGGGCTAGCCTCTGCAGGGCTTTGAAAAACTCATTTGACCCAATGTATCCCTATTCTCTCTTGATGGAGGTCAGGAACCTTACTGAAGAAGGCTAGAGACTTCATCCACAATGACAGCAATTTTGGCCATTTTGGTTTTGGATGCACACATGGGATCTTTCTTTAGATCCATCAGGTGCTGAGAATCTAACCCACTGCCTCACACAGGACCAAGAGGCTGATTCAGACACATCCCTTTCCAAAGCAATTAAGCAAAGAGCCACAGGTGATGCCCATTTATTTCCATTTGAAAACTGTTTTCTTTAGGCTTCAAAAAAGTTTGGCCTGAAGAAAAGACCTTCCTGACATTCAGGGAAACGGAACTATATGTAAGCAAAAGGCCCAAAGCAGGGTTTCTCAACTGAGTCATTTCTGGTCACACTGATATCTGAGTTTTCTGACATGCTGGCCATTCCCTTCAGCTATCCAGAACATGGCCATGTCACTGAGCTTGGAGGTGGTACAAAACCATGAGCCTATTCTGGAGATTTGCCAGAATTCAGGAAGAAAACAGGAACTTAGGAACATATTAGGTGTTGCTCATCCCTAAGGCCAGCCACAGTCCATTCATAAATTGGGCAGGATGAATGCTGGGAAGCATTCTACTAAACAGGGCACATCCATTGATGCATTCTCTTTTCTACTGTCTACATCAATGGACACAATGGGATACACAGACATGGAAAAACTCACCTTTTCAAATGACTTACTAGATCAGCCCACTCGAAAACAAACAAACCTCCTTTTCTAATTATTCTCAGAACATGAGAAAAAACTACAAACTCACACCCACACCCACAAAGGCATCTCCTTCCCCAAAGTAGGTCTGTGACTGTCCGGAATGTCCTCTGACTGGTGAGCCATACAATGTTACCTCAACATGGCCTGTCCTGTCTCAGATCTGATCTCGTTGGCCAACTCTGTCAGGATCCAGCAGTGAGCCACATCCTGCTTTCTCAGGAAAGGTCCCTTTTCAGAGCTCTCCTGGCTTTTAGCCATCCTCACATCAGTAGGTACCAAGAAAGACTGACTCTGTCGTTGGTAAATCCAAATAAGTGAGCCCAAATGGACTGGGACTGGGACTTGCTCTGTTTGCTTGGCTTCCAGGATCCCATGTTCAGAGAGTTCCATCACCAAGGAAGTTAGGTAGGTTACTTCCATCAGGAACTGTATTAGGTCACTGCCTTGGCAACCACTTTGCCCTAACAGTTGCTTCCAAGGTTCGCATGAAATGGAGGCTGCCCCTACTTCCTGTGACACTTTCACAAGTTAGAATGGTATATCAACCATTGTCCCCCAGGAACAGCTCTCTACACAGACCTGGTTTAGTCCATCTTCTCTACAATAAAAAGATAGACGTTGATTCAGACATATCCCTTCATCCTGACCAGGTTGTTTGCCTTGAAAGATGACTTTTTCTCTCTCGGGTCCTTCCCAGCAGCCTACATCTTCTACAGGGATAAATTCTGCATGGAACTTTGAGGTTCTCAGTAGATGAAATATGCCCTCCATTCCTGTATTTAAGACCAACTCTGTACCTCCTCTTCTGTAAAGTTAGATTGAGGAAAGAGTGTATGGTTAGGGTTAATGACATGTACAATTTGGGTTAGGAATCATTCTTCGGGATGAATAATGTTATTCTGACCTGTGATATTTATTAGAATATATAGGTGAAATATAAGTAGATAAACAGAAATCTAGGTAAGCTTTGGAGACCAGAAGGGCATGGGGCCCTTGATTGGGATACTTAGCTTTGAATTATGTTCTGCAAAAATGTCTCCAATAAATCGATATACAATGGCATAGGTCCTTGTACCTTGGATGATTGAATGTAGAAGAGAACATCCAGTAAAAAAGAGATAGTCAATATGATTAGGAAGATACTCAATAGGTTTAGAAAGAAGAATGAGGATAGGATTTGTACCAAAAGTTCTTTAGCAATAGGGTTTCAGTTAGAGAGTGAATGTAAATGTTAGCACATGTGAAGAATCTGTCACAATGTTGAACTGGGGAAAATATGTAGGAAAGCAGATATCAATAGAGATTTTAGGATATCAGGCCAATTATAAAGTGAGTGATAGGATTAGACATTTTCAACAGCCTTGAGGTTGAATATATAATCTTAGGAAGAAAGAAATATGTAGTCACCAATAGGATTGACATTTGAGAGCAATAGATGTTTTTCATAATCCATGCTCACTTTCCATTTAGGCTTTGGTAAAAACATAAGTTTGATCTTTGTAGTTTTGTCCAGAATATTACTGTGATAAAATGTATATGTAGATCAGGTGACATGAGTATTTCTTCCACCATTTCTGGGTGCAATATTTTGAAGACATATAAATTAGTATTGGGGATACAAAGAGGTGTACGTTTGTCTATCAATATAGAGATAATGCATGAATAGACCATACTGTGAATAAATAATATAAGTACTTCCAACTTTAAATAAAGGATTGAATTGATATCTGAAAATATACAGGAAATCTTATATTGATATACAATCATTCATTCCAACCCGTTATACATCTAATGGTAATATTAGGGTAATGGTTTATCATGAAGAGTGTGTGAGTTTTGCTTCAAAATGATTAGAGAAATCGAAAATAATGTCTTTGGAAAGAAGTCTCATGAAAAGTCCAGCCAGGAAACCTGGAGGAATACATGTGTTCTGAAGCAGGAAGTGATTGATAGAGAGACAAATGCCTATAAATTTGTGAACTTGTGGATAAATATATATCCTATTATGTGCATAAACTGAAGAAATAGTAATGTACCAGTGTTGAATAAAAATGAACGTCAAAATAAACATTTTGTATCATAGGAATCTACTTACATTGATGTTAAACTGGGTAAGTTACTGTAGAAATATTAGGATTTGTATGCACCATTCACCGAAGTTAGTTTTCAGTACTAGGAAAAAAATATGTATTTCAGGTGGATGCATATTTCTGATAATAATCATGTAAAAGTTGATTGTAAATCCAAATACATGAACATGAATGAATTTAGGGAGTGTATAATAAGACACATATATTTCATATTTTGAAATATCTGGAGATTATATATATATATATATATATATATATATATATATATATATATATATATATATATATATATATGTATATATACAAAACACCCACACAGACATTAAAAAGTAGCAATATATATGCCAATTGAAATTCATCATTAAATATATATCATCCACAGACCCAAGCTATTTATTTTACTAAACATAGATTTATTTATAATTTTGTTAAACTAGGAACCTCACCCATAGATTGAATTTTCAGTTCCAACTGTGTTTAGGAGGAGTGATCTCTTCTCACAATTTGTATCTGGCAAGTCAGCTACCTCACAAGAATGTACGTGTGATAATAGGTAGGATTCTGTATGTGCATGCAAAAATACATGTGCTGAATAGGCTACAGAGAAAGCAAGACAGGAATTCACATATTTGTTAACTTTAAAAACACATGGTGAACTATTTCAATTAAAAATTGACTAGATTTATAACACCAACCCTTTATCATGCAAAATGAAAGTCCAACTATACACCATGCCTCCTCTGAACTGCTTGTATTTCTATTCTGTTTGGGTTATGTTTCTCCATCATATTAGGATTAGTAGTCAGAGTCTAGTAGGGTATGGGTTAGTGTCAGGGTTTCAGTATTTTGAATGGAAAATTAGATAAGGAATCCAATGTGTATGCAAATATGTGCTATACAAAAATCCTCCCACTCTCATCCAGAACGATGACTTGACATTGCCTTCCCCCCAAGTAAGACACAATTAGAGGAGAAGAGTTAGAAAATCTGTGAATACATATCTGGAAAATCCTCAGGAGTTTACAAACTTGGAGGTGGAAGAGGAGTTTCCAAAAGTAAGGGACAGGGTTGATAGACCCAACTTGATCTTTTATTAAAATTGGGAGCCATCTTGCCACAAAGCGATGAAAAGCTAATTTTGGGTTTACTATAAATTACTGCAATTTCTGAACCCATTTGGAATGTCTGCCCGTGCCTTTAACTCACCCATGCCTATCTCTCTGACCTGATAGCAGCCCTCTCTGAAAGTTTAGTGACACATTATAATTTTTGGCCTTCCCTGGCCAGACAACGACCCTCTCTGAGGTCTAATGGTCATCATTATTTCTGATGTTGGGGCCAGCAAAAAAAAAAAGAAAAGTAAACTACATTTAGTGTGATGCTTGTCAAAGTTCTGTTATCTGTAATCCCCCTTTTGTGTAACTTTCTGGGCTATATAGCTGGGCTGTAGGAAAGGTGGGGTTGCTGTCTTGTTCCCGCCGTTTTGTGAGGGAGAGGCAGGCCGCCGGCCGGTTGAAATAATAAATTTGCCTTAATTTGATTTTAATTGGAGTCAGTGGTCTTTACTTTCATCCTGGTCTAACATTTTGCAGTTCCGCAGCAAGATGACCCTGCCAGTACAAATCACAAGACCAGACTGTTGGAAATTCTGAAGCTGGCCTTCCCTCCAGGGCCCCCGGCTACAGAGCCACTCTAGGGGATGCGCAACTTGAGATGTTTCAACGACTTGGAGTGAGACTTTGGTCCAGGGAGCACTGCAATGAACCACTGGACTATAACTATTAGCAAGCACCTGGTGGAGGAGGCCTCCATAGGTAAGTGGCACCTTTATAACATCTGATATCTGGTTAAGGGAGATCTCTTCTGATGACAGAGAGGAGGCCTGGGGAGGCTCACATATACTCCTGTCCGGGACTGTAACGAGAATCATGCTGTCCTTTGTTCTGTTATGTAGGGAATTCTTCTGGATGGGTAGAGAGGTGTGGATGGGCATGCACGCGGTCCTACCCAGGAGCTTTAGCAAGACATTGCAATGCTCCTCTGCTTTTTTTTTTTTTTTTTTTTGGTGCCTGGTTTCTGTTTTTTTTTTTGTTTGTTTTGTTCTGTGTTCTATATGTTTTTTGTTTGTTTGTTTTTGTGCGTTTTGTTGTGTGATTTCTGTGGTAAAAACTTAAAGATATTGGACGTGAAAATGGGTAATAAAGCAAGTAAGCGTGACACCTTTTTGGACTGTGTTTTAAGGAACTGCGATGAACTTTACCTCCCTTTGTTAAGCAGGATAAGAGAAGCCCCTAGCTGGCTGCCTGGAGCACACCCACTGCACAAGACAATGCCTGCTGCAGAGCTAAAAACTGAGTATCTCACAGGTTAAGAAGTGAAACTCCTTTAAAACCACTTGTACCTCCAGATCAAAAGAGTCACAACCTTTGGGCAGAGTCCCCTGTGTTTCTCCTTTGTTAGCAAAGCAATAAACCTCCCTTTTTCTTCTTCTCAAAAACCCTGTCCTCATTATTAAATTGGCATTAATTGGCTTCAAGGTCAGGAACTGAACTTTAAGTTTCAAATTTTGATAAACCACACCACCCCCGACCCGGAACTTTTTGAGAGCTGACTACTGATATGTTAGGAGATGGAGCATGGTTGGGGTGGAACCGAACCAGAGGAGCTAATCCTGTAAGTTAAAGGAGGGACCGAGGGACTTCCAGCAGCTGCCAAAGCCCTGTTACTTCAGGGAATTCCCTCCTTCCTTCCCTGCACTGTAAGCATTATGTAACGTCTGTCTTCTTAAAAAAGAGAAAAAGAAAAAGGGGATACTAAATTCAGTAAAGTCACCATGGAGACCCTTGATTTTACATTTCAGGTTGCCCCTCTGTAAAAACATGTGGTCCCCTTGTGGGGACTTCTATGGTGCCACTGGTGTAGGAGATTTTTCTCTTATCTGCTCTGTTTTAAAGGCTTCTGTCTGTAGGCCATAGTCTGGAGCTCCCTTCTGTCTGTCTTGTGTCTTTGTTTCTGGCCCTTTAAGACAAGTGCAATAATGTGTTGATATTTTAAATTGTTTCTTGGGAATGATCTTAGCTGAATGTGTGTCTAAATGATGATGTTTTATTGTAACAATCTGGTATCTGAATGGGTTTTTGAAGCATTGCACAATCTTGCAGGTAAAAGTCGGGTTTAGGTAATTGTTTAGTTTATGATTTCAGATAATTTATGCCAGAGAACATAAATACTTAGGATGGAAAACTAAAGAACTCTACTTCCAAGTTGGCAAGTAACTTCCCAATCATTCAGTCTTTTATTTCACCTATTTTGAATTGGGTAGCCTGGGAAAATGTCACTGTGCGTACCAGTGCATTAATTTGGACAAAGATAGTAAATCATTTTATGGTATCTGTTGACAAAACAAGATGTAAAGATATAAAATTTTGTGAATTGTATCTTAAACTTGTTTCATAATTTTCAACATCCTAACCTGAAAATTATGGTTAAAATGCCTTAGGACTGTTGTGTCTGCTCTGAATAGCAGTTTTTTCCTGCTCCTTCCTGACCTCAGCCAGGACTTATTTTTAAATGCAAATAAAAGAATCCTGCAAGCTCAGTAGGAGACTGATCTGAGGCCTAAGCAGAAAAAAAAGGCAAATTGTATGGTTTTTACTAATTACTGTCCAGTCGTTTTTTCTAGGACTCTTATTTTTTTCCTTAGATACTTTATTTAGTTTTTTTAGCTCATGATTTTGATCCTACAGACCTAAGTTAATGTTTTTCTGATCAGTTCTATCTTTGACCAACTGTGGAGTTTTTGAAACATTGCAATGCAGATTTCATCTGCGAAAAGCTATAAGGCCTTTACTATTTTTATGTGTGCACACTTCTGTTATGTGTTGTATGTCTATATATACATATATCCATATATCAAACATATGATACAAAAATTTACATATATAAAGAACGCTCATAAAAAAATGCTCATAAAAACAAATTTTAAAAAGTGGATCCAAGGATCCTTAATTCACGTTATTTAAATGGTTCAGTTTAAATTGGATAAACAGATAAAAAAAATGTCTTTAAATTTAAGCTTACAAGTTTTTCTAGGTGTTCAGATATCTAATAAAATATTAATGTCTACAAAATATCTAATATGACTTGGTTGTAGGACTTTTCCTTCAACAAAAAAATGGTTTACAATCTTCAATACATTTGTCTAATATTTTGATAAATAAGTAAATTAAATTTCATATGAGATTACTCATTCATGAGTACTTTTGTTAGATATCTGATTGATTAACTAAGGTCTGTACAAGTTTGTACTAAATTCTGTATAAGATTGTAAAAATCAGTCATGTGTTAAAGAGACAAAAATTTCTTAAAACATAAGTTTACCCATAACATTGTGTTTATTAAGTTTTATTTTTTCTAGAGCTAGCAACCATAAAAATTAAACAACTGATTAAATAAGAACTGTTATTTTAGAGAACTGTACTGTCATTACTTTAAAAGCTAAACTTGGTTAATGTGGAAACATCAATGTAATTATGATGCTATTAATGTGCTCATATCTTACATGTACAAGTCTGTAAGGTAGAAACTTAAAAGAGCATTATATCATGCTGGCGTTCTTAAGTTGTATGGTAAAAATATATATTGGGAATTTATTTATCTGTTATCATAAAGATAAGTAAAGTTTTATGTTACTTTTTACATTTGGGAACAATTTAAATGTATTTTTAAGTTAATGAGAGCCTAATCTATGTAAAGGTTAAAAACTTTCAGCCTTTCTTTAATTCATGTTTTAAATGTGATATCATACGGTGTTAGCTAATGTTCATGTGACCTAAAAAAATTTATGTAAACTTTGTAAAATGATATTTAAAAAAAAAGATCAGCTTTAGAACTAAAACCCTTAAGATTTATAAAGAGACCTGCCTTACCTGAGATAAGGCTCTGTGTCCCATCTTACTACATGTGAGAATGACTATGAAAACAGTAGGTTAGATTATGTTTCATTTAAAGTTTTGTTCAAAAGTTGTTTTTTTTTTTCTGTCAAGATTACTAGGATCTGTAACAGGGGATATAATTTATAACTAAGCAAAAAATTCAGGGTAGCTATTATGCAAACTAAGTATATTTACTCTTGTTAAAAAATTTTATTTTATAATTTCCTTATAAGTGATCTAAAGATTCTCTGTTAGTGTTTTACAGAATTGTTGCTTTAAGAACACAACATGGGTTAATTTAAGATAATAAGTCATCACCTACAAGACAAAAAGAATAACACAGATCCCAATTAATAAAAAGATAAATAATTATAAAGTTATAGACATTAAAGCCCAGTACTCTTAACATAAGGCAGTTAAAATTTATTTGCTGGATATTTAAGATTAGGATTTAAAATTAAAGTTAAATGAAAAGGGACAAGAAAACTAATATTTGGCTCTTGCCCTCTGAGTCAGTCTGAATGCAGGGAACAGGGGACTTCTCTAAAGAGCTTTTCAACTCTGGGCCATATAACCTCCCCATCAGGGGGATTAATGAGACCACTGGAGAACAGAAAGCCAATCAGTGCATTTGCTAAGAAGAGGAGAGTCATCAGAGAAGGGAGACATCCCTGATGCTGCCGAGGGAAGCCACATGGTCAAGGAACACCTGGACCCACCTAGCCCAAAAGGCACTAGCAGAACTGAGAAGCTGCTCTCAATTCTCCCCAGGAATGGCAACCATAAAAGCTCAGCTGACTGTTACCAATAGATAGAAACAAAAGTCAGTTTGACTGCTTCATCTTAAACACTTAGCAAAGACAGTTGAAAGCAGAATACAGCCATTCCTGGACATTTTAAATAATAATAATAATAATAATAATAATAATAATAATAATAATAATAATATTTTAATGTATACACTTTATATTAGCCTCCCAAAATAAGTAAGACTGGAGGTTACAAAGAAGGATTCTCAGACAGGAATGCCTGATAACTATAAAAAGACTCTATCAAGAGGAGCTGCCAGAGGCAGAAGTTTTTAGTTTAAGGCCTCAGATATTTCTAACCTACACGGTTAGGCTTGGTGTTGGCTAGTATGATTATCCAGCACTGAGTAACAGAATTAAAGGTTTTTCTATTAGACACAGAGGTCATTCTAGTAAACTGATTTTGCAAGATCAGATGACATTAAATTATTAAACTGTATCTTATGGGGAGGGACAACTGTAACACTAAATGTTAAGTATTAAGTTGACAGTCCTGATAACTGGGGATATTAAAGACTGGTGAGGGAACTTCTGTACAGTGACTTGTTCTAGCTGCTGCAACATTTATTCAGTACTCATGTTTTTTGTTTCTCTCATAGAAGAACCCATCCCCAGATGACTTTACAACCTGTTCTTCCCCAATGAGACTTCAAACCGAACTCACCTCTAAAAGGCAACTCATGTCCCTCATGCTGTTCCCCCTCACGTCACCCTCTCTCAGCTCAGAAGAAGCCAAAATGAGTAATGCCTCTCTTCTTACAACAGTGGAGCCAAAAGTAAATAGACTATCAATATACGTAATTAATTAAGTCAGGTAAAATCACAGAGACCGGTTTTGGGTGATTTGAAAAAATAGGGAGACTGTTGCATCAGAGAATAAAATTCCCTCAGTGCTCTTCACCTACCGTATGAAAGATATGAAAGGGACACATTAGAAAAGGGGGGAATGATAGACCCAACCTGATCTTTTATTAAAGTTTGGAGCCATCTTGCCACAAAGCCAAGAAAGGATAATTTTTCTTAACTATTAATTACAGCAAATTTCGAACCTGTTTGGAATGCCTGCCCGTGCCTTGAACTCACCCATGGCTGGCTCTCTGACCAGATAACAGCCCTCTCTGAAACTTTGTTGACACCTCATAAATATTGGCCTTCCCTGGTCAGATGACACTCTCTGAGGCTCTAATGGTCCCCATAAATTCTGATGTTTGTGTCAGCAAAAAAAAAAAAAAAAGTAAACTACCATTAGTGTGATGCTTGTCAGAGTTCTGTTATCCGTAACCCCCCTTTTGTGTAACTTTCGGGGCTATAAAGCTGGGCTGTAAGAAAGGTGGGGTTTCTCTCTTGTTTCCGCCATTTTGGGAAGGAGAGGCACCAGGGTGGTGGAAATAATAAGCTTGTTTTAATTTGATTTTAATTGGAGTCAGTGGTGATTTCTTGCATCCTGGTCTAAAAGGTAAACACTCCACAAACATTGAGCTCTGCTGGCCTAAAGACTTTTTGAGAAACTGCCTCTGAGGATGGGCACTTGACATATATGTTGTTGTCAGGAGCTTTTGCTTCCATTCTAATGAAACCATCAAAGCTGGGTCTGCATCTATGTGACCTAGAGGACATTGTTTCTTATTTTCCAAAGAACATGAGGCAGAAGTGCTGACTTCTCTCTTTGTAAGTAAACTGTGGCCACTGAAAGCTAATTGTCTCCACATGTGGATTGTGAAGCCATTAGGTCATCCTCCACTTTTCATGGACTTTCTTGCTGCTGCACTGGGAGTTTGGTATTTGCTTCATGAAATGCAAGGAATTCAACTGGGACACAGTGCTGGAGGGAGTCCTCTCACGTGTGGTGGGTAAGGGTCTGCAGGACAATGCAACAACTAAGCTTCTATCCCACATAGATTGCCCCATTGACCATAGCAACTTGATACTGAACATTGCCCTGAAACATCTCCATATAACAAGATGCCATTTATGGAGAGGTTTCAGACATATAAGTGATTCCTGTCTCCACCATGTCAGCCACCAGCCATTTGGAAGTCAATGGCAGATCCACATGGCCCGACCACAGATATTTTACCACACACCTGCACACCACAGCTCTGGGCCCACTACTCAGCAGGCTCCAACATACTGGCATCTCTGTTCTACACCATTTTCATGAAACCCAGTCAATCAAGGCACTCTCTGGTATACTCATGATCAACAACAGGACATCCAAAGATTCTCCAGTGCCACCTGGTCATGGGAATTTTAAAAATTTCATGGTATTTATCTAGCCATTTTTCAAGGATGAAGTTGGAGAAACTGTGGGTTTCAATTCATTCAGGAACCATTAAATTTTGAGGTAGCACATTTCAAGAAATGCTCTGGAGAACTCGCAGAGGCAAAGCTTCCCAAAGAGTGGCCAAAATGACACATGAAGCCAGGCCCATGAGGTCTACAATGTTAGGTCCATGTGTGATTTGACTCTCAACTATGGCTGCCAAGTCTATAAAAATAAAATCATGTGATATCCTGGCTGAAATTCCCAATGCTCTTACGAAAGCCACCATTGGCTGAGATCTCAGTTTCCAAGGGCGACTCTCATGCATGGCCTCCTAAAATCCCAACAAAATTCATGGCAATACTTCTCTGAAGTGAGTTACATAACTCAGTCTCTAAGGGGAATGACACTAGAGTTCATGTTCAGGTGGACCCAGGCATCTCTTCTAACTACCACACAAATGACTGCTGGGAGCCATCAGCCAAGTAGGTATGACAATTTCCTTGCCAGCGTACCCCCATGTTTCCTTAGTGGAAGGACTCATGGAAATAGGACATTTTGCAGGACATTGCATGTAAGGTGACCTTGCTGAAGGACCAGGGCGGATCCATGTTTAGGGTGTTCCTGGTTTGGCATAATAGGAGATTAGGGTGTTCCCCCTTTAGAATAGGGTGTATCCTGCTGCTGAGTTCCTCTTGATTCTTAGGATCAGACAGTATATTTGGGAGACAGAATCCCAGGAGTAGTGGATTTGGGCAGAGAGTGGATTTGGGCAGGAACGTGGATTTCCCCAGAACGTGTTTGTAGACGGCTGGTGTGAGTTCGGGAATAAAGAATTGCTGTTTGAATCTACAAGCTGTGTGGAGACTCGTGATTTGTGCCCAGCCAGAGACTGCGGCATTTGATGGCTCGTACGCGGAACGCCTGAAGCTTGGGGGTAAGTGAAATTGCTCGCCCCTGAGGGAAGGCGAGAGAATGGGTGACCATTTCAAAAAACAATGTGTTCTTCTTTTGATTTATTTTGTTTTTCTTTCAAGCTGCCTATCTCTAGAAATTTCTCAGGCAAACTGGTTGACTAAAGGTTTGATGTTTGTCGGCCCTGAGGAAGAGAAAATTGATACAACGATTTTTTATTCCGTTTTTGTTTCATTCAGATTCGGTTTTGTTTTGTGTTATCTTATTGGGTTGCGTTATCTTTATAGTAGATTAAAACAAACTGAAAATATGTTAAGCAAATTGTTAGAGGTTCAGAACATGGAGAAAGACATTTTAGATCAAGCAAAAGAGAAGGTCTCTCGAGCTAGTCAGACAGAGGAAGAAAATTTAAAGGATAAGGGGTTGTTAGGAAAAAGGCCACAACAGGAGGCTGTTACTAACTCCGTTTTATCACAAGAGGGTTTAATTCAACCAACAGGCCCACCGATAGAGACAGCTGAGTGGCCCTCAAACCCCGTAGTTGATAATTGGGATTCTGAGACAGGACCTCAAAGATTAGCATGCCCTGTACTTGAGCAGGCAGGAGGGCAGTGAATTCACCATGCTTTAGATTTTAAAACAGTGAAGCAGTTAAAGGAGGCTGTAACAACCTATGGTCCCCAAGCTCCCTTCACGGTAAGCATGGTCGAGTCCATTACTAACTTGGACATGATGCCAGCAGATTGGGCTAGCATGTGTAAATCTGTGCTAAATGGAGGACAATATTTGTTATGGAAGGTTGCCAATGAGGAATTATGCGCAGAGACAGCTAGGCGAAATGCAGCAGCCGGTTACCCTCAAAGAAATCTAGAAATGTTGCTAGAGAAAGGACCTTATGAGGGTCAGCGGCAACAAATTGAATATGATCCTGCTATATATGCACAAATTGCTGCAGATGCAGTTAGGGCATGGAAGACTTTACAAGGACATGGAGATTTACAAGGCCAGCTATCTAAGGTAATACAGAGTGGTAATGAACCTTACGCTGACTTTGTAGACAGGCTAATTCAAATGGCTGCCAAAATTTTGGGGGATACAGAACAAGCAATGCCATTAATAAAACAACTGGCTTATGACCAAGCAAATCGTTGCTGCAGAGAGGTTATTAGACCATGGAGACATGAAGATTTAAACACATATATTAAATTATGTAGAGATATTAATGAACAAGAGCAAGTCTTGGCAGCTGCAGTACAACAGGCTTTTGATGCCAGGCCAAAAACATGCTATGATTGTGAAAAAACAGTACATTTTAAAAGGAGTTGCCTCATAGGAGGAGGATTTAACAAAACTAGTTATCAAAGAAATAGAATACCAGGTATTTGCCCACGATGCCGTAGAGGGAGACATTGGGCTAATGAATGCCGTTCTCAAACTACCATAGAGGGTACTCCCTTAACAAAAAACGGACAAGGACCAGGTATTTACCCATGATATCGTGGAGAAAGGCATCAGACTCCATTGCCAAAAAACGGACCAAGGGGCCCAATGCTCCGGGGCCCACAACCACAAATATACGGGGCAGTGGAGGAACCCAGCAACACCATTAGAGTAGTGCCCAGGACACATTGTCCATTAAATCCCTCATCAGACAAACCCGAGGGAGCACAGGGTTGGACATCTGCGCCTCTGCCAGAGCAGTACTAACTCCAGAGATGGGAGTTCAAATCATTCCTTCAGGAATAAAAGGACCTCTTCCCCAAGGGACAGTAGGCTTATTATTGGGACGTAGTTCACCTACATTAAAAGGACTTAAGATAAGTCCTGGGGTAATTGATCTCGATTATGTAGGTGAAATAAAAATTATAGCTAGTTCTCCAAGAGGTATATCAGTAATTTCACCTGGAGATAGAATAGCACAGTTGTTAATAATACCCATCCTACATAATAAATTTCCTAGTCATAGTGTAAAAATAGGTTCCAGGGAATTAGGCTCCACAGGTGTAGATTGGGCTATGTTGTCTTCAAATTTAGATTCTCGCGCAATGTTAAAACTAAATATTCAAGCACACGACTTTAATGGGCTACGGGACACAGGTGCAGACCTTAGCATCATATCTAGTCAGGAATGGCCAAAACATTGGCCATTACAACAAGCCACTCAAACGCTTCGAGGCCTAGGAGTGGCTGCTAATCCCCATAGAAGAACAATGTTATTATATTGGAAGGATCCTGAAGGTTGTGAGGGAACTATACAGCCATATGTATTGGATCATCTTCCTATAAATTTATGGGGACGAGATGACCTAGATCAATTAGGTTTGACGTTAACAAATAACATCAATCCTAATGCGCCCACTACTAGGGCTAGACAAGGTTTTAGGAAAGAAAAAAGATTAGGAAAACAAGGACAAGATACAGCAGCACCAATTCAAATAGATCAAGGAACAGAAAGACATGGGTTGGATTTTCAGAAAGGGCCACTGAGACAATAAAAATTACTTGGAAATCAAAAAGACCAGTGTGGGTTCCTCAGTGGCCCCTGACTAAAGAAAAGATACAAGTAGCCCATGATCTGGTCAAACAACAATTAGTGGAAGGACATATACAACCTTCCATATCTCCCCATAATACTCCCATTTTTGTCATTAAAAAAAATCTGGTAAATGGAGATTATTGCAAGATTTAAGAGCCATTAATAATGAGATGGTTATTATGGGACATGCTCAATCAGGGATTCCTCAATTGTCTGCTTTGCCAAAAACCTGGCATGTTTTAGCCATAGATATTAAAGATTTTTTTTTCAATTCCAATTCATCCCAAGGATAGTCCACGCTTTGCATTTACTATCCCTGCATTAAATCATGAAGGTCCTGATCAGAGATATGAATGGAAAGTACTCCCTCAAGGGATGGCTAACAGTCCAACTATGTGTCAAACATATGTTAATAAAGCAATCCAGCCACTTAGAAATCAAAATCCTGAACTACAAATATTTCACTATTGGCACATAAAGATAAAAACATATTGCTGGAATGTTATGCAACACTTACAAACTTATTAAAAAATTATAATCTAGAGATAGCAATAGATAAAGTACAATTAAATTTTCCAATTAATTATTTAGGAGTTCTATTATCCTCAACCATGGTCCGTCCACCAAAAATTCAAATACAAGTAGATCAACTCAAGTCACTTAACGACTTTCAAAAGTTATTGGGAGACATAAATTGGATAAGGCCTTATCTAGGCATACCAACAGGAAAGTTGGGACCTTTATTTGATATTCCAAAAGGTCCATCAGATCCAAACTCACCTCGCATGTTAACTCCTAAAGCAAGAAAGGCATTGAAAATTCTTGAAACATATATGGAACGTGGATTTCCCCAGAACGTGTCTGTAGACGGCCTGTGTGAGTTCGGGAATAAAGAATTGCTGTTTTAATCTACAAGCTGTGTGGAGAATCGTGATTTGTGCCCAGCCAGAGACTGCAGCATCTGACCGCAATTAAAACCAAAACAGTCCCACATGACCCTCATCTTCTTCCATATAGACACTCATAATAACCTCTGACTAAAGTTTTCAATGAGGGGTGCAGCCTTAGACATTGTCCAAAATAAGCACCATTGCCCCTTGTTTGCCTAAAGTGAGGGTGGCCTGGACACCCTTCCTGTGAACCAAGAGTGATCAAATATGCCGGCTATATAACTGCTCTGCTTCTCCTGAATGAGGCTTACTGACTGTCTGGTATAGATTCTTTATGTGAATTGATGTCATGAGAAAACCTAAGCACATATCGGCTAGCCTCTGCAGGGTTTGAAGAACTGATTTGACCCAAAGGATCCATATTCTCACTTGATGGAGGTCAGGAAGCTAACAGAGGAAGGCGAGAACCTTCATCCACAATAACTGCTCTTTTGGCCATTTTGGTTTGGATGCACACTTGGAAACTTTCTTTAGATCCATCAGGTGCTGAGAATCTGAGCGACTCTCTCACACAGGGCCAAGAGGCTGATTCAGCCACATCCCTTTCCAAAGCAATTAAGCAAAGAGCCACAGGTGATGCCCATTCATTTCCATTTAAAAACTGTTTTCTTCAGGCTTCAAAAAGGGGTGGCCTGAGGCAAAGACCTTCCTGACATTCAGGACAATAGAACAATAGGTAAGCAAAAGGCCCAAAGCAGTGTTTCTCCACTGAGACTTTACTGGTCACACTGATATCTGAGTTTTCTGAGATGCTCACCATTCCCTTCAGCTATCCAGTACATGGTCATGTCACAGAGTTTGGAGGTGGTACATATTTGGAAACAAAACCATGAGGCTCTCCTGGAGAGTGGCCAGTATTCAGGAAGAAAAGAGGAGCTTAGGAAGGTAGTAGGTGTTGCCCATCCATAAGGCAAGCCACTCTCCATTCTTAAATTGGGTGGGATGAATGCTGGGTAGCTTTCTACTACACAGGACACAACCATTGATGCATTCTCTTTTCAAATGTCTACAACCACGGATACAGTGGGATACAAAGACATAGAAACATTCGTGTTATCAAACGACTTTCTCGAAACATTCCAGTCTAAACAAATAAACCGCCTTTCCTACCTATTCTCAGAACCTGAGACAAAACCACACACTAACACAGACACCCACAATGGCACCTCCTTCCCCCAAGTATGTCTGTAACTATCCTGAGTGTCCTCTGACTGGTAGGCCTTACTATGTTCCCCCCAAATTGCATGTCCTGTCTCAGATCTGGTCTTTTTGGCCAACTCTTTGAAGTTGTCAGGAGTCATGGTTTAGCCACTACCTGCTTTCCCAGAAAAGGCCCCTCTTCAAAGCTCTCCTGGCATTTGGCCATCATCACATAAGTAGGTACCAATAAAGACTGACTCTGTCCTTGGTAAATCCAAACAATTGAGACCACAGGGACTGGGACTGGGCCTTGCTCTGTGTGCCTGGCTTCCTGGATCCCAAGTTCAGAGAGTTCCATCAACAAGAAAGTGTGGTAGGTCACTTCCTTCAGGAACTGAACGAGGTCACTGCCTTGGCAATCACTTTGTTCTAACAATTGCTTCCAAGGGTCCCATGAGATCGAGGCTGCCCCTACTTCATGTGACACTTTCACAAGTTAGAATGGTATATCAACCATAGGCACCTGGGAACAGCTGTCCACACAGGCCTGGTTTGGTCCATTTAATCTACATTAAGAAGAGAGAGGCTGATTCAGACACATCCCTTCATTCTGACCAGGTTGTTTGATATGTAAGTTGACATGGAGTTGACTTTTGCTCTCTCAGGTCCTTCTTAGGTGAAAAGGTCGGTCGAATGTTGGAGGAAAAGACCACCAAGAGACTGTCTCATGCCACAGCCAAGGGTTTTTTGGGGGTCCAGCATGCTGGGGCTCAGAGCTCACTCCAGAGGAGCAAAGAGCAAAGAGCCCCGAGAACAACTTGAGCATGGTTTATATACATTCTTTAGAGAGGGCAGGGACTTTACATACATTCTAGCCTCCTTTTGCAAATCATCATATACCACGGAAAAATCAAATAACAACTCTAAAACATGATTAGCACATTCATTGGCGGACACACGTCGGGCAGGGGTGATTGGTCAGCCCTGAGAATGGGTATACATTTAAACTGATTGGTTGAAGCCCTGAGATGTATATGTGCTGAGCTTCACGGTTTCTGGGAAGGGGTTGTTAAGTAACTAGGTGGTCAGGGAAGATTTCAACACACATCTAATGGGCAGTTCCGGGAAATGTCTTAACTGCCACAGGAATTTCAGGTTCTGAGTGCAGCTTGTAAACTTTATAAAACCTGGTTCTTTACGTTTCAATTTCAATTTCTTTTATTATTTAATTTCCCACTGCGTTTTCTGAAAACTTTTAATCTTAAAAATAATGAATCATAATTATTGCGGGGTCTCACATTCTATTTCTGCCAGTGGAGCGTATTTCTGTCTGATTACAATGAGTTTTACATGCCCAATCTGAGCCTGGAGAAAGGTAAATATGCTATTAAGCAAACAAGTTCCCACAGCTAGCAACACCATAAGGATGATCAGGGGTCCTGCTAAGGCTGATAGGAGTGTAGTTAACCAGGGGGACTGGGTAAACCATGACTCAAACCACCCTTGTTGAATATCCCTTTCTCTCTGGTGCTCTTCAAGGCATTTTCTCAATTTACTCAAGGATTCTTTTACAACTCCAGTATGGTCAGGATAAAAACAACATTCTTCTCTCAGTGCAGCCCAGAAGCTCCCCGCCCTCATGAAGAGGAGGTCTAATCCTCACCTGTTCTGTAAAACCACTTCAGAGAGAGAGGTTAAGGATTTCTGAAAAACTGTGATGCAGGTCTCTAACGTCTTCAAGTCTTGAGATATTGCTGTTTCTAATTGGGCCATTTGTTGTGACCCACGGATCATATCAGCTGTTCCTGTACCCACTCCTGCAGCAGCTCCTATCCCCAATAGGATGGCTAGAGTAAGGGACACAGGCTCCCAGCGAAATCGGGTTTTCTTGTCCCCCTAGTAGACCTTCAAATGTTTCTGCATCATGATAGAGCACCCTGGGGAGTTTCTGCACCAATACACAATATTTTAGAGAGCTGTCCAATACCTGGGATGAAATGCAAGGAGTTCTAACTATGTGGAGTTCAGTACCATAAAGGTTCCTTTATTTAGTTCCCAGGGGGAGGAGTCACCTGTACTCTGGACTGGAGAAGTAGGCAAAAACGGAAACTGGGAAGTATGATATGATAGAGGGGTTCTGGTAGATCTAGGCACTGGGTCTTCCACAGGGTTGGGCCTGTTTGCGACTTTGGAAATCAGCTGGGCACACGTAAAAATCAAGACTGGCTAGTTTACACCTGGGCTGGGGGAGATGACATCCATAATTCATGGGGTAAGGTGGTCTATGTTGCCCTGGTTTGGGTTTGAGTGGGATCTGTGTGGGGTCCTCTATGTCAGGGAGATCCCAGTCAGAGAGGCCTATGGCAAGCTGACAAATGTCCGGGTGGAGAGATGGCCACCAAGTCCATAAGGGGGCTCTATGTGAAATAGACCACACTACTTGCCCAGTAGGATTTATAACTTGCCATTGTTGCTGAACAGGCTGATGGGGATTAGGACTGCTGGTGGTCAGGGGAAGAATCCATAGCCCTACCCACAAGACGGACACGCAACTTGAGATTGTTACCAGTCTGTTCCAATTTCCAGCCGGAGTCTGGACAGGGCGCAGGCTTGAGATGGGAGACATTGATCCAGGAAGTGATCCCATCCACTTTCACCACTGTAGGTGTTATAAGCAGCACCTGGTATGGTCCTTTCCAGCGGGGTTCCAGGGATGACACCTGATGCCGTCTCACGTAGACAAAGTCTCCAACTTGATATTGATGTGGGGTTCCCTCATCTCCAGGCTGATAAGCAGTGGCCAACTGTTTCCACAGGTATTGCTGGGTGTTGGGTTTGTTCAAGGGCTTTAAGTCTGTCAAGCAAGGGGGTGTGAAAGGAATCATTAAGTCTCAGAGTTGGGATTAGGTCCCTTACTGGAGGAGGGGCACCATAGAGTATTTCATAAGGGGTTAAGTTACACAAAGAGGCAGAGAGGTTATTTCTTGCATGAAACAGTGCATAAGGTAGGAGCATAATCCAATTTTTTATGCCGGTTTCCAAGCTTAATTTTGTTAAGTTCTCTTTGATGGTTCTATTCATCCTTTGAACCTGTCCTGAGCTCTGGGGTCTATAAGCACAATGTAACTTCCAATTAATCCCCAGGGTCCTGGTGAATCCCTGACTTACCTGGGCTTCGAATGTTGGTCCGTTATCAGACCCTAGTACCTTAGGCAGTCCGAACCTTGGAAAATGTCTTCTAGGATCTTTTTGACCACTTTTTGTTCTCCCCGTTGTGGAAAAAGTTAAAAGAGTCACTCCATTTAGGGCTGCCAATTAAGCTTCCTAATCTGCTCTTCTGTTTCCAACCGCCACGGGGTCGTTTTCCTTCTGGTGCCCTGGACAGTGCACTATAGCTAAGTCCTTAGGGCCCTGCACTGCTGAGAGAAGTTGGAGGATCTCATCTTTGTTCTTTATTTCTTTCCCAGTGGAGGTTAATAGCCACCTTTGCTGGTAAGTAGCCCCCTGCACATTTGCAGTGACAAATGTGTATATGGTGGCCCTTTTGCCTGTTGCTAGTTCCAATGGTTTCGTAAGGGCAATCAGTTCTGCTTTTTGGGCTGATGTCCCTTCTGGGAGACCAGAGAACAAGATGACATTAGTTTCGCTAACTACTGCTGCTCCAGCCCGCTGCTTACCGTCTTGGAGGAAGCTGGTGCCCTCCGTAAACCATACGACTTCAGGGCGAGGCAGTGGCTGATCCTTCAAGTCTCGTCGTATACTGTTTTCCTCTGCCAGTATGTGTTGACACTCATGAGCGACGGGTCCTGATGATACTTCTGGCAGCAGTGTTGCCAGGTTGAGTGGAGCAGGGGGTCCCAACATTATTCTGCCTTTGTCAAGCAAGAGGCTCTGGTAGTGGTTTATTCTGAAGTTTGATAGCCACCTTTCTGGAGGCTGACAGATGATGCTCTCCAGGGCATGGGGGGCTATAATGGTTAGCTTCTGTCCCAAGTTCATATACGAGCATCTTTTATTAGAAGGGCTGCTGCTGTTATAGCTCTTAAGCAATGGAGCCACCCGCTAGCCACTGGGTCCAATTTTTTTGATAAGAATGCTACGGGCCTTTTCAAAGGTCCCAAAGTCTGAGTGATCACTCCCAGTGCTATTCCTTTCTTTTCTTCGATGTAGAGAGTGAAGGGTTTTTCTACATCTGGGAGTGCTAAGGCCGGAGCAGATAGCAGCACCTTTTTTTGACATTATAAAAAGCTTATTGTGCTCAGGGTTCCATTGGAAGTAGGCATCCCCCTTTATCAGCGGGTATAAAGGGGCAGCCAGAGATGCAAACCCAGGAATCCATAACCTGCAAGAGTCGGCAGTCCCAAGAAACTCTCTGAGTTGTCTCTTATTATATGGGGGCGGTATCTGCACAACAGTTTGTTTTCTGCGCTCAGTGAGCCATTGTTTGCCACCCCTAAGAGAATAACCAAGGAAGATTACTTCTTGCTGACAAATTTGGACCTTATGGCAGAAGCCCTATATCCAAGCCGAGCAAGCTCAGATAATAGTGCTTGGGCCCCAGACTCATAGTTCTCCTTGGTGTCGGCTGACAGTAGGAGATCATCCACATATTGGAGTAGGGTGACTTCGGGGTGTACAGTTCTGAAGTCGTTGAAGTCCCTGTGGAGGGCTTCATCAAAGAGAGTGGGGGAGTACTTGAACCCCTGTGGGAGTCTAGTCCAGGTTACTTGGCCAGATGTTCCAGTTTCTGGGTCTATCTACTTGAAAGCAAACAGGAACTGACTGTCCTTATGTAGGTGGAAAGCAGAAGTAAGCAACTTTTAAGTCCACCACAGTGTACCATTCCCGCTCCAGATTCAGAGTGCTAAGCAAATTATATGGAGTGGGTACTGTGGGGTGAATGTCCTGCACTCTGTTGTTAATTCTCTTAGGTCTTGAACAGGACGGTAGTCCCCAGTTCCTGGCTTTCCTACTGGTAACAGGGGGGTATTCCTGGCTGATTTACAGGGCCTTAGGATACCAAGAGCCAGGTATTTCTGAATATGGCGCCTTATCCCATCCTTAGCTTCTTTGCTTAGAGGATATTGTTTAACACTGATTAGAGAGACAGAGGCTTTTAATTCTACTACTATTGGAGGTTGTTTTATGGCAAGACCTAATCCAGCAGTTTCTGCCCAGGTATTAGGATAATCTTTTATACATTTCTGTGCTAGTTTGCCTGTTTGATCAGTCCTAGGGAGCGAGAAGAGTTGTTGTTCATCTTCTGTGGACATAGTCAAAGCCGTGACTATGGGAGTTTTTACTGAAGGCTTTAGAAACTTCACTTGGGGACCATCAGAGTTAAAGGTTATTCTATCCCGGAGTTTGGTAAGCAGTTCCCTGTCCATCAATGGGGCTGGGCATTCTAGGACTACTAGGAAAGAGTGGTGGACTTTTCCCTTTCCTACATCCATAATACTCTTAGTTGTCCAAGCCCGATATCTACTGCAATTAGCCCCTTGAACAAGAGACCCTTTATTTGATAGGGGGCCAAGTGGGGTCTTAAGGGCTGAGTATACTGCTCCTGTATCCACTTCAAAGTTCACTAGAGTCTCCTCCACTTCAAATGTTACCCTGAGCTTGGGGAGGAGATCTGAGCCCCGACATTCCTAGTCCTCTTCTAGAGTCAGCATGGCGGGCTGGGGTGGCTGCTTCTTTTTGGGGCACTCTATGGCCCAGTGTCCTTTTTCTTTAAAGTAGGCACATTGATCTGAGGCCAGGGGCAGCCTTTGGCATGGGACCAGGTATCCCTTCCTGTCTTCCTGCTTTTTAACTTCTGGCGTATTTGCTGCTGTGAACAAAACCTTAGCCAATGCTTTAGTCTGCCTTTTGCTCATTTCATCCTCCTTTTGTTCTCTTTCCTTCTCTCTCCTCTGTTTCCTCTCCTCCTCAGTTTCTCTCTTATAATATACTTTCTCAACCTCTCTGAATAAATCTCTTAAAGTCATATGTTGTAATCCATCTAGACCTTGTAAATCTCTCCTAGTATCTGGGGCAGCCTGCTCGATAAAGGCCATTCCAACAGATGCTCTTTGGTCCTCTGCCTGAGGGTCAAAAGGAGTATATTTCTTAATGCTTCCATAATTCTCTCAAGAAACATAGAGGGAGACTCATTAGGCCGTTGGATAAACGCTCTTACCTTGGCCAAATTAGTCAGCCCTCTGGCGGCCGCTCGGAGACCTGCTATTAGAGCCTGGCGATAAGTGGAAAGATGCTACCTACCTTCAAAGGTGTTGGGGTCCCAGTTGTGTCGTTTCATTGGCCCGTAAGGATGGAGAGGGAGCATCACAGGGGCTTCCGAGTTTTCTATTATCCATTGCTGGAGGTTTTCTTTAGTTGGCCCAGCTTCCTCCAGGGTCGTAGGGGCAGCTGCTACTGCAGGGAAGTCCCCTGGAGGGCTTGGGTCTGGACTAAATGCCTCTAGTGGTGGAGAGGCTGAGTCAGCGTCGTGAAGATCATCAAGATCATGTTGGGGGTTGTGGAGCAAGGGTAGAGGATAAGGAGGGGGAGGAGTGTCCAGTCTTGTGACTCAGGGAGAATGAAGGGAAGAGGGGGAGGAGTGGAAGTTTTGAATTATAGGATCGTGGGGGAAGGGTTATATGGCTGTTGATCTGGGTGGACACGTGGCCCCGGCTGAAAGACAATATCTCTGACTTTTTGGGTTAGAGGGAAGTGGAAGGATCATTCTGGGGGACATCCAACTCCGAGGATGGGCTGTTAAGGACTGTAAACAAGTCAGGATGGCACCTGTTATTTTGCCAGAGAAATGTTAGAGTCTGTAAACAAGTCTTCATGGTGCCTGGCAAAATGCCAGAGGGAGTGGTTTGTGAAGTAACAAAAGCGAGCCATTAAGTGTGGAGATTCTTTATTGGTTGACTCCTGTATCTATTTTATGCTAATTTGATTAGCTGTGTAAAATGTATAAATATCGCTCAGATCCTACAATAAACGGCTCTCATTCCTGCTGCATCAACGTACACAAGTTATTCATCACCCTCCCGGTTATTCTCCTGCAGCCGGACTGCGGCAGATGGTGGCCCGTTATGGGGAGCCCCGGGACACTCGGGGGAAAGTGACAAAAAAAAGCTGCCCTTCCATAGATAGGACGGGAGCAATCTGCTCGTCCCTAGGCAGATAGGGCGAGAGGAAAAATGGACATTTTGAGAAAATGGAGAAGATTGATGCAGTATGTTTGTGTCTTGTTTTGTCTTGAAATGTTGTATTGTCTTTGTGACAAAAATTATGGAAGGGGTGAGAAGTAAATTGATAAGGGAGAAAGGCACCCCAGTGGAACCAAGAATAATTAGGGCATGTGTTGATAAAAGCCCAGAAACTCTAGTCAGAAAGAAAAAGAAAGTTCAGAAGAACAAAGATTATCAGGACGAAAGTTGCAGCAAAAGGCTATTACTGAATTCTTTTCGTTACCGGAGGGTGCGTGAAACGACAAGGTGGCTGCCACCTGCCCAAGCCGATCATGGCGCAGCAAGAATTTTCCAAGTGGCAGTTGCTGGCTCTTCCCCGCCCCCCTGCCCGGGGGAGCGGATGGCCACTAGGAGCCCAAATGTAGACCTGACCTGGAGGCACAGTCTCGCAGGCTCTTGCTCCATGTGCCTGGAAGAAGTTTGAGTCTGGGACTCTCCCCAGGGTCATCTGGGGCTGCCCAGGATGCTACAGCTGGCAGAAGACACTACTGGTATCCCTGAAGTTTGATCATTTCCAAGGCCAGTAACTACAATGGGTCTCCCACACCAGAAGACTGATGAGTAATGAGTACTATTAAGGCTTATTTCAAATGTTAAAAAACCTTGAGATAATGTACTAAATTGTTCCAAAGGTTGGTTTCTTAGTGAAATGCTACAGAATTTTCTTTAGCCATCTGGAGTTCCTGCCTTCGTTCCAGTGCTGGTGAAAACAAAGGTGAAAGAATTTACATTGTTGCTGAGAACCAGAGGAAACTTCGGCTGAGAACCCGAGGAGACTTCGGAGTATTGCTGTTTCTGCTGCTACAACTTAAGCTAGCTGCCTGCAGAACTTACCTGGACTGTGATTTACCTGGACTGTGAGTTAATCTATTGAGACACTGCTTTATCTCGACTGAGATAACAAACTGTAATCTACAACAAATTGTAACTCAATATCTTTGCTAATGGTGTCATTGCTGGTATAATTTTTCCAAGGGCTTCTTGCATGGAGCCATCAATTGGCTTGGAATTGTAACATTTTGTATCCTCCCTTTCTGTTTCTAGCAGGTTATTTATGGTGTTTCTGTAAAAAACACTATGGTCGTTATTTAAATTAAACAAAAGGGGGAAATGTTAAGGTCTGTAAACAAGTCAGGATGGCACCTGTTATTTTGCCAGAGAAATGTTACAGTCTGTAAACAAGTCTGCATGGTGCCTGGCAAAATGCCAGAGGGAGTGGTTTGTGAAGTAACAAAAGCGAGCCATTAAGTTTGGAGATTCCTTATTGGTTGACTGCTGTATCTATTTTATGCTAATTAGATAAGCTGTGTAAAATGTATAAATATCGCTCAGATCCTACAATAAACGGCTCCTATTCCTGCTGTATCAACGTACACAAGTCATTCGTCACCCCCCGGATATTTTGCTGCAGCCGGACTGCGGCAATGGGCCATTCTGAAGCACAGAGAGTCTGCCAGGTACAGCGTTTTAGTGAAAAAAAAAAAGATTCTGGGCCCTTGAGCGGACATCAGTCCAATGATCAAGGGTAAGGTACAGAGGTGTGCAAGTACTTTGTCCCATAATGGGAATTATTCAAACAGGGACAGTGAATACACAAACAAGACACAGACAAAGACAAACAGTAAACGTTTAACAGGAGTCCAAGATAAAGATTAGAACTGAGTAACTGGCAAAACCTGATGGGTTAGACAATAAAGACAGACAGTAAACTCAACATGAGTTTCTGACAATGAACAAAACTGAGTAGCCGGCAAAACCAGATGGGCTGTCAAACCGAATCCTGAAGCAAAATATAACTGAGTTGAGGAAACTACTATTCCTCGAATTCCCGAGTCCTCTGGAGCGTCCCCCAGGGACGTGGCCTGTGGCTCTGTTAAACATCTGTCAGCCACCTTCAGAGAGAGCTTACGCTCTTCACTGACAGCCACTTAGCCAAGCCCTGACCTGAAACCTGAAACCAGAAAGAGCCACCTTACTTACCCCGAGAGTTGGGGTAAGTAAGGTGGGGTCTTTCGTCCGCCGCTGCCAGATGTCTCACGTGGGGCCTCCAGATGAAAAGATGGGGCGAATGTCGGAGGAAAAGACCACCAAGAGACGGTCTCATGCAACAGCAAAGGGTTTATTGGGGGTCCAGCATGCTGGGGTTCAGAGCTCACTTCAGAGATGCAAAGAACAAAGAGCCCCGAGAACAACTTGAGCAGAGTTTATACACATTCTTTAGAGAGGGCAGGGACTTTACATACATCATAGCCTCCTTTAGCAAATCATCATATACCACGGGAAAATCAAATAACAACTCTAAAACATGATTAGCACCTTCATTGGTGGGAACACATCGGGCAGGGGTTATTGGTCAGCCATGAGAAGGGGTATACGTTTAAAATGATTGGTTGAAGACCTGAGATGTATATGTGCTGAGCTGCACGGTTTCTGGTAAGGGGTTGTTAAGTAACTAGGTGGTCAGGGAAGATTTCAACACACATCTAATGGGCAGGTCTGGGAAATGTCTTAACTGCCACAGATTTTCAGGTTCTGAGTGCAGCTTGTAAACTTTACAAAACCTGGTTCTTTTGTTTGAATTTTAATTTCTTTTATACTTTCAGAACCTTACAAAGAAAGGTGTGAGACTTCATCCACAATGACTGCTCTTTTGGCCATTTTGGTTATGGGTGCATGCATGGGATCTTTATTTAGATCCATATGGTGGTGATATTCTAAGCCACAGCATCACTCAGATCCTAGAGGCTGATTAAGACACACCCATTTCCAAAGCAATTACTTTTCTTAGGTCAGTTACAGAACTCAGTCTCTGAGTGGAATCACACCAGAGTTCAAGCCCAGGTGGACCCAGTCATCTCTTCCAACCGCCACACAAATGACCACAATTAAAACCAAAACACTCCCCCAAGGCCCTCATCTTCTTCCATATAGACACTCATCATTCCCTCTCACTAGATGTTTCCATGAATGGCACAGCCCAAGAGAGTGTCCAAAATAATCTCCCTTGCCCCTCATTAGCCTAACCTCAGGGTGGCCTGGACACCCTTCCTGTGAACCAGGATTGATCACATAGGTCTGACGTTAATGCTGCTCTGCTACTCCAGTTTGAAGCCTACTGAATGTCAGGTATTGTTTCCTTATGTGATTTGGAGTCATGAGGAAACCCAAGCACCTCTGCAGGGCTTGGAAGAACTCATTTGACTCAAAGGATCCCTACTATCACTTGATGGAGGTCAGGAACCTAACAGAGAAAGGTGAGAGACTTCATCCACAATGACTGATCTTTTTGTCATTTTGGTTTTGGATGCACACATTAGATCTTTCTTTAGATCCATCAGGTGCTGATAATCTAAGCCACAGCCTCACACAGAGCCAAGAGGCTGATTCAGCCACAACCATTTTCAAAGCAATAAAGCAAAGAGCCACAGGTGATGCCCATTCATTTCCATTTGAAAACTGTTTTCTTCAGGCTTCACAAAGGAGTGGCCTGAGGCAAAGAACTTCCTAACATTCAGGGCAACAAAACAATAGGTTTGCAAAAGGCCCAAAACAGGGTTTCTCCACTGAGACTTTCCTGGTCACACTGATATCTGAGTTTTCTGAGATGCTCGCCATTCCCTTCAGCTATCCAGTACATGGCCATGTCACAGAGCTCGAAGGTGGTATATATCTTGGACACAAAACTATGAGCCTATTCTGGAAAGTGGCCAGAATTCAGAAAGAAAACAGAAACTTAGGAAAAGAGTAGGTGTTGCCCATGGATAAGGCAAGCTGCAGTCCATTCCTAAAATGGGCAGGGTTAATGCTGGGGATCTTTCTACTAGACAGGACACATTCACTGATAGATTCTAATTTCTAATGTGTACAACCATGGAAACAGTGGGATACACAGACACAGAAACACTCACCTTGTCAAAGGACTTTCTAGAAAGAGTCCACTCCAAACTGAACAAACCGCCTTTCCTACCTATTCTCAGAACATGAGACAAAACCACAAACCCACTCCCACACTCAAAAAGGCACCTCCTCCCCAAGTAGGTCTGTGACTATCCAGAGTGTCCTCTGACTCATGGGCCATACTGTGTTCCCCTAAATTGGCCTGTCCTGTCTCAGATCTGGTCTCCTTGTCCAAGTCTGTGAAGTTGTCAGGAGCCTGTGCTGACCACTACCTGCTTTCTCAGGAAAGGCCCCTCTTCAGAGCTCTACTTGCATTTGGCCATCCTCAAATCACTAGGTACCAAGAAAGACAGACTCTGTCCTAGGTAAATCCAAACAAGTGAGACCACTGGGAATGGGACTGGGACTGGCTCTGTGTGCCTGGCTTCCTGGATCCCAAGTTCAGCGAGTTCCATCACCAAAGAAGTGAGGTAGGTCAATTCCTTCAGGAAGGGAATGAGGTCACTGCCTTGGCAACCACTTTGTCCTAACAGTTGCTTCCAAGGGTCCCTTGAGATGGAGGCTGCCCCTACTTCCTGTGACACTGTCACAAGTTACAATGGTATATCAACCACAGGCACCAAGGAGAAGCTCTCCACACAGGGTTGGTTTGGTCCATATTTTTATATCATGAGGAGAGAGGCTGATTCAGACACATACCTTCATCCTGATCAGGTTGTTTGCATTGGAAGATGACTTTTGCTCTCTCAGGTCCTTCATAGCTGCCTACATCTTCTCCAGGGATCATTTCTGCATGGACCTTTGATGTTCTCAGCAGGTGGAAGATCCCCTACATTCCTGTATTGTAAGACCAACTCTGTCCCTGCTCTTCTGTAAAGTTAGATTGAGGGAAGAGTGTATGGTTAAGGTTAATAATATATTGTATTTGGGTTAGAAATCATTCTGCAGGATAAATAATGCTATTGGGAACCTGCGATATTCACAAGAATATATTCGTAAAATATAAGTATGAAACCAGAAATATAGGAATGATTTGAAGCCCAGAAGGACATTGGGCCCTTTAATGGGATACTTAGCTTTGAATTTTGTTCTGCACAGATGTCTCAGATGAATCAATATGCAAAGGCATAGGACCTTGTACCTTGGAAGATTGAATGTCCAAGAGAACATCCAGTCAGAAAGAAATAGTTGGTAGGATTAGGAAGGTAGTCAGTAGGTTTTGAAAAAAGAGTGAGTATAGGATTTGGACAAAACCTTCATTAGCAATAGGGTTTCGGGTAGAGAGTGAACGTAAATATGAGCACATACGAAGAGTCAGTCACAATGATGAACTGGAGAAAATATGTAGGAAAGCAGATATCAATAGAGACTTCAGGAAATCAGCAAAGTATAATGTGAGTGATAGGATTAGACACTTTCAACATGTTTGAGGTTGAATATATAATCTTAGAAAGAAAGAAATGTGTAGTCACCAATAGGATTGACATTTGAGAGCATTAGGCAACCTGGACATGGTTGTTTTAAGTAATCCATGCTCACTTTCCATTTTGCTTTGGTTAAAGGTTAATAGGTATTTGTCACTTCCTGTTTTTCTGTATGCTTAACAAAACACTGTTGAAATCTGGAGAACTGTTTGCTCATTTTGTTCCCAGAATGTGCTCTCCCCAACTGACAAACTGCAGAATGTACTCCCTCACCCGGTTGGACGCAAACCGCCCACTCACCCTGACCCATCAATAAATTTCCCTCCCTGCCCTCGCCAAGGAAAGTATAAAAGCTCTGTTAAAGCTGTTCTCAGGGCTCTCTGCTCTATTCAAGTGAGCTCTGAGCCCCAACATGCTGGAACCCCAATAAACCCTTTGCTGTTGCTGAGTGAAAATGGTATACTGTTCTGTACTTAAAAGATGCTTTCTTTTGCTTGCCTCTGCATAAAGATAGTCAGTTGCTGTTTGCTTTCGAGTGGGTAGACCCAGAAACCAGAAAGTCTGGTCAACTAACTTGAACTAGACTCCCACAGGGGTTCAAAAACTCCCCCACTCTCTTTGATGAAGCCCTCCACAGAGATCTCAACAACTTCAGAACTATGCACCCTGAAGTCAGCCTGCTTTTATATGTGGATGTCCTGCTACTGGCAGCCAACACCAAGGAAAACTGTGAGTCTGCGATCCAAGCACTATTATCCGAGCTTGCTCAACTCGGATATAGAGCTTCAGCCAAAAAGGCCCAAATTTGCCAGCAAGAAGTAATCTTCCTGGGGTATTCCATTAGGGGCGGTAAATGATGGCTCACTGAGCCCAGAAAACAAACTGTTGGGCAGATACCACCCCCATCTAACAGGAGACAAAACAGAGATTTTCTTGGACTGCTGGCTTTTGCAGGTTATTGATACCTGGGTTTGTGTTCTCAGCTGCTCCTTTATACCCGCTGTTAAATGAGAATGCCCAATTCCAATGAACCCTTGAGCACCAGCAAGCTTTTGATAACATCTAAGGACACTGACACTGAACTCCTCAACTTCACTGAGCCCAGCCTGCAATTTCAGAAAGCCCTACACTACATTAAAAATGTACATCAACTCACTCACCTTGGTTCAAAGAAACTGCAGCCATTCCTGAAGGATCAAGGACAGAGTTTTCGACTAACTCACTCACAGCGAAAGGAAATAACTGAACAGGTAACAAAAGCCTATCGGTTCTGTCAATTGGTTAAAACTTACCCTTCCAAGCTTCCTGCAGGAAAGCACCTACGAGGAACCAGACCAGGACAATTCTGGGAAGTGGACTTTACTGAAATTAAGCCAGGAAGATATGAACATGAATATCTCCTAGTCTTTGTAGATATATTTTCAGGATGGATTGAAGCCTTTCCCCCCCCCCAAAAAAAAAAAACACGGCACAAATGGTGGTCAAGAAGATCCTGAAAAATATTAAGATATTTTTCCAAGACACGGCCTTCCTAAGGTAATAGGATCTGATAATTGAACGGCATTCATGGGCCAGGTAAGTCATGGGTTAGCCAGGACCCTGGGATCAGTTGGTAGTTACATTGTGCTTATAGACCCCAGAGCTCAGGACAGGTTAAAAAAAATAAATAGAACCATTAAAGAGACCTTAACGAAATTAAGCTTAGAGACCAACATAAAAGATTAGACTATGCTCCTGCCTTATGCACTATTTCATGCAAGAAATACCCCCTCTGTTTCTTTGTGTAAACTCACCCCCTATGAAATTCTCTATGATGCCTCTCCTGCAGTAAGGGACCTAACCCCAACTCTAAGACCTAAACATCCCTTCCACACCCCCTTGCTTGACAGACTTAAATCTCTTGAAAGAACTCAGCGATACCTGTGGAAATAGCTGGCGACTGCTTTCCAACCTGGGGATGAGGGGACTCCACATCGATATCAAGTAAGAGACATCATCTACATAAGACGACACTAGGTGTCATCCCTGGATGCTACTTATAACACCTACAGCGGTAAAAGTTGACAGAATCACATCCTGAATCCATGTCTCTAATCTCAAGCCTGCACCCTGTCCAGACTCTGGCTGGAAACTGGAAAAGACTGGTAACCCTTTCAAATTGTGTATTCGTCATGTGGATAAGGCTATAGACTCTTCCCTTGGCCATGAGTAGACCTAACGCACATCAGCACGTTCAGCAGCAATGGCTGATCACAAATCCTACTAGACAAGAAGTGTGGTCTACCTCACATACAGCCCCCTTAGTGATCTTGTGGCCATCTCTCCACCCAGATATTTGTCAGCTGGCTATAGGTCTTTCTTATTAGGATATCCCAGATGAAGAGGATCCCACTAAAATTCCATTAAATCCTTTCCGTACAATAGATAATGGAAACAAACATTATGGATGTAGGGACATGCGAGCCAGATGCAGATCGGCTAGCCTAGATTAGTATGTTTGCCCCGCAGACTATTAAAGCCTCAAAGAGCCATGGCTGTGTGGGGGAAAAGCCGAAATCTTCTGTAAGTCATGAGGATTTCAGCATAGATGGGTTGCCTGGTGGAACCCAAAATCCTCATTAAATTCAGTACACAGCATTGGCCATATTACCAATTAGACAACCAAAACCAAACCCCCAGAGAAGTCTCTAGATCCTCAAATTCTGTGTGACCTTTTTAACTTCTGCAAGTGCTCAAAAGGGTGAAAGGAAATTCCCCTATGTGAAGGCCTTTTCCCTCTTTCGCTCACATCCTGAACTATGCTTCTCCAATAGATCCTCACCCTCAGCCTTCTGCTCAAGACTCTCTGCTGTCAGTCCCAGCTCACCAACCTGATTTCTCTCCTCCAATTACTAGATCAAACACCCAAACCTCTGCCGGTTCTCAGACCATTGGCCCCTTGCTGAGGTAGCAGGTACTGAGGTACCCCTCCACCCACTCACTCCTCTCTTCTCCTGTCAGTGCCTGCACCGGGTCTAACCAGGTCCTCTTACCAGCTAACACAAAGCTCAAACCAGCTTAGGAGAGCCCTCAGACCCCTATCGAAGATGTAATGAAAATGGCCTTTAAAGTTCCTTTGTCATCACTAAAAACAGGTTACTTAGAATTTAAAGTACCTCACAGGCTTTTTGGGATACTCACTCCTGTCTTCCCCTCTGCTCTACCTGTTCTACTGCTCAAGTTTTAGTTGCTAGGAAAATCCCAAACCCCTTTCTCATTATTCTTTTACATCTCACCTGCCTCATTCTCAGATCCACGGAGCTGCTCTCACCCCCCGCCTTCCCCATCTTCCCCCTCTGTACCAGGCCCAGAGAAAAATCTTAACTGAACTTCTTCAGAAGTCTCCACCATGGCTGACATTAGGACTTTCAGCAAAAGAGTCCCTACAAAAGAGTTCAGTGTAGATAAACTCCCTTTTTTTCTGTTGCCCTGTTCTACTTAGCCACTGGCTGGAAAAATCAGCACTCCTAAGCTAGATACCCCCTTAATAGTTTTTCACACAATATGTGAACAAGGCCTCTGGCCTTGAGCTGGGGCTTCAAAGAGATGGCTACATTTCAAAGATAAAAAATTACCAGCTGGGCTCCATGGTAACAGCTGCAGGGGGATAAAAGAAAATGAAGAAAAAGCTCTCTCCCTCCCAGGTGTCCTTGAAAAGTTAACTTGCCCAGAACAGAGGAAAAAACAGAAAAAAATTTCTTTTTGTGAAGTTCTGCACATTGTGAACTTCTGAGCCCCTTCCCTTTCATGCTGGGTACAAAATTCTGAAACTACATAAACGTGGGGTTAAGGGAGTTAATTGATTACAACAGAAGCAATGCCCTCTGAATCCAGTGGCAACCAAATAGGACTTTTTCCCTGTCTTCGGTGCTATCTTAGGTGCCTTGCCTTGTCCACCCCTACAACAGTAAAATCTATATACTTAAATATTTTTTATGTTTTCATGAAATGGTCAACAGATGTGATTAATTGTGTAATGGTACAGATGTTTCCCAGAGTGCTCTGTAATGATGCAGGTTCATTAGAAGTTCAAACAGGGGGGCATACAACCCGGTTCCGCTGCGAACATATTTCTCTCACTTTAGCCTTCCTATTAGGAATAGAAGTTGCTGCAGGGGTGGGCACAGGAACCACTGCCCTGCTCCATGGGACACAACAAATGACCCAATTAGAAGCAGCAATAGACCAAAACTTAAAGATATTAGAAACCTCCATCACAGCTTTACAGGAATTTTTATCCTCTCTCTCTGAAGTAGTTTTACAGAACAGTCAAGGGTTGGACCTCCTCTTCATGAGAGACGGGGGCCTTTTGCTGCATTGAGGGAAGAATGTTGTTTTTATGGCAAACATACTGTAGTTGTAAAAAAATATATGAGTAAATTAAAAAGACACCTTGAAGAGGGTCAATGAGAGAGAGAGGCACAAAAAGGGTGTTTTGAGTCTGGTTCATACAGTACCCCTGGTTAACTTCGCTTCTATCAACCCTGGTCGGTCCAATAATAATCCTCATATTATTGCTAACTATGAAACCCTGTGTGCTCAAACGTGTAATTTGTTTTCTCCAAGCTCAAATTGGAGAATTTAAACTTTTGGTAATTCC
Source organism: Callospermophilus lateralis (assembly GCF_048772815.1). Classification (NCBI taxonomy): domain Eukaryota; kingdom Metazoa; phylum Chordata; class Mammalia; order Rodentia; family Sciuridae; genus Callospermophilus; species Callospermophilus lateralis. The sequence continues at coordinate 3,403,586 of NW_027517127.1, forward strand.
CCACTTGCAGACATAGAATGTGACACCCACCAATGATCACTTTTATGATTAACAGTAGGCAGAAGAAGTGGGAAAAGAAAGGTTAATAAAATAGGTACTTGTAATTTCCTGTTTTTTCTGTATGCTTAACAAAACACTGTTGAAATATTGAGAACTGTTTGCAATCTTGTTTCCAGAATGTGCTGTCCCCTAACTGCCAAATTGCAGAATGTATTCCCTCACCCGGTTACACGCAAACCGCCCACTCGCCCTGACCGATCAATAAACTTCCATCCCTGCCCTCTCCAAGGAAATTATATAAGCTCTGCTTAAGCTGTTCTCAGGGCTCTCTGCTCTGTTCATGTGAGCTCTGAACCCCAGCATGCTGGACCCCCAATAAACCCTTTGCTGTTACATGAGACAGTCTCTTTGTGGTCTCTTCCTCCCATGCTCGCACAAACATTACTTGGATGATTGAATGTAGAAGAGAAAATCCAGTCGAAAAGGGATAGTCAGTAGGATTTAGAAGATAGTCGGTAGGTTTCGGAAGAAGAGTGAGTATAGGATTTGGAACAAAAGTTCTTTAGCAAGAGGGGTTCGGTTAGAGAGTGAATGTAAATGTCAGCACATGTGAACAGTCAGAATAATGAACTGGGAAAAATATGAAGGAAAGCAGATATCAATATATCAGCAAACTATAAAGTGAGTGATACGATTAGACATTTTCAAGAGGGTTGACTTAGAATATATAATCTTAGGAAGAAACAAATATGTAATCACCAATAGGATTGACATTTGAAAGCATTAGGCAACTTTGACATGGATGTTTTTTGTAATCCCTGCTCACTTTCCACTTAGGCTTTGGTACAATCATAAGTGTGACATTTGCGTTTTTTGTCCAGAATATTACACTGATAAAATGTATATGTAGATCTGGTGACATGAGTATTTCTTCCACCATTTCTGGGAGCAATATTTTGAAGACATATAAATGGGTATTGGGGGTACAAAGAGGTGTACACTGTGTCTATGAATATAGAGATAATGCATGAATGGACCATACAGTGAATAAATAATATAAGTGTTTCCACATTAAATAATGGATTGAATTGATATCTGAAAATATATAAAAAATCTTATATTGATATACAATCATTCATTCCAACCAGTTATACATATAATATTAATATTAGGGTTATGGTTGATCATGAAGATATGCTAGTTTTGCTACAAAAGTGATTATGGAAATCGAAAATAATGTGTTTGGAAAGAGTCAGTCACAGTGCTGGCCATATGTGAACAAGGCCTCTGGCCTTGAGCTGGGGGTTCACAGAAATGTCTATATTTCTAAGATAAAGAAGTTACAAACTGGGCTCCATGGTAACAGCTGGCAACGAAAAAAAGGGAAGAAAAAAGCTCTGCCCCTCCCAGGGGTCCTTAAAATGTTAACTTGCCCAGAATAGAGAAAAAAAACCTGCTTTTTGTGAACTTCTGCAGACTGTGGAATTCTGAGCCCCTCCCTTACATGTTGGGTACAAAATTGTGAAACAACCTAAACTTGGGGTTCAGGGGATTAATTGATTACAACAGAAGCAATGCCCTCTAAACCGTTAAATGGTGAGGAAGCTCATTTCAATGAAAGCTCTGGACAACAGTATAAATAGGACTGTTTCCCTGTCTTCGGTGCTATCTTAGGTGCCTTGCCTTGCCTTGTCCGTCCCTTTTCTCATGAAAAGACCAGTCAAGAAATATGGAGGAATACATGTGTTCTGAAGCAGGAAGTGATTGATAGTGAAAGAAATGCCTATAAATTTCCTAACTTGTGGATGAAATATATATCCTATGATGTGCATAAATTAAAGAAATAGTAATCTACCAGTGTTGAATAAAAATGAACGTCAAAATACACATCATGTCTGATTGGAATCTACTTGCATTGATGTTAATCTGGGTCAGTTACTGTAGAAATATTAGGATTTGTATGCACCATTCACTGAATTATTTTCAGTACTAGGAAACAAATATGTATTTCAGGTGAATGAATATTTCTAAGAATAACCTTGTGAAAAGTTGATTATAAATCCACATACATGAATATGAATGAATTTGGTGAGTGTAAAATAAGACACACATTTCATATTTTGAAAAATCTGGAGAGTGTATATATAAATATATGTATATATATAGATATAGATATAGATAGATAGATATAGATAGATATAGATATATAGATAGATAGATAGATATAGATAGATAGAGATAGATATATAGATCTAGATATATAGATATATAGATACACACACACAGAGATACATTAAAAAAGCAATATATATGCCAATCAAAATTTACAATGAAATATATATCATCGACAGATCCAAAAATATTTATTTTACTGAACATGGATTTATGAATAATATTGTTCAAGTAGAAAGCTCACACATAATTTGAATTTTCAGTTCCAACATCGTTTAGGAAGAGTGATCCCTTACAATTTGTATCTGCCAAGTTAGCCACCTCACAAGAATGTGCGTGTGGTCCCAGGTAGGATTCTATGTGTGCATATAAAAATACAGGTGGTGAATAGGCTACAGAGAAAGGGAGACAGGAATTCACAGAATGGTTTACTTTAAAAAAACATGTAGAACGATTTCAACAAAAAATTGACTAGATTTATAACTCCTACCATATTTAAGGCAAAAGGCAAGTCCAACATTACAATATGCCTCCTGTAATGCTTGTATTTTTATTCTGTTTGGGTTATTTTTCTCCATCTTATTAGTATTAGTAGTCAGAGTGTAGTAGGTTACGGGTTAGTGTCAGGGATTCAATATTTGGAATGGAAAATTAGAAAATGAATCCAATGTGTATGTAAATATGTGCTACAAAAAAATGTTCCCACTCTCATCCAGAATAATGCCTTGACAGTACTTTCACCCCAACTAAAACACCATTAGAGGAGAAGAGTTAGAAAGTCAGTGAATACATATCTGGAATGGAATATGCTCAAGGTTTTGAAACCTTGGAGATGGTAGAGGAGTTTCCAAATGTAAAGGACATGGTAAACACTCCACAAACATGGAGCTCTGCTGGCCTAAAGACTTCTTGAGAAACTGCCTGTGTGGTTGGGCACTTGAAATATTTGTAGTTGTCAGGAGCTTTAGCTTCCCTTGTAGTGAGACGATCAAAGCTGGGTGTGCATCTATGTGACCTGGAGGACATGGTTTCTTATTTTCCAATGAAAATGAGGAAGCAGTGCTGAATTCCCTTTTAGTAGGTAACCTGTGGACACTGGGGGCTAAGTTTCTCCCCGTGTGGACTGTGAAGCCATTTGGTCATCCTGCAATTTTTGTGGTGTCTCTTGCTGCTGCACTGGGAGTTTGGTATTTGCTTCACAAAATACAAGGAGTTCAACTGTGTCACAGTGCTGGAGGGATTTCTGTCTGAGTGGTGGGTCAGGGTCTGCAGGAGAATGCAGCAACCAGGCTTCTATCCCACATAGTTTGCTCCCTTGACCATAGCAACCTGTTTCTGAACATTGCCCTGAAATCTCTCCATATAACAAGATGCCTTTACAAAGAAGGGTCTTCTGTCTGCACCATGTCAGTCACAAGCCATTTGGAAGCCAAAAAGAGATCCATATTGCCCCACCACATGTTTTATCACACACCTGCCCAGCACTGTTCTAGCCCCACTACTCAGCCGGCTCCAACTTACTGGCATCTCTGTTCTACACCATTTTCATGAAACCCAGTCAATCAAGGCACTGTCTGGCATACTCAAGATCAACACCAGGACATCCAAAGGTTCTCCAGTGCTACCTGGTCATGTGAATTTGAAAAAAAATATGGTATCTATCTAGCCATTTTTCAAGGATGATGTTGGAGGCACTGTGGGTTTCAATATATTAAGGAACCGTTAAATGGTGAGGAAGCTCATTTCAATGAAAGCTCTGGAGAACTCTCACAGGCAAGGCTTCCCAAAGAATGGCCAAAAGGTCACATGAAGCCAGGCCTATTGAGGTCTACAATGTGAGGTCCGTGTGATATTTGACTCTCAACTATGGCTGCCAAGTTTTTCAGAATAAATTCATTTGGTATCCTGGCTGAGATTCCCAGTGATATGTGGAAAGCCAACCTGGGCCTAGATCTCAGTTTCCAAGGGCGACTCTTATGCGTGGCGTCCTAAAATCCCAACACAATTCATGGCAATACTTCTCTGATGTCGGTTCAAGAACTCAGTCTCTAAGAGGAATCACACCAGAGTTCAAGGCCAGGTGGACCTTGTCATTTCTTCCAACCACCACACAAATGACCACAATTAAATCCAAAACACTCCACACGGCCCTAATCTTCTTCCATATAGACACTCATCATAACCTTTGGCTGGAGTTTTCCACTAGGGGTGCAACCAAAGACAGTGTCCAAAAAATGCTCCCTTGCCTCTCATTTGTCTAAAGTCACTGTGGCCTCGACATCATTCCTGTGAACCAGGAGTGATCAAATAGGCCTGCCATTAATACTTTTCCACTTCTCCAACTTGAGGTCTCTGACTGTGGGGTTTAGATACTTTATGTGAACTGGACTCATGAGAAAACCCAAGCACCTATGGGCTACCTCTGCAGGGACTTGAAGAATTCATTTGATCAAAGGATCCCTATTCTCACTTGATGGAGGTCAGGAACCTTACAGAGGAAGGCGAGAGGCTTCATTCACAATGACTGCAATTTTTGCCATTTTGATTTTGGATGCACACATGGTATCTTTCTTTACATCCATCAGGAGTTGAGAATATAAGCCACAGCCTCACAGAGGGCTAAGAGGCTGATTCAGACACATATCTTTACAAAGCAATTAAGCAAAGAGCCACAGGGGATGCCCATTCATTTCCATTTGAAAACTGTTTCTTCAGGCTTCACAAACGTGTGGCCTGAGGCAAAGACCTTCCTGACATTCAGGGCAAAAGAACAATAGGTAAACAAAAGGCCCAAAGCAGGGTTTCTCCACTGAGACTTTCCTGGTCACACTGTATGGAAACAGAAATCTAAGTAAGATTTGAAGCCCAGAAAAGTATGAGGCCCTTGATTGGGAGACTTAGCTCTGAATTATGTCCTGCACAGATGTCTGAGACAAATTAATATACATTGGCATTGGACCTTGTACCTTGGGTGATTGAATGTCGAAGAGAACACCAATTCAAAAAAGGATAGTCAGTAGGATTTGGGAGATAGTAGGTATATTCAGAAAGAAGAGTGAGTATAGGATTTGGACCAAAAGTTATTTAGAAATTGGGTTTCAGGTAGAGAGTGAATGTAAATGTCAGCACATATGAACAGTCAGTCAAAATCATGAACCTGGGAAATTATGTAGGAAAGCATATATCAGTAGAGACTTTTGGATATCAGGCAAAGTAAAAGTGAGTGATAGGATTAGACATTTTCAACAGGGTTGAGTTTGAATATATAATCTTAGGAAGAAACACATATGTAGTCACCAATTGGATTGACATTTGAGAGCATTAGGCAACCTGGACATGGATGTTTTAGAAATACATGCTCACTATAAATTTAGGCTTTGGTACAATCAGAAATGTGACCTTTGCATTTTGTGTCCAGAATATTACTGTGATAAAATGTATATGTAGATCAGGTGACATGAATAATTTTTCCACCATTTCTGGGAGCAATATTTTTAAGGTGTATAAATGAGTATGGGGGTACAAATAGGTGTACCCTGTGTCTATGAATATATAGAGATAATGCAAGAATAGACCATACTATGAATAAATAATATAACTGGTTCCACTTTAAATAAAAGATTGAATTGATATCGGAAAATATACAGGAATTCTTATATTGATATGAAATCATTCATTCCAACCAGTTATACTTCTAATGGTAATATTAGGGTTATGTTTTATTATGAAGAGTGTGTGAGTTATGCTTCAAAAGTGATTATGGAAAACGAAAATAATGTGTTTAGAAAGAAGTCTTATGAAAAGACCAGTCAAGAAACAAGTAGGAATACATGTTTTCTGAAGCAAGAAGTTATTGAAATTGAAACAAATGACTTTAAATTTGCTAACTTGTGGATGAAATATATATCTTATGATGGGCATCAACTGAAGAAATAGTAATGTACCAGTGTTGACTAAAAATAAACATCACAATACACATCATGTCTCATAGGAATCTACTTGCATTGATGTTAAACTGTGTCAGTTACTGTAGAAATATTAGGATTCGTATGCACCATTCACTGAAGTTGGTTTTCAGTTCTAAGAAACAAATATGTATTTCAGGTAGATGAATTTTTCTGAGAATAAACTTTTGAAAATTGGTTTATAAATCCACATACAGTGAATATGAATGAACTTAGGGAGTGTACAATAAGACACATATATTTCATATTCTGAAAATAAAAAGTAGCAATATATATGCCAATCAAAATTCATCATGAAATATATATCATTCAATGATCCAAAAATATTCATTTTACTGATCATAGATTTATTTATCATGTTGTTTATCTACGAAGCTCACCCATAGGTTGAATTTTCAGTTCTAACTGGGTTTAGGAGGAGTGATCTGTTATCCCAATTTTTATCTGCCCAGTCAGCCACCTCACAAGAATGTACATGTGATAACAGGTATGATTCAATATGTGCATATGAAAATACATGTGCTGAATTGGCTACAGAGAAAGGGAGAGAGGAATTCACCTATTTGTTAACTTTAAAATCACATGGAGAACTATTTCAACAAAAAAATTGAGTAGATTTAATACTACTACCCTATATAATGTAAACGGCAAGTCCAAGTATACACCATGCCTCCTCTGAACTGCTTTTATTTCTATTCTGTTTGGGTTATTTTTCTCCATCATATTTGAATTAGTAGTCAGAGTCTAGTAGGTTATGGGTTAATGTCAGGGTTCAGTATTATGAATGGAAATAGGAAAATAAATTCAATGTATATATAAATACGTACTACATAAAAATCTTCCCACTCTCATCCAGAACAATGACTTGACTTTACCTTCACCCCAAGTAAAACACAATTAGAGTGGAAGAGTTAGAAAATCTGTGAATACATATCTGGAATGGAATATGCTTAAGAGTTTACAACCATGAAGGTGGTAGAGGAGTTTCCAAAAGTAAGGGACAGGGTAAATACTCCACAAACATGGAGCTCTGCTGGACTAAAGACTTCTTGAGAAACTGCCTCTGAGTTTGGGCACTTGAAATATTTGTTGTTTTCAGGAGCTTTAGCTTCCTTTGTAGAGAGACCATCAAAGCTGGGCATGTATCTAAGTGACCTGGAGGACATGGTTTCTTATTTTCTAATGAACATATGGGAGCAGTGCTGAATTCTCTCTTTGTAGGTAAACTGTGGCCACTGGGGGCTAAGTCTGTCTCCGTGTGGACTGTGAAGTCTTTTGGTCATCCTCCACTTGTCGTGGTGTTTCTTGCTGCTGCAATGTGAGTTTGGTATTTGCTTCACAAAATACAAGGAGTTCAACTGGAACACAGTGCTGGAGGGAGTTCGGTCATGTGTGGTTTTACAGGGTCTGCAAGAGAATGCACAGAACAGGCTTCTATCCCACATAGTTTTCCCCATTGACCATAGCAACCCGATTCTGAACAATGCCCTGAAACCTCTCAATATAAAAAGATGCCTTTACATAAAAGGGTCTGCTGGCTGCACCATGTCAGTCACAATCCATTTGTAGGGTAATGGCAGATCCCCATGAACCCACCATGCATGGTTAATCACACACCTCCCCACCACTGCTCTAACCCCACTACTTAGCGTGCTCCAACTTCCTGGCATCTCAGTTCTACACCATCAAGGCACTGTCTAGTACACTCTTGATCAGGAACAGGACATTAAAAGTTGCTCCAGTGCCACCTTGTCATGGGAAATTTAAAAATTTCGTGGTATTTATCTATCCATTTTTCAAGGATAAAATTGGAAGCACTGTGGTTTTCAAGTCATTCAGGAACCATTAAATGTTTAGGAAGCTCATTTCAATGAAAGCTCTGGAAAACTCTCCCAAGCACGGCTTCTCAAAAAGTGGCCAAAAGGTCAAATGAAGCCAGGCCCATTTAGGTCTACAATGTGAGGTCTATGTATGTTTTGACTCTCAACTATGGCTGGCAAGTCTTTCAGAATAAAATCATGGGATATCCTGTCTGAGATTCCCAGTTTTTTGTGGAAAGCCACCCTGGGCATAGATCTCATGTTCCAAGGGCGAATGTCATGTGTGGTCTCCTAAAACCACAACACAATTCATGGCAATATTTCTCTGAGGTCAGTTCCAGATCTCAGTCTCTAAGTGGAATCACAGCAGAGTTCAAGCCCAGGTGGACCCAGTCATCTCTTCCAACCGCCACACAAATGACCACAATTAAAACCAAAACACTCCCACATGGCCCTCATCTTCTTCCATATAGACACTACTCATTACCTCTGGCTGGAGTTTTCCATGAGGGGCGAAGCCCAAGACATTGCCCGTCTTTTCCCTAAAATCAGGGTGGCCTGAACACCCCTCCTGTGAACCAGGAGGGATCAAATATGCCTTCCATTAATACTGCTCTGCTTCTCCAATTTGAGGCCTACTGACTGTCGGGTATAGATTCTTTATGTGATTTGGAGACATGACAAAACACAAGCATGTATGGGCTAGCCTCTGCAGTGCTTTGAAGAACTCATTTGTTTCAAAGGATCACTATTCTCTCTTGATGGAGGTCAGGAACCTAACAGAGGAAGGCGAGAGACTTCATCAACAATGACTGATCTTTTTCTATTTTGGTTTTGGATGCACACATGGGATCTTTCTTTTGATCCAACAGGTGCTGAGATCTAAGCCACAGCCTCACACAGGGCCAAGAGGATGATTCAGACATATCCGTTTCCAAAGCAATTCACAAAGAGCCACAGGTGATGCCCATTCATTTCCATTTGAAAACTGTTTTCTTCAGGCTTCACAAAGGAGTGGCCTGAGGCCAAGACCTTCCTCACATTCAGTGGAAGAGAAGAATTGGTTAGCAAAAGGCCCAAAGCAGGGTTACTCCACTGAGGCTTTCCACGTCACTCTGGTATCTGAGTTTTCTGAGATGCTCGCCATTCCTTTAGCTATTCAGTACATGGCTATGTCACAGAGCTTGGAGGTGGTACATTTTTTGGACACAAAACCATGAGCCAATTCCGGAGAGTGGACAGAATCAGGAAGAAAACAGGTCCTTAGGAAAATAGTAGGTGTTGCCCATCCATAAGGGAAGCGACAGTCCATTCATCAATCGGGCAGGATGAATGCTGGGAAGCTTTCTACTAAAGAGGACACATCCATTGATGCATTCTATTTTCTAATATCTACAACCATGAACACAGTGGGATAAACAGACATAGAAACACTCACCTTGTCAAAAGACTTACTAGAAACAGTCCACTCCAAACCAAATAAACCTCCTTTCCTACCTATTCTTAGAACATGAGACAAAACCACAAACTCACACCCACACCCACAAAGGCACCTCCTTTCCCCAAGTAGGTCTGTGACTATCCAGAGTGTCCTCTGACTGGTGGGCCATACTACGTTTCCCTGAAATGGCCTGTCCTGTCTCAAATCTGATCTCATTGGACAACTCTGTGAAGTTGTCAGGAGCCAGCGGTGACCCACTACCTGCTTTCTCAGGAAAGGCCCCTCTGCAGAGCTCTCCTGAAATTTGGCCATCCTCATATCAGTAGGTACCAAGAAAGATTGACTCTGTTCTTGGTAAATCCAAACATGTGAGCCCACTGGGAATGGTACTGGGACTGGCTCTGGGTGCATGGCTTCCTGGATCCCAATTTCAGAGAGTTCTATCACCAAGGAAGTGAAGAAGGTCACTTCCTTTATGAACTGAATGAGGTCACTGCTTTGGCAACCAATTTGTCCTAATATTTGCTTCCAAGGTTCTCCTGAGAACGAGGCTGCCCCTACTTCCTGTGACACTTTCACAACTGTGAATTGTATATCAACCATAGGCACCCGGGAACAGCTCTCCACACAGGCCTGGTTTGGTCCATCTTGTCAACATTAAGAAGAGTGAGGCTGATTCTGACACATCCCTTCATCCTGACCAGGTTGTTTGCCATGAAAGATGAGTTCTGCTCTCTCAGGTCCTTCATAGCTGCCTACATCTTCTCCAGGGATCATTTCTGCATGGAACTTTGAGGTTCTCAGTAGCTGGAAGATCCGCTACATTTATATATTGGAAGACCAATTCTGTCCCTCCTCTTCTGTAAAGTTAGATTGAGGGACCATTGTATGGTTAAGGTTAATAACAGGTTCCATTTGGTTTAGAAATCATTCTGCGGGATGAATAATGGTATTGTGATTTTGCAATATTTACAAGAATATATAGGTGAAATATAAGTATGAACACAGAAATCTAGGTAATTTTTAAAGCCCAGAAGGGCATTGTGCCCATGATTTGGATTCTTAGCTTTAAATTATGTTCTGCACAGGTGTCTCAGATAAATCGATATACAATGTCATAGGACCTTGTCCCTTGGATGATTGAATGTCAAAGACAACATCCAGTCAAAAAGGGATAGTTGGTGGATTAAGATGATAGTCAGTAGGTTTATAATGAAGAGTGTGTATAGGATTTGTACCAAAAGATCTTTAGCAATACGGGTTTGGGTAGAGAGTGAAAGTAAATGTCAGCACATTTGAAGAGTCGGTCACAATGATTAACTGGGGAAAAAATATAGAAAAAAAAAGATATCAATGAAGACATTCGGAAATCAGGCAATGTATAAAGTGAGTGATAGGATTAGACATTTTCAACAGGGTTGAGGTTGAATATGTAATTTCAGGAATAAACAAATATATATTCACCAATAGGATTGACATTTGAGAGCATTAGGCAACCTGGACATGGATGTTTTTAGTAATCCATGCTCACTTTCCATTTAGGATTTGGTACAATCATAAGTGTGACCTTGCTTTTTGTTTCCACAATATTACTGTGATAAAATTTATATATAGATCAGGTGACATGAGTATTTCTTCCACCATTTTGAGGAGCAATATTTTGAACACGAATAAATTAGTATTGGGGGTACAAATAGGTGTAGTCTGTGTTATATGAATATAGAGAAAATGCATGAATAGACCATACTCTGAATAAATAATATAACTGGTTCCAAATTTAAATAATGGATTGAATTGATATCTGAAAATATATAGGAAATGTTATATTGATATTCATACATTCATTCCAACCTGTTATACATCTAATGGTAATATTAGTGTTATGGTTTATCATGAAGTGTGTGTGACTTTTGCCTCAATAGTGGTTATGGAAATCCAAAATTATGTGTTTAGAAAGAAGTCTCATGAAAAGACTAGTCAAGAAACATGGAGGAATACATGTGTTCTGAAGCAGGATGTGATGGAAAGTGAAAAAAATTCATATAAATTTGCTAACTTGTGGATTAAATATATACCCTATGATGTGCATAAACTGAAGAAATAGTAATTTACCATTGTTGAAAAAAAATGAACGGCAAAATACATATCATGTCCCATAGGAATCTACTTGCATTGATGTTAAACATGGTCAGTAACTGTAGAAATATTAGGATTTGTATGCACAATTCACTGTAGTTAGTTTTCAGTACTAGGAAACAAATATGTATTTCAGGTGGATCAATATTTCTGAAAATAATCTTGTGAAAAGTTGATAATAAATCCACATACATGAACATGAATGAATTGAGGGAGTGTATAATAAGACACATATGTTTTATATTTTGAAAAATCTGGACAGTAAATATATATATATATATATATATATATATATATATATATATATATATATATATATATATATATTTATACCTACACACACACACACACACACAGACATTTAAAAGTAGCAATATATGCCAATCGAAATACATCATGAAATATATATCATCCACAAATCCAAAAATCTTCATTTTACTGAACATAGATTTATGTATAATGTTGTTCAACTAGGAAGCTCACCCATAGTTTGAATTTTAATTTCCAACAGCGTTTAGGAGGAGTGATCTCTTCTCACAATTTGTATCTGCCATGTCAGCAACCTCATAAGTATTTACTTGTGATACCAGGTAGGATTGTATATGTGCATATAAAAATACATGAGCTGAATAGGGTACAGAGAAATGGAGACAGGAATTCACATATATGTTAACTTTAAATACACATGAATAGAAGGAGGGACAGAGCCACCAACCGCACCTGCAAGGTAGGCGGACCATCCACCCACCGGTAGAACAGGCCTAGCGGCCCGCCAATCGTAAAAGACACATCGCACTGGTTGGGGAAAGGGCAGAGCCACCGCCCGGCTGCAAGGTACACGGACCTGCGACCCACAGGCAGAACAGGCCCAGAAAACCGCGGTGGGGCAGTTGCGCCCCTTGCGACGTCAAGGTTGGTGAACAGCAACCCACCGGCAGAACAGGCCCAGCGGCCTTCAGAGGGGCAGAGACGCCCCCCGCGCCTGCGAAGTAGGTGGACCTGCGAACATGGACAGACCAGGCCCAGGGGCCCGACAGGGTGGCAGACACATCACCAGGTTGGGGGAGGGTCCGAGCTGCCGCCTGTGCAGGTGGACTTCTGACCCACCGGCACAAGAGGCCCTGTGACTTGCCAGCGTGTTACACACATCACCCCGGTTTAGGAAGGAGTAGAGCCGCCACCCGCAGCTGCAAGGTAGACCGACCTTCAACCCACAGACAGAAGAGGCCCAGCGTCATGTGGAGGGGCAGAGCCAACAACCGCACCTGCAGGGTAGGTGGACCTGTGACCCACTGGCAGAACAGGCCCAGCGCCAGCAGAGGGGTAGAGCTGCTGGCCGCTCCTCCAAGGTAGGAAGACCTGCTACCGACCGGCAGAACAGGCCAAGCAGCCTGCTGGTGAGGTAGGCACATTGCCCGATTTGGAGGAGGGGCAGAGCCACGGCCTGCGCCTGTGAGGGAGACTTTGCAACTATAAAAGAGCAGTATAAATATTTAGGGATAAAATTCAATAACTCAACAATTTGAACAAACAGAAAGATACGCGAACAGTATGAAAAGACAAGGAAAGAAAGGACAACAAGCAATGAAGGTCAACTCAACATTAGAAGAGGTAATACCTGCAGCAGATGGAATGTCAGATAAAGAATTCAAAACATACATGCTTCAGATGATCTGGAGTCTCAAGGAAGTCATTAGACAGCAAAATCAGACAATGAAAGATCACTTTGACAATGAATTACATAAACAAATCCAAGAAGCAAAAGATCAACTATACAGGGAGATAGAGGTTATAAAAAACAAACAAACAGAAATCATAGAAATGCAGGAAGCAATAAACCAACTTAAAAACTCAATTGAGAATACTACCAGCAGAGGAGATCACTTAGAAGATGGAACATCAGACAATGTATTTCAACTTGAAAAGAACCGAGACAGCTAGCAAGACTGTTAAGAAACCATGAGCAGAACATCCAAGAAATATGGGATAACATAAAGACACCAAACTTAAGAATCATTGGGATACAGGAAGGTATAGAGGTCCAAACCAAAGGAATGAGAAATCAATTCAATGAAATAATATGGGAAAACTTCCCAGACTTGAAGAATGAGACAGAATCCCAAATCCTAGAAGCCTACAGGATGCCGAATGTTCAAAATCATAAGAGATCCACATTTAGACATATTATAATGAAGATGCCAAACATACAGAATAAGGAGAGGATTTTAACAGCTACAAGAGAAAGGAAGCAGATTACATTTAGCGGTAAACCAATCATTATAACAGCTGATCTTTCAACACAGACTCTGAAAGCTAGAAGATCCTGGAATAACATTTTTCCAAAGCTGAAAGAAAATGGGTTTCAACCAATAATTGTGCATCCAGCGAAATTAAGCTTCAGGATGGAAGATGAAATTAAAACCTTCCATGATAAACAAAATTTAAAAGAATTTGCAGCTAGAAAACCATCTCCTCAAAACATCCTCGGCAAAAGATGATCGGAAGAGGAAATGGAAAATAACAATGAAAACCAACAGTGGGAGGTAGTACAGTAAAGGGGGGAAAATAATCAAAGAAAAACAAACCATGCTTAGTAACATAAATAAACAAATATGGCTGGAAGAACAACCCATATCTCAATAATAACCATAAAAGTTAATGGCTTAAACTCACAAATTAAGAGACACAGGATAGTAGAATGAATCACAAAACAAGACCCAACAATATGCTGCCTACAGGAGACGCAATTGATTGGAAAAGACGTACATAGACTGAAGGTGAACAGTTGAGAAAAATCATATCACTCATATGGACTTCAGAAACAAGCAGGAGTGTCCATACTCATATAAAATAAAATAGATTTCAAGCCAAAGTTTATCAAAAGGGATAAAGAGGGACACTACATACTGCTCAAGGGAACCATACACCAAAAAGACATAACAATCATAAATGTATATGCCCCAAACAATGGTGCAGCTATGTTCACTAAACAAACTCTTCTCAAGTTCAAGAGTCTAATAGACCACCATACAATAATCATGGGAGACTTCAACACACCTCTCTCACTACTGGACAGATCTTCCAAACAAAAGTTGAATAAGGAAACAATAGAAATCAATAACACAATTAATAAATTGGACTTAATTGACATATATAGAATATACCACCAAACAACAAGCAGTTACACTTTTTTCTCAGTAACACATAGATACCTCTCAAAAATACATCATATATTATGTCACAGGGCAACTCTTAGAAAATATAAAGGAGTACAGATAATACCAGGCTTCTTATCTGATCATAATGGAATGAAACTGAAAATCAATGGTAAAAGAAGGAAGGAAAAATCATCCATCACTTGGAGAATGAACAATAGACTACTGAATGATCAATGGGTTATTGAAGACATCTAGGAGGAAAATAAAAAATATCTTAGAGATAAATGAAAAGACAGACTGAACATATCAGAATCTAGGGGACACATTGAAAGCAGTTCTAAGAGGAAAATTCATTGCCTGGAGTACTTTCCTAAAAAAGGAAAAAGACAACAAATAAAAGATCTCATGGTTCATCTCAAAATTCTAGAAAAACATGAGAAAACAACAGCAAAAGAAGTTGAAGGCAAGAAATTGTTAAAATCAGAGCTGAAATTAATAAAATTGAAACAAAAGAAACAATTGAAAAATTGACAAAACTAAAAGTTGATTCTTTGAAAAAATAAATAAAATCGACAGACCCTTAGCCATGTTAAGGAAGAGAAGAAGAGAGAGAACTCAAAATACTAGCATACGGGATGAAAATGGCAATATCATAACAGACACTTCAGAAATACAGAAGATAATCAGAAATTATTTTGAATCCTTATACTCCAATAAATTAGAAGATAGTGAAGGCATCAATAAATTTCTTAAGTCATATGATCTGCCCAGATTGAGTCAGGGGGATATAGATAACCTAAACAGACCAATATCAATTGAGGAAACAGAAGAAATCATCCAAAGACTACCAACTAAGAAAAGCCTAGGATTGGATATATATACAGCAGAGTTTTACAAAACCTTTAAAGCGGAACTAATACCAATAGTTTTCAAGATATTTCAGGAAATAGAAAAAGAGGGACAACTTCCAATTTTATTCTAGGAGGCCAATATTACCCTGATTTCTAAACCAGACAAAGACACTTCAAAGAAACAAAACTACAGACCAATATCTCTAATGAACCTAGATGCAAAAATTCTCAATAAAATTCTGGCAAATCAGACACAAAAACATATTAAAAAAATGTGCAACATGATCAAGTAGGATTCATCCCTGGGATGCAAAGCTGGTTCAATATATGGAAATCAATAATTGTTATTCACCACTTCAATAGACTTAAAAATAAGAACCATATAATCATCCCGATATATGCAGAAAAAAACATTCGACAAAGTATAGCAACCCATTCTGTTCAAAACTCTAGAAAAACTAGGGATAATAGGAACATACCTCAATATTGTAAAAGCAATCTATGCTAAGCCTCAGGCCAGCATCATTCTAAATTGATAAAAACTGAAGGCATTCTCTCTAAAATCTGGAACAAGATAGGGATGCCCTCTCTCAACACTTCTGTTCAACATAGTTTTCGAAACACTGGCAAGAGCAATTAGAAAAATGAAAGAAATTAAAGGCGTAAAAAAAAGGAAAAGAAGAACTTAGATTATCACTATTTGTAGCTGACATGATTATGTACCTAGCAGACCCAAAAGGGTCTACAAAAACCTATTAGAGCTAATAAATGAATTCAGCAAAGTGGCAGGATATAAAATCAACAAGCATAAATCAGAGTAATTCCTGTATATCAGTGACAAATCCTCTGAAATGGAAATGAGGAAACCACTCCACTCAGAATATCCTCAAAAAAATAAAATACTTGGGAATCAACCTAACAAAAGAGGTGAAAGACTTACACAATGAAAACTACAGAACCCTAAAGAGAGAAATAGAAGAAGATCTTAGAAGATGAAAAAATGTACCCTGTTCATGGATACGCAGAACTATCATCATCAAAATGGCGATATTCCCAAAAGTTCTCTGTAGGTTTAATGCAATGCCAATCAAAATCACAACGGCATTTCTTGTAGAAATAGATAAAACAATAATGAAATTCATATGGAAAAATAAAAGACTTAGAATAGCAAAAACAATGCTAAGCAGGAAGTGTGAATCAGGCGGTAGAGCGATACCAGACTCAAACTATACTACAGAGCAATACTAACAAAAAGAGCATAGTACTGGTACCAAAATAGGTGGTTGGACTAATGGTACATAATAGGGGACACAGAAACAAATCCACAAAACCACAACTATCTTATATTTGATAAAGTGGCTAAAAGCATGCAATGGAGGAAGGATAGCATCTTCAAAATCTAGTGCTGGGAAAACTGGAGTTCCATATGTAACAAAATGAAACTGAATCCCTTTCTCTCGCCATACACAAAAGTTAAGTCAAAATTAATCAAACAGCTTGATATCAAATCAGAGACATGGCTTCTGATAGAAGAAAACCTTGTCTACGATGTACATACTGTGGGGTCGGGCTCCAAATTCCTCAATAGGACACCCATAGCACAAGAGTTAATAACTAGAATGAACAAATGGGACTTACTCAAACTAAATAGATTTTTCTCAGTAACAAAAACAATAAGAGAGGTAATTAGAGAGCCTACATTCTGGGAACAAATCTTACTCCTCACACTTCAGAGAGAGCCCTAATTTCCAAAGTATACAAGGAACTCAAAAAATTAAACAATAAGAAAACGAATAATGCAATCAACAAATGGGCCAAGGACCTGAACAGACACTTCTCAGAGGAGGACATACAATCAATCAACAAGTCCATGAAAAAATGTTCACCATCTCTAGCAGTCAGAGAAATGCAAAACAAATCCACCCTAAGATACCATCTCACTCCAGTATGAGTGGCAGCCAATATGAAGTCAAACAACAACAAGTGGTGGCGAGGATGTGGGGAAAAGGGTACACCTGTACATTGCTGGTGGGACTGCAAATTGGTGCAGCCAATTTGGAAAGAAGTATGGAGATTTCTTGGAAAGCTGGGAATGGAAACATCATTTGACCCAGCTATTTTTCTTCTCAGTCTATTCGCTAAAGACCTAAAAAGAGCATCGTACAGGGACACTGATAAATCGATGTTCCTAGCAGCACAATTCACAATAGGAAGACTGTGGAACCAAACTCGGTGCCCTTCAAAAGATGAATGGATAAAAAAAAATTGTGGCATTTATACACAATGGTGTATTATTCTGCATTAAAAAATGACAAAATCATAAAATTTGCAGAGAAATGGATGGCATTAAACAGATTATGCTAAGTGAAGAGAGCAAAAGCCTAAAAAACAAATGCCAAATGTTTTCTTTGATATAACGAGAGTAACTAAGAACAGAGTTGGGAGGAAGAGCATGAGAAGAAGATTAACATTAAACAGGGGTGACAGGTGGGAATGAAAGGAAAGAGAAGGGAAATTGCATGGAAATGGAAGGAGATCCTCATGGTTATACAAAATTAAATACAAGAGGAAATGAGAAGAAAGGGGAATAAAACAAGGGGAAGAAATAAATTACAGTAGGTGGTGTAGAGAGAGAAGATTGGAGGGAAGGGGATGGGAGATAGTAGATAGGAAAGACAGCAGAATACAACAGACACTATAGCAATATGTAAAACAGTGGATGTGTAACCAATGGGATGCTGCAATCTGTATACGGGGAAAAATGGAAGTTCATAACCCACTTGAATCAAAGTGTGAAGTATGATATGTCAAGAACTATGTAATGCTTTGAAGATCCAACAATAAAAATTAAAGGAAAAAAAAACTCATGGAGAACTATTTCAATAAAAATTGACTAGATTTATAACACCTACACTTTATCATGCAAAAGGAAGTCCAACTATACACCATGCCTCCTCTGAACTTCTTGTATTTCTATTCTGTTTGGGTTATTTTTCTCCATCATATTAGGAATAGTAGTCTGAGTCTAGTAGGGTATGCGTTAGTGTCAGAGATTCAGTATTTCGAATGGAAAATAGGAAAATGAATCCAATGTGTATGCAAACATGTGCTACATGAAAATCTTCCCACTCTCATCCACAACAATGCCTTCACGTCATCTTCGCCCCAAATAAGAAACAATTAGAGGAGAAGAGTTAGAAATTCTGTGAATATATATCTGGAATAGAAAATGCTCAGGAGTTCACAAACTTGGATGTAATAGAGGAGTCTTCCAACGTAAGGGACAGGGTAAACACTCCAGAAATATGGAGGTCTGCTGGCCTAAAAAAATTCTTGAGAAACTACCTCTGAGGATGGGCACTTGAAATATATGTTGTTGTAAGGAGTTTTAGCTTCCTTTGTATAGAGACCATCAAAGCTGGGTCTGCATCTATGTTTCCTGGAGGACATTCTTTCTTATTTTCCAATGCACATGAGGCAGCAGTGCTGAATTCTCACGTTGTAGGTAAATTGTGGCCACTGGGGGCTAAGTGTCTCCCCGTGTGGACAGTGAAGCTTTTTGGTCATCCTCAAGTTTTCGTGGTTTTTTCCTGCTGCTGCACTGGGAGTTTGGTATTTACTTTATGAAATACAAGGAGTTCAACTGGGACACAGTGCTGGAGGGAGTTCTGTCACGTGTGGTTTTTCAGGGTCTGCAAGAGAATGCAACAATCAGGCTTCATTCCCACATAGCTTGGCCCCTTGTCCATAGCAACCTGATTCTGCACATTGTCCTGAAAACTATCCATATAACAAGATGCCTTTACATTCAAGGGTCTCCTCACTGCACCGTGTCAGTGTCAATCCATTTGGAAATCAATGGCAAATCCACATGGCCCCACCACAGATGATTTATCACACACCTGCACACCACAGCTTTGGCCCCACTACTCAGGAGGGTCCAACTTACTGGCAACTCTGTTCTGCACAATTTTCCTTAAACCCATTTAATCAAGGCACTGTCTGGTACACCACAAACTCACACCCACACCCACAATGGCACCTCCTTCCCCCAAGTAGGACTGTGACTATCTCGAGTGTCCTCTGACTGGTGGGCCATAATATTTTCCCCCCGAAATGGCCTGTCATGTCTCAGATCTGGTCTCCTTTGCCAACTCTGTAAAACTGTGAGGAGTCAGCGGTTAGCCACTACCTGCAATCTCAGGAAAAGACCCTCTTCAGAGCTCTACTGGCAATTGGCCCTCCTCACATCAGTAGTTACCAAGAAGGTCTGACTCTGTACTTTGTAAATCCAAAAAAGTGGGCCCACTGGGACTGGTACTGCGACTGGCTCTGGGTACCTGGCTTCTTGGATCCCAAGTTCATAGAGTTCCGTCACCAAGGTAGTTAGGTAGGTCACTTCCTTCAGGAACTGAATGAGGTCGCTGCCTTGGCAACCACTTTATCCTAACAGTTGCTTCCATGGGTCCCATGAGATGGAGGCTGCCCCTACTTCCTGTGAAAATTTGACTACTTAGAATGGAATATCAACAATAGGCACGTGGGAACAGCTGTACACGCAGGGCTGGTTTGGTCCATCTTCTCTATATTAAGAAGAGAGAGGCTGATTCAGACACATCCCTTTTTCCTGTCCAGGTCGTTTGCCATGGAAAATGGCTTTTGCTCTCTCAGGTCCTTCATAGCTGCCTACATCTTCTCCAGGGATCATTTCTGCATGGAACTTTGAGGTTCTCAGTAGTTTGCAGATAACCTACATTCCTTTATTGTAAGGCGAACTCTGTCCCTGCTCTTTTGTAATGTTAGATTGAGGCAACAGTATAGAACTCAATAACACAATTAATAACATATACTTAATTGACATATACAGAATAAATCACCCAACATCAAGCAGTTACACTTTTTTATCAGCAGCACATGGATCCTTCTCAAAATAGATCATATATTACATCACAGGGCAACTCTTAAACAATATAAAGGAGTAAAGATAATGCCATGCATCTCATCTGATCATAATGGAATGAAACTGAAAATCAATGATAAAAGAAGTAAAGAAAAATCATGCATCACTTGGAGAATAAACAATAGGTTACTGAATGATCAATGGGTTTTAGAAGACATCAAGGAGGAAATTAAAAAATTCTTAGAGATAAATGAAAACACAGACACAACATATCAAAATCTATGGGACACATTGAAAGCAGTTTTAAGACGAAATTTCATTGCTTGGAATTCATTCCTTAAAAAAAGAAAAAAACCAACAAATTAATGATCTCATACTTCATCTCAAAACCCTAGAAAAAGAAGAAGAAAACAACAGAAAAAGAAGTAGAAGGCAAGAAATAATTAAAACCAGAGCTGAAATTAATGAAATCGAAACAAAAGAAACAATTGAAAAAATTGACAAAACTTAACGTTGGTTCTTTCAAAAAATAAATAAAATCGACAGAACCTTAGACATTTTAATGAAGAGAAGAAGAGAGAGAACTCAAATTACTAGCATACGGGATGAAAAAGACAATATCACAACAGACACTTCAGAAATACGGAATATAATCAGAAAATATTTTGAATCCTTATACTCCAATAAAATAGATAATAGTGAAGGCATCGATAAATTTCTTAAGTCATCTGATCTGCCCAGATTGAGTCAGGAGGATATAGACAACCTAAACAGACCAATATCAATGGAGGAAATAGAAGAAACCATCCAAAGACTATCAACTAAGTAAAGCCCAGGACCGGATGTGTATACAGCGGAGTTTTAAAAAACATTTAAATAGGAATTAATACCAATACTTTTCAAGCTATTTTAGGAAATAGAAAAAGAGGGAGAACTTCCAAATTCATTCTACGAGGCCAACATCACCCTGATTCCTAAACCAGAGAAACTCACTATAAAGTAGCAAAACTACAGACCAATATCTCTAATGAACCTAGGTGCAAAAATCCTCAATAAAATTCTGATGAATCGGATACGAAAACATATCAAAAAATTGTGCACCATGAGCATGTAGGATTCATCCATGGGATGCAAGGTTCGTTCAATATACAGAAATCAATAAATGTTATTTCCCACATCAATAGACTTAGAAATAAGAACTATATGATCATCTCGATAGATGCAGAAAAAGCATTCAACAAAGTACAGCATCCCTTTATGTTCAAAACTCTAGAAAAACTAGGGATAACAGGAACCTACCTCAATACTGTAAAAGCAATCTATGCTAAGCCTCAGGCTAGCATCATTCTGAATGGAGAAAAATTGAAGGCATTCCCTCTAAAATCTTGAACAAGACAGGGATGCCCTCTCTCACCATTTCTGTTCAACATAGTTCTAGAAACACTGGCCAGAGCAATTAGACAGACAAAAGAAATTAAAGGCATAAAAATAGGAAAAGAAAAACTTAAATTATCACTATTTGCAGATGACATGATTCTATACCTAGCAGACCCAAAAGGGTCTACAAAGAAACTATTAGAGATAATAAATGAATTCACCAAAGTGGCTGGATGTAAAATCAACATGCACAAATCAAAGGCATTCCTGTATATCAGCGAAAAATTGTCTGAAATGGAAATGAGGACAACCACTCCATTTACAATATCCTCAGAAAAAATAAAATACTTGGGAATCAACCTAACAAAAGAGGTGAAAAACTTATACAATGAAAACTACAGAACCCTAAAGAGAGAAATAGAAGAAGATTTTAGAAGATGGAAAAATATACCTTGTTCATGGATAGGCAGAACTAACATCATCAAAATGGCGATATTACCAAAAGTTCTCTATAGGTTTAATGCAATGCCAATCAAAATCCCAACGACATTTCATGTAGAAATAGAGAAAGCAATCATGAAATTCATATCGAAAAATAAAAGACCCAGAATAGCAAAAACAATGCTAAGCAGAAAGTGTGAATCAGGCGGTATAGCGATACCACACATCAAACTATACTACAGAGCAATAGTAACACAAAGAGCATGGTACTGGTACCAAAACAGGCGGGTGGACCAATGGTACAGAATAGAGGACACAGAAACCAATCCAAAAAACTACATACTAACTTATATTTGATAAAGGGGCTAAAAGCATGCAATGGAGGAAGGATAGCATCTTCAACAAATGGTGCTGGGAAAACTGGAAATTCATATGAAAAAAAATGAAACTGAATCCCTTCCTCTCGACATGCACAAAAGTTAACAAAAAATGGATCAAGGAGCTTGATATCAAATCAGAGACACGGCGTGTGATAGAAGAAAATGTTGGCTACGATCTACATACTGTGGGGTTGGGCTCTAAATTCCGCAATAGGACACCCATAGCACAAGAGTTAATAACAAGAATAAAGAAATGGGACTTAATCAAACTTAATTTTTTTTTCTCAGCAAAAGAAAGAATAAGAGAGGTAAATAGGGAGCCTACATCCTGGGAACAAATCATTACTCTTCACCCTTCAGATAGAGCCCTAATATCCACAGTATACAAAGAACTCAAAAATTAGACAATAAGATAAAAAATAACCCAATCAACAAATGGCCCAAGGACCTGAACAGACACTTCATAGAGGAGGAATACAATCAATCAACAAGTACATGAAAAAATGCTCACCATCTCTAGCAGTCAGAGAAATGCAAATCAAAACCACCATAAGATACCATCTCACTCCAGTAAGATTGGCAGCCATTATGAAGTCAAACATCAACAAGTTTTGGCGAGGATGTGTGTAAATGGGTACACATGTACATTTCTGGTGGGGCTGCAAATTGGTGCAGCCAATTTTGAAAGCGGTATGGAGATTTCATGGAAAGCTTGAAATGGAACCCACAACTTGACCCAGCTACTACTCTTCTCGGTCTATTTCATAAAGACCTAAAAAGAGCATGGTACATGGACACTGCTACATTGATGTTCATAGCAGCACGATTCACAATAGCAAGAGTGTGGAACCAACCTAGATGCCCTTCAATAGACGAATGGTTAAAAAATGTGGCATTAATTCACAATGGAGTTTTACTCAGCATTAAAAAATGACAAAATCATAGAATTTGCAGGGAAATGAATGGCATTAGAGCAGATTATGCTAAGTGAAGGAAGCCAATCCCTAAAAAACAAATGCCAAATGTCTTCTTTGATATAAGGAGAGTAACTAAGAACAGAGTAGGGATAAAGAGCATGAGAAGAAGATTAACATTAAACTGGGATTTGAGGTAGGAGGGAAAGGGAGAGAGAAGGGAAATTACATGGAAATGGAAGAAAACCCTCAGGGTTATACAAAATTATGGACAAGAGGAAGTGAGGGGAAAGGGAAAAATACAAGGGGGAAAAATAAATTACAGTATAGGGGGTAGAGAGAGAAGATGGGAGGGGAGGGGAGGGGAGGGGGGATAGTAGAGGATAGGAAAGGCAGCAAAATACAACAGACACTAGTATGGCAATATGTAAATCAATGGATGCGTAACTGATATGATTTTGCAAACTATATACTGGATAAAAATGGGAGTTCATAACTCACTTGAATCAAAGTGTGAAATATGATATATCAAGAACTATATAATGTTTTGAACAACAAACAACAAAAGTTAAAAAAACACATGGAGAACTATTTCAACAAAAAATTGACTAGATTTATAACTCCAATTCTACATAATGCAAAAGGCAAGTCCAATTATACACCATGCCTCCTCTGAAATGCTTGTATGTCTATTCATTTTGGGTTATTTTTCTCCATTATATTAGGATAAGGAGTCAGAATATAGAGTCTAGTAGGGTATGGGTTAGTGTGAGTGATTCAGTATTTCGAATGAAAATTAGGAAAATGAATCCAATGTTTATGCAAATATGTGCTAAAAATAATCATCCCACTCTCATCAAGAACAATGCCTTGACATTACCTTCGCCCCAAGTTAGACACAATTAGAGGAGAAGAGTTAGAAAATCTATGAATACTTATCTGGAATGGAATATGCTCAGGAGTTCACAACTTTGGGGGTGGTAGAAGAGTTTCCAAAAGTAAGGGACAGGGTAAACACTTCACAAACATGGTGCTCTGCTGACCGGAAGACTTATGAGAAACTGCCTCTGAGTTTGGGCACTGGAAATATATGTTGTAGTCAGGAGCTTTAGCTTCCTTTGCAGTGAGACCATCAAAGCTGGGTCTGCATCTATGTAACCTGGAGCACATGTTTTCTTATTCTTTAATGAACATGAGGCAGTAGTGCAGAATTCTCTCTTTGTATGTAAACTGTGGCCAATGGGGGCTAAGTGTCTTCCTGTCTGGACTCTGAAGCCATGTGGTCATCCTCCATTTTTCATGGTCTTTCTAGCTGCTGCAATGGGAGTTTGGTGTTTGCTTCACGAAATACAAGTAGTTCAACTGGGACACAGTGCTGGAGGGAGTTCTGTCATGTGTGGTTGGTCAGGGTCTGCTAGGAGAATGCACCAACCAGTCTTATATCCAACATAGACTTCCCCCTTGTCCCTAGCAACTTGATTCTGAACATTGCCCTGAAACCTCTCCATATAACAAGATGCCTTTACATGCAAGGGTCTGCTGGCTGCACCATGTCAGTCAAAAGCCATTTGGAAGCCAATGGCCAATCCACATGACACCAACACAGATGTTTAATCACACACCTGCCCACCACTGTTCTAGGACCACTACTCAGCAAATTCCAACTTACTGGCATCTCTGTTCTACACCATTTTCATGAAACCCAGTGATTCAAGGCACTGTCTGGTACACTCATGATCAGCAACAGGACATCCAAAGGTTCTCCAGTGCCACCTGGTCATGGGAATTTCAAAAATTTCATGGTATTTATCTAGCCATTTTTCAAGTATCAAGTTGGATGCACTGGTTTTTCAATTCATTCAGGAACCATTAAATGGTGAGGATGAATGCTCTGGAGAACTCTAAAAGGCAACGCTTCCCAACGAGTGGCCAAAATGTCACATGAAGCCTGACCCATTGATGTCTACTCAATGTGAGTTCAATATGTGTTTTGACTCTTTACTATGGTTGCCAAGTCTTTCAGAATAAAATCGTCTTATATCCTGGTGGAGATTCCCAGTGCACTGTGGAAAGACACCCTGAGACTAGATCTCAGTTTCCAAGGGCGACTCTCATGTGTGGCCTCCTAAAATCCCACCAAAATTAATGGCAATACTTCCCTGAAGTCAGTTCCAGAACTCAGTCTCTAAGCGGAATCACACCAGAGTTCAGGTCCAGGTGTACCCAGTCATCTCTTCCAACCAGCACACAAATGACCACAATTAAAACCAAAACACTGCCACATGGCCCTCATCATCTTCCATATAGACACTCATCGTAACCTCTGGATGGAATTTTCCATGAGGGGCGAAGCCCAAGACAGTTTCCAAAATAAACTTCCCTTGCCCCTCATTTGCCTAAAGTCAGGGTGACCTAGACACCCTTCCTGTGAACCAGGAGTGATCAAATAGGCCTGCCGTTAATACTGTTCTGATTCTCCAATTTAATCCTACTGATTGTAGGTATAAATCCTTTATGTGAGTTGGAGGCAATAGAAAACCCAAGCACACATGGGATCTTTCTTTAGATCTATCACCTTCTGAGAATCAAAGCCCCAACCTCACACAGGGCCAAGAGGCTGATTCAGACACATCTCTTTCCAAAGCCATTAAGCAAAGATCCACAGGTGATGCCCATTCATTTCCATTTGAAAAATGTTTTCTTCAGGCTTCAGAAAGGGGTGGCCTGAGGCAAATACCTTCCTGACATTCAGGGCAACATAACCATAGGTAAGCAAATGGGCCAAAGCAAGGTTTTTAAACTGAGACTTTACTGGTTACACTGATATCTGAGTTTTCTGAGATGTTCCCATTCCCTTCAGCTATCCATTACATGGCCATGTAACAGATTTTGGAGGTGGTACATATCTTGGCCACAAAACCATGAGCCTATTCTGGAGAGAGGCCAGAAATCAAGATGTGTAGAGGACCTTAGGAAGATAGTAGGTGTTGCCCATCCATAAGGGAAGCCACAGTCCATTTATAAAGTGGGCAGGATGAATGCTGGGAAGCTTCCAACTAGACAGGAAACCTCCATTGATGCATTCTCTTTTCTAAAGACTACAACCACGAACACAGTGGATACACAGACATAGAAACACTCGCCTTGCCAAACGACTTCCTAGAAACAGTCAACTCCAAACCATACAAACCACCATTCCTACCTATTTTCAGAACATGAGACAAAACCACAAACTCACATCCACATCCACAAAAGCACCTCCTTCCCCCAAGTAGGTCTGTGACTATCTGGAGTGTCCTCTGACTGGTGGGCCATACTATGTTGCCCCAAAATGGCCTGGCCTGTCTCAGATCTGTTCTTCTTGGCCCACTCTACGAAGTTGTCAGCAGGCAGCATTGAGCCAATACCTGCTATCTAGGGAAAGGCCCCTTTTCTGAGCTCTACTGGCATTTGGCCATCCTCATATCATTAGGTACCAAGAAAGACTGACTCTGTCCTTGGTAAATCCAAACAAGTTCGACCACTGGGACTGGGACTGGGACTGGCTCTGGGTGCCTGGCTTCTTGGATCCCAATTTCAGAGAGTTCCATCACCAACAAAGTTAGGTAGGTCACCTCCTTCAGGAACTGAATGAGATCACTGCCTTGGCAACCACTTTGTCCTAACAGTTGCTTTCATGGGTCTCATGAGATGGAGGCTGCCCCTACTTCCTGTGACACTTTGACAAGTTTGAATGGTATATCAACAATGGCCACCCGGGAACACCTCTCCACGCAGGTCTGGTTTGGTCCATCTTCTCTACATTAAGAAAAGAGAGGCTGATTCATACACATCCCTTCGTTATCACAAGGTGTTTGCCATGGAAGATGGCTTTTGCTCTCTCAGGTCCTTCATAGCTGCCTACATCTTCTCCAGGGATCATTTCTGCATAGAAATTTGAGGTTCTCAGCAGGTGTAAGATCCCCTACATTCCTGTATTGTAAGATGAACTCTGTCCCTGCTCTTTTGTAATGTTAGATTGAGGCAACAGTGTATGGTTAGGGATAATAACAGGATCGATTTGGTTTAGGAATCATTCTGTGGGATGAATAATGGTATTGGGAACCTGCAATATTTATAGGAATACAGAGGTGAAATATAAGTATGTAAACAGAAATCTAGGTGAGATTTGAAGCTCAGAAGTGCATTGGGCAATTGATTGTGATACATAGCTTTAAATTACGTTCTGCACACATGTCTCAGATAAGTCGATATACAATGCCATAGGACTTGTACCTTGGATGATTGAATGTAGAGGAAAACATCCACTCAAACAGGGATAATCAATAGGATCAGGAAGATAGTCGGTAGATTTTGGAACAAGGGTGAATTTAGTATTTGTATCAAAAGTTCTTTAGCAATTGGGTTTTGGTTAGAGAGTGAATATCAATGTCAGCACATGTGAAGGGTCAGTCACAATGATGAACTGGGGAAAATATGTAGGAAAGCCGATATCAATAGAGACATTAGGAAAACAGGCAAAGTACAGGGTGAGTGATAGTATTAGACATTTTCAACAGTTTTGAGGTTGAATATATTAGGAAGAAACAAATATGTAGTCACCGATAGGATTGACATTTGAGAGCGTTATGAAAGCTGGACATGGATGTTTTTAGTAATCCATGTTCAGTGTCCATTTAGGCTTTGGTACAATCACACGTGTGAATTTTGCATTTTGCGTCCAGAATATTACTGTGATAACATGCATATTTAGATCAGGTGACATGAGTATTTCTTCCTCTATTACTGGGAGCAATATTTTGAAAAAGTATAAATTAGTATTGGGGGTACAAAGAGGTGTACCCTGTGTCTATGAATATAGATAATGCATGAATAGACCATACTGTGAATAAATAATATAACTGGTTCCACTTTAAATCATGGATTGAATTGATATCAGAAAATATATAAGAAATCTTATATTGATATACAATCATTCATTCCAAACAGTTATACATCT
Source organism: Callospermophilus lateralis (assembly GCF_048772815.1). Taxonomy (NCBI): domain Eukaryota; kingdom Metazoa; phylum Chordata; class Mammalia; order Rodentia; family Sciuridae; genus Callospermophilus; species Callospermophilus lateralis. The sequence continues at coordinate 3,432,140 of NW_027517127.1, forward strand.
AATTGTGAAATGATAGTTATGGTTTATCATGAAGGGTGTGTGAGTTTTGCTTAAACAATTATAAAGAAAATCGGAAATAATATGTTTGGAAAGAAGTCTCACGAATAGACCAGTTAAGAAACCTGGAGTAATGCATGTGTTCTGAAGCAGGAAGTGATTGAAAGTGAAACAAATGCCTATAAATTTGCCAACTTGTGCAAGAAATATATACCCTCTGATGTGCATAAACTGAAGAAATAGTAATGTACCAGTGTTGAATAAAAATGAACATCAAAATACAAATCATGTCCCATAAGAGTCTACTTGCATTGCTGTTAAACTTGGGCAGTTACTGTTGAAATATTAGGATAATGCCGCAGTCTTGCTGGGCACAATCAGGAGCCACTTGTCAAAAGAAACTAACTTTATTTTTAAAACCACACACGCCAAACAAAACAGCCTCTCAGGAAAAACCCTCAGAGCCCCAACTGCCACCTCTGGCTTCCCAAAAGCCTCTTCCTCCCACACAAGCCTCTCTCCACCTCCCACAATCCTCCTGCTCTTGAGGCCGATTGGCTAGGTCATGTGGGCAAAGCCAAATAAGTCCCCTAATGAGCAACTCCGTGGTCTGAAAGGGCAGGGAAACAGCCCAATGAGCATCACCACAGAGGAGCCAATCAGCTTGATGTTGCTGTGAGCCAATCATCAGCCAGCAGCTGGAAGTTTGCTGGCTTCTGGAATTTTGCTGGGGCCCCTTCGGATGTGGCTCTCAACATCTCCCCCTCTCTGTTTAAACAACACACATGTGGCTTAGGGACAGTGCCTGCCTTAGGTTGTCCAATAGTACATATGGTCCTTACCCGTTAAGTTGGTACCATTGCAATTGGATCTTACCCATCACTGACTACCGGTCCAGTTTACAGCAACACCTGTGGAGAGGTCTTTGTACCACCGGGGGGTGGTGAGGTTCTTTGCCTCACCTCTAATGGCCCCCAAACATTAGCTGGACGATAATGACACACAGAAGAGAGGAAGATACACCAAGCCAATTGACAGCTCCTTTTGGAAAAATTGTACCACCGATGACATCATCAGCAAATATACCCGAACACTACCACAAGTCGCTGCACAAACAGGTAGTTTACAATGCATACAGGAGAGTTCTCAATGTGTCTAGGCAAGTTCTGCAAGCATTTCAGTGATGGCTATTGCAGAAGCTGTAGATTGGTTTTATCTTTGATTTCACCAGCACTGGGATGAAGATAGGAATTCTGGCAATAATGGCTAAAGAAAAATTATGTAACATTCCAGAAGGCACTGAAAGAAAACAATTTTCTTAACTATTTACATTGTCTTGAAGATAATTATTAAATATAATGAAAAGGAAAGGTGAAAGAAAGGAAACAGATCTCTTAACCTCCTTTTTTTCAAATTTTAAAACAAACCTCAACAGCTCTTTACCCAATTTAAATTAAACCATTTAAATAATGTGAATAAAAAAATATTTGGATCCATTTTTTTTATGAGCGCTCATCATATATCATATATGGACATACGAACATTCAAACATATAACACAAAACACAAGTGTGCACACATAATATAATACATACAACACATAACCTAATAGTAAAGGCCTTATAACTTTTTACACGTGAAATCTCCATTGCAATGTTCAAAAACTCTTTTGTCAAAAAATAGAACTGATCAGCAAAACATTAAACTAGGTCTGTATGAGCTCAAAAAACAAAATAGAATGTGGGAAAGGGCAATAATAAAATAGATAATGAAAAAAGCATCCTGGTTCTATCTCAGATGTAAGGATAGTCAAACTGGAATTTTGGATATCAGCTGATAAGGCCTTGAGTCAAATCATCTTCTTTTTGGATGTGCCCTGATATGTCTTATAAAGAATAGATCTTTTCTGTCCCAGATTAGACTTTTTATATTGGAAAGTAAAGAAAAAACAGTAGAGAAAGGAGAAATCTTACCAGCAACTTCAAGGGATACTATAGCATTAACTATATACTGACTATCGGAAAATAAATTAAATACAGAATATTTAAATATCTCAAAAGCTTGTAATACTGCATTAAGCTCTACCTTTTGAGCTGATTGTTTGGGTACTAAAAATTTATAAGTTTTATCAGGTATAACTATTGCTGCTGTACCATTATTTGATACATCAGTGAATATATTTGAAGCATTCATGATAAGTGTTTTTCTTCTCAATTTTGGAAAAATTACAGGATGCAATGACCAAAAAGACAATAAAGGGTTAGATGGTAAGTGGTTATCAAATGAAACATTAGATTGGACCATGATTATTGCCCAAGTATTTAACTCATTAGCTAACTCATCAATTTGATTCAGAGTATATGGAGTAAAAATTTTATTGGAAGAAATTCCAAACACTCCCTTTGCTGCTTTAATTCCTTTGAGTATTAATTATCCTAAAGCCTCAGGATACCTAGTAAGAATAGTGTAAGGAGAATAAGATAAATGTATCCATAATAATGGACCTTCTTGCCAAAATACTCCTGTAGGAATATTTTTTGTTGGTAGTACAATAAATAATAAAGGCAAACTTATATCAATTCTATCCAAATGCATATTTTCCATATATGTTTCATTGATTTTTAATGCCTTTCTTGCTTCAGGTGTTAACATGCGGGGTGAATTTTTATCTGATAGACCTTTTAGGATATCAAATAAAGGTCCCAACTCTCCTGTTGGTATACCTAGATAAGGCCTTATCCAATTTATGTCTCCTAATAACTTTTGAAAGTCGTTATGTGATTTGAGTTGATCTACTCGTATTTGAATTTTTGGTGGACTGACCATGGTTGAGGATAACAGAACTCCTAAATAATTAATTGGAAAATTTAATTGTACTTTATCTATTGCTATCTCTACATTATAATTTTTAATAAGTTTGTAAGTGTGGCATAACTTTCTAGCAATGTGTTTTTAGCTTTGTGTGCTAATAATACATCATCCATATAGTGAAATATTTGTGTTCAGAATTTTGATTTCTAAGTGGCTGGATTACTTTGTTAACATAAATATGACACATAGTTGGGCTGTTAGCCATCCCTTGAGGGAGTACTTTCCATTCATATCTCTGATCAGGACCTTCATGATTCAGTGCAGGGATAGTAAAAGCAAAACCTGGACTATCCTTAGGATGAATTATAATTGAAAAAAAAAACAATATTTAATATCTATAACTAAAACATACCAGGTTATTGGCAAAGCAGACAATTGAGGAATCCCTGATTGAGCAGGTCCCATAATAACCATCTCATTATTAATGGCTCTAAAATCTTGCAATAGTCTCCATTTACCAGATTTCTTTTTGATGACATAAATGGGAGTATTTTGGGGATATACAGTCGGTTGTATATGTCCTTCTGCTAATTGTTGTTTTACCAGGTCATGGACTGCTTGTATCTTTTCTTTAGTCAGGGGCCACTGAGGAACCCATACTGTCTTTCTGATTTACAGGTAATTTTTATTGTCTCAGTGGCCCTTTCTTAAAATCTAACCCATGTCTCTCTGTTCCTTGATCTATTTGTATTGGTGCTGCTATGACTTATTCTTGTTTTTCTAATCTTTTTTCTTTCCTAAAACCTTGTCTAGTCATAATAGTGGCTGCATTTTGGTTGATGTTATTTGTTAATGTCAAACCTAATTGATCTAGGACATCTCGTCCCCATAAATTTATGGGAAGATGATCCAATACATATGGCTGTATAGTTCCTTCACATCCTTTAGGATCCTTCCTATCTAATACCATTTTACTTCTATGGGGATTAGTCGCCACTTATAGGCCTCGAAGCGTTTGAGTGGCTTGTTGTAATGGCCAATGTTTTTGCCATTCTTGACGAGAGATGATGCTAATGTCTGCACCTGTATCCAGTAGCCCATTCAATTCATGCCCTTGAATATTTAGTTTTAGCATGGGGCGAGAATCTAAATTTAAAGAAAGCATAGCCAAATCTACACCTGTGGAGCCTAATCCCTTGGAACATCTTTCTACAGTACGACTGGAAAATTTATCATACAGGCTGGGTATTATTAGTAACTGTGCTATTCTATCTCCTTGTGAAATTACTGATATGTCCTTTGGAGAACTGGCTATAATTTTTATTTCACCTTCATAATCGGGATCAATCACCCCAGGACTTATCATAAGTTCTTTTAGAGTAGAAGAGCTGCATCCCAATAATAAGCCCATGGTTCCTTTGGGACGAGGTCCTTTTACCCCTGTGGGAATGATTTGAACTCCCATCTCTGGAGTTAGTACTGATCTGGCAGAGGCGCAGATGTCCAACACTGTGCTCCCTCTGGTTTGTCTGATGAGGGATCTGATGGACAATGTGTCCTGGGCACTACCCTGATGGGGTTGCTGGGTTCCTCCAGTGCTCTGTATATTTGTGGTTTGGGGCCCCGGAGCATTGGAACCCCCTGTCCATTTATTTGGCAATTGAGCCCAATGCCTTTCTCCATGATATCGTGGATAAACACCTGGTCCTTGTTCATTTTTTGATAATTGAGTACCCTCTATGGTGGTTTGAGAACAGCACTCATTAGCCCAATGTCTCCCTCTATGGCATTGTGGCCAAATACCTGGTATTCTACTCCTTTGATACCTAATATTGTTAAACCCTCCTTCTATGGGTCAATTCCTTTTAAAATGTCCTGTTTCTTCACATTGGTAGCATGTTCTTGGTCTGGCATCTAAAGCCTGTTTTACTGTAGCTGCCACAATTTGCCCTTGTTCATTAATGTATCTGGCAACTAAAGCCTGTTTTTCTGCAGCTGCCATGACTTGCTCTTGTTCATTAATGTCTCTACATAATTAAATCAATGTGTTTAAATCTTCATTTTTCCATGGTCTAATGATATCTCTGCAACAACGATTCGCTTGCTCATAAGCCAGTTGTTTTAGTAATGGCATTGCTTGTTCTGTATTCCCAAAAACTCTGGTAGCTCTTTGAATAAGCCTATCTACAAATTCAGCATAAGGTTCATTAGCTCCTTGTATTACCTTAGATAATTGACCTTGTAAACCTCCATGTTCTTGTAAAGTCTTCCATGCCTTAATTGCATCTACACCAATTTGTGCACATACACCATGATCATATGCAATTTGCTGCTGCTGATCTTCATAAGATCCCTTTCCTAACAACATATCTAGATTTCTCTGAGGATAACCAGCTCCTGCATTTCGCCTAGCTGTCTCCTTTCAACATTCCTCATTGGCAACCTTCCATAACATGCATTGTCCTCCATTTAGCACAACATTACACATATTAGCCCAATCCACTGGCTTCATGTTCAAGTTGTTAATGGATTCGACCATGATTACATTGAAGGGTGCTTGAGGACGATAGGTTGTTACAGCCTCTTTTAGCTGCTTCACTGTTTTGAAATTTAAAGCATGGTAAACACGCTGCCCTCCTCCCTCAAATACAGGGCATGTTAATATTTGAGATCTTGTCTCAGGATCCTAACTATCAACTGCGGGAGTTGGGGGCCTCCCAGCATAAGAAAGTGGCCTTGTTAGTTGGACACTTATGTCATCTGGTGATAGAAAGGTGTTAGTAGCAGTCTCCTGTTGTAAATTTCCCCTGATGTTTTTTACTGTTTTACACTTTCTTTCTCTGTCTAACTAGCTTTAGAGGCCTTCTCTTTTACTTGAATTTTTTCCTCTGTCTGACTAGTTCGAGAGACGTTCTCTTTTACTTGAATAGTTTCCTCTATCTGACTAGCTCGAGAGACCTTCTCTTTTACTTGAATTTTTTCTTCTGTCTGACTAACTTGAGACACCTTCTGTTTTACTTGAATCAATATGTCTTCTTCTTCCTCTACCATTGACTGAACTGAAGGCTTTGAACTAAGCAAACAAGATATGAATGTCCACAATGGCAATGTGCCAACTGGCAGAATCCCTGGGCTTTTCTTTTCTATTCTTTTTAAATCTGCACCATGATGGTTCCATTGTGATATATTTAACAACTCCTCCTTAAAAAGCCATGGTCTACATTTTTGTATTGTATCAACAATTGCCATGACTGCTCTTGATTTTACTGGGATGCCTCCTTCTTCTAACAATTTACTTAACACTTTTTTGGTTTGTTTTTTTACTAATTTTTGATCCCATATTTCTACTATAATACAAACCAACAAGATAACACCAAACAAAAAAAGAGATAGAATGAAATAAAAATGGAACAACAAAAAATTATTATAGCCTTTCTCCCTATCTGTTCCTCAGACACAAATAGTTTTTCCTCAGATGTGAGCAGTTTTTCTTCCATCTCACTCATCTCCAGGGACAGGCAACTTAAAACAAAAGAGGAATCATAAAATGGCTACCCATCCTCTCGCCCTGCCCTCAAGAGCGAGCAGTTTACCTTATCAGTTACCCTCAGTCGCTCCCCATATGAGCCACCAAATGCCGTTGTCTGGCTGGGCACAATCAGAATCCACTTGTCAAAAGAAACTAACTTTATTTTTAGAACCACACACGCCAAGCAAAACAGCCTCTCAGGAAAAATCCTCAGAACCCCAACTCCCAACACCAGCTTCCCAAAAGCCTCTCCCTCCCACACAAGCCTCTATCCACTTCTCACAATCCTCCTGCTCTTGAGGCAGATTGGCTGGGTCACGTGGGCAGAGCCAAAAAAGTCCCCCAATGAGCAGCTCCATGGTCTGAATGGGCAGGGAAACAGCCCAATAAGCATCACCGCAGAGGAGCCAATCAGCTAGATGTTGCTGGGGCTGCTGTGAGCCAATCATAAGCTGGAAGTCTGAAAGGCGGGGAAACATCTCAATGAGCATCTCCAATGAGCATCACCACAGAGGAGACAATGAGCTAGAAGTTTCTAAGGCCGCTGTGAGCCAATCATCAGCCTGCAGCTGAAAGTTTGCTGGCACCTGGAAGTTTGCTGTGGCCCCTTCGGCTGTGACTATCAACAGGATACGTATGCACCATTCACTGAAGTTAGTTTTCAGTAATAGAAAACAAATATGAATTTCAGGTGGATGAATATTTCTGAAAATAATCTTGTGAAAAGTTGATTATAAATCCACATACTTGAACATGAATGAATTTAGGGAGTGTAAATAAGACACATATATTTCATATTTTGAAAAATCTGGAGAGTGTGTATGTGTGTATACACACACACACACACACACACACAAATTTTAAAATGTAGCAACATATATGCCAATCGAAATTCACCATGAAATATACATCATTCACAGATCTAAAAATATTCAATTTACTTAACAGGGATTTATGTATAATGTTGTTCTCCTAGGAAGCTCACCCATAGGTTCAATTTTCAGTTCCAACAGCATCTAGGAGGAGTGATCTCTTCTCAAAATTTGTATCTGCCAAATCAGCTACCGCACAAAAATATACACGTGATAAAAGGTAGGATTCTTTATGTGCATTTAAAATAGATGTGCTGAATAGGATACAGAGAAAGGGAGACAGGAATTCACATATTTGTTAACTTTAAAAACACGTGGAGGACTATTTCAATTAAAAATTGACTAGAATTATAACACCTACTTGCAAAAGGCAAGTCCAAATATATACCATGCCTTCTCTGAACAGCTTCTATTTCTTTTCTGTTAGGATTCTTTTTCTCCATCATATTAGGATTAGTAGTCAGATTCTAGTACAGTATGGGTTCGTGTCAGGGATTCAGTATTTCAAATGGAAAATAGGAAAATGAATCCAATGTGTATGCAAACATATGCTAAACAAAAATCTTTCCACTCTCATCCAGAAAAATGCCTTGACATTACCTTCGCCCCAAGTAAGACACAATTAGAGGAGAAGAATTAGAAAATCTGTTAATACATATCTGGAATGGAAAATGCTCAGGAGTTCACAACCTTGAAGGTGGTAGAGGAGTTTCCAAAAGTAAGGGAAAGGGTAAACACTCCAGAAACATGGAGTTCTGCTTGCCTAAAGACTTCTTGAGAAACTGCCTCTGAGGTTGGGCACTTGAAATATACGTTGTTGTCAGAAGCTTTAGCTTTCTTTGTAGTGAGACCATCAAAGCTGGGTCTTCATCTATGTGACCTGGAGGATGTTGTTTCTTATTTTCCTAATGAACATGTGGCAGCAGTTCTGAATTCTCTCTTTGTAGGTAAACTGTGGCAACTTGGGGCTAAGTGTCTCCCTGTTTGGACTGTGAACCCAGTTGGTAATCCTCCAGTTTTCGTGGTGTTTCTTGCTGCTGCACTTGGAGTTTGGTATTTGCTTCTTGAAATACAAGGATTCCAACTGGGGCACAGTGCTGGAGGGATTTCTGTCACATGTGGTGTGTCAGGGTCTGCATATAAATGCACCAACCAGGCTTCTATCGCACATGCTTGCCCCCTTGACCATAGCAACTTGATTCTGAACATTGCCCTGAAAAATCTCCATATAACAAGATGCCTTTACATATAAGGGTCTGCTGGCTGCAGCATGTAAGTCACAAGCCATTTGGAAGCCAATGGCAGATCCACATGGCCCCAACACAGATGTTTTATCACACACCTGCACATCACTGCTCTAGGCCCCAACTCAGCAGTCTCCAAATTACTGGCATCTCTGTTCTACACCATTGTCATGAAACCAAGTCAATCAAGGCACTGTCTTGTACACTCATGATCAACAGCATAAGATCCAAAGTTACTCCAGTGCCATCTGGTCATGGGAATTTAAAAAATGTCATGGTACTTATCTAGCCATTTTAAAGGATGAAGTTGGAGGCACTGTGGGTTTAAATTTATTCAGGAACCATTAAATGTTGAGGAAGTTTATTTCAATGAAAGTTCTGGAGAACTCTCAGAGGAAAGTCTTCCCAAAGAGTGACCAAAAAGTCACATGAAGCCAGGCCCATTGAGGTCTACAATATGAGGTCCATGTGAGTTTTGACTCTCAACTATTGCTGCCAAGTCTTTCAGAATGAAATCATGTGATACCCTGGCTGAGATTCCCAGTGTTCTGTGGAAAGCTACCCTCGTCCAAGATCTCAGTTTCCAAGAGCGACTCTCATGCATGGCCTCCTAAAACCCCAACACAGTTCATGGCAATACTTCTCTGACGTCAGTTCTAGACCTCAGTCTCTAAGGGTATCACACCAGAGTTCAAGCCCAGGTGGACCCAGTCATCACTTCCAACCACCACACAAATAAACACAATTAAAACCAAAACACTCCCACAAGGCCCTCATCCTCTTCCATATAGACACTAATCATAACCTCTTGCTGGAGTTTTCCATGAGGGGCGCAGCCCAAGACAGTGTTCAAAAGAGCTCCCTTGTCACTTATTTTCCTAAAGTCAGCGTGGTTTTTTACCATTTTTGTTTTGGATACACACATGGAATCTTTCTTTAGATCCATGAGGTGCTGAGAATCTAAGCCACAGCATCACACAGGGCCAAGAGGCTGAATCAGACACATCCTTTTCCTAAGCAATTAAACAAAGAACGACAGGTGATGCGCATGCATTTCCATTTGAAAACAGTTTTCATCAGTCTTCCCAAATGGGTGGACTGAGGCAAAGACCTCCTGACATTCAGGTCAACAGAACAATAGGTAAGCAAAAGGCCAAAAGAAGGGTTTTTCCACTGAGACATTACTGGTCACACTGATATCTGTGTTTTCTGAGATGCTCCCATTTCCTTCAGCTATCCAGTACATGGCCATGTCACAGAGCTTGGAGGGGTACATATCTTGGACACAAATCCATAAGACTATTTTGGAAAGTGGCCAGAATTTAGGAAGAAAACATGAACTTAGGAATTTAGTAGGTGTTGCACATCTATAAGACAAGCCACAGTCCATTAATAAATCGGGCAGGATGAATGCTGGGAAGCTTCCTAATAGACAGGACACATCCTTGATGCATTCTCTTTTCTAATGTCTTCAACCATGAACACAGTGGAATACATAGATAAAGAAACACTCACCTTGTCAAACGACCTACTATAAAGAGTCCACACCAAACCAAAAAAAAACCCCGCCTTTTCCACCTATTCTCAGAAGATGAGACAGAACCAAAAACTCACACCCAAACCCACAAAGGCACCTCCTTTCCCCAAGTAGGTCTGTGACTATACAGTGTGTCCTCTGAATGGTGGGCCATACTATGTTACCCCAAAATGGCCTGTCTTGTCTCAGATCTGTTTTCTTTGGCCAACTCTGTGAAGTTGTGAGGATCCATTGGTGAGCCACTTTCTGCTTTCTCAGGAAGGGCCCCTCTTCAGAGCTTTTCTGGCATTTGGCCATCCTCACATCAGTAGGTACCAAGAAAGACTGACTCTGTCCTTGGTAAATTCAAACAAGTGAGACCACTGGGACTGGTACTGGGACTGGCTCTGTGTGCCTGGTTTCCTGGATCCCAAGTTCAGAGATTCCATCACCAAGAAAGTGAGGTAGGTCACTTCCTTCAGGAACTGAATGAGGTCACAGCCTTGGCAACCACTTTGTCCTAACAGATGCTTCCAAGGGTCCCATGAGATGGAGGCTGCACCTACTTCCTCTGACATTTTCATAAGTTAGAATGGTATATCAACCATAGGTACTGGGGAACAGCTCTCCACAGAGGCTTGGTTTGGTCCATCTTCTCTACATTAAGAAGAGAGATTCTGATTAAGACACAACCCTTTATCCTGACCATGTTTTTTTGCCATGGAAGATGACTTTTGCCCTCTCAGGTCGTTCATAGCATCCTACACATTCTCCAGGGATTATTTCTACATGGACCTTTGAGGTTCTCAGCAGGTGGAAGATCCATACATTCCTGTATTGTAATACCAACTCTGTCTCTGCTCTTCTGTAATGTTAGATTGAGGAACAGTGTATGGTTAGGATTAATAACATGTTCAATATGGGTTAGGAATCATTCTGCTTGATGAACAATGTTATTGGAAACCTGCGATATTTACATGAAAATATAGGTGAAATATAAGTATTGAAATATAAATCTAGGTAAGATTTGAATCCTAGAAGGGAATTTGGCCTTTGAGTGGGATACTTAGCTTTGAATTATGTTCTGCACATATGTCTCAGATAAATTGATATGCAATGGCATAGATCCTTGTACCTTCGATGATTGAATGTAGAAGAGAGCATCCAGTTAAAAAAGGGATTTTTGCTAGGATTAGGAATATAGTTGGTAGGATTATGAAGAAGATTGAGTATAGAATTTGGACCAAAAGTTCTTTAGCAATAGGGTTTCTGGTAGAGATTGAATATAAATGTCAGCACATGTGAAGAGTCAGTCACAATGATGAACTGGGGAAAAAAGTAGGAAAGCAGATGTGAATAGAGAGTAGGAAATCAGGCAAATTATAAAATGAGTGAGAGGTTTAGACAGTTTCAACAGGGTGAGATTGAAAATGTAGTCTTAGGAAGAAACACATATGTAATCACCAATAGGATTGACATTTGAGAGCATTAGGCAACCTGGACATGGATGTTTTTAGTAATCCATGTTCACTTTCCATTTAGGCTTTGGGACAGTCATAAGTGTGACCTTTGCATTTTGTGTCCAGAATATTACTGTGATAAAATGTATATGTAGATCAGTTGACATGCATATTTTTTCCACCATTTCTGGGAGCAATATTTTGAAGATATAGAAATTATTGTTGGGAGTACACAGAGGTGTACCATGTGTCTATCAATATATAGACAATGCATGAATAGACCATACTGTGAATAAATGATATAACTGGTTTCACTTTGAATAATGGATTGAATTGATATCTTAAAGTATACAAGAAATCTTATATTGATGTACAATCATTCATTTAAACCAGTTTTACATCTAATGGTAATATTAGTGTTATGTTTTATCATGACGGGTGTGTCAGTTTTGCTTCAAAAGTGATAATGGAAATCGAAAATAATGTGTTTGGAAAGAAGTGTCACAAAAAGAGAAGTCAAGAAACATGGAGGAATACATGTGTTCTGAAGCAAAAGTGATTGAAAGCAAAACAAATGTGTATATATTTGCTAAATTGTGGATGAAATATACATCCTATGATGTGCATTAACTGGAGAAATAGTAATGTACCAGTGTTGAATAAAAATGAACGTCAAAATACACATTATATCACATAGGAATCTTCTTGCATTGATGTTAAACTGGGTCAGTTACTGTATAAATATTAGAATTTTATTTTGGTGTTATAATACAATTTATTTTAGCACTAGCATGCCACAGAATGTAGAAGAAAGAGCAATGGATTTTTAGTTATAACACTAATAATCTAGCATTTAATGATTATTTTGGGGAGTCTAGAATTTACATAAGGCTATGCAACATAATTTTTTGTATTTAACATTCATAAAATCTTGGAATTTTGGTAATATTTCTCCTTTTTTAATTTTTTCAGTTGTTGATAGACTTTCATTTTATTTATTCGTATGTGGTGCTGAGAATATAACCCACTGCCTCACACATGCTAGACAAGCATGTTAACACTGAGTCACAAACCCAGCCCCTCCACTTTTATCTTTTCATCAAACACTCCTCTCCCTCTTCTTTACTCACTTTCTTCCTCATTTTCCCCCTTCTCTCTCTTCCTTTTTCATTTTCCCTCCATAAGTATTTTTCTCTCATAGCATTACAAACAGTACTATGCTATGAAATTTACATTTAAAACTTTTTTTTATAGTCATTCTTTTTTCCTGAGAAAATTTAAAAATTATAACCACCTGATAAATATATTACAATACATTTATTATGCATATGTATCTATATTCATGCATATGTGTTATATATATATATATATATATATATATATACATATACATATATATTTAAAAGTACTTTGATTAGCCTGTTAGAAATAATATAGACCAAGTCTTTCTTAACTCTCAAGTCTTCCAGAATTAACATCTTACAGTGAAAATCAAATAAACATATTTAAGTAAACAGGTATCATTCTTATTTATCAATACTGATAATTTAAGGTTTTTATATCACATTTAGCTGTAATATGGTATATTAACTCTTTTGAATTAGAGAATTTTTTTTTTGAACAACCTATTATTTAAGGACCATATGCACTGACATTTTAAATGGCTTTCTTGTTGTTTCACTTTCTATCAATTGCATATTAATTGCCAAATACTTATTTTAGTAATTTTCATATTCATAATTGATATAAAGTCAATTGATTAATTCTTTTTGTAAGGAGTTACTAATTACAGTAGGGACAGTATTAATAATTCTAAATCTTTATAAAAATGGTACAAAAATATTTTCATGCAAAATTATGTATAATTGCATGCTCTAAATGTTTGATTGTTGATACATATAATAAAGAGCTTTTGATGAGTCTCTTCCCCAGTAAAACAGAAAATGCAAAGATATAGTTGGGTATGTATGTCCAAACAAACATATGGAAAAATACACATTATCATCTAGAAACTATTAAATAAAAGATGAAAAGAGCAATCCAACACATTGTACCAACTTGTCAGATGAGGTAGTATTCTAGAAGAATAGCCTAAGTCTAGACCTGGTCCATGTCAAAATATTCACAAAAAAATAAAATATGAAAAATATAGGAAATGCTATGAGTTTTTCTTGAAGGTAAGTGGATTATCCTTTAATCTCAATTATGTGCATTTTTAAAAGCCAGTTTTCTGGTAAAATAAATTTGTGATAGTTACAAGTACACAAAACAAAGTTTCTGCTTAGCAAAATGAATGCATCTCAACTCTTTTTTAGCTGATTTCTTCCCACTCAACTTTAAACCTTTATTTATTTATTTTTTATTGGTTGCTCAAAACATTACAAAGCTCATCCTATATCATCTTTCATACATTTGACTCACTTGGGTTATGAACTCCCAATTTTCCCCAAATACGAGTTGCAGAATCACATCGGTTACACATTCACATTTTTACATAATGTCATATTAGTGACTGTTGTATTCTGCTACATTTCCTATCCCCTACTATCCCCTACTATACCCCCTCCCATCCCCTCCCATCTTCTTTCTCTACCTCATCTGCTGTTGTTCACTTCTCTCCCTTGCCCCACCTTTCCCCAATTTTCCCTACCCCATTGTTTGAAGATGCTATCCTACTTCCATTGCATGCTTTTAGCCCCTTTTTCAAATATAAGAAAGTTGTAATTTTGAGGATTGGTTTCTGTGTCCTCTATTCTGTACCATTGTTCCACCTGCCTATTTTGTTACCAGTACCACGCTGTTTTTGTTACTATTGCTTTTAGTACAGTTTGAACTCTGGTATCACTATACCTCCAGATTCATATTTTCTGTTTAGAGTTGCTTTTGCTATTCTGGGTCTTTTGTTTTTCCATCTTCTAAGATCTTCTTCTCTCTCTCTCTTTAGGGTTCTGTAGTTTTCAGTATATAAAACTTTCACGTCTTTTGTTAGGTTGATTCCCGAGTATCTTATTTTATTTGAGGATATTGTGAATGGAGTGGTTTTCCTCATTTCCATTTCAGAAGTTGTGTTGCTGACATACAGGAATGCCTTTCATTTATGCGTGTTAATTTTATATTCTGCCACTTTGCTGAATTCATTTATTAACTCTAGACGTTTCATTGTAGACCCTTTGGGGTCTGTTAAATATATTTTCATGACATCTGCAAATAGCGATAATTTAAATACTTCTTTTCCTATTTTTATGCCTTTAATTTTTTTTGTCTGTCTAATTGTTCTGGCTAGTATTTCAAGAACTAAATTGAATAGAAGTGGTGATAGAGGGCATCCCTGTTTTGTTCCAGATTTTAGAGGGAATGCCTTCAGTTTTTCCACATTTAGGATGATGCTAGCCTGAGGTTTAGCATATATAGCTTTTACAATGTTGAGGTAAGTTCCTGTTATCCCTAGTTTTTCTAGTGTTTTGAACATAAAGTGATGCTGAACTTTGTCAAATGTTTTTTCTGCATCTATTGAGATGATCATATGGTTCTTGTCTTTATGTCTATTGATGTGGTGAATGGCATTTATTGATTTCCGTATATTGAACAAGCCTTGCATCCCAGGGATGAATCTTACTTGATCATGGTGCACAATTTTTTTGATATGCTTTTGTATTTGATTCGCCAGGATTTTATTGACAAGTTTTGCATGGAAGTTCATTAGAGATATTGGTCTGTAGTTTTCTTTCTTTGAAGTGTCTTTGTCTGGTTTCGGGATCAGGGTGATTTATCCTCATAGAATAAATTTGGAAAAGCTCCTTCTTTTTGTTTTTCTTGAAATAGCTTGAAAAATATTGGTATTAATTCTTCTTTAAAGGTTTTGTAGAACTCCGCTGTATACCCATCCGGTCCATGGCTTCTTTTGGTTGGTAGTTTTTGATGGCTTCTTTCATTTCTTCCTTTGTTATTGGTCTGTTTAAATTGCGTGTGTCTTCCTGACTCAATCTGGGCAGATCTTATGACTTAAAAAATTCATCGATATCTTCACTATCTTCTATTTTATTGGAATATAGTGTTTCAAAATACTTTCTAATTATCTTCTGTATTTCTGTAGTGTCTGTTGTGATATTGCCTGTTTCATCCCGTATGTTAGTAATTTGAGTTCTCTCTCTTCTTCTCTTCATTAGCATGGCTGTGGGCCTGTCAATCTTATTTATTTTTTCAAAGAACCAACTTTTAGTTTTATCAAATTTTTTAATTTTTTTTGTTTCAATTTTGTTGATTTCTGCTCTAAATTTAATTATTTCTTGTCTTCTACTACATTTGCTATTGTTTTGCTCTTCCTTTTCTAGGTTTTTGAGGTGTAGTGTGAGTTCATTTATTTGTTGATTTTTTTCTTTTTTTGAGGAAAGAACTCCAAGAAATGAACTTCCCTCTTAAACTGCTTTCATTGTGTCCCATCGATTCCGGTATGTTGTGTCTGTATTGTCATTTGTCTCTAAGAATTTTTTTTATCTCCTCCATTATATCTTCTGTAACCCATTGATCATTCAGTAGCATGTTGTTCATTTTCCAAATGATGTAGGATTTTTCCTTCCTTCTTTCATCATTGATTTCCAGTTTCATTCCATTATTATCAGATATAGTGCATGGTATAATCTCCATGCTTTTATATTTACTAAGAATTGCCCTATGGCATAATATATGGTCTATCTTTGAGTAGGATCCATGTGAAACTGAGAAGAACGTGTATCCACTTGATGATGGCTGATATATTCTATATATGTCGTTTAAGTCTAGGTTACAAATTGTGCTGTTGAGTTTGATAGTTTCTTTATTCAGTTCTTGTCTAGAGAATCTGTCTAATGCCGAGAGTGGTGTCTTGAAGTCACCCATAATTATTGTGTTGTAGTCTATTTGGCTATTGAACTTGAGGAGAGTTTGTTTTATGAACATTGCAGCTCCATTGCTTGGTGCATAAAAATTCATAATTGTTATGTCTTGTTGGTGGATGGTTTCTTTTAACAGAATATAGTGTCCTTCTTTATCCCTTTTGATTAACTTAGGTTTGAAGTTGATTTTATTCCACATGAGTATGGCCACTCCTTCTTGCTTCTGAGGGCCATGTGAGTGGTATGATTTTTCCCAACCTTTTACCTTCACCCTGTGTATGTCTTTTCCTATCATATGAGTCTCCTTAAGGCAGCATATTGTTGGATTTATTTTTTTTTGATCCAGGTTACTAGCCCATTCTCCTGATTGGTGAATTTAGGCCATTAACATTTAAGGTTACAATTGAAATATGATTTGTTCTTCCAATCATGTTTATTTATTTATTATGTTTTAGTTTGGCTAGTTTTTACTTTTTTGGTTATTTTCCTCCCCCTTTACTGAGATACCTCCTGCTGTTAGTTTTCGGCACTATTTATCAATTCCTCTTCTTGTAGTATTTTGCTCAAAATGCTTTGCAGTGCTGGTTTTCTGGCTGCGAATTCTTTTAGCTTTTGTTTATTGTGAAAGACTTTAATTTCGTTTTCAAATCTGAACCTTAATTTTGCTGGATACAGTATTCTTGGTTGGAATCCATTATTTTTCAGCATTTGAAATACATTGTTCAAGGATCTTCTCGCTTTCAAAGTCTGTGATGAAAAATCAGTCATTAACCTAATTGGTTTTCCCCTGAATGTAATCTGCCTCCTTTCTCTTATAGCGTTTAATATTCTCTCCTTGTTCTGTATGTTGGCTATCTTCATAATTATATGTCTTGGAGTTTGTCTATTATGATTTTGAATGTTTGGGGTCCTGTAGGCTTCCAGGATTTGACAATCTGATCCATCTTTCATCTCTGGGATGTTTTCTAGAATTATTTTATTTAATATGTTCTCCATTCCTTTGGTTTGAATCTCTATGCCTTCTTCTATCCCAATGACTCTCATTTTTTATGACATCCAATATCTCTTGAATAGATTGCTAGTGGGATTTAAGCCTCTTTTCTGTGTTGATTATATTCTTTTCAAGTTGATAAACTTTGTCTTCATTATCTGATATTCTGACTTCTGCTTGATCTAGTCTATTTGTAATATTCTCGTTTGAGTTTTTAATTTGGTTAATACTTTCCTGCATTTCTAATATTACTGTTTGATTTCTTTTAAGATCTCTATCTCCTGGTAAAGCTCGTTGTTTGCCATTTGAGTTTGTTTGTTTAATTCATTTTCAAAATATACTTTTATTGCTTGGACTTGCTGCCTCATGTCTTCTCTAATATTCCTTTCCATCTGAGTTAGGTATGCCTTAAGTTCTTTCCCTATCCCTGTTTCTGATGCTTCTAGGTCCTCCTGTAGAATTAAGTTGTCCTGCATTGTTTGTACTCCTTTCTTTCCCTTGTTTTTTCATGATGCTCATGTTACTTTCCAGCTCTATTTGATTGCTGTGTTTCTGTTTTATTCTATAGATTTGTTTCGGTGTTGTGTATCTCTGTTGTCTCTCCTTTGTGTTGGTAGACTATGCCTGCTAAAGTGGATTCCACTTGTAGGGAATTCCGAAGGCCGAGCTCCAGTGACGTCACCCCTCTGCTTTGGCGGGCCCAGGCTCCTTGCCGAAATGTTCGAATACGGGGATGGAACTGGACTGTCTCCAGTTGGTTTCAGCTCTAGGTCACTGGCGGGTGGGCAATCACTAGCCACCCAGTGGCGCAGTCGGTCTCCTGCGCGCCGGTGTTCTCCAGATGCCCAGTCACGCGGACAGCAGGTGGACTGTCACCTGCACTTCTGTGTTCTCCAGCTTCCCAGTCACAAGAGCCTGGCCTCTAGTCCCCTGGTTTCTCCTGCTAGTCCTGGTTTCTCCTGCTAGACTAGATTTCCCCTGAGTGATGCTTCTCTGCAGTTCAATCTGTATTCTGGGCCTGTCATTTGTTGGGTGTGGAGGGTGTCTATTGGAACCCAGACACTCTATTGTTTTGAGGATCAGTCAGACCGGATCTCCGGTTTCACATTTGGCTCGTTTTTCAGACCCAATTACCAGATCTCAGTGCTGAAAATCTTTCTTATAGGTTTTGGTGCACCCCCATTTTGCTGTAAGTTCTTAACAAGATAGTTTTTTGTGGTTCTATCTCGTTATTCACCTGTGCAGTGGCGCGTTACACTGGGTGTGATGCACTCTATTCGTGGCCATCAGGCAATGATGAAATATTATGCTTTGTATGCAGCATTTACTGAAATTAGTTTTCAGTATTAGGAAACAAATATGTATTTCAGGTGAATGAATAATCTGAATTTCTGAGAATAATCTTGTGAAAAGTTGATTATAAATCCACATACGTGAGTATGAATGATTTTAGGGAGTGTATAATAAGACACATATATTTCATATTTTGAAAAATCTGGAGAGTGATATATATATATATATATATATATATATATATATATATATATATACACAGAAACACACTCACAGACATTAAAAAGTAGCAATATATATGCCAATCGAAATTCAAAATGAAATATATATCCTTCACATATCCAAAAAAATACATTTTACTGAAAATGGATTTATGTATAATGTTGTTCAACTAGGAGGCTCACCCATAGGTTGAAATTTCAGTTCCAAAAGGGTTTAGGAGGAGTGATCTCTTCTCACAATTTGTATCTGCCAAGTCAGCCACCTCAGAAGAAAGTCTGTGTGATACCAGGTAGTATTCTATATGAGCATATAAAAATACATGTGCTGAATAGGTGACAGAGAAAGGGGAGAGGAATTCACATATTTGTTAACGTTAAAAACACATGGAGAAATATTTCAATAAACATTGACTATATTTATAACTCCAACCCCATATAATGCAAAAGGGAAGTCCAAGTATACACCATGCCTTCTCTGAACTGTTTGTATTTCCATTCTGTTAGGGTTACTATTCTCCATCATATTAGGATTAGTAGTCAGAGTCTAGTAGGTTATGGATTAGTGTCAGAGATTCAGTATTTCGAATAGAAAATAGGAAAATAAACCCATTGTGTTTGCAAATATGTGTGATACAAAAATCTTCCCACTCTCATTCAGAACAATGCCTTGACATTACCTTCTCCCATAATAAGACAAATTAGAGGAGAAGAGTTAGAAAATCTGTGAATACATATCTGGAATGGAATATTCTCGGTGTTCTCAAGCTTGGAGGTGGTAGAGGAGTTTCCAAAAGTAAGGGACAGGGTAAACACTCCACAAACATGGAGCTCTGCAGGCCTAAAGACATATTGAGAAACTGCCTCTGAGTTTGGGCACTTAAAATGTATGTTGTGGTCCGAAGCTTTAGCTTCCTCTATAGTGAGAGCATCAAAACTGGTCTGCATCTATGTGACCTGGGGGACATGGTATCTTATTTTCCAATGAACATGAGGCAGCAGTGCTGAATTCTCACTTTGTAGGTAAACTGTGGCAACTGGAGTCTAAGGGTCTCTCTGTGTGGACTGTGAAGCTAATTGATCATGCTCTACTTTTCTTAGTAGAGCACTGGGAGTTTGTTATTTGCTTCACAAATACAAGGAGTTCAACTTGGTCAGAGTGCTGGAGGGAGTTCTGTCACATGTGGTGCCTCAGGGTCTGCAGGAGAATGCACCAGTCAGGCTTCTATTTCACATAGATTGCCCCCTTGACCATAGCATCATGATTCTGAACATTGCCCTGAAACCTCTCCATATAACAAGATGCCTTTACATATAAGGGTCTGCTTGCTGCACCATGTCAGTTACAAGCCATTTGGAAGCCAATGGCAGATCTACATGGCCCCAACACAGATGTTTTATCACACACCTGCCCACCACTGTTCTAGGCCCACTACTCAGCAGGCTCCAACTTACTGGCATCTCTGTTCTACACCATTTTTAAGAAACGCAGTCAATCAAGGCACTGTCTGGTATACTCATGATCAGCAACTGGACATCAAAAAGTTCTCCAGTGCCACCTGCTCATGAAAATTTCAAAAATTCCATGGTATTTCTCTAGCCATTTTTCAAGGATGAAGTTGGAGGCACTATGATTTTCAATTCACTCAGGAACCATTAAATGTTGAGGAAGCTCATTTCAATGAAAGCTCTGGAGAACACTCACAGGCAAGGCTTCCCAAAGGGTCGCCAAAAGGTCACATGAAGCCAGGCCCATTGAGGTCTGCAATGTGAGATCATGTGTGTTTTGCCTCTCAACTATGGCTGCCAAGTCTTTCAGAATAAAATCATGTGATATTCTGGCTGAGATTCCTCGTGCCTTGTGGAAAGCCTTTCTGGGCAAAGATCTCAGTTTCAAAGGGCGACTGTCATTCATGGCCTCCTAAAATCCCAACACAACTCATGACAATAATTCTCTGAGGTCAGTTCCAGAACTCAGTTTCTAAGGGGAATCACACCAGAGTTCAAGACCAGGTGGAGCCAGTCATCTTTTTCAACCGCCACACAAACTTCCAAAATTAAAACCCAAACACTCCCACAAGGTCCTCATCTTCTTCCATATAGATACTCATTATAAACTCTGGCTGGAGGTTTCCATGAGGGATGCAGAACAAGATAGTGTCCAAAGTTAGCTCCCTTGCCCCTCATTTGCCTAAAGTCGGGATGGCCTGAACACCTTCCTGTGAACCTGGAGTGATCAAATAGTGTGCCGTTAATACTGCTCTGCTTCTCCAATTTGAGGACGACTGACTGTGGGGTTTAGATTCTTTATGTGAATTGGAAGCATGAGAAAATGCAAGCACCTTTGGGCTTGCCTCTCCTTGGCTTTGAAGAATGCATTTGACCCAAAGAATCCCTCTTCTCACTTGATGGAGGTCAGGAACCTTACAGAGGAAGGCAAGAGACTTCATCCGCAATGACTGATCTTTTGATCATTTTGGTTTTGGATGAACACATGGGATCCATCAGGTGCTGAGAATCTAACCACAGCCTCACACAGGGCCAAGAGGCTGTTTCAGACAAATCCATTTCCAAAGCAATTAAGCAAAGAGCTACAGGTGATGTCCATTCATTTCCATTTGAAAACTTTTTTCTTCAGGCTTCACAAAGAATTGGCCTGTGGTAAATACCTTCCTGATATTCAGGGCAACAGAACAATAGGTAAGCAAAAAGCCCAAATCAGGGTTTCTCCACTGAGACTTTCCTGGTCACACTAGCTACCCACTACATGGCCATATAACAGAGCTTTTAGGTGGTAAATATCTTGGACACAAAACCATGAAGCTATTCTGCAGAGTGTCCAGAATTCAGAAAGAAAACAGAAACTTATGAAGATATCAGGTGTTGCCCTTTGATAACAAAAGCCACAGTCCATTTATAAATTGGGCAAGATGAATGCTGGGAAGCTTTCTACTAGACAGGACACATCCTTTGATGCATTCTTATTTCTAATGTCTACAACCACGGACACAGTGGGATACACAGACATAGAAGCACTCGCATTGCAAAACGACTAACTAGAAACAGTCCACGCCAATCCAAACAAACAGTCTTTCCTACCTATTCTCAGAACATGAGACAAGACCATGAACATACACCCACACCCACAAAGGCACCACCTTTGCTCCAAGTAGTTCTGTGATTACCCAGAGTGTCCTCTGAATGGTGGGCCATACTATATTCCCCCCAAATGGCCTGTCCTGTCTCAAATCTGGTCTCCTTGGCCAATTCTGTGAAGTTGTCATTAGCCATGGGTGAGCCACTACCTGCTTTCTCAGGAAAGGCCCCTCTTCAGAGCTTTTCTGGCATTTGAACATCCTCACATCTGTAGGCACTAAGAAAGACTGACTCTGTCCTTGGTAAATTGAAGCAAGTGAGACCACTGGGCCTGGGACTGCGACTGGCTCTGGGTGCCATTCTTCCTGGATCCCAAGTTCAGAGAGTTCCATCACAAAGGAAGTGAGGTGAGGTCACTTCCTTCAGAAACTGAATGAGGTCACTGCTTTGGCAACAACTTTGTCCAAATAGTTACTTCTAAGGGCCCATGAGATGGAGGCTGTTCCTACTTCCTGTAACACTTTCAAAAGTTAGAATGGTATATCAACCATAGGCACCTGGGAACACCTCTTCACACAGGCCTGGTTTGGTCTATCTTCTCTACATTAAGTTGATAGAGGCTGATACAGACACATCCCTCATCCTCACCAGGTTGTTTGCCATGGAAGATGACTTTTGCTCTCTCGGGAACTTCACAGCTGCCTACATCTTCTCCAGGGATTATTTCTACATGGACCTTTGATGTTCTCAGCAGGTGGAAGATTCCCTACATTCCGGTATTTAAAGAGAAACTCTGTCCCTCCTCTTCTGTAAAATTAGATTGAGGTAACAGTGTATATTTAGGGTTAATAACATGTTCGATTTGGGTTAGGAATCTCTCTGCCGGATGAATAATGGTATTGGGAACCTGTGATATTTACAAGAATATATAGGTGAAATATAAGTATGAAAACAGAAATGTAGGTAAGATATGAAGCCAGAAGGGCATTGGGCCCTTGAGTGGGATACTTAGGTTTGAATTATGTTCTGCACATGTGTCTCAGATGAATTGATATAAAATGGCATAGGACCTTTTACCTTGAATGATTGATTGTTGAAGAGAACATCGAGTTAAAAAGTGATAGTCAGTAGGATTAGTAAGATAGTCAGTAGGTTTATAAAGAAGAGTGAGTATAGGATTTGGACCAAAAGTTCTTTAGCAATAGAGTTTCGGGTAGAGAGTGAATGTAAATGTCAGCATATGTGAAGTATGAGTCACAATGATGAACTAGGGAAAATATGTAGGAAAGCAGATATCAATAGAGATATTAGGAAATCAGGCAAAGTGTAAAGTGAGTGATAGAATTAGACATTTCCAACAGGCTTGAGGTTGAATATATAATCTTAGGAAGAAACAAATATGTAGTCATCAATAGGATTGACATTTGAGAGCATTAGGTAACCAGGACATGGTTGTTTTTGGTAATCCATGCTCACTTTCCATTTAGGCTTTAATACAATCATGAGTTTGACCTTTGCTTTTTGTGTCCAGAATATTACTGTGATAAAATGTATATATAGATAAGGTGACATCAGTATTTCTTCCACCATTTCTGGGAGCAATATTTTGAAGAGGTACAAATTAGTAATGGGGGGAAAAATAGGTGTACACTGTGTTTATGAATATAGAGATAATGCATTAATAGACCGTACAGTGAATAAATAACATAACTGGTTCCAACTTTAAATAATGGATTGAATTGAAATGTGAAAATATACAGGAAATTTTATATTGATATGCATACATTCATTCCAACCAGTTTTACATCTAATGGTAATATTAATGTTATAGTTTATCATGAAGAGTGTGTGAGTTTAGCTTCAAAATTGATTATGGAAATCGAAAATAATGTGTTTGGAAAGAAGTCTCATGAAAAGACCAGTCAAGTAACATGGAAGAATTCATGTGTTCTGAAGCAGGAAGTGAAACAAATTCTTATTAATTTGCTAAATTGTGGATGAAATATATGTCCTATGATGTGCAAAAACTGAAGAAATACAAATGTACCAGTGTTGAATTAAAATAAAGGTCAAAATAGACATTAAGTCCCATAGGAATCTACTTGCATTGATGTTAAACTGGGTCTGTTACTGTAGAAATATTAGGATTTGTAAGCACCATTGATTGAAGTTAGTTCTCATACTGGGAAACAAATATGTATTTCAGGTAGATGAATATTTCTGAGAATAATCTTGTGAAAAGTTGATTATAAATCCACATACATGAACATGAATGAATTGATGGAGTGTATATAAGAGACATATATTTCATATTTTATAAAATCTGGAGAGTGTGTGTGTGTGTGTGTGTGTATATATATATATATATATATATATATATATATATATATATATATATATATATACAGAAAAACACAAAAATACATTAAAAAGTATCAATATATATGCCAAACGTAATTTATCAGTAATATATATCATCCACAGATGAAAATATATTTATTTTACTGAACATGGATTTATGTATAAATTGTTCTACTGGGAAGCTCACCCATAGTTTTAATTTTCAGTTCCACCAGCGTTTACGAGATCTCTTCTCACAACTTGTTTCTGCCCAGTCAGCCAACTCAAAAAAATGTACGTGTGAGACCACGTAGGATTCTATATTTGCATATAAAAATACATGTGCTGAGTAGGCTACATAGAAAGGAAGACAGGAATTTACATATGTGTTAACATTAAAAACACATGGAGGACTATTTCAATTAAAAATTGAGTAGATTTAGAATACCTACCCTCTATCATGCAAAAAGGAAGTCCAACAATACACCATGCCTGCTGTAAACTGCTTGTATTTTCATTCTGTTTGGGTATTTTTCTCCATCATATTAGGATTAGTAGTCAGAGTCTAGTAGGGTATGAGTTAGTGTCAAGAATTCAGTATTTCAAATGGAAAATTGTAAAATGAATCAATGTGTATGCAAATGTGTGCTACACAAAAATTTTCCCACTCTCATTCAGAACAATGCCTTGACATTACCTTCACCCCAAGTAAGACACATTTAGAGGAGAAGAGTTAGACAATCTTTGAATACATATCTGAAATGAAAAATGTTCAGGAGTTCACAACCTTGGAGTTGGTAGAGGAGTTTCCAAAAGTAAGGGACAGTGTAAAATCTCCACAAACATGGAGATTTACCAGCCTAAAGACTTCTGGAGAAACTGCCTCTAGGTTGGGCACTTGAAATATATGTTGTTGTCAGGAGCTTTAGCTTCCTTTCTAGTGAGACAATCAAAGCTTGGTCTGCACATCTGTGACCTGGAGGACATGGTTTATAATTCTCCAATGAACATGAAGCAGCAGTGTTGATTTCTCTCTTTGTAGGTAAACTATGGCCACTGGGTCTAAGTGTCTCCCCATGTAGACTGCTAAGCCATTAGGTCATCCTCCACTTTTGAAAACGTTTCTTGATACTGCACTCGGAGTTTGGTATTTGCTTCATGAAATACAAGGAGTTAAACTGGGACAAAGGGCTGGAGGAAGTTCTTTCACGTGTGGTGGGTCAGGGTCTGCAGGAGAATGCACCAACAGGGCTTGTATACCACATAGGTTGCTCCCTTGACCATAGAAACCTGATTTTGAACATTGCCTTGAAACCTCTCTATATAACCAGATGTCTTTACATACAGGATCTGCTGGCTGCACCATGTCAGTCTCAAGCCATTTGGAAGCCAATGGCAGATCCACATGACCCCACCACAGATGTTTTATCACACACTTGCTCACCACCGCTCTGGGCCCATTACTCAACAGGCTTCAAATGACTGGCATCTCTTTTCTACACCATTTTCATGAAAACCAGTCAATCAACACACTGTCTGGTACACTCATGATCAGCAACTGGACATCCAAATGTTCTCCAGTGCCACCTGGTCAAGGAAATTTCAAAAATTTCATGGTATTTATCTAGCCAATTTTCAAGGATGAAGTTGGAGACACTGTGGGTTTCAATTCATTCAGAAATTATTTAATGGTGAGGAAGCTCATTTCAATGAAAGCTCTGGAGAACTCTCACAGGCAAGGCTTCCCAAAGAGTGGCCAAAAGGTCACATGAAGCCAGGCCCATTGAGGTCTACAATTGAGGTCCATGTGTGTTTTGACTATCAAATATGTCTGACAAGTTTTTCAGAATAAAATTGTGTGATATCCTCCTGAGATTCCCAGTGCTCTGTGGAAAGCGACACTGGGCCTAGATCTCAGTTTCCAAGCGTGACTCTCATGCGTGGCCTCCTAAATCCCAACACAATTCATGGCAATATTTCTCTGAGGTAAGTTCCAGAACTCAGTCTCTAAGGGGAATGACACCATAGTTCAAGCCCAGTTGGATCCAGTCATCTCTTCCAACCGCCACACGAATGACCACAATTAAAAACAAAACACTCCCACATGGCCCTCATCTTGTTAAATATAGACACTCATCATAAACTCTGGCTGGAGGTTTCCATGCGGGACGCATCCCAAGACAGTGTCCAAAATATTCTCCCTTGCCCCTCATTTGCCTAAAGTCAGGGTGGCCTGGACACCCTTCCTGTGAACCAGAAATGATCAAATAGGCCTGCCGTTAATACTGCTCTCCTTCTCCAATTTGAGCCCTATTGACTCTCAGGTATAGATTTTTTTATGTGATTTGGAGTCACGAGAAAACACAAGCACCTCTGCAGGACTTTGAAAAACTCATTTGACCAAAAGGATCCCTGTCTCACTTGATAGAGGTCAGGTACCTAACAGAGGAAGGCAAGAGACTCATCCACAATTACTGAATTTTTGCCATTATGGTTTTGATTGCACACATGGTATCTATCTTTAGATCCATCATGTGCTGAAAATTTAAGCCACAACCTCATACAGGGCTAGGAGGCTGATTCAAACACATCCCTTTCCAAAGCAAAGAACCACAAGTTATTCCCATTTATTTCCATTTTAAAACTGTTTTATTCAGGCTTCACAAAGGGGTGGCCTGAGGCAAAGACCTTCCTGACATTCAGGGCAACAGAACAATAGGTAAGCAAATGAACCAAAATATGGTTTCTTCACTGAGCGTTTACTGGTCACAATGATGTCTGAGTTTTCTAAGATGTTCCCATTTCCTATAGCTATCAAGTACATGGCCATGTCACAGAGCTTGGGGGTGGTATGTATCTTGGACACAAAACTATGAGGCTATTCTGGAGAGTGGCCAGAATTCAGGAAGAAAACAGGAACTTAGGAAGTTAGTAGGTGTTGCCCATCCATAAGGAAAGCCACAGTCCATTCATCAACTAGGCCTGATGAATGCTGGAAAGTTTTCCACTAGACAGGACACATACATTGATACATTCTCTTTTTGAATGTCTACAACCATGGACACAGTGGGATACACAGACATAGAAGCACTCGCCTAGTCGAACGACTTTCTAGAAACAGTCCACTCCAATCAAAACAACAGCCTTTCCTACCTATTCTCAGAACATGAGACAAAACCACAAACTCACACCCACACCCACAAAGGCACCTCCTTAACTCAAGTAGGTCTGTGACTATCCGGAGTGTCCTCTGAATAGTGGGCCATACTATGTTCCCCTAAAATGGCCTGTACTGTCTCAGATCTGGTCTCCTTGGCCAACTCTGTGAAGTTGTCAACAGCCAGCGGTGAACCACTACCTGCTTTCTCAGTAAAGGCCCCTCTTCAGAGCTCTTCAGGCATTTGGCAATCCTCATATCAGTAGGTACCAAGGAAGACTGACTCTGTCCTTGGTAAATCCAAACAAGTGAGACCACTGGGATTGGGACTTGGACTGGCTCTCGGTGCCTGACTTCCTGGATCCCAAATTCAGAGATTTCCATCACCAAGAAAGTGAGGTGAGGTCACTTCCTTCAGGAACTGAATGAGGTCACTGCCTTGGCAAGCACTTTGTCCTACCAGATTCATCCAAGGTTCCCATGAGATGGAGGCTGCCACTACTTCCTGTGACACTTTCACAAGTTAGAATGGTATATCAACCATAGGCACCTGGGAACAGCTCTCCACACAGGCATGGTTTGATCAATCTTCTCTACATTAAGAAAGGAGAGGCTGATTCAGACACATCCCTTAATACTGACCAGGTTGTTTGTCATGGAAGATGACTTTTGCTCTATTAGGTCCTTCATAGCTGCCTGCAACTTCTCCAGGGTATCATTTCTGCTTGTACCTTTGATGTTCTCAGCAGGTGGAAGAGCCCCTACATTACTGATTTGTAAGACAAACTCTCTCCCGGCTCTTCTGTACAGTTAGAGGGTACAGTGTATGGTTAGAGTAATAACAGGTTTGATTTAGGTTAGAAATCATACTGAGGAATGAACAATGGTATTGGGAACTCGCGATATTTACGAGAATATATAGGTGAAATATAAGTATGAAAACAGAAATCTAGATAAGATTTGAATCCAAGAAGGGCATTGGGCTGTTGATTGGGATACTTAGCTTTGAATTATATTCTGCACAGATGTCTCAGATAAATTGATATACAATGGCATAGGACCTTGTACCTTGGATGATTGATTGTCAAAGAGAATTTCCAGTCAAAAAGGGATAGTCGGTAGGATTAGGAAGATAGTTGGTAGGTATAGAAAAAAGAGTGAGTATAGGATTTCGAACAAAAGTTCTGTAGCAATAGGGTTTCGGATAGAGAGTGAATGTAAATTTCAGCACATGTAAAGAGTCAGTCACAATGATGAACTCAGGAAAATATGTATGAAAGCAGATATCAATGGAGACATTAGGAAATCATGAAATGCATAAAGTGAGGGTTAGTATTAGTCATTTTCAACAGGGTTGAGGTTGAATATATAATCTTAGAAAGCAACAAATATGTAGTCACCAATAGGATTGATTTGCGAGCATTAAGCAACCTGGACATGGATGTTTTTAGAAATCCATGCTCACTTTCCATTTAGGATTTGGTGAAAGGTTAATAAGATAGGTACTTGTCACTTCCTGTTTTTCTGTATGCTTAACAAAACACTGTTGAAACCTTGAGGACTGTTTGCTAATTTTTTTCCCAGAATGTGCTGTCCCCGACTGCCAAACAGAGAATGTACACCCTCACCTGTTTGCACGCAAACCGCCCACTCGCCCTGACCCATCAATAAGCTTCCCTCCCTGCCCTCTTCAAGGAAAGTATATAAGCTCTGCTTAAGCTGTTCTCATTGCTCTCTTCTCTATTCAAGTGAGCACTGAGCCCCAGATTGCTAGACTCCCAATAAACCCAGGGTAACTTTTGATGTGGAGGGGACCCCAGTAAACTTTGAAGTGGATACAGGGGCAGTATACTTAGTCCTTAAGGCCCCACTGGGCCCTCTATCAAATAAAAGCTCTCTAGTTCAAAGTGCTAACACCAGTAAATATGGGAATTAGACAACTAAGAAAACCATGGACATGAGGAAAGGAAAAATCCATCACTCCTTCCTAATAATCCCAGAATGCCTGGCCCCATTGATCGGCAGAGATCTGCTCACCGAGCTCCGGGCCAAAATGACTTTTAACCATGAAGGCCCCAAAATGATATTTCTAAATCCTTTAGTATAAACTCCTATATTCACGGCTTTAAATATGTCAGTAGAAGATGAACAGCAACTCTTCACAACCCCCAAGACTGATCAAACAGGCAAGCTACCCCAGAAATGGATAACAGATTACCCAGATGCCTGGAAAAAAACTGCTGGGTTAGGACTAGCCATGAAACAACCTCCAAAAACAGTGGAGTTCAAAACCTCAGCCTCCCCAATCAATGTCAAAAAATATCCTCTGAGCAAAAAAGCTAAAGATGGGATAAGGCCCCATATTCAGAAATATCTGGCCTTAGGGTCCTAAGGCCTTGTCAATCATCCTAAAACACTCCCCCGCTACCAGTATAAAAAGCCAGGAGCCGGGGACTATCCCCCATTAAAGACATAAGAGAGACCTACAACAGAGTGTAGGACATTCACCCCAGTGTACCTAATCCGTACAATCTGCTTATCACTCTGAACCCTGAGAGGAAATGGTATACTGTTCTGGACTTAAAAGATGCTTTCTTTTGCTTGCCTCTGCATAAATATAGTCAGTTGCTGTTTGCTTGCTAGTGGGTAGACCCAGAAACTGGAACGTGTGGTCAACTAACTTGGACTAGACTCCCCAAAATGGTTGAAAAACTCCCCCACTCTCTTTGATGAAGCCCTCCAAAGAGATCTCAACAGCTTCAGAACTACGCACCCCGAAGTCACCCAGCTTCAATACGTGGATGACCTGCTACTGGCACCCAACACCAAGAATATCTGTGAATCTGGGACCCAAGCAGTATTATGTGAGCTTCCTCAACTCGGGTATAGAGCTTCTTCCTAAAAGGCCCAAATTTGCCAGCAAGAAGTAATCTTCCTGGGCTATTCCTTTAGGGGCAGTAAACGATGGCTCACTGAGCCCAGAAATCAAACGGTTGTGCAGAAACCACCCCCATCTAACAGCAGACAACACAGAGAGTTTCTTGGGACTGCTGGGTTTTGCAGGTTAAGAATTCCTGTGTTTGGGTCCTTAACTTCTCATTTACACCCGCTGTTAAAGGGAGATGCCCAATTCTAATGGACCCCTGAGATCCAGCAAGTTTTTGATAACATCTAAGGACACTGACACTGTACTCCTCAACTTCACTGAGCAAAGCCTGAAATTTCAGAAAGCCCTACACTACGTTAAAAATGTACATCAGTTCGCTCACCTTGGTTCAAAGAAATTGCAGGCATTCCTGAAGGATCAAGAACAGAGTTTTCCACTAACCGACTCACAGTGAAAGGAAATAACTGAACAGGTAAAAAAAAGCCTGTCGGGTCTGTCAATAGGTTAATGCTTACACTTCCAAGCTTCCGGCAGGAAAGCACCTACGAGGAACCAGACCAGGACAATTCTGGGAAGTGGACTTTACTGAAATTAAGCCAGGAAGATATGGACTTAAATATCTCCTACTCTTTGTAGATATGTTTCAGGATGGATTAAAGCCTCCCCGCCCCCCCAAAAAAAAGGCGCAAATGGTGGTCAAGAAGATCCTGAAAGATATTTTTCCAAGGTACGGCCTGCCTAAGGTAATAGGGTCTGATAATGGACCAGCGTTCATGGCCCAGGTAACTCAGGGGTTAGCCAGGACCCTGGGGATTAATTGGAAGTTACATTGTGCTTATAGACCCCAGAGTTCAGGACAGGTAAAAAAATTAAATAGAACCATTAAAGAGACCTAAACGAAATTAAGCTTAAAGAGTAGCATAAAAGATTGGACTATGCTCCTGCCTTATGCACTATTTCATGCAAGAAATACTCCCTCTGTTTCTTTGTGTAACCTCACCCCCTATGACATTCTCTATGGGGCCCCATCTCCAGTAAGGGACCTAACCCTAACTCAAAGATCTAACGATCCCTTCCACACCACCTTGCTTGACAGACTTAAAGTTCTGGAAGGAACTCAGCAATACCTGTGGAAACAGCTGGCCACTGCCTACCAACCTGCTGAAGAGGGTACTCCACATCTATATCAAGTAAGAGACTTTGTCTACATAAGACAACATCAGGTGTCATCCCTGGAACCCGGCTGGACAGGACCATACCAGGTGCTACTTATAACACCTACAGTGGTAAAGTTAGACGGAATCACTTCCTGGTTCCTAATTCTCATCTCAAGCCTGTGCCCTGTCCAGAATCTGGCTGAAAAATGGAAAAGACTGGTAACATTTTCAAATTGTATATTCGCCATGTGAATAAGACTATAGACTCTCCAATTGGTCACCAGTAGTCCTAACCCTCATCAACCCGTTCAGCAGCGATGGCTGATCACAAATCCTACTAGACAAGAAGTATGGTCTATCGCACATACAGCCCACTTAGGGACGTGGTGGCCATCTCTCCACCAAGAAATTTGTCAGCTGGATATACGTCTTTCCTATTGGGAAATCCCTGATGAAGAGGATCCCCAAAAATTCCATTAAATACTTTCCATACAATAGATAATGGAAACAAACATTATGGATGTAGGGACACGCGAGCCAGATGCAGGTTGGCTAGCCTAGATTACTATGTTTGCCTGGCGGACTACCAAAGCCAAACACAGCCACGACTGTGTGGGGAAAAGCCAACTTCTTCTGTAAATAATGGGGATGTGAGGATACCGGGGCTACCTGGTGGAAGAAAAACTCCTCATCAAATTCAGTACACAGCATTGGCCATATTACCAGTTAGATAACAAAAACCGATGGCCACCAGAGGGGTCTCTAGATCCTCAAATTTTGCGTGACCTTTTCAACTTCGACAAGTGCTCAAAAGTGTGGAAGGAAATTCCCCTACGTGTAGGCCTTTTCCCTCCTATGCTCAAATCCTGAACTATGCTTCTCCAATAGATACTCACCCGCAGCCTTCTGCCCCAGACTCTCTGCTGTCACTCCCACATCAGCAACCTGATTTCTCAGCTCCAGTTACTAGATCAAAAACCCAAATTTCCGTCGGTTCTCAGACCATTGCCCCTTGCTGAGCTTGCAGGTACTGAGGTACCCTTCCACCCTCTCACTCCTCTCTCCTCCTGTCAGTGCCCACACCGGGTCCCACCAGGTCCTCTTACCAGCTAACCCAAAGCTCAAACCAGCTAAGGAGTGCCCTCAGACGCCTCTCAAAGATGTAATTAAAATGGCCTTTAAAGTTGCTTTGTCATCACTGAAAACAGGTTACTAAGAATTTAAAGTCCCTCACAGGCTTTTTGGGATACTCACTCCCGTCTTCCCCTCTGCTCTACCTGTTCTACTGCTCAAGTTTTGTTGCCAGGAAAATCCCAAACCCCTTTCCCATAATTCTTTTATATCTCTTTTTCCTCATCCTCAGATCCACGGAGCTGCTCTCATCCCCTGCCTTCCCTGTCTTCCCCTCTGTACCAGGCCCACAGAAAAGTCTTAAATGACCTTCTCCAGAAGTCTTCACCATGGCTGACTTTAAGCCTTTCAGCAACACAGTTCCTATAAAAGAGTTCAATGTAGATAAACTTCCTCTATTCATGTTGCTCTGTTCTACTTGGCCACTGGCTGGAAAAATCAGCACTCCTAAGCTAGACACCCCCTTAGTAGTTTTTAACAAAATATATGAAGAAGGCCTCTGGCCTAGAGCTGGGGCTTCATAGAGATGGCTACATTTCTAAGATATAGAAGTTACCAACTGGGCTCCATGGTAACAGCTGGCAGGGAGGAAAAGAAAAAAAAGAAGAAAAAAGCTCTCCCCCTCCCAGGTGTCCTTAAGAAGTTAACTTTCCCAGAACAGAGGAAAAAAAAACAGAAACAAAAACTGCTTTTTGTGAACTTCTGCAGACTGTGAACTTCTGAGCCCCTTCCCTTACATGCTGGGTACAAAATTCTGAAACAACCTAAACTTTGGGTTCAGGGATTAATTGATTACAACAGAAGCAATGCCCTCTAAATCCGGATGCAACCAAATAAGACTGTTTCCCTGTCTTCTGTGCTATCTTAGGTACCTTGCCTTGTCCATCTCTACAGCAGTACAATTCTATACACTTAAACATTGTTTATGTTTTCATAAAATGGTCAACAGATGTGATTAATTATGTAATGGTGCAGATGTTTTCCAGAGTGCTCTATCATGACGCAGGTACATTTAAATATCAAATAGGGGGGCAAACAACCCGGTTCTGCCAGGAACCTGTATCCCTCACTTTAGTCATCCTATTATGAATAGGAGTTGCTGCAGGGGTGGGCACAGGAACCACTGCCCTGGTCCATGGGACACAACAAATGACCCAATTAGAAGCAGTAATAGACCAAAACTTAAAGATATTAAAAACCTCCTTCACAGCTTTACACGAATCTTTAACCTCTCTCTCTGAAGTTATTTTACAGAACAGTCGAGGGTTGGACCGCCTCTTCATGAGAGAAGGGGCATTCGTCCTGCATTGAGGGAAGAATGTTGTTTTTATGCCGACCATACTGGAGTTGTAAAAGAATCTATGATTAAATTAAGAAGATGCCTTGAAGAGCATCAACAAGAGAGAGAGGCCCAAAAAAGGTGGTTTGAGTCTTGGTTCACAAAGCCCCCTCATTAACTACGTTTTCATCAGCCCTGGCCGGTCCATTAATAATCCTCATATTATTGGTAATTGTAGGACCCTGTTTGATCAACCGTGTAGTTTCCTTTCTCCATGCTCAAATTGGACAAGTTAAACTTATGGTAATCAGAAAACAATATACCACACTAGTAAACATAAAATGTGACACCCCCAATAATCATTTTTATGATTAAAAGTAACCAAATGAAGAAGTGGGGAATGAAAGGTTAATAAAATAGGTACTTGTCACTTCCAGTTTTTCGGTATGCTTAACAAAACACTGTTGATGTCTTGAGAACTGTTTGCTAATCTAGTTCCCTGAAAGTGCTGTACCCAACTGCAAAACTGCAGAATGTACTTCCTCACCCATTTGGACGCAAACCGCCCACTCGCCCTGACCCATCAATAAACTTTCCTATCTGCCCTCTCCAAGGAAAGTATATAAGCTCTGCTTAAGCTGTTCTCAGGGCTCTGTGCTCTATTCAAGGGAGCTCTGACCCCAGCATGCTGGACCCCCATAAATCCTTTGCTGTTGCATGAGACAGTCTCTGGTAGTCTCTTCCTTCGACACTCGCCTGACCTTTACATTGGTAAAATAATAAGTGTCATCTTTGCTTTTTGTGTCCAGAATATTACTGTGATAAAATGTATAGGTAGATAAGGTGACGTGAGTATTTCTTCCACCATTTCTGGGAGCAATATTTTGAAGATGTATAAATTAGTATTGGAGGTACAAATAGGTATATCCTGTGACTCTGAATATAGAGATAATGCATGAATAGACCATAATGTGAATAAATAATATAATGGGTTCCAAATTTAAATAATGGATTCCATTGATATCTGAAAATATACAGGAAATCTTATATTGATATACATACATTCATTTCAACCACTAATACATCTAATGGTAATATTAGGATTATGGTTTATCATGAAGAGTGTGTGAGTTTTGCTTCAAAAGTGATCATGGAAATTAAAAATAATGTGTTTGGAAAGAAGTCTCATGAAAAGCCCAGTCAAGAAACCTAGAGGAATTTATGTGTTCTGAAGCAGGAAGTGATGAAAGTGAAACAACTGCCTATAAGTTTGCTAACTTGTGGATGGAATATATATTCTATCATGTGCATAAATTGAAGAAATAGTATTGTACCAGTGCTGAATAAAACTGACCTTCAAAATACACATCATGTCCCACTGGAATCTACTTGCATTGATGTTAAACTGGGTCAGTTACTGTAGAAATAATAGTATTTGTATGCAAAATAAACTGAAGTTAGTTTTAAGTACTGGAAACAAATATGTATTTCAGGTGGATGAATATTTCTGTGAAAAATCTTGTGAAAAGTTGATTATAAATCCATATACATGAACATGAATGAATTTAGAGAGTGTATATAAGACACATATATTTCTGGAGAGTATATATATATATATATATATATATATATATATATATATATATATATACACACACACACACACACATACACGCACACACACAAAATGCACACACACACACACACAGACATTAAATTAGCAATATATATGCCAATCGAAATTTATCATGATATATATATCATCCACAGATGCAAAAATATTTCTTTAATTGAACATGGATTTATGTATAATGTTGTTCAACTAGGAAGCTCACCTATAGGTTGAATTTTCAGTTCCAACAGCGTTTAAGAGGAGTGATCACTTCTCACAAATTGTATTTGCCAAATCAGCCACCTCACAAAAATGTACATGTGATACCAGGTATGATTCTATATGTGCATTTAAAAGTACATGTGCTAAATAGGATACAGAGAAAGGGAGACAGGAATTCCCATATTTGTTAACCTTAAAAACACATGGAGAACTATTTAAATTAAATATTGACTAGATTTATAACACCTACCATTAATCATGCAAAATACAACTACAACTATACACTATGATTTCTCCTAACTGCTTGTATTCCTATTCTGTTTGTGTTATTTTTCTCCATCATATTAGGAGTAGTAGTCAGAGTCTAGTAGGGTATGGGTTCATGTCAGAGATTCAGTATTTTGAATGGAAAATTGTAAAATGAATGCAATGTGTATGTAAATATGTGCTACAAAAAAATGTTCACACTCTCATCCAGAACATTGCCTTGACATTGCCTTTGTTCCGAGTAAGACACAATTAGAGGAGAAAAGTTAGAAAATCTGTGAATATATATCAGGAATGAAAAATGCTCAGGAGTTCACAACCTCCGAGGTGGTAGAGGAGTTTTCAAAAGTAAGGGACAGGGTAAACATTTCTCAAACATGGAGCTCTGCTGGTGTAAAGACTTCTTGAGAAACTTCCTCTGAGGTTGGGCACTTAAAAATATATGTTGTTGTTAGGAGCTTTAGCTTCCTTTGTTGGGAGACCATCAAATCTGGGTGTGCAACAATGTGACCTGGAGGATATTGTTTCTAATTTTCCAATGAACATGAGGCAGCCATGCTGAATACTCTCTTTGTAGTTTAACTATGGTCACTGGGTTGTAAGTGTCTCCACGTGTGGACTGTGAAGCCATTTGGTCATTCTCCAATTTTCGTGGTGTTTCTCACAGGTGCACTGGGAGTTTGGTATTTGCTTCATGAAATACAAGGAGCTAAACTGGGACACAGTGCTGGAGAGAGTTCTGTCCCGTGTGGAGGGTCACGGTCTGCATGAGAATGCACCAACCAGGATTCAATTCCACATAAGTTGCCCCCATTTCCATAGCAACCTGATTCTGAACATTGCCCTGAAACCTCTCTATATAAAAAACACCTTTGCATAGAAGGGTCTGCTGGCTGTACCATGTCAGTCACAAGCCTTTGGGAAGCCAATGGCAGATCCACATGTCACCACCACACATGTTTTATCACACACCTTCACACCACTGCTCTAGGCCCACTAATGAGCAGGATCCAACTTACTGGCATCACTGTTCTACACAAATTTCATGAAATCCAGTAAATCAAGGCACTGTCTGGTACACTCATCATCAGCAACAGGACATCCAAAAGTTCTCCAGTGCCACCTGGTCATGGGAATTTCAAAAATTTCATGGTATTTATCAAGCCATTTGTCAAGGATGAAGTTGGAGGCTCTGGGGGTTTCAATTCATTCAGGAACCATTAAATGTTGAGGAAGCTCATTTCAATGAAAGCTCTAGAGAACACTCACAGGCAAGGCTTCCCAAAGAGTAGCCAAAAGGTCACATGAAGCCAGGCCCATTGAGGTCTACAATGTGAGGTCCATGCGTGTTTTGACTCAACTGTGGCTGCAAAGTCTTTCAGAATAAAATCATGTGATATCCTGGCTGAGATTCCCAGTGCTCTGTGGAAAGCCACTCTGGGTCTAGATCTCAGGTTCCAAGGGCAACTCTCATGCATGGCCTAGTAAAATTCAAACACAATTGATGACAATGCTTCTCTGAGGTCAGTTCCAGAACTCAGACTCTAAGGGGAATCACACCAGAGTTAAAGCCCAGGTAAACCCAGGCATCTCTTCCAACTGCCACACAACTTACCACAATTCAAAACAAAATTCTCCCACATGGCCCTTATCTTCTTCCATGTAGACCCTCATCATAACCTCTGGATGGAGTTTTCCATGAGGGGCACAGACCAAGACAATGTCCAAAATAACCTACCTTTCCCCCGATTTGCCTAAAATCAGTGTGGCCTGGAAACCCTGACTGTGAACGAGGAGTGATCAAATAGGTCTGCCATTAATACTCCTTGGCTTCTCCAATTTGAGGCCTACTGACTGTGGGGTTTAGATTCTTTATGTGGATTGGAGTAATGAGAACACCCAAGCACGTATGGGCTAGCCTCTGCAGGGCTTTGAATAACTCACTTGACCCAAAGGATCCCTATTCTCACTTGATAGATGTCAGGAACCTTTGAAAGGAAGGCGAGAGTCTTCATCCACAATGACAGCTCTTTTGGCTATTTTGGTTCTGTATGCATCCATGGGATCTTTCTTTAGATCCATCAGGTGCTGAGAATCTAAGCCACAGCCTCACACAGGGCCAAGAGGCTGATTCAGACACATCCCTTTCCAAAGCAATTAAGCAAAGAGCCCTAGGTGATGCCCATTCATTTCCATTTGAAAACTGTTTTCTTCAGGCTTCACAAATTGGTGTCCTGAGGCAAAGAACTTCGTGACATTCATAGCAACAGAATAATAGGTAAGCAAAAGGCCCAAAGCAGGGTTTCTCCACTGAGATTTAGTGGTCACACATATATCTGATTTTTCTGAGATGCTCACAATTCACTTGAGCTATCCAGTACATGGCCATGTCACAGAGCTTGGAGGTGGTACATACCTTAGAGACAAAACCATGAGACTATTCTGGAGAGGGGCCAGAATTCTGGAAGAAAACTGTAACTTAGGAAGATTGCAGGTGTTACCCATTGATAAGGCAATCTGAACTCCATTCATAAATTGGGCAGGATGAATTCTGGGAAGCTTTCTACTAGACAGGACACATCCATTGATGCATTCTTTTTTTCTAATGAGTACAACCACGGACACAGTGAGGTAAACAGACATAGAAACACTCGCCTTGTCAAATGACTTACAATAAACAGTTCATTCCACAGCACATAAAGCGCCTTGCCTACCTATTCTCAGAAAATGAGACAAAACCACAAACCAACACCCACAAAGGCAGCTCCTTCCCCCAAGAAGGTCTGTTACTATCTGGAGTGTCCTCTGACTGGTGGGCCATATTATTTTCCCCCTAAATGGCCTGAAATGTCTCAGATCTGGTCTCCTTGGCCAACTCTGTGAAGGTGTCAGGACCCAGAGGTGAGCCACTACCTTCTTTCTCAGGAAAGGCCCCTCTTCAGAGCTTTACTGGCATTTTGCAATCCTCACATCAATACGTACCAAGAAAGACTTACTCTGTCCTTGGTAAATCCAAACAAGTGAGACCACTGGGACTGGGACTGGGACTGACTCTGGGTGCCTGGCTTCATAAATCTCAAGTTCTGAGATTTCCTTCACTAAGGAAGTGATGTGAGGTCACTTCCTTCAGGAACTGAATGAGGTCACTGCCTTGGCAACCACTTTGTCCAACCAGTGGCTTCCAAGTCTCACATGAAAAGGAGGCTGTCCCTAATTCCTGTGACACTTTCACAAGTTAGAATCTTATATCAACCATAGGCACCCGGGAACAGCTACCCACACAGGCCTGGTTTGGTCCATCTTCTCTACATTAAGAATAGAGAGGCTGATTCAGACAGAAACCTTCATCCTGACCAGGTTGTTTGCCATTGAACATGACTTTTGCTCTCTCAGGTCCTTCATAGCTGCGTATATATTCTCCAGTGATCATTTCAGCATGGAACTTTGAGGGTCTCAGTAGGTGGAAGACCCCCTACATTTCTTTACTGTAAGACCAACTCTGTCCCTTCCCTCTGTAAATTTAGATTGAGGGAACAGTGTATGGTTAGGGTTAACAACATGTTTTATTTGTGTTAGGAATCATTCTGCTGGATGAATAATGGTATTGGGAACCTGAAATATTTATAAGAATATGTATTTGAAATATAAGTATGAAAAGAGAAATCTAGGTAAGATTTGAAGCCAGGAAGGGCATTGGGCCCTTGATTATGATATTTAGCTTTGAATTACATTCTGCAATGTGGTCGCAGGTAAATCTACATACAATGAAATAAAACCTAGTACCTCAGATGCCTGAATGTCGAAGAGAACATCCAGTCAAAAAGGGATAGTCAGTAGGATTAGGAAAATAGTAGGTTTAGGTTGAAGAGTGAGTCTTTGAGTTGGAAATATAGTTCTTTAGTAATAGGGTTTCGTTTAGAGAGTGAATGAAAATATCAGCACATATGAAGAGTCAGTCACAATGATGAACTGGGGAAAATATGTAGGAAAGCAGATATAAAATAGAGACATTAGGAAATCAGGCAAAGTATAAAGTGAGTAACAGGATTAGACATTTTCAACAGGGTTGAGGTTGAATATATGATATTAGAAGAAACAAATATGTAGTCACCAATAGGATTGAAATTTGAGAGCATTAGGCGACCTGGACATGGATGGTTTTAGTAATATATATTCACGTTCAATTTAGGTTTTGGTACAATCATAAGTGTTACCTTTACATTTGTGTCCAGAATATTACTGTGATAAAAATGTATATGTAGATCAGGTGATATGAGTATTTCTTCCACCATTATGGGGAGCAATATTTTTACAACCTATAAATTAGTATTGGGGAAAAAAATATGTGTACCCTGTTTTGATGAATATAGAGATGATGAATGAATAGACCAAACTGTGAATAAATAATATAACTGGACCCAACATTAG
Source organism: Callospermophilus lateralis (assembly GCF_048772815.1). Taxonomy (NCBI): domain Eukaryota; kingdom Metazoa; phylum Chordata; class Mammalia; order Rodentia; family Sciuridae; genus Callospermophilus; species Callospermophilus lateralis. The sequence continues at coordinate 3,472,517 of NW_027517127.1, forward strand.
AAATTGGAATTGGAATAAATTGATATCTGAAAATATACAGGAAATCTTATATTGATATTGGCATACATACATTCATTACAACCAGTTGTACATCTAATGGTAATATTAGTGTTACGGTTGATCATGAAGAGTGTGTGAGTTTTGCTTCAAAATTGATTATGCAAATCGAAAATAATGTGTTTGCAAAGAAGTCTCATGAAAGACCAGTCAAGAAACATGGAGGAATACATGTGTTCTGAAGCAGGAAGTGATTGAAAGTGAATCAAAAGTTTTAAATTTTGAAATTTTGGATGAAACATTTATCCTATGATGTGCATAAACTGAAGAAATAGTACTGTACCAGTGTTGAATAAAAATGAATGTCAAAATACACATCATGTCCCATAGGAATCTACTTGCATTGATATTAACCTGGGTAAGTTACTGCAGAAATATTAGGATTTGTATGCACCTTTCATTGAAGTTAGTTTTCAGTACTAGTAAACAAATATGTGTTTCAGGGGGATGAATATTTCTGAGAATAATCTTGTAAAAATTTGATTATAAATCGACATACATGAATATGAATGTATTTAGGGAGTGTATAATAAGACACATATATTTTATATTTTAAAAAATCTGGAGATTGTATATATATATATATATATATATATATATATATATATATATATACACACACACACACAAACACAAAACACACACAGACATTAAAGAGTAGCAGTATATATGCCAATCGAAATTCATGGTGAAATATATATCGTCTACTGATCCAAAAATATTAATTTTACTGAACATGGATTTATGAATAATGTTGTTCAACTAGGAAGATCACCCATAGGTTGAATTTTAAGATCCAACAGCATTTACGAGGAGTTATCTCTTCTCATAATTTTTATCTGCCACGTCAGCCTCCAAACAAGTATGTACATGTGATACCAGCTAGGATTCTATATGTGCATATAAAAATACATTGGCTGAATAGGCTACAGAGAAAGGGAGATAGAAATTCACATATTTGTTAACTTTAAAAACACATGGAGAACTATTTCAATTAAAAATTATCTAGATTTATAACACCTACCCTACATAATGCAAAAGGCAAGTCCAACTATACACCATGCCTTCTCTGTACTGCTTGTATTTCTATTCTGTTTGGGTTATTTTTCTCCATCATATTAGGATTAGTAGTCAGAGTCTAGTAGGGTATGGGTTCGTGTCAGGGATTCAGTATTTTTAATGGGAAATTGGAAAATGAATCCAATGTGTATGCAAATATGTGCTACACAAAAATCTTCCCACTCTCATCCACAACAATGCCTTGACATTACCTTCAACCCAGGTAAGACACAATTAGAGGAGAAGAGTTAGAAAATCTGTGAATGCAAATCTGGAATGGAATATGCTCAGGAGTTCACAACCTTGAAGGTGGTAGAGCAGTTTCCAAAAGTAAGGGACATGGTAAACACTCCACAAACATTGAGCTCTGCTGGCCTAAAGACTTCTTGAGAAACTGCCTCTGAAGCTGGGCACTTGAAATATATGTTGTATTAAGGAGTTTTAGCTTCTTTTGTAGTGAGACCATCAAAGCTGGGTCTGCATCTATATGACCTGGAGAACATGGATTCTTATTTTCAAATGAACCTGAGGCAGCAGTGCTGAATTCTCTCTTTGTAGGTAAAGTGTGGCCACTGGATGCTAAGTTTCACCCCGTGTGGACTGTGAAGCCATTTGGTCCTCCTCAAATTTTTGTGGTGGTTCTTGCTGCTGCACTGGGGCTTTTGGTTCTTGCTGCTGCACTGGGCTTTTTGAACAACAAGTTCAACTGGGACACAGTGCTAGAGGGAGTTCTGTCACGTGTGGTGGGTTAGGGTCTGCAGGAGAATGAAACAACCAGGCTTCTTTCTCACATAGCTTGCACCCTTGACCATATCAACCTGATTCTGATCATTACCTTGAAAGCTCTCCAAATAAAAAGATGCCTTTACAAATAAGGGTCTGCTGGCTGCACCATGTCAGTCACAAGCCATTTGGAAGCAAATGGGGTAATCACATGGACCCACCACAGATGTTTTATCACACACGTGGCTACCACTGCTCTAGGCCCACTACTCAGCAGGCTCCAACTTACTACCATCTCTGTTCTACATTATTTTTATAAATTCCAGTCAATCAAGGCACTCTCTGGTACACTCATGATCAGCAGCAGGACATCCAAAGATACTCCAGTGCCACCTGGTCATGGGAATTTCAAAAATTTCAAAGTATTTATCTAGCCATTTTTCAAGGATGTAGTTGGGAGGCACTGTGGCTTTCAAGAACCATTAAATGTTGAGGAAGCTCATTTCAGTGAAACTCTGGAGAACTTCATAGGCAACGCTTCCCATAGAGTGGCCAAAAGGTTACATGAAGCCAGGCCTATTGAGGTCTACAATGTGAGTTCCATGTGTGTTTTGACTCTCAAGTATGGCTGCCAAGTCTTTAAGAATAAAATCATGGGATAATTTGGCTGAGATTCCCAGTGCTCTGTGGAAAGCCACCCTGGACCTTGATCTAAGTTTATAAGGGCGACTCTCATGCATGGCTTCCTAAAATCCCAACTCGATTCATGGCAATACTTCTCTGAGGTCACTTCCAGAACTCAGTCTCTAAGGGGATTCACACCAGAGTTCAAACCCAGGTGGACCCAGTCATCTCTTCCAACTGCCACACAAATGACCACAATTAAAACCAAAATAGTCCCACATGGCTCTCATCTTCTTCCATATAGACACTCATCATAACCTCTAGCTGGAGGTTTCTATGAGGAGCGCAGGATAAGACAGTGTCCAAAATACGCACTCTTGCTCGTCATTTCCATAAAGTCAGAGTGGCCTGGACACCCCTTCTGTGAACTAGAAGTGATCAAAAAGGCCTACCATTAATACTGCTCAGCTTCTCCAATTTGAGGCCTACTGACTGTGGGGTTTAGATTCTTTATGTGCATTGGGGTCATGAGAAAACCCAAGCACCTATTGGCTAGCCTCCGCAGGGCTTTGAAGAAGTCATTTGACCCAAAGGATTCCTATTCTCACTTGATAGAGGTCAGGAACCTTACAGAGGAAGGCAAGAGATTTTATCCACAATGACTGCTCTTTTGGCCATTTTGGTTTTGGATGCACACATGGCATCTTTCTTTAGATCCATCAGGTGCTGAGAATACAAGCCACAGCCTCACACACAGCCAACAGACTGGCTCAGACACATCCCTTTCAAAAGCAATTACTCAAAGAGAGACAGGTGATGCTCATTCATTTCCATTAGAAAACTGTTTTATTCAGGTTTCACAAAGTGGTGCCTTATGCAAAGACCTTCCTGACATTCAGTGCTACAGAACAATAGGTAAGCAAAGGCCCAAAGCAGGGATTCTCCACTGAGACTTTCATGATCACACAGATATCTGAGTTTCCTGAGATTCTCGCCATTCCCTTCAGCTATCCAGTACACGGCCATGTCACAGAGCTTTGAGGTACGACATATCTTGGTCACAAAACCATGAGTCTATTCTGGAGAGTGGCCAGAATTCAAGAAGAAAACAGAAACTTAGGAAGACAGCAGGTCTTGCCCATCAATAAGGCAAGCCTCCGTCCTTTCATAAATTGGGCAGGATGAATATGGGGAAGCTTTCTCCTAGACAGGACACATCCATTGATGCATTTTCTTTTGTAATGTCTACAACCATGGACACAGTTGGATACACAGACATAGAAACACTTGCTTTGTCAAATGACTTACTAGAAACAGTCCATTCTAAACCAAAGAAACCGCCTTTCCTACCTATTCTCAGAGCATGAGACAAAACCACATACACACACTCATTCCCACAAAGGCACCTTTTTCCCCCAAGAGGGTCTGTGACTATCAAGAGTGTCCTCTGCCTTGTGGGCCATACTATGTTCCCCCGAAATGGCTTCTCTATTCTCAAATCTGGACTCCTTGGCCCACTCTGTGAAGTTGTCAGGAGCCAGCGGTGAGCCAATACCTGCTTTCTCAGGAAAGACCCCAATTCAGATCTTTCCTGGCATTTGGCCATCCTCACAACTGTAGATACCAAAAAAGATTGACTCTCTCCTTGGTAAATCCAAAAAGTGAGACTTCTGTGACTGTTATTGGGCCTGACTCTGGCTGCCTGTTTTCAGGGATCCCAAGTTCAGAGAGTTCCATCACCAAGAAAGTGAGGTAGGTCACTTCCTTCATGAAGTGAATGAGCTCACAGCCTTGGCAACCACTTTGTCCTAACAGTTGCTTCCAAGGGTCCCATGAGATGGAGGCTGCCCCTACTTCCTGTGACACTTTCACAAGTTAGAATGGTATATCAACCATTGGTACCGGGGAAAAGATCTCCACACAGGCCTGGTTTGGTCCATTTGCTCTATATTAAAAAGAGAGAGGCTTATTCAGACACATCCCTTCATAGTGACCAGGTTGTTTTCCATGGAAGCTAACTTTTGCTCTCTCAGGTCCTTCATAGCAGTCTACATCTTCTTCAGGGATCATTTCTGCATGGATCTTTGATATTCTTAGCAGGTGGAAGATCCCCAACATTCCTCTTTTGTAAGACCAACTCTGTCCCTGCACTGCTCTAAAGTTAGATTGAGGGAACAGTGTATGGTTAGGGTTAATAATATGTTCAATTTTGGTTAGCAATCATTCTGCTGGATGAATAATGGTATTGGAAACCTGTGATATTTACAAGAATATATAGGTAAAATATAACAGAAATCTAGGGAAGATTTGAAGCCAAGTAGGGCATTGGGCCCTTGAGTGGGATACTTAGCTTTGAATTATATTCTGCACAGATGTCTCAGATAAGTCAATATACAATGAAATTGGATCTTGTACCTCGGATGATTGAATAACAAACAGAACATCTAGTCATAAAGGAATAGTCCGTAGGATTACCAAGGTAGTCAGCAGGTTTATAAAGAAGAGTGAGTATAGGATTTGGACCAAAAGTTCTTTACAAATAGGGTTTCGGGTAGAGAGTGAATGTAAATGTCAGCACATGTGAAGAGTCAGTCACAATGATGAACAGGGGAAAATATGTAGGAAAGCAGACATAAATAGAGACATTAGGAAATCAGCAAAAGTATAAAGTGTGTAATTGGTTTAGACATTTTCAACAGGGTTGAGTTTGAATATATAATCTTAGGAAGAAACAAATATGTTGTCACAAATAGGATTGAATTCGAGAGCATTAGGTAACCAGGACTTGGATGTTTTTTTGTAATCCATGTTCACTTTCCATTTAGGCTTTTTTAAAATCATAAGTGTGACCATTGCATTTTGTGTCCAGAATATTATTGTGATAAAATGTATGTGTAGATCAGGTGACATGAATATTTCTTCCACCGTTTCTGGAGCAATGTTTTGTAGAAGTATAATTTAGTATTTGGGGTACAAATAGGTGTACCCTGTGTCTATGAATATGCAGATTATGCATGAATAGACCATACTGTGTATAAATAATATAACTGGTTCCACTTTAAATAATGGATTGAATTGATATCTGAAAATATAAAAGAAATCTCATATTGATATGCAATCATTCATTCCAACCACTTATACATCTAATGGTAATATTAGGGTTATATTTTATCCTGAAAAGTGTGTGAGTTTTGCTTCAAACGTGATTATGGAAATCAAAAATAATGTGTTTGGAAAGAAGTATCATGAAAAGAATAGTCAAGAAACCTGGAGGAATTCATGTGTTCTGAAGCAGGAAGTGATTGAACGTGAAACACATGCATATAAATTTGCGAAATTTGAATGAAATATATACAGTATGATGTGCATAAGCTGCAGAAATAGTAATGTAGCAGTGTTGAATAAAAATGAACATCAAAATACACATCATGTCCCCTAGGAATCTACTTGCATTGATATTAATCTGGGTCAGTTACTGTAGAAATATTAGGATTTTTATGCACCATTTACTGAAGTTAGTTTTCAGTACTAGGAAACAAATATGTATTTCAGGTGGATGAATATTTCTGAGAATAATCTTGTGGAAACTTGATTTTAAATCCATATAAATCGCAAAACATTATAAACAAAAAACACACACAGACATTAAAATGTAGCATAGTATATGCCAATTGAAATTCATCTTGAAATATATATCATCCACTGATCCAAAACTATTTGTTTAATGAACTTGGATTCATGAATAATGTTGTTCAACTAAGAAGCTCCCCCATAGTTTGAATTTTCTGTTCCAACAGTGTTTAGGAGGAGTGATCTCCTAAATGTGTATGCAAATATGTGCTACACAAAAATATTTCCACTCTCATCCAGAACAATGACTTGATATTACCTTCGCCCCAAGAAAGACACAATTGGAATAGAAGAGTTAGAAATTCTGTGAATACATATCTGGAATTAAAATGCTCCGGAGTTCACAACATTGGAGTTTGCAGAGGAGGTTCCAAAAGTAAGGGAGAGGCTTGATAGACCCAACCTGATTTTTTATTAAAATTGGGAACCATCTTGCCACAAAACCGTGAAAAGATAATTTTGGCTTTACTCTAAATTACTGCAAATTCTGAACCTGCTTGGAACGCCTGCCCGTGCCTTGAACTCATCCACACCTGGCTCTCTGACCAGATAACAGTACTTTCTGAAACTTTAGTGACACCTCATAAATATTGGCCTTCCCTGGCCAGACAACAACCCTCCCTGAGGCTCTAATGGTCCTCATTATTTCTGATATTGGGGCCAGCAAAAAAAAAAAATGTGAACTACCATTAGTGTGATGCTTTCAAAGTTTTGTTATCTGTAACCACCCGTTTGTGTAACTTTCTGGGCTATATAGCTGGGCTGTAGGAAAGGTGGGGTTGCTGTCTTGTTCCCGCCATTTTGGGAAGGAGAGGCAGCCCAGCCTGTTGAAATAATAAGCTTGCCTTAATTTGATTTTAATTGGAGTCAGTGGTCTTTTCTTGCATACTAGTCCAAAATTTTGGAGTTCCCCAGTGAGATGACCCTGCCCGAGCAGATCACAAAACCAGACTGCTGAAAATTCTGAAGCTGGCCTTCCCTCCAGGGCACTGGGCTGGAGAACCACTCTAGGGGGTGCACAACTTGAGATGTTCCAAGGCCTTGGAGTGAGCCGTCAGTCTGGGGAGCACTGCAGTGAACCACCACACTAAAACTATTATCAAGCCCCTGGTGGAGGAGGCCTCCATAGGTAAGTGGCGCCTTTATAACATCTGATATCTGGTTAAGGGAGATCTCTTCTGATGACAGAGAGGTGGCCTGGGGAGGCTCACATACACTCCTGTCCAGGACAGTAATGAGAATCATGCTGTCCTCTGTTCTGTTCTGTAGGGAATTCCTCTGGAAGGGTAGAGAGGTGCCGATGGGCACACACACGCTCCTACCCTGGAGCTTTAGCAAGATGTTGCATTGCTCCTCTGTTTTTCTGTTTCGGCACCAGGATTCTGTTTTTCTGTGTTTTGTTCTGTGGTCTATATGTTTTTTGTTGTTTGTTTTTGTGCGTTTTTTTGTTTGATTTCTGTGGTAAAATTTTAAGGATATTGGACGTGAAAAAGGGTAACAAAGCAAGTAAGCCTGACACCCTTTCGACTGTGTTTTAAGGAACTGTGATGAACTTTACCCACCTTTGTTAAGCAGGAAGAAAGAAGCCCCTAGCTGGCTGCCTGGAGCACACCCACTGCACAGGGCAATGCCTGCTGGGGAACGAAGAACTGAGTATATCCCAGGTTAACAAGTGAAACTCTTTAAAATCCCTTGTCCCTCCAGATCATGAGAGTCACAACCTTTTGGCAGAGTCCCCTTGTTTTTCCTTTGTTAGCAAAGCAATAAACCTCCATTTTTTTTTTCTCAAAACCCTGTCCTCATTATTAAATTAGCATTAATTTGCTTCAGGGTCAGAAACCGAACTTTAAGTTACAAATTTTGATACCCGGCCCCGTCCCAGAACTTTTTGAGAGCTGACGACTGAAATGTTAGGAGATGGAGCATGCTTGGAGTGGACCCGAAACAGAAGAGCTAATCCTGTAAGTAAAAGGAGGGACTGAGGGACCCCAGCAACTGCCAAAGCCCTGTTGCTTCAGGGAATTCCCTCCTTCCTTCCCTGCACTGTAAGCATTATGACACCTCTGTCTTCTTTTAAAAGAGAAAAATAAAAAGGGGACACTAAATGCAGTAAAGTCACCATGGAGACCCTTGATTTTACATTTCAGGTAGCTTCTCTGTGAAAACATCTGGTCCCCTTGTGGGGACATCTGTGGTGCCACTGGTGCAGGAGATTTTTCTCTTATCTGCTCTGTTTTAAAGGCTTCTGTCTGTCAGCCATATTCTGGAGTTCCTTTCTGTCTGTCTTGTGCCTTTGTTTTTGGCCCTTTAAGACATGTGCAATAATGTGTTTATATTATAAATTGTTTCTTGAGAATGATCTTAGCTGAATGTGTGTCTAAATGATGATGTTTTATTGTAACAATCTGGTATCTGAATGCGTTTTTTGAAGCATTGCACAATATTGCAGTTAAAAGTCGGGTTTAGGTAATTGTTTAGTTTTTGATTTCAGATAATTCTTGCCAGAGAACTTAAATACTTAGGATGGAAAACTAAAGAACTCTACTTCCAAGTTGGCAAGTAACTTCCCAATCATGCAGTCTTTTTTTCTCCAATTTTGAATTGGGTAGCCTGGGAAAATGTCACTGTGTTTACCAGTGCATTAATTTGGACAAGGATAGTAAATCATAGTATGATATCTGTTGACAAAACAAGATGTAAAGATATAAAATTTTGTGAATTGTATCTTAAACTTGTAGCATAATTTTCAACATCCTAACCAGAAAATTATGGTTAAAATGCCTTAGGCTTAAGGTGTCTGCTCAGAATAGCAGTTTTTTCCTGCTCCTTCCAGACCTCAGCCAGGACTTCTGTTGAAATGCAAATGAAAGTCTCCTGTAAGCTCAGTAGGAGACTGATCTGAGGCCTAAGGGAAAAAAATGGTAAATTGTATGGTATTTACTAATTACCGGCCAGTCATTTTTTCTAGGACTCATAATTTTTTCTTAGATTCTTTTTTTTTTTGAGTTTATGATTTTGATCCTACAGACCTAGGTTAATGTTTTTCTGATCAGTTTTATCTTTGACCAACTGTGGAGTTTTAAAAACATTGCAATGGTGATTTCACCTGTGAAAAGCTACAAGGCCTTCACTATTATTAGGTGTGCACACTTTTGTTATGTGTTGTATGTCTATATATATATATATATATATATATATATATATATATATATATATATATATATACACATATGTCCGTATATCATTCAAATGATACACAAATTAACATATATAAGGAGCACTCATATAAAAAAGCGCTCATAAAAACAAATTTTAAAAAGTGGACCACAGATCTTTAATTCACGTGGTTTAAATGTTTCAATTTAGATTGGATAAACAGATAAATATAAATGTCTTCAAATTTATGCCTATAAGTTTTTCTAGGTGTTCAAAAATCTAATAAAATATTATTGTCTACCAAAGGTCTATATGACTTTGTTCTAGGACTTTTCCTTCAACCAAAAAATGGTTTACACTGTTCAATACATTTGTCTAATATTTTGATTAAAAAGTAAAGTAAATTTGATTTGGATTTACTCATTCATGAGTGTTTTTGTTTGATATCTGATTGATATACTAAGGTCTATCAATTTTTAGTACAAAATCTGTATAAAATGTTTACAATCTTATACAGACTTTCTACTAAAGTCTGTGTAAGATTGTAAAAATTAGTCATGTGTTAAAGAGACAAAAATTTCTTAAAACATAAGATTACTCATAACATTGTGTTTATTAAGTTTTATTTTTTCCAGAGCAAGCAACCATAAAAATTAAACAACTGTTTAAAACAGAACTGTTATTTTAGAGCACTGTACTGCCATTTCTTTAAAAGATAAACTTGGTTAATGTAGAAACATCAATGTAACTGTGATGCTATTAATGTGCTCATATCTTCCAGTTATACAACTCGATAAGGTAGAAACTTTAAAAGAGCATTATATCAAGCTGGTGTTCTGAAGTTGTATGGTAAATAAAATATATATTGGGGATTTATTTACCTGTTATCAATAAGATATGTAAAGTTTTATGTTACACTTTACATTGTGCAACAATTTAAATGTATTTTTAAATTAATGAGAGCCTAATCTATTTGAATGTTAAAAACATTCAGCCATTCTTTAATTCATGTTTCAAAAGTGATATTATATGGTGTTAGCTAATGTTCATGTGACCTCAAACAATTTATGTAAACTTTGTAAAAGGATATTAAAAAACGAAGATCAGCTTTAGAACTAAAACACTTAAGATTTATAAAGAGCCCTGTCTTACCTGAGATAAGGCTCTGTGTCCCCTCTTACTACATGTGAGAATGACTACGAAAGCAGTAGGTCAGATTTTATTTCATTTAAAGTTATGTTCAAAAGTTTTGTTTTTTTCTTTTTTTTTTTCTCTCAAGTTTACTAGGATCTCAAACAGGGAATATAAAGTATAACTCACCCAAAAAATTCAGGGTAGCATTACATTAACTAAGTATTTTTACTCTTGTTAAAAAAATTTTGTTTTTTAATTTGCTTATAAGTGATCTAAAGATTCCCTGTTGGTGTTTTAACTATGGCTGGAATGTTTCAGAATAAAATCTTGTGATATCCTGGCTTAGATTCCCAGTGCTCTGTGTAAAGTCACCCTGGGCCAAGATCTCAGATTCCAATGGTGAATCTCATGTGTGGCCTCCTGAAATCCCAACACAATTCATGGCAATACTTCTCTGAGGTCAGTTACACAACTCAGTCTCTAAGGGGAATCACAACAGAGTTCAAGCCCAGGTGGACCCAGGAATCTCTTCAAATTGCCACACAAATGATGACAATTAAAACCAAAACACTCTCACATGGCCCTCTTCATCTTTTTATATAGACACTAATCATAACCTCTAGCTGGAGGTTTCCATGAGGGGCACAGCCCAAGACAGTGTCAAAAATAATCTCCCTTGTCCCTCATTTGCCTAAAGTCAGGGTGGCCTGGACAACGTTAGTGTGAACCAGAAGTGATCAAATAGGCCTGCCGTTAATACTACTCCACTTCTCAAATTTGAGGCCTACTGACTGTGGGGTATAGATTTTTAGTGTGAATTGGAGTTATAAGAAAACCCAAGCACCTATTGTCTCCCCTCTGCAGCCCTTTGAAGAACTTATTTGACACAAATGATCCCTATTCTCACTTGATGGAGGTCAGGAATCTTACAGAGGAAGGCGAGAGGCTTCATCCACAATGACTGATCTTTTTTCCATTTAGGTTTTGGATGCCCACATGGGATCTTTCTTTAGATTCATCAGGTGCTGAAAATCTAAACCACAGGCTCACACAGGGCCAAGAGGCTGATTCAGACACATCCATTTCCAAAGCAATGAAGCAAAGAGCCACAGGTGATGCCCATTCATTTCCATTTGAAAACTGTTTTCTTCAGGCTTCACAAAGGGGTGGCCTGAGGCAAAGACCTTTCTGACATTCAGAGCAACAGAACAATAGGTAATCAAAAGGCCCTAAGCAGGGTTTCTCCACGGAGACTTTCCTTGTTACTCTAATATGTGAGTTTTCTGAGTTGCTCGCCATTCCCTTCAGCTATCCAGTACATGACCATGTCACAGAGCTTGGAGGTGGTACATATCTTGTACAAAAATACATGATACTAATCTTGAGAGTGGCCAGAATTCATGAAAAAATGGAAAATTAGGTAGATAGCAGGTGTTGCCCATGGATAAGGCAAGCCTCAGTCCATTCATTAATTGGAAAGGATGCATGCTGGGAAGCTTTCTACTAGACAGGACACACCCAATGAGCTATTTTTTTCTAATATCCACAAAGAAAAACACAGTGGGATACACAGACATAGAAACAGTCTCCTTGTCAAATGACTTACTGGAAACAGTCCACTCCAATCCAAACAAACCTCCTTTTTTACCTATTCTCAGAACATGGAAAAAAACCACAAACACAAACCAACACCCACAAATGCAACTCCTTCCCCCAAGTAGGTCTGTCACTATCTGGAGTGTCCTCTGACTGGTAGGCCATACGATGTTCCCCACAAATGGCCTTTCTGTCTCAGATCTGGTCTCCTTGGTCAACTCTGTGAAGTTGTCAGGAGGCAGTGGTGAGCCAATTCCTGTCCTCTCAGGAAAGACCCCTCTTCAGAGCTTTCTTAGTATTTGGCAACCCTTACATCAGTAGGTACCAAGAAAGACTGACTCTGTCCTTAGTAAATCAAAACAAGTGAGCCCACTGCGACTGGGACTTGGACTGGCTCTGGTGCCTGGCTTCCTGGATCACAAAATTCAGAGAGTTCCATCACCAAGGAAATGAGGTGATGTCACTACCTTCAGGAAATAAATGAGGTCCCTGTCTTGGCCACTACTTTATCCTAACAGTTGCATCCTAGTGTCTCCTGACATGGAGGCTGCCCTACTTCCTGTGATACTTTCACATGTTAGAATGGTATAGAAACCATAGTCACCTGGGAACAGCTCTCCACACAGGCCTGCTTTGGTCCATCTTCCCTGCATTAAGAATAGAGAGGCTGACTCAGACACATCCTTTCATCCTGACCATGTTGTTTGCCATGGAATATGACTTTTGTTCTCTCAGGTCTTTCATAGCTGCCTACATCTTCTCCAGGGATTATTTCTGCATGGATTTTGAGGTACTCAGCAGGTGGAAGATCTCCTAACTTCCTGTATTGTAATATCAACTTTATCCCTGCTCTTCTGTAAAGTGAGATTGAGGGAACATTGTATGGTTAGGGTTAATAGCATGTTCCATTTGGCTTAGGAATCATTCTGCTGGATGAATAATGGTATTGGGAACCAGCAATATTTATAAGAATATAGAGGTAAAATATAAGTATGAAAACAGAAATCAAGGTAATATTTGAAGCCCAGAAGGATTTGGGCTCTTGATTGGGATCCTTAGCTTGATTAATGTTTTGCACTGAGGTCGATGCAAATCGATATACAATGGCATAAGACCCTGTACCTCAGATGATTGAATGTAGAAGAGAACATCCAGTGAAAAAGGGATAGTGTGTAGGATTAGAATGATAATCAGTAGGTTTAGGAGGAAGAGTGAGTCTAGGATTTGGAGCAAAAGTTCTTTAGCAATAGGTTTCGGTTAGAGAGTGAATATAAATGGCACCATATGTGAAAAGTTGGGCACAATGATGAACTTGGAAAAATATGTAGGAAGGCAGACATCAATAGAGACATTAGGAAATCAGGCAAAGTATAACGTGAGTGATAAGATTTGACATTTTCAACAGGGTTGAGGTTGAATACATAATCTTAAAAAGAAACAAAAATGTAGTCACCAATTGGATTGACATTTGAGAGCATTAGGCAAACTGGACATGGATGTTTTTAGTAATCTATGTTCACATTCCATTGAGGCTTTATTGCAATCATAATGTGACCTTTGCATTTTGTGTCCAGAATATTACTGTGATAATATGTATATGTAGATCAGGTGACATGAGTATTTCTTCCACCTTTTCTGGGAGCAATATTTTGAAAACATATAAATTAGTACTGGGGATACTAAGAGGTTTACCCTGTGTTGATGAATATAGAGATGATGCATTAATAGACCATACTGTGAAAAAATTATGTGACTGGTTCCTAATTTACATAATGGATTGTTTTAATATCTGAAAATATAGACGAAATCATATATTGATATATGTACATTCATTCCAACAAGTTATATATCTAATGGTATTATTAGGGTTACCGTTTATCATGAATAGTGTGTGAGTTTTGCTTCAAAAATGATAATGGAATCGAAAATAATGTGTTTAGAAAGAAGTCTAGTGAAAAGACCAGTTAAGAAACATAGAGGAATATATGTGTTCCGAAGGAGGAAGTGATTGAAAGTAAACCAAATATTTATAAATTTGTGAACTTGTGAATGAAAGGATATATTTTATGATGTCCATAAACTGAATAAATAATAACGTACCAAGTTTGAATAAAAATGAACTTTAAAAAACACATCATATCCAATAGGAATGTATTTGCATTGATGTTAAACTTGGTCAGTTAGTCTAGAAATATTAGGATTTGTAAGAACCCTTCCCTGAATTTAGTTTTCAGTACTAGGAAACAAATATGTATTTCAGTGGATGTGTATTTCTGAGAATAAACTTGTTAAAAGTTGATTATAAATCCACATATATGAATATGAATGAATTCAGGTGGTGTATAAGAAGACATATATTTCATATTTTGGAAAATCTGGAGACTATATATATATATATATATATATAGAGAGAGAGAGAGAGAGAGAGAGAGAGACAAACACACACACATTATAATGTCGCAATATATATGTCAATCGAAATTCATCATGAAAAATAACTCATCCGCATATCCCAAAATATTCATTTTACTGAACATGGATGTATGTATAATGTTGTTCATCTAGGAAGCTCACCCATGGGTTGAATTTTCTGTACCAACAGCGTTTAGGAGGAGTGATCTCTTCTCACAAATAGTATCTGCCAAGTCAGCCACCTTACAAGAATGTACGTGTGAAACCAGGTAGGATTCTATTTGTGCATATAAAAATACATGTGCTTAATAGGCTACAGAGAAAGGGAGACAGGAATTCATATATTTCTTAACTTTAAAAACACATGGAATAGTGTGTAGTGTCACTCTTTATCCCTTTTGATTAACTTTGGCTTAAAAAAAAGAATTTTATTGAGAATTTTTGTATATATCTTTGTCAGGAATATTGCTCTGAAGATTTCTTTCCTTCATGTGTATTTGTCTGATTTTGGTATGTGATAATAGCCTCATGGAATGAGTTTGGAGGAGTTCCATCCTTTTCTATTTTATGGAATAATTTGAGGAGTATTGTGATGAATGCTTCTTTGAAGGTCTTGTAGAACATGGCTGAGAATCTGTCTGTTCCTGGGCTTTGCTTGATTGGTAGGCTGTTGACAGCAACTTCTATTTCATTGCTTGAATTTGATTTGTTTAAATTGTTCACGTCCTACTAATTAAGTTTGGGTATATCTCTAAAATTTTATTGATGTCATCATGGTATTTTAATTTATTAGACTATAAATTTTCAAATTAGTTTTCAATTATTCTCTGTATTTTAGTTGTGTAGTCTGTAAAAGTTCCTTTATGATCCTTAATTTTAGTAATTTGAGGTTTTTTTTTCTTCATTAGCTTGGTTAAGGAAGTGTCAATTTTATTTATTTTTCGAAGATTAAATTTTGTGTTGTGTCAAAAAAAATAACACATGGAAAATTATTTCAATAAATTGAATAGATTTATAACTCCTACCTTATATTATGCAAAAGGCAAGTCCAACTATACACCATGTCTCTTCTGAAATGCTTGTATCTATTCTGTTTGGGTTCTTTTTCTCCATTATATTAGTATTAGTGGTAAGAGTCTCGTAGGGTATATGAATGTTTCTGAGAATAATCTTGTGAAAAGATAATTATAAATCCACATTCATGAATATGAAAAATTTAGGAAGTGCAAAATAAGACACATATATTTCATATTTTGAAAAATTTGGAGAGTATATCTATATTTATATCTATATATCTATATCTATATCTATATCTATATATATATATATATACACACACACACACACACACACACACAACACTCAGACATTAAAAAGTACCAATATAAATGCCAATCAAAATTCATCAGTAAATATATATCATCCACAAATGCAAAAAATATTTATTTTACTGAACATGAGTTTATATATAATATTTTTCTAATAGGAAGCTCTCCTATAGGTTGAATTTTCATTTCCAAAAGCATTTAGGAGGAGTGAACTCTTCTCACAATTTGTATCTGCCAAGACAGCCACCTCACAAAAATGTACGTGTGATACCTGGTAGGATTCTATATATGCATATAAATATACATGTGTGAATAGGCTACAGAAAAGGGAAACAAGAATTCACATATTTGTTAAGTTTAAAAACACATGGACAATATTTCAATTAAAATTTGACTAGATTTATAACTCCAACCTTATATAAGGCAAATGTCAAGTCCAGCTATACAACATGTCTCCTCTGAAGTGCTTGTATTTCTATTGTGTTGGGTTAATTTTCCCGATTATATTAGGATGAATAGTCTGAGTCTACTAGGTATGGGTTAGTGTCAGGGATTCAGTACTTCGAATGAAAAATTGGAAAATGAATCCAATGTGTATGTAAATATACGCTGCACAAATATCCTCCCGCTCTCATCCAGAACAATGCCTTGACATTACCTTCACCACAAGTAAGACACAACTAGAGGAGAAGAGTTACAAAATCAGTGAATACATATCTGGAATGGAAAATGCTAAGGAGTTCACATTCTGGAGGTGGTAGAGGAGTTTCAAAAAGTAAGGGACAGGGTAAACACTCCACAAACATGGAGCTCTGCTGGCCTAAAAACTTTTTGAGAAACTGCCTCTGAGCTTCCGCACTTGAAATATATGTTGTTTTCAGGAGATTTGGCTTCCTTTGTAGTGAGACCATCAAAGCTGGGTCTACATCTATGTGACCTGGAGGACATGGTTTCTTATTTTCCAATGAACAACATGAAGCAGTGCTGAATCCTCTCTTTGTAGGTAAACTGATGCCACTGGGGACTAAGTGTCTCCCCGTGTGGACTGTGAAGCCATTTGGTCCTCCTCCACTTTTTGTGGAGTTTTTGCTGCTGCACTGTGAGTTTGGTATTTGTTTCACGAAATACTAGAAGCTAAACTGGGACACAGTGCTGGAGGGAGTTCTGTCACGTGTGGTGGGTCAGGGTCTGCAAGAGAATGCACCAACTAGGCTTCTATCTCTCACAGCTTTCCCCATTGCCCCCTTGTCCATATCAACCTGATTCTTAATTTTCCTCTGAAAACTCTCCATATAACAAGATGCCTTTACATATAAGGGTCTGCTGGCAGCACCATGTCAGTTACAAGCCATTTGGAATCCAATGGTAGATCCACAAGGCCCTTCCACGAATGTTTTATCAAACACCTCCCCACCACTGCTCTAGACCCACTACTCAGCAGGCTCCAAACTACTGGCATCTCTGTTCTACACCATTTTCATGAAACTCAGTAAATCAAGGCACTGTCTGGTATAATCATGATCAGCAAAAGGACATCCAATGTTTCTCCAGTGCCACCTGGTCATACGTATTTCAAAAATTTCATGGTATTTATCTAGCCATTTTTCAAGCATGAAGTTGGAGGCACTGTGGGTTTCAATTCATTCAGCAAAGATTAAATGGTGAGGAAGCTCATTTCAACAAAATCTCTGGAGAACTCTCACAGGCAAGGCTTCCCAAAGAGTGGACAAAAGGTCACATTAGGCGAGGCCCATTGAGGTCTATAATGTGAGGTCCATGTGTGTTTTGACTCTCAACTATGGCTGCCATTTCTTTAAGGATAAAATCATGTGATATCCTTGCTGAGATTCCCAGGCCTCTGTGGAAATCCAACCGGGGCCTAGGTCTCAGTTTCCAAGAGCGACTTTCATGCATGGCCTCTTAAAATCCCAACAAAATTCATGGCAATGCTTCTCTGAGTTCAGTTCCAAAACCCAGTCTCTAAGGGGAATCACACCAGAGTTCAAGCCCACGTGGACACAGTCATTTATTCCAATGCCACACAAATGAGCAACATTAAAACCAAAACACTCCCACATAGCCCTCATCTTATTCCATATATTCAATCATCTTAACATCTGGCTGGAGGTTTCCATGAGGGGCGCAGCCCAAGACAGTGTCCAAAATCAGCTCGTTTGCCCCTCATTTGCCTAAAGTCAGGGTAGGCTGGACACCGTTTCTGTGAACCAGGAGTGAACAAATAAACCTGCCGTTAATACTTCTGTATTTCTCCAATTTGAGGTCTACTGATTTTAGGTATCAATTCTTTAGGTGATTTAGAGTCAAGCGAATACACAAGCACCTCTGCAGGGCTTTGAAGAACTCATTTGACCCAAATAATCCCTATTCTCATTTGATAGAGTGCAGCAACCTAACAGAGGAAGGCAAGAGACTTCATCCAAAATGAATGATATTTTTTGCCATTGTGGTTTTGGAAGCTCACATGGGATCATTCTTAAGATCCATCAGGTGCTGAGAATCTAAGCCACAGCCACACACAGGTCAAGAGGCTGATAAAGACACATCCCTTTCCAAAGCAATTAAGCTAAGAGCCACAGATGAGGCCCATTCATTTCCATTTGAAAACTGTTTTCTTCAGGCTTCACAAACGGGTGGCCTGAGGCAAAGACCTTCCTGACATTCAGTGCAACAAAACAATAAGTAAGCAAAAAGCCCAAAGCAGTGTTTCTGCACTGAGACTTTCCTGGTCACACTGATATCTGAGTTTTCTGAGATGCTCGCCATTCTCTTCAACTATCCAGTACATGGCCATGTCACAGAGCTTGGAGGTGGTACATATTGTGGACACAAATCCATGAGTCTATTCTGGAGAGTGGCCAGAATTCAGGAAGAAAACAACAACTTAGAAAGATAGCAGGTGTTGCACATCAATAAGACAAGCTGCAGTCCATTCATATATTGGGCAGGATGAATTATGGGAAGATTTATACTAGACAGGACACATCCATTAATGCATTCTCTTTTCTAATGTCTACAACAACGGACACAGTGGGATACACAGAAACAGAAACACTCGCCGTGTCAAATGACTTACTAGAAACTGTCCACTCCAAACCAAACAAAACGCCTTTCCTATCTATTCTCAGAACATGAGACAAAACAACAAACCCACACCCACTCCCACAAAGGCACCTCCTGCCCCCAAGTAGGTCTTTGACTATCCGAAGTATCCTCTGACTGGTGGGCCATACTATGTTCCCCCGACATGGCCTGTCTTCTCTCAGATCATGTTTCTTTGAACAACTCTGTGAAGATGTCAGGAAAAAGTGGTTAGCCACTACCTGTTTTCTCAGGAAAGGTCCATCTTCAGAGCTCTCCTGGCATTTGGCCATCCTCACATCATTAGGTACCAAGAAAACTGACTCTGTCCTTGGTAAATCCAAACAAGTGAGCCCACTGGGCCTGGGACTGGGACTGCCTCTGGGTGCCTGGCTTCTTGGATACCAAGTTCAGAGAGTTCCATCACCAAGGAAATGAGGTATGTCACATTCTTTGGAACTGAATGAGGTCACTGCCTTGGCAACCACTTTGTCCTAACAGTTGCTTCCAAGGGTTACATAAGATGGAGGTTTCCCCTACTTCCTGTGACACTTTCATAAGGTAGAATGTATATCAACAATTGGCACCCGGGAACAGCTCTCCACTCAGGTCTGGATTGTTCCACCTTGTCTACAATAAGAAGAGAGAGGCAGATTCAGACACATCCCTTCATACTGACCAGGTTGTTTGTCATGGAAGATGACTTTTGCTCTCTCAGGTGCTTCATACCTGCCTACAACTTCTCCAGGTATCATTTGTGCATGGACATTTGAGGTTCTCATCTGGTGGAAGATCCCCAAATTTCCTGTATTGTAAGAACCCCTCTGTCCCTGCTCTTCTGTAAAATGATTGAGGGAACAGTGTATACTTGGGGTTAAAAACAGGTTTGATTTGGTGACGAATGATTCTGTGCGATGAATAATGGCATTGGGAACCTGCAATATTTACAAGAATATAGAGGTGAAATATAAGTATGAAAACAGAAATCTAGGTATGATTTGAAGCCCAGAAGTGTTTTGCCCTTGATTGGGATACTTAGCTTTGAATTATGTTCTGCAAAGATGTCTCAGATAATTCGAATTACAATGGCATAGGACGTTGTACATTGGATGATAGAATTTAGAAGAGAACATCAGGTCAAAAAGGGATATTCAGTAGGATTAGGAAGATAGTCAGTAGGTTTAGGAAGAAGAGTGAGTATAGGATTTGGACCAAAAGTTCTTTAGCAATAGACTATTGGTTATAGAGTGAATGTAAATGTCAGCACATATGAAGAGTCAGTCACTATGTTGAACTGGGGAAAATATGTAGAAAAGCAGATATCAATAGAAACATTACGAAATCTGGCAAAGTATAAAGTGAGGGATAGAATTAGACATTTTCAACAGTGTTGAGTTTGAATATATAAATTAGGAAAAAACAAATATGTAGTCACCAATAGGATTGACAATTGACAGCATTAGGCAACCTGGACATGGATGTTTTTAGAAATCCATGTTCACTTTCCATTTAGGCTTTGGTACAATCATAAGTGTGACCTTTCCATTTTTTGTCCAGAATATTACTGTGATAATGAGGTGACATGAGTATTTCTTTCACCATTTCTGGGAGCAATATATTGAAGATGTAATATTAGAATCGGGGTACAAAGAGGTGTACCCTGTTTCTATGAACATAGAAAAAAAGCATGAATAGACCATACTGTGAATAAATAATATAATTTTTTCAACTTTAAATAATGAATTGAACTGATATCTGAAAAATTAAAGGAAATCGTATATTGATATACAATCATTCATTCCAACCAGTTATATATCTATTGGAAATATTAGTGTTTTCGTTTATCATGAAGAGTGTGTGAGTTTTGCTTCAAAATGATTATGGAAATTCAAAATTATGTGTTTGGAAAGAAGTCTGCTGAAAAGACCAGTCAAGAAACCCTGACAATACATGTGTTCTGAAGCAAGAAGTGATTAAAGTTGAAACAAATGCCTATTAATTTGTGAACTTGTGGATGCAATGTATATCCTATGATGTGCAAAAACTGAAGAAACAATAATGTACCAGTGTCGAATACAAATGAATGACAAATTACATATCATGTCCCATAGGAGTCTTCTTGCATTGATGTTAGACTGGGTCAGTTACTGTAGAGTAATTAGGATTTGTATGCACCATTCACTCTAGTTAGGTTTCAGTACTATGAAACAAATATGTATTTCAGGTGGATGAATATTTCTGATTATAATCTTGTGAAAAGTTGATTATAAATCCACATACATGTACATGAATGAATTTAGAGAGTATATATTAGACACATTTTTTCATATTTTGAAAAATTTGGAGAGTATATATATACCTATGTCTATACACACACACAGACACACACACACACACAGACACACACACAAACACACACACACACACACAACACTCACAGACATTAAAAAGTACCAATATAAATGCCAATCGAAATTCATCAGTAAATATATATCATCCACAGATGCAAATATATTTATGTTACTGAACATGAGTTTATGTATAATGTTGTTCTTCTAGGACGCTCTCTTATAGGTTGAATTTTCATTTCCAACAGCATTTAGGAGGAGTGAACACTTCTCACAATTTGTATCTGCCAAGACATCCACCTTACAAAAATGTACGTGTGATACCTGGTTGGATTCTATATATGCATATAAATATACATGTGTGAATAGGCTACAGAAATTGGAAACAAGTATTCACATATTTGTTAAGTTTAAAAACACATGGAGAATATTTCAATTAAAATTTGACTAGATGTATAACTCCTACCTTATATAATGCAAATGTCAAGTCCAACTATAGAACATGTCTCCTCTGAAGTGCTTGTATTTCTATTGTGTTGGGTTAATTTTCCCCATTATATTAGGATGAATAGTCTGAATCTACCAGCTTTGGGTTAGTGTCAGGGATTCAGTACTTCGAATGAAAAATTGGAAAATGAATCCAATGTGTATGTAAATATATGCTGCACAAATATCCTCCCGCTCTCATCCAAAACAATGCCTTGACATTACCTTCACCCCAAGTAAGACACAATTAGAGGACAAGAGTTACACAATCAGTGAATACATATCTGGAATGGAAAATGCTCAGGAGTTCACAACCTTGGAGGTGGTTTAGGAGTTTCCAAAAGTAAGGGACATGGTAAACACTCCACAAACATGTAATTCTGCTGGCCTAAAAACTGTTTGAGAAACTGCCTCTGAGCTTCCGCACTTGAAATATATGTTGTTTTCATGAGATTTGGCTTCCTTTGTAGTGAGACCATCAAAGCTGGGTCTGCATCTATGTGACCTGGAGGACATGGTTTCTTATTTTCCAATGAACAAGATGAAGCAGTGCTGAATCCTCTCTTTTTAGGTAAACTGAGGCCACTGGGGACTAAGTGTCTCCCCGTCTCCCCATGTGGACTGTGAAGCCATTTGGTCCTCCTCCACTTTTTGTGGTGTTTAGGCTGCTGCACTGTGAGTTTGGTATTTGTTTCACGAAATACTAGCAGCTAAACTGGGACACAGTGCTGGAGGGAGTTCTGTCACGTGTGGTGGGTCAGGGTCTGCAAGAGAATTCACCAACTAGGCTTCTATCTCTCACAGCTTGCCCCATTGCAACCTTGTCCATATCAACCTGATTCTTAATTTTCCTCTTAAAACTCTCCATATAACAAGATGCCTTTACATATAAGGGTCTGCTGGCAGCACCATGTCAGTTACAAGCCATTTGGAATCCAATGGTAGATCCACATGGCCCTACCACGGATGTTTTATCAAACACCTCCCCAGCACTGCTCTAGACCCACTACTCAGCAGGCTCCAACTTACTGGCATCTCTGTTCTACACCATTTTCATGAAACTCAGTAAATCAAGGCACTGTCTGGTATACTCATGATCAGCAGCAGGACATCCAATGTTTCTCCAGTGCCACCTGGTCATAGGAATTTCAAAAATTTCATGGTATTTTTCTAGCCATTTTTCAAGCATGAAGTTGGAGGCACTGTGGGTTTCAATTCATTAGGCAAACATTAAATGGTGAGGAAGCTCATTTCAATGAAATCTCTGGAGAACTGTCACAGGCAAGGCTTCCCAAAGAATGGACAAAACGTCACTTTAGGCCAGGCCCATTGAGGTCAACAATGTGAGGTCCATGTGTGTTTTGACTCTCAATTATGGCTGCCATTTCTTTAAGAATAAAATCATGTGATATCCTTGCTGAGATTCCCAGGCCTCAGTGGAAATCTACCCGGGGCCTAGGTCTCAGTTTCCAAGAGCGACTTTCATGCGTGGCCTCTTAAAATCCCAACAAAATTCATGGCAATGCTTCTCTGAGTTCAGTTCCAAAACCCAGTGTCTAAGGGGAATCACACCAGAGTTCAAGCCCACGTGGACCCAGTCATTTTTTCCAATGCCACACAAATGACCAACATTAAAACCAAAACACTCCCACATGGCCCTCACCTTAGTCCATATAGTCAATCATCTTAACCTCTGGCTGTAGGTTTCCATGAGGGACGCAGCCCAAGACAGTGTCCAAAATCAGCTCGTTTGCCACTCATTTGCCTAAAGTCAGGGTAGCCTGGACACCGTTGCTGTGAACCAGGAGTGAACAAATAAGCCTGCCGTTAATACTTCTGTGTTTCTCCAATTTGAGGCCTACTGATTTTAGGTATGGATTCTTTAGGTGATTTAGAGTCATGCGAAAACACAAGCACCTCTGCAGGGCTTTAAGAACTCATTTGATCCAAAGAATCCCTATTCTCATTTGTTGGAGTGCAGGAACCTAACAGAGGAAGGCAAGAGACTTCATCCACAATGAATGATATTTTTTTGCCATTTTGGTTTTGGAAGCTAACATGGGATCATTCTTAAGATCCATCAGGTGCTGAGAATCTAAGTCACAGCCACACACAGGTCCAAGAGGCTGATAAAGACACATCCCTTTCCAAAGCAATTAAACAAAGAGCCACAGGTGAGGCCCATTCATTTCCATTTGAAAACTGTTTTCTTCAAGCTTCACAAAGGGGTGGCCTGAGGCAAAGACCTTCCTGACATTCAGTGCAACACAACAATAAGTAAGCAAAAGGCCCAAAGCAGGGTTTCTGCACTGAGACTTTCCTGGTCACACAGAAATCTGAGTTTTCTGAGATGCTCGCCATTCTCTTCAGCTATCCAGTACATGGCCATGTCACAGAGCTTGGAGGTGGTACATATTTTGGACACAAATGCCTGAGCCTATTCTGGAGAGTGGCCAGAATTCAGGAAGAAAACAACAACTTAGAAAGATAGCAGGTGTTGCACATCGATAAGACAAGCTGCAGTCCATTCATATGTTGGGCAGGATGAATTATGGGAAGATTTATACTAGACAGGACACATCCATTAATGCATTCTCTTTTCTAATGTCTACAACAACGGACACAGTGGGATACACATAAACAGAAACACTCGCCTTGTCAAATGACTTACTAGAAACTGTCTGCTCCAAACCAAACAAACCGCCTTTTCGATCTATTCTCAGAACATGAGACAAAACAACAAACCCACACCCACTCCCACAAAGGCACCTCCTTCCCCCAAGTAGGTCTGTGACTATCCGGAGTGTCCTCTGACTGGTGGGCCATACTATGTTCCCCCGAAATGGCCTGTCTTCTCTCAGATCTTGTTTCCTTGACCAACTCTGTGAAGATGTCAGGAAAAAGTGGTTAGCCACTACCTGTTTTCTCAGGAAAGGTCCATCTTCAGAGCTCTCCTGGCATTTGGCCATCCTCACATCATTAGGTACCAAGAAAACTGACTCTGTCCTTGGTAAATCCAAACAAGTGAGCCCACTGGGCCTGGGACTGGGACTGCCTCTGGGTGCCTGGCTTCTTGGATACCAAGTTCAGAGAGTTCCATCACCAAGGAAATGAGGTATGTCACATTCTTTGGAACTGAATGAGGTCACTGCCTTGGCAACCACTTTGTCCTAACAGTTGCTTCCAAGGGTTACATAAGATGGAGATTTCCCCTACTTCCTGTGACACTTTCATAAGGTAGAATGTATATCAACCATTGGCACCCGGGAACAGCTCTCCACTCAGGTCTGGATTGTTCCACCTTGTCTACAATAAGAAGAGAGAGGCAGATTCAGACACATCCCTTCATCCTGACCAGGTTGTTTGCCATGGAAGATGACTTTTGCTCTCTCAGGTGCTTCATACCTGCCAACAACTTCTCCAGGTATCATTTGTGCTTGGACATTTGCGGTTCTCATCTGGTGGAAGATCCCCAACTTTCCTGTATTGTAAGAACCCCTCTGTCCCTGCTCTTCTGTAAAATGATTGAGGGAACAGTGTATACTTGGGGTTAAAAACAGGTTTGATTTGGTGACGAATGATTCTGTGCGATGAATAATGGGATTGGGAACCTGCAATATTTACAAGAATATAGAGGTGAAATATAAGTATGAAAAAAGAAATCTAGGTATGCTTTGAAGCCCAGAAGGGTTTTGCCCTTGATTGGGATACTTAGCTTTGAATTATGTTCTGCAAAGATGTCTCAGATAATTTGATATACAATGGCATAGGACCTTGTTCATTGGATGATTGAATTTAGAAGAGAACATCCAGTCAAAAAGGGGTATTCAGTAGGATTAGGAAGATAGTCGGTAGGTTTAGGAAGACGAGTGAGTATAGGATTTGGACCAAAAGTTCTTTAGCAATAGACTTTTGGTTATAGAGTGAATGTAAATGTCAGCACATATGAAGAGTCAGACACTATGTTGAACTGGGGAAAATATGTAGAAAAGCAGATATCAATGGAAACATTACGAAATCAGGCAAAGTATAAAGTGAGGGATAGAATTAGACATTTTTAACAGGGTTGAGTTTCAATATATAAATTAGGAAAAAATAAATATGTAGTCACCAATAGGAGTGACAATTGACAGCATTAGGCAACCTGGACATGGATGTTTTTAGAAATCCATGTTCACTTTCCATTTAGGCTTTGGTACAATCATAAGTGTGACCTTTCCATTTTCTGTCCAGAATATTACTGTGATAATGAGGTGACATGAGTATTTCTTTCACCATTTCTGGGAGCAATATATTGAAGATGTAAAATTAGAATCGGGGGTACAAATAGGTGTACCCTGTTTCTATGAACATAGAGAAAAACCACGAATAGACCATACTGTGAATAAATAATATAACTTTTTTGAACTTTAAATAATGAATTGAACTGATATCTGAAAAATAAAAGGAAATTGTATATTGATATACAATCATTCATTCCAACCAGTTATATATCAAATGGAAATATTAGTGTTTTGGTTTATCATGAAGAGTGTGTGAGTTTTGCTTCAAAATGATTATGGAAATTCAAAATAATGTGTTTGGAAAGAAGTCTCATGAAAAGACCAGTCAAGAAACCCTGACAATACATGTGTTCTGAAGCAAGAAGTGATTAATGTTGAAACAAATGCCTATTAATTTGTGAACTTGTGGATGAAATGTATATCCTATGATGTGCAAAAACTGAAGAAACAATAATGTACCAGTGTCGAATACAAATGAATGACAAATTACATATCATGTCCCATAGGAGTCTACTTGCATTGATGTTAGACTGGGACAGATACTGTAGAATAATTAGGATTTGAATGCACCCTTCACTGAAGTTAGTAGTCAGTACTAGGAAACAAATATGTATTTCAGGTGGATGAATATTTCTGATTATAATCTTGTGAAAAGTTGATTATAAATCAACATACATGAACATGAATGAATTTAGAGAGTGTATAATAGACACATATATTTCATATTTGGAAAACTTTGGAGAGTATATCTATATCTATATCTTTACACACACACACACACACACACACACACACACACACACACACACAACATTCACAGACATTAAAAAGTACCAATATAAATGCCAATCGAAATTCATCAGTAAATATATATCATCCACAGATGCAAAAATATTTATGTTTCTGAACATGAGTTTATGTATAATGTTGTTCTTCTAGGACGCTCTCTTATAGGTTGAATTTTCATTTCCAACAGCATTTAGGAGGAGTGAACACTTCTCACAATTTGTATCTGCCAAGACATCCACCTTACAAAAATGTACGTGTGATACCTGGTAGGATTCTATATATGCATATAAATATACATGTGTGAATAGGCTACAGAAATTGGAAACAAGTATTCACATATTTGTTAAGTTTGAAAACACATGGAGAATATTTCAATTAAAATTTGACTAGATGTATAACTCCTACCTTATATAACGCAAATGTCAAGTCCAACTATAGAACATGTCTCCTCTGAAGTGCTTGTATTTCTATTGTGTTGGGTTAATTTTCCCCATTATATTAGGATGAATAGTCTGAGTCTACTAGGTATGGGTTAGTGTCAGGGATTCAGTACTTCGAATGAAATTTGGAAAATGAATCCAATGTGTATGTAAATATATGCTGGACAAATATCCTCCCGCTCTCATCCAAAACAATGCCTTGACATTACCTTCACCCCAAGTAAGACACAATTAGAGGAGAAGAGTTACACAATCAGTGAATACATATCTGGAATGGAAAATGCTCAGGAGTTCACAACCTTGGAGGTGGTTTAGGAGTTTCCAAAAGTAAGGGACATGGTAAACACTCCACAAACATGTAACTCTGCTGGCCTAAAAACTGTTTGAGAAACTGCCTCTGAGCTTCCACACTTGAAATATATGTTGTTTTCATGAGATTTGGCTTCCTTTGTAGTGAGACCATCAAAGCTGGGTCTGCATCTATGTGACCTGGAGGACATGGTTTCTTATTTTCCAATGAACAAGATGAAGCAGTGCTGAATCCTCTCTTTATAGGTAAACTGAGGCCACTGGGGACTAAGTGTCTCCCCGTCTCCCCGTGTGGACTGTGAAGCCATTTGGTCCTCCTCCACTTTTTGTGGTGTTTAGGCTGCTGCACTGTGAGTTTGGTATTTGTTTCACGAAATACTAGCAGCTAAACTGGGACACAGTGCTGGAGGGAGTTCTGTCACGTGTGGTGGGTCAGGGTCTGCAAGAGAATGCACCAACTAGGCTTCTATCTCTCACAGCTTGCCCCATTGCCCCCTTGTCCATATCAACCTGATTCTTAATTTTCCTCTTAAAACTCTCCATATAACAAGATGCCTTTACATATAAGGGTCTGCTGGCAGCACCATGTCAGTTACAAGCCATTTGGAATCCAATGGTAGATGCACATGGTCCTACCACGGATGTTTTATCAAACGCCTCCCCACCACTGCTCTAGACCCACTACTCAGCAGGCTCCAAATTACTGGCATCTCTGTTCTACACCATTTTCATGAAACTCAGTAAATCAAGGCACTGTCTGGTATACTCATGATCAGCAGCAGGACATCCAATGTTTCTCCAGTGCCACCTGGTCATAGGAATTTCAAAAATTTCATGGTATTTTTCTAGCCATTTTTCAAGCATGAAGTTGGAGGCACTGTGGGTTTCAATTCATTAGGCAAACATTAAATGGTGAGGAAGCTCATTTCAATGAAATCTCTGGAGAACTGTCACAGGCAAGGCTTCCCAAAGAATGGACAAAAACGTCACTTTAGGCCAGGCCCATTGAGGTCAACAATGTGAGGTCCATGTGTGTTTTGACTCTCAATTATGGCTGCCATTTCTTTAAGAATAAAATCATGTGATATCCTTGCTGAGATTCCCAGGCCTCAGTGGAAATCTACCCGGGGCCTAGGTCTCAGTTTCCAAGAGCGACTTTCATGCGTGGCCTCTTAAAATCCCAACAAAATTCATGGCAATGCTTCTCTGAGTTCAGTTCCAAAACCCAGTGTCTAAGGGGAATCACACCAGAGTTCAAGCCCACGTGGACCCAGTCATTTTTTCCAATGCCACAC
Organism: Callospermophilus lateralis; assembly: GCF_048772815.1. Classification (NCBI taxonomy): domain Eukaryota; kingdom Metazoa; phylum Chordata; class Mammalia; order Rodentia; family Sciuridae; genus Callospermophilus; species Callospermophilus lateralis. Next base: position 3,501,285 of record NW_027517127.1, read on the forward strand.
AAATGACCAACATTAAAACCAAAACACTCCCACATGGCCCTCACCTTAGTCCATATAGTCAATCATCTTAACCTCTGGCTGTAGGTTTCCATGAGGGACGCAGCCCAAGACAGTGTCCAAAATCAGCTCGTTTGCCTCTCATTTGCCTAAAGTCAGGGTAGCCTGGACACCGTTGCTGTGAACCAGGAGTGAACAAATAAGCCTGCCGTTAATACTTCTGTGTTTCTCCAATTTGAGGCCTACTGATTTTAGGTATGGATTCTTTAGGTGATTTAGAGTCATGCGAAAACACAAGCACCTCTGCAGGGTTTAAGAACTCATTTGATCCAAAGAATCCCTATTCTCATTTGTTGGAGTGCAGGAACCTAACAGAGGAAGGCAAGAGACTTCATCCACAATGAATGATATTTTTTTGCCATTTTGGTTTTGGAAGCTAACATGGGATCATTCTTAAGATCCATCAGGTGCTGAGAATCTAAGTCACAGCCACACACAGGTCCAAGAGGCTGATAAAGACACATCCCTTTCCAAAGCAATTAAACAAAGAGCCACAGGTGAGGCCCATTCATTTCCATTTGAAAACTGTTTTCTTCAAGCTTCACAAAGGGGTGGCCTGAGGCAAAGACCTTCCTGACATTCAGTGCAACACAACAATAAGTAAGCAAAAGGCCCAAAGCAGGGTTTCTGCACTGAGACTTTCCTGGTCACACAGAAATCTGAGTTTTCTGAGATGCTCGCCATTCTCTTCAGCTATCCAGTACATGGCCATGTCACAGAGCTTGGAGGTGGTACATATTTTGGACACAAATGCCTGAGCCTATTCTGGAGAGTGGCCAGAATTCAGGAAGAAAACAACAACTTAGAAAGATAGCAGGTGTTGCACATCGATAAGACAAGCTGCAGTCCATTCATATGTTGGGCAGGATGAATTATGGGAAGATTTATACTAGACAGGACACATCCATTAATGCATTCTCTTTTCTAATGTCTACAACAACGGACACAGTGGGATACACATAAACAGAAACACTCGCCTTGTCAAATGACTTACTAGAAACTGTCTGCTCCAAACCAAACAAACCGCCTTTTCGATCTATTCTCAGAACATGAGACAAAACAACAAACCCACACCCACTCCCACAAAGGCACCTCCTTCCCCCAAGTAGGTCTGTGACTATCCGGAGTGTCCTCTGACTGGTGGGCCATACTATGTTCCCCCGAAATGGCCTGTCTTCTCTCAGATCTTGTTTCCTTGACCAACTCTGTGAAGATGTCAGGAAAAAGTGGTTAGCCACTACCTGTTTTCTCAGGAAAGGTCCATCTTCAGAGCTCTCCTGGCATTTGGCCATCCTCACATCATTAGGTACCAAGAAAACTGACTCTGTCCTTGGTAAATCCAAACAAGTGAGCCCACTGGGCCTGGGACTGGGACTGCCTCTGGGTGCCTGGCTTCTTGGATACCAAGTTCAGAGAGTTCCATCACCAAGGAAATGAGGTATGTCACATTCTTTGGAACTGAATGAGGTCACTGCCTTGGCAACCACTTTGTCCTAACAGTTGCTTCCAAGGGTTACATAAGATGGAGATTTCCCCTACTTCCTGTGACACTTTCATAAGGTAGAATGTATATCAACCATTGGCACCCGGGAACAGCTCTCCACTCAGGTCTGGATTGTTCCACCTTGTCTACAATAAGAAGAGAGAGGCAGATTCAGACACATCCCTTCATCCTGACCAGGTTGTTTGCCATGGAAGATGACTTTTGCTCTCTCAGGTGCTTCATACCTGCCAACAACTTCTCCAGGTATCATTTGTGCTTGAACATTTGCGGTTCTCATCTGGTGGAAGATCCCCAACTTTCCTGTATTGTAAGAACCCCTCTGTCCCTGCTCTTCTGTAAAATGATTGAGGGAACAGTGTATACTTGGGGTTAAAAACAGGTTTGATTTGGTGACGAATGATTCTGTGCGATGAATAATGGGATTGGGAACCTGCAATATTTACAAGAATATAGAGGTGAAATATAAGTATGAAAAAAGAAATCTAGGTATGCTTTGAAGCCCAGAAGGGTTTTGCCCTTGATTGGGATACTTAGCTTTGAATTATGTTCTGCAAAGATGTCTCAGATAATTTGATATACAATGGCATAGGACCTTGTTCATTGGATGATTGAATTTAGAAGAGAACATCCAGTCAAAAAGGGGTATTCAGTAGGATTAGGAAGATAGTCGGTAGGTTTAGGAAGACGAGTGAGTATAGGATTTGGACCAAAAGTTCTTTAGCAATAGACTTTTGGTTATAGAGTGAATGTAAATGTCAGCACATATGAAGAGTCAGACACTATGTTGAACTGGGGAAAATATGTAGAAAAGCAGATATCAATGGAAACATTACGAAATCAGGCAAAGTATAAAGTGAGGGATAGAATTAGACATTTTCAACAGGGTTGAGTTTCAATATATAAATTAGGAAAAAACAAATATGTAGTCACCAATAGGAGTGACAATTGACAGCATTAGGCAACCTGGACATGGATGTTTTTAGAAATCCATGTTCACTTTCCATTTAGGCTTTGGTACAATCATAAGTGTGACCTTTCCATTTTCTGTCCAGAATATTACTGTGATAATGAGGTGACATGAGTATTTCTTTCACCATTTCTGGGAGCAATATATTGAAGATGTAAAATTAGAATCGGGGGTACAAATAGGTGTACCCTGTTTCTATGAACATAGAGAAAAACCACGAATAGACCATACTGTGAATAAATAATATAACTTTTTTGAACTTTAAATAATGAATTGAACTGATATCTGAAAAATAAAAGGAAATTGTATATTGATATACAATCATTCATTCCAACCAGTTATATATCTAATGGAAATATTAGTGTTTTGGTTTATCATGAAGAGTGTGTGAGTTTTGCTTCAAAATGATTATGGAAATTCAAAATAATGTGTTTGGAAAGAAGTCTCATGAAAAGACCAGTCAAGAAACCCTGACAATACATGTGTTCTGAAGCAAGAAGTGATTAATGTTGAAACAAATGCCTATTAATTTGTGAACTTGTGGATGAAATGTATATCCTATGATGTGCAAAAACTGAAGAAACAATAATGTACCAGTGTCGAATACAAATGAATGACAAATTACATATCATGTCCCATAGGAGTCTACTTGCATTGATGTTAGACTGGGACAGATACTGTAGAATAATTAGGATTTGAATGCACCCTTCACTGAAGTTAGTAGTCAGTACTAGGAAACAAATATGTATTTCAGGTGGATGAATATTTCTGATTATAATCTTGTGAAAAGTTGATTATAAATCAACATACATGAACATGAATGAATTTAGAGAGTGTATACTAGACACATATATTTCATATTTGGAAAACTTTGGAGAGTATATCTATATCTATATCTATACACACACACACACACACACACACACACACAACACTCACAGACATTAAAAATACCAATATAAATATCAATCGAAATTCATCAGTAAATATATATCATCCACAGATGCAAAAATATTTATGTTTCTGAACATGAGTTTATGTATAATGTTGTTCTTCTAGGACGCTCTCTTATAGGTTGAATTTTCATTTCCAACAGCATTTAGGAGGAGTGAACACTTCTCACAATTTGTATCTGCCAAGATATCCACCTTACAAAAATGTACGTGTGATACCTGGTAGGATTCTATATATGCATATAAATATACATGTGTGAATAGGCTACAGAAATTGGAAACAAGTATTCACATATTTGTTAAGTTTAAAAACACATGGAGAATATTTCAATTAAAATTTGACTAGATGTATAACTCCTACCTTATATAATGCAAATGTCAAGTCCAACTATAGAACATGTCTCCTCTGAAGTGCTTGTATTTCTATTGTGTTGGGTTAATTTTCCCCATTATATTAGGATGAATAGTCTGAATCTACCAGCTTTGGGTTAGTGTCAGGGATTCAGTACTTCGAATGAAAAATTGGAAAATGAATCCAATGTGTATGTAAATATATGCTGCACAAATATCCTCCCGCTCTCATGCAAAACAATGCCTTGACATTACCTTCACCCCAAGTAAGACACAATTAGAGGACAAGAGTTACACAATCAGTGAATACATATCTGGAATGGAAAATGCTCAGGAGTTCACAACCTTGGAGGTGGTTTAGGAGTTTCCAAAAGTAAGGGACATGGTAAACACTCCACAAACATGTAATTCTGCTGGCCTAAAAACTGTTTGAGAAACTGCCTCTGAGCTTCCGCACTTGAAATATATGTTGTTTTCATGAGATTTGGCTTCCTTTGTAGTGAGACCATCAAAGCTGGGTCTGCATCTATGTGACCTGGAGGACATGGTTTCTTATTTTCCAATGAACAAGATGAAGCAGTGCTGAATCCTCTCTTTTTAGGTAAACTGAGGCCACTGGGGACTAAGTGTCTCCCCGTCTACCCGTGTGGACTGTGAAGCCATTTGGTCCTCCTCCACTTTTTGTGGTGTTTAGGCTGCTGCACTGTGAGTTTGGTATTTGTTTCACGAAATACTAGCAGCTAAACTGGGACACAGTGCTGGAGGGAGTTCTGTCACGTGTGGTGGGTCAGGGTCTGCAAGAGAATTCACCAACTAGGCTTCTATCTCTCACAGCTTGCCCCATTGCAACCTTGTCCATATCAACCTGATTCTTAATTTTCCTCTTAAAACTCTCCATATAACAAGATGCCTTTACATATAAGGGTCTGCTGGCAGCACCATGTCAGTTACAAGCCATTTGGAATCCAATGGTAGATCCACATGGCCCTACCACGGATGTTTTATCAAACACCTCCCCAGCACTGCTCTAGACCCACTACTCAGCAGGCTCCAACTTACTGGCATCTCTGTTCTACACCATTTTCATGAAACTCAGTAAATCAAGGCACTGTCTGGTATACTCATGATCAGCAGCAGGACATCCAATGTTTCTCCAGTGCCACCTGGTCATAGGAATTTCAAAAATTTCATGGTATTTTTCTAGCCATTTTTCAAGCATGAAGTTGGAGGCACTGTGGGTTTCAATTCATTAGGCAAACATTAAATGGTGAGGAAGCTCATTTCAATGAAATCTCTGGAGAACTGTCACAGGCAAGGCTTCCCAAAGAATGGACAAAACGTCACTTTAGGCCAGGCCCATTGAGGTCAACAATGTGAGGTCCATGTGTGTTTTGACTCTCAATTATGGCTGCCATTTCTTTAAGAATAAAATCATGTGATATCCTTGCTGAGATTCCCAGGCCTCAGTGGAAATCTACCCGGGGCCTAGGTCTCAGTTTCCAAGAGCGACTTTCATGCGTGGCCTCTTAAAATCCCAACAAAATTCATGGCAATGCTTCTCTGAGTTCAGTTCCAAAACCCAGTGTCTAAGGGGAATCACACCAGAGTTCATGCCCACGTGGACCCAGTCATTTTTTCCAATGCCACACAAATGACCAACATTAAAACCAAAACACTCCCACATGGCACTCACCTTATTCCATATAGTCAATCATCTTAACCTCTGCTGTAGGTTTCCATGAGGGACGCAGCCCAAGACAGTGTCCAAAATCAGCTCGTTTGCCCCTCATTTGCCTAAAGTCAGGGTAGCCTGGACACCGTTGCTGTGAACCAGGAGTGAACAAATAAGCCTGCCGTTAATACTTCTGTGTTTCTCCAATTTGAGGCCTACTGATTTTAGGTATGGATTCTTTAGGTGATTTAGAGTCATGCGAAAACACAAGCACCTCTGCAGGGCTTTAAGAACTCATTTGATCCAAAGAATCCCTATTCTCATTTGTTGGAGTGCAGGAACCTAACAGAGGAAGGCAAGAGACTTCATCCACAATGAATGATATTTTTTTGCCATTTTGGTTTTGGAAGCTAACATGGGATCATTCTTAAGATCCATCAGGTGCTGAGAATCTAAGTCACAGCCACACACAGGTCCAAGAGGCTGATAAAGACACATCCCTTTCCAAAGCAATTAAACAAAGAGCCACAGGTGAGGCCCATTCATTTCCATTTGAAAACTGTTTTCTTCAAGCTTCACAAAGGGGTGGCCTGAGGCAAAGACCTTCCTGACATTCAGTGCAACACAACAATAAGTAAGCAAAAGGCCCAAAGCAGGGTTTCTGCACTGAGACTTTCCTGGTCACACAGAAATCTGAGTTTTCTGAGATGCTCGCCATTCTCTTCAGCTATCCAGTACATGGCCATGTCACAGAGCTTGGAGGCGGTACATATTTTGGACACAAATGCCTGAGCCTATTCTGGAGAGTGGCCAGAATTCAGGAAGAAAACAACAACTTAGAAAGATAGCAGGTGTTGCACATCGATAAGACAAGCTGCAGTCCATTCATATGTTGGGCAGGATGAATTATGGGAAGATTTATACTAGACAGGACACATCCATTAATGCATTCTCTTTTCTAATGTCTACAACAACGGACACAGTGGGATACACATAAACAGAAACACTCGCCTTGTCAAATGACTTACTAGAAACTGTCTGCTCCAAACCAAACAAACCGCCTTTTCGATCTATTCTCAGAACATGAGACAAAACAACAAACCCACACCCACTCCCACAAAGGCACCTCCTTCCCCCAAGTAGGTCTGTGACTATCCGGAGTGTCCTCTGACTGGTGGGCCATACTATGTTCCCCCGAAATGGCCTGTCTTCTCTCAGATCTTGTTTCCTTGACCAACTCTGTGAAGATGTCAGGAAAAAGTGGTTAGCCACTACCTGTTTTCTCAGGAAAGGTCCATCTTCAGAGCTCTCCTGGCATTTGGCCATCCTCACATCATTAGGTACCAAGAAAACTGACTCTGTCCTTGGTAAATCCAAACAAGTGAGCCCACTGGGCCTGGGACTGGGACTGCCTCTGGGTGCCTGGCTTCTTGGATACCAAGTTCAGAGAGTTCCATCACCAAGGAAATGAGGTATGTCACATTCTTTGGAACTGAATGAGGTCACTGCCTTGGCAACCACTTTGTCCTAACAGTTGCTTCCAAGGGTTACATAAGATGGAGATTTCCCCTACTTCCTGTGACACTTTCATAAGGTAGAATGTATATCAACCATTGGCACCCGGGAACAGCTCTCCACTCAGGTCTGGATTGTTCCACCTTGTCTACAATAAGAAGAGAGAGGCAGATTCAGACACATCCCTTCATCCTGACCAGGTTGTTTGCCATGGAAGATGACTTTTGCTCTCTCAGGTGCTTCATACCTGCCAACAACTTCTCCAGGTATCATTTGTGCTTGAACATTTGCGGTTCTCATCTGGTGGAAGATCCCCAACTTTCCTGTATTGTAAGAACCCCTCTGTCCCTGCTCTTCTGTAAAATGATTGAGGGAACAGTGTATACTTGGGGTTAAAAACAGGTTTGATTTGGTGACGAATGATTCTGTGCGATGAATAATGGGATTGGGAACCTGCAATATTTACAAGAATATAGAGGTGAAATATAAGTATGAAAAAAGAAATCTAGGTATGCTTTGAAGCCCAGAAGGGTTTTGCCCTTGATTGGGATACTTAGCTTTGAATTATGTTCTGCAAAGATGTCTCAGATAATTTGATATACAATGGCATAGGACCTTGTTCATTGGATGATTGAATTTAGAAGAGAACATCCAGTCAAAAAGGGGTATTCAGTAGGATTAGGAAGATAGTCGGTAGGTTTAGGAAGACGAGTGAGTATAGGATTTGGACCAAAAGTTCTTTAGCAATAGACTTTTGGTTATAGAGTGAATGTAAATGTCAGCACATATGAAGAGTCAGACACTATGTTGAACTGGGGAAAATATGTAGAAAAGCAGATATCAATGGAAACATTACGAAATCAGGCAAAGTATAAAGTGAGGGATAGAATTAGACATTTTCAACAGGGTTGAGTTTCAATATATAAATTAGGAAAAAACAAATATGTAGTCACCAATAGGAGTGACAATTGACAGCATTAGGCAACCTGGACATGGATGTTTTTAGAAATCCATGTTCACTTTCCATTTAGGCTTTGGTACAATCATAAGTGTGACCTTTCCATTTTTTGTCCAGAATATTACTGTGATAATGAGGTGACATGAGTATTTCTTTCACCATTTCTGGGAGCAATATATTGAAGATGTAAAATTAGAATCGGGGGTACAAATAGGTGTACCCTGTTTCTATGAACATAGAGAAAAACCACGAATAGACCATACTGTGAATAAATAATATAACTTTTTTGAACTTTAAATAATGAATTGAACTGATATCTGAAAAATAAAAGGAAATTGTATATTGATATACAATCATTCATTCCAACCAGTTATATATCAAATGGAAATATTAGTGTTTTGGTTTATCATGAAGAGTGTGTGAGTTTTGCTTCAAAATGATTATGGAAATTCAAAATAATGTGTTTGGAAAGAAGTCTCATGAAAAGACCAGTCAAGAAACCCTGACAATACATGTGTTCTGAAGCAAGAAGTGATTAATGTTGAAACAAATGCCTATTAATTTGTGAACTTGTGGATGAAATGCATATCCTATGATGTGCAAAAACGGAAGAAACAATAATGTACCAGTGTCGAATACAAATGAATGACAAATTACATATCATGTCCCATAGGAGTCTACTTGCATTGATGTTAGACTGGGTCAGATACTGTAGAATAATTAGGATTTGTATGCACCCTTCACTGAAGTTAGTAGTCAGTACTAGGAAACAAATATGTATTTCAGGTGGATGAATATTTCTGATTATAATCTTGTGAAAAGTTGATTATAAATCAACATACATGAACATGAATGAATTTAGAGAGTGTATACTAGACACATATATTTCATATTTGGAAAACTTTGGAGAGTATATCTATATCTATATCTTTACACACACACACACACACACACACACACACACACACACACAACATTCACAGACATTAAAAAGTACCAATATAAATGCCAATCGAAATTCATCAGTAAATATATATCATCCACAGATGCAAAAATATTTATGTTTCTGAACATGAGTTTATGTATAATGTTGTTGTTCTAGGACGCTCTCTTATAGGTTGAATTTTCATTTCCAACAGCATTTAGGAGGAGTGAACACTTCTCACAATTTGTATCTGCCAAGACATCCACCTTACAAAAATGTACGTGTGATACCTTGTAGGATTCTATATATGCATATAAATATACATGTGTGAATAGGCTACAGAAATTGGAAACAAGTATTCACATATTTGTTAAGTTTAAAAACACATGGAGAATATTTCAATTAAAATTTGACTAGATGTATAACTCCTACCTTATATAATGCAAATGTCAAGTCCAACTATAGAACATGTCTCCTTTGAAGTGCTTGTATTTCTATTGTGTTGGGTTAATTTTCCCCATTATATTAGGATGAATAGTCTGAATCTACCAGCTTTGGGTTAGTGTCAGGGATTCAGTACTTCGAATGAAAAATTGGAAAATGAATCCAATGTGTATGTAAATATATGCTGCACAAATATCCTCCCGCTCTCATCCAAAACAATGCCTTGACATTACCTTCACCCCAAGTAAGACACAATTAGAGGACAAGAGTTACACAATCAGTGAATACATATCTGGAATGGAAAATGCTCAGGAGTTCACAACCTTGGAGGTGGTTTAGGAGTTTCCAAAAGTAAGGGACATGGTAAACACTCCACAAACATGTAATTCTGCTGGCCTAAAAACTGTTTGAGAAACTGCCTCTGAGCTTCCGCACTTGAAATATATGTTGTTTTCATGAGATTTGGCTTCCTTTGTAGTGAGACCATCAAAGCTGGGTCTGCATCTATGTGACCTGGAGGACATGGTTTCTTATTTTCCAATGAACAAGATGAAGCAGTGCTGAATCCTCTCTTTTTAGGTAAACTGAGGCCACTGGGGACTAAGTGTCTCCCCGTCTACCCGTGTGGACTGTGAAGCCATTTGGTCCTCCTCCACTTTTTGTGGTGTTTAGGCTGCTGCACTGTGAGTTTGGTATTTGTTTCACGAAATACTAGCAGCTAAACTGGGACACAGTGCTGGAGGGAGTTCTGTCACGTGTGGTGGGTCAGGGTCTGCAAGAGAATTCACCAACTAGGCTTCTATCTCTCACAGCTTGCCCCATTGCAACCTTGTCCATATCAACCTGATTCTTAATTTTCCTCTTAAAACTCTCCATATAACAAGATGCCTTTACATATAAGGGTCTGCTGGCAGCACCATGTCAGTTACAAGCCATTTGGAATCCAATGGTAGATCCACATGGCCCTACCACGGATGTTTTATCAAACACCTCCCCAGCACTGCTCTAGACCCACTACTCAGCAGGCTCCAACTTACTGGCATCTCTGTTCTACACCATTTTCATGAAACTCAGTAAATCAAGGCACTGTCTGGTATACTCATGATCAGCAGCAGGACATCCAATGTTTCTCCAGTGCCACCTGGTCATAGGAATTTCAAAAATTTCATGGTATTTTTCTAGCCATTTTTCAAGCATGAAGTTGGAGGCACTGTGGGTTTCAATTCATTAGGCAAACATTAAATGGTGAGGAAGCTCATTTCAATGAAATCTCTGGAGAACTGTCACGGGCAAGGCTTCCCAAAGAATGGACAAAACGTCACTTTAGGCCAGGCCCATTGAGGTAAACAATGTGAGGTCCATGTGTGTTTTGACTCTCAATTATGGCTGCCATTTCTTTAAGAATAAAATCATGTGATATCCTTGCTGAGATTCCCAGGCCTCAGTGGAAATCTACCCGGGGCCTAGGTCTCAGTTTCCAAGAGCGACTTTCATGCGTGGCCTCTTAAAATCCCAACAAAATTCATGGCAATGCTTCTCTGAGTTCAGTTCCAAAACCCAGTGTCTAAGGGGAATCACACCAGAGTTCATGCCCACGTGGACCCAGTCATTTTTTCCAATGCCACACAAATGACCAACATTAAAACCAAAACACTCCCACATGGCCCTCACCTTAGTCCATATAGTCAATCATCTTAACCTCTGGCTGTAGGTTTCCATGAGGGACGCAGCCCAAGACAGTGTCCAAAATCAGCTCGTTTGCCCCTCATTTGCCTAAAGTCAGGGTAGCCTGGACACCGTTGCTGTGAACCAGGAGTGAACAAATAAGCCTGCCGTTAATACTTCTGTGTTTCTCCAATTTGAGGCCTACTGATTTTAGGTATGGATTCTTTAGGTGATTTAGAGTCATGCGAAAACACAAGCACCTCTGCAGGGCTTTAAGAACTCATTTGATCCAAAGAATCCCTATTCTCATTTGTTGGAGTGCAGGAACGTAACAGAGGAAGGCAAGAGACTTCATCCACAATGAATGATATTTTTTTGCCATTTTGGTTTTGGAAGCTAACATGGGATCATTCTTAAGATCCATCAGGTGCTGAGAATCTAAGTCACAGCCACACACAGGTCCAAGAGGCTGATAAAGACACATCCCTTTCCAAAGCAATTAAACAAAGAGCCACAGGTGAGGCCCATTCATTTCCATTTGAAAACTGTTTTCTTCAAGCTTCACAAAGGGGTGGCCTGAGGCAAAGACCTTCCTGACATTCAGTGCAACACAACAATAAGTAAGCAAAAGGCCCAAAGCAGGGTTTCTGCACTGAGACTTTCCTGGTCACACAGAAATCTGAGTTTTCTGAGATGCTCGCCATTCTCTTCAGCTATCCAGTACATGGCCATGTCACAGAGCTTGGAGGTGGTACATATTTTGGACACAAATGCCTGAGCCTATTCTGGAGAGTGGCCAGAATTCAGGAAGAAAACAACAACTTAGAAAGATAGCAGGTGTTGCACATCGATAAGACAAGCTGCAGTCCATTCATATGTTGGGCAGGATGAATTATGGGAAGATTTATACTAGACAGGACACATCCATTAATGCATTCTCTTTTCTAATGTCTACAACAACGGACACAGTGGGATACACATAAACAGAAACACTCGCCTTGTCAAATGACTTACTAGAAACTGTCTGCTCCAAACCAAACAAACCGCCTTTTCGATCTATTCTCAGAACATGAGACAAAACAACAAACCCACACCCACTCCCACAAAGGCACCTCCTTCCCCCAAGTAGGTCTGTGACTATCCGGAGTGTCCTCTGACTGGTGGGCCATACTATGTTCCCCCGAAATGGCCTGTCTTCTCTCAGATCTTGTTTCCTTGACCAACTCTGTGAAGATGTCAGGAAAAAGTGGTTAGCCACTACCTGTTTTCTCAGGAAAGGTCCATCTTCAGAGCTCTCCTGGCATTTGGCCATCCTCACATCATTAGGTACCAAGAAAACTGACTCTGTCCTTGGTAAATCCAAACAAGTGAGCCCACTGGGCCTGGGACTGGGACTGCCTCTGGGTGCCTGGCTTCTTGGATACCAAGTTCAGAGAGTTCCATCACCAAGGAAATGAGGTATGTCACATTCTTTGGAACTGAATGAGGTCACTGCCTTGGCAACCACTTTGTCCTAACAGTTGCTTCCAAGGGTTACATAAGATGGAGATTTCCCCTACTTCCTGTGACACTTTCATAAGGTAGAATGTATATCAACCATTGGCACCCGGGAACAGCTCTCCACTCAGGTCTGGATTGTTCCACCTTGTCTACAATAAGAAGAGAGAGGCAGATTCAGACACATCCCTTCATCCTGACCAGGTTGTTTGCCATGGAAGATGACTTTTGCTCTCTCAGGTGCTTCATACCTGCCAACAACTTCTCCAGGTATCATTTGTGCTTGGACATTTGCGGTTCTCATCTGGTGGAAGATCCCCAACTTTCCTGTATTGTAAGAACCCCTCTGTCCCTGCTCTTCTGTAAAATGATTGAGGGAACAGTGTATACTTGGGGTTAAAAACAGGTTTGATTTGGTGACGAATGATTCTGTGCGATGAATAATGGGATTGGGAACCTGCAATATTTACAAGAATATAGAGGTGAAATATAAGTATGAAAAAAGAAATCTAGGTATGCTTTGAAGCCCAGAAGGGTTTTGCCCTTGATTGGGATACTTAGCTTTGAATTATGTTCTGCAAAGATGTCTCAGATAATTTGATATACAATGGCATAGGACCTTGTTCATTGGATGATTGAATTTAGAAGAGAACATCCAGTCAAAAAGGGGTATTCAGTAGGATTAGGAAGATAGTCGGTAGGTTTAGGAAGACGAGTGAGTATAGGATTTGGACCAAAAGTTCTTTAGCAATAGACTTTTGGTTATAGAGTGAATGTAAATGTCAGCACATATGAAGAGTCAGACACTATGTTGAACTGGGGAAAATATGTAGAAAAGCAGATATCAATGGAAACATTACGAAATCAGGCAAAGTATAAAGTGAGGGATAGAATTAGACATTTTCAACAGGGTTGAGTTTCAATATATAAATTAGGAAAAAACAAATATGTAGTCACCAATAGGAGTGACAATTGACAGCATTAGGCAACCTGGACATGGATGTTTTTAGAAATCCATGTTCACTTTCCATTTAGGCTTTGGTACAATCATAAGTGTGACCTTTCCATTTTTTGTCCAGAATATTACTGTGATAATGAGGTGACATGAGTATTTCTTTCACCATTTCTGGGAGCAATATATTGAAGATGTAAAATTAGAATCGGGGGTACAAATAGGTGTACCCTGTATCTATGAACATAGAGAAAAACCACGAATAGACCATACTGTGAATAAATAATATAACTTTTTTGAACTTTAAATAATGAATTGAACTGATATCTGAAAAATAAAAGGAAATTGTATATTGATATACAATCATTCATTCCAACCAGTTATATATCAAATGGAAATATTAGTGTTTTGGTTTATCATGAAGAGTGTGTGAGTTTTGCTTCAAAATGATTATGGAAATTCAAAATAATGTGTTTGGAAAGAAGTCTCATGAAAAGACCAGTCAAGAAACCCTGACAATACATGTGTTCTGAAGCAAGAAGTGATTAATGTTGAAACAAATGCCTATTAATTTGTGAACTTGTGGATGAAATGCATATCCTATGATGTGCAAAAACTGAAGAAACAATAATGTACCAGTGTCGAATACAAATGAATGACAAATTACATATCATGTCCCATAGGAGTCTACTTGCATTGATGTTAGACTGGGTCAGATACTGTAGAATAATTAGGATTTGTATGCACCCTTCACTGAAGTTAGTAGTCAGTACTAGGAAACAAATATGTATTTCAGGTGGATGAATATTTCTGATTATAATCTTGTGAAAAGTTGATTATAAATCAACATACATGAACATGAATGAATTTAGAGAGTGTATAATAGACACATATATTTCATATTTGGAAAACTTTGGAGAGTATATCTATATCTATATCTTTACACACACACACACACACACACACACACACACACACAACATTCACAGACATTAAAAAGTACCAATATAAATGCCAATCGAAATTCATCAGTAAATATATATCATCCACAGATGCAAAAATATTTATGTTTCTGAACATGAGTTTATGTATAATGTTGTTCTTCTAGGACGCTCTCTTATAGGTTGAATTTTCATTTCCAACAGCATTTAGAAGGAGTGAACACTTCTCACAATTTGTATCTGCCAAGACATCCACCTTACAAAAATGTACGTGTGATACCTGGTAGGATTCTATATATGCATATAAATATACATGTGTGAATAGGCTACAGAAATTGGAAACAAGTATTCACATATTTGTTAAGTTTGAAAACACATGGAGAATATTTCAATTAAAATTTGACTAGATGTATAACTCCTACCTTATATAACGCAAATGTCAAGTCCAACTATAGAACATGTCTCCTCTGAAGTGCTTGTATTTCTATTGTGTTGGGTTAATTTTCCCCATTATATTAGGATGAATAGTCTGAGTCTACTAGGTATGGGTTAGTGTCAGGGATTCAGTACTTCGAATGAAATTTGGAAAATGAATCCAATGTGTATGTAAATATATGCTGGACAAATATCCTCCCGCTCTCATCCAAAACAATGCCTTGACATTACCTTCACCCCAAGTAAGACACAATTAGAGGAGAAGAGTTACACAATCAGTGAATACATATCTGGAATGGAAAATGCTCAGGAGTTCACAACCTTGGAGGTGGTTTAGGAGTTTCCAAAAGTAAGGGACATGGTAAACACTCCACAAACATGTAACTCTGCTGGCCTAAAAACTGTTTGAGAAACTGCCTCTGAGCTTCCACACTTGAAATATATGTTGTTTTCATGAGATTTGGCTTCCTTTGTAGTGAGACCATCAAAGCTGGGTCTGCATCTATGTGACCTGGAGGACATGGTTTCTTATTTTCCAATGAACAAGATGAAGCAGTGCTGAATCCTCTCTTTATAGGTAAACTGAGGCCACTGGGGACTAAGTGTCTCCCCGTCTCCCCGTGTGGACTGTGAAGCCATTTGGTCCTCCTCCACTTTTTGTGGTGTTTAGGCTGCTGCACTGTGAGTTTGGTATTTGTTTCACGAAATACTAGCAGCTAAACTGGGACACAGTGCTGGAGGGAGTTCTGTCACGTGTGGTGGGTCAGGGTCTGCAAGAGAATGCACCAACTAGGCTTCTATCTCTCACAGCTTGCCCCATTGCCCCCTTGTCCATATCAACCTGATTCTTAATTTTCCTCTTAAAACTCTCCATATAACAAGATGCCTTTACATATAAGGGTCTGCTGGCAGCACCATGTCAGTTACAAGCCATTTGGAATCCAATGGTAGATGCACATGGTCCTACCACGGATGTTTTATCAAACGCCTCCCCACCACTGCTCTAGACCCACTACTCAGCAGGCTCCAAATTACTGGCATCTCTGTTCTACACCATTTTCATGAAACTCAGTAAATCAAGGCACTGTCTGGTATACTCATGATCAGCAGCAGGACATCCAATGTTTCTCCAGTGCCACCTGGTCATAGGAATTTCAAAAATTTCATGGTATTTTTCTAGCCATTTTTCAAGCATGAAGTTGGAGGCACTGTGGGTTTCAATTCATTAGGCAAACATTAAATGGTGAGGAAGCTCATTTCAATGAAATCTCTGGAGAACTGTCACAGGCAAGGCTTCCCAAAGAATGGACAAAACGTCACTTTAGGCCAGGCCCATTGAGGTCAACAATGTGAGGTCCATGTGTGTTTTGACTCTCAATTATGGCTGCCATTTCTTTAAGAATAAAATCATGTGATATCCTTGCTGAGATTCCCAGGCCTCAGTGGAAATCTACCCGGGGCCTAGGTCTCAGTTTCCAAGAGCGACTTTCATGCGTGGCCTCTTAAAATCCCAACAAAATTCATGGCAATGCTTCTCTGAGTTCAGTTCCAAAACCCAGTGTCTAAGGGGAATCACACCAGAGTTCAAGCCCACGTGGACATAGTCATTTTTTCCAATGCCACACAAATGACCAACATTAAAACCAAAACACTCCCACATGGCCCTCACCTTAGTCCATATAGTCAATCATCTTAACCTCTGGCTGTAGGTTTCCATGAGGGACGCAGCCCAAGACAGTGTCCAAAATCAGCTCGTTTGCCCCTCATTTGCCTAAAGTCAGGGTAGCCTGGACACCGTTGCTGTGAACCAGGAGTGAACAAATAAGCCTGCCGTTAATACTTCTGTGTTTCTCCAATTTGAGGCCTACTGATTTTAGGTATGGATTCTTTAGGTGATTTAGAGTCATGCGAAAACACAAGCACCTCTGCAGGGCTTTAAGAACTCATTTGATCCAAAGAATCCCTATTCTCATTTGTTGGAGTGCAGGAACCTAACAGAGGAAGGCAAGAGACTTCATCCACAATGAATGATATTTTTTTGCCATTTTGGTTTTGGAAGCTAACATGGGATCATTCTTAAGATCCATCAGGTGCTGAGAATCTAAGTCACAGCCACACACAGGTCCAAGAGGCTGATAAAGACACATCCCTTTCCAAAGCAATTAAACAAAGAGCCACAGGTGAGGCCCATTCATTTCCATTTGAAAACTGTTTTCTTCAAGCTTCACAAAGGGGTGGCCTGAGGCAAAGACCTTCCTGACATTCAGTGCAACACAACAATAAGTAAGCAAAAGGCCCAAAGCAGGGTTTCTGCACTGAGACTTTCCTGGTCACACAGAAATCTGAGTTTTCTGAGATGCTCGCCATTCTCTTCAGCTATCCAGTACATGGCCATGTCACAGAGCTTGGAGGTGGTACATATTTTGGACACAAATGCCTGAGCCTATTCTGGAGAGTGGCCAGAATTCAGGAAGAAAACAACAACTTAGAAAGATAGCAGGTGTTGCACATCGATAAGACAAGCTGCAGTCCATTCATATGTTGGGCAGGATGAATTATGGGAAGATTTATACTAGACAGGACACATCCATTAATGCATTCTCTTTTCTAATGTCTACAACAACGGACACAGTGGGATACACATAAACAGAAACACTCGCCTTGTCAAATGACTTACTAGAAACTGTCTGCTCCAAACCAAACAAACCGCCTTTTCGATCTATTCTCAGAACATGAGACAAAACAACAAACCCACACCCACTCCCACAAAGGCACCTCCTTCCCCCAAGTAGGTCTGTGACTATCCGGAGTGTCCTCTGACTGGTGGGCCATACTATGTTCCCCCGAAATGGCCTGTCTTCTCTCAGATCTTGTTTCCTTGACCAACTCTGTGAAGATGTCAGGAAAAAGTGGTTAGCCACTACCTGTTTTCTCAGGAAAGGTCCATCTTCAGAGCTCTCCTGGCATTTGGCCATCCTCACATCATTAGGTACCAAGAAAACTGACTCTGTCCTTGGTAAATCCAAACAAGTGAGCCCACTGGGCCTGGGACTGGGACTGCCTCTGGGTGCCTGGCTTCTTGGATACCAAGTTCAGAGAGTTCCATCACCAAGGAAATGAGGTATGTCACATTCTTTGGAACTGAATGAGGTCACTGCCTTGGCAACCACTTTGTCCTAACAGTTGCTTCCAAGGGTTACATAAGATGGAGATTTCCCCTACTTCCTGTGACACTTTCATAAGGTAGAATGTATATCAACCATTGGCACCCGGGAACAGCTCTCCACTCAGGTCTGGATTGTTCCACCTTGTCTACAATAAGAAGAGAGAGGCAGATTCAGACACATCCCTTCATCCTGACCAGGTTGTTTGCCATGGAAGATGACTTTTGCTCTCTCAGGTGCTTCATACCTGCCAACAACTTCTCCAGGTATCATTTGTGCTTGAACATTTGCGGTTCTCATCTGGTGGAAGATCCCCAACTTTCCTGTATTGTAAGAACCCCTCTGTCCCTGCTCTTCTGTAAAATGATTGAGGGAACAGTGTATACTTGGGGTTAAAAACAGGTTTGATTTGGTGACGAATGATTCTGTGCGATGAATAATGGGATTGGGAACCTGCAATATTTACAAGAATATAGAGGTGAAATATAAGTATGAAAAAAGAAATCTAGGTATGCTTTGAAGCCCAGAAGGGTTTTGCCCTTGATTGGGATACTTAGCTTTGAATTATGTTCTGCAAAGATGTCTCAGATAATTTGATATACAATGGCATAGGACCTTGTTCATTGGATGATTGAATTTAGAAGAGAACATCCAGTCAAAAAGGGGTATTCAGTAGGATTAGGAAGATAGTCGGTAGGTTTAGGAAGACGAGTGAGTATAGGATTTGGACCAAAAGTTCTTTAGCAATAGACTTTTGGTTATAGAGTGAATGTAAATGTCAGCACATATGAAGAGTCAGACACTATGTTGAACTGGGGAAAATATGTAGAAAAGCAGATATCAATGGAAACATTACGAAATCAGGCAAAGTATAAAGTGAGGGATAGAATTAGACATTTTCAACAGGGTTGAGTTTCAATATATAAATTAGGAAAAAACAAATATGTAGTCACCAATAGGAGTGACAATTGACAGCATTAGGCAACCTGGACATGGATGTTTTTAGAAATCCATGTTCACTTTCCATTTAGGCTTTGGTACAATCATAAGTGTGACCTTTCCATTTTCTGTCCAGAATATTACTGTGATAATGAGGTGACATGAGTATTTCTTTCACCATTTCTGGGAGCAATATATTGAAGATGTAAAATTAGAATCGGGGGTACAAATAGGTGTACCCTGTTTCTATGAACATAGAGAAAAACCACGAATAGACCATACTGTGAATAAATAATATAACTTTTTTGAACTTTAAATAATGAATTGAACTGATATCTGAAAAATAAAAGGAAATTGTATATTGATATACAATCATTCATTCCAACCAGTTATATATCAAATGGAAATATTAGTGTTTTGGTTTATCATGAAGAGTGTGTGAGTTTTGCTTCAAAATGATTATGGAAATTCAAAATAATGTGTTTGGAAAGAAGTCTCATGAAAAGACCAGTCAAGAAACCCTGACAATACATGTGTTCTGAAGCAAGAAGTGATTAATGTTGAAACAAATGCCTATTAATTTGTGAACTTGTGGATGAAATGCATATCCTATGATGTGAAAAAACTGAAGAAACAATAATGTACCAGTGTCGAATACAAATGAATGACAAATTACATATCATGTCCCATAGGAGTCTACTTGCATTGATGTTAGACTGGGTCAGATACTGTAGAATAATTAGGATTTGTATGCACCCTTCACTGAAGTTAGTAGTCAGTACTAGGAAACAAATATGTATTTCAGGTGGATGAATATTTCTGATTATAATCTTGTGAAAAGTTGATTATAAATCAACATACATGAACATGAATGAATTTAGAGAGTGTATAATAGACACATATATTTCATATTTGGAAAACTTTGGAGAGTATATCTATATCTATATCTTTACACACACACACACACACACACACACACACACACACACACAACATTCACAGACATTAAAAAGTACCAATATAAATGCCAATCGAAATTCATCAGTAAATATATATCATCCACAGATGCAAAAATATTTATGTTTCTGAACATGAGTTTATGTATAATGTTGTTCTTCTAGGACGCTCTCTTATAGGTTGAATTTTCATTTCCAACAGCATTTAGGAGGAGTGAACACTTCTCACAATTTGTATCTGCCAAGACATCCACCTTACAAAAATGTACGTGTGATACCTGGTAGGATTCTATATATGCATATAAATATACATGTGTGAATAGGCTACAGAAATTGGAAACAAGTATTCACATATTTGTTAAGTTTGAAAACACATGGAGAATATTTCAATTAAAATTTGACTAGATGTATAACTCCTACCTTATATAACGCAATTGTCAAGTCCAACTATAGAACATGTCTCCTCTGAAGTGCTTGTATTTCTATTGTGTTGGGTTAATTTTCCCCATTATATTAGGATGAATAGTCTGAGTCTACTAGGTATGGGTTAGTGTCAGGGATTCAGTACTTCGAATGAAATTTGGAAAATGAATCCAATGTGTATGTAAATATATGCTGGACAAATATCCTCCCGCTCTCATCCAAAACAATGCCTTGACATTACCTTCACCCCAAGTAAGACACAATTAGAGGAGAAGAGTTACACAATCAGTGAATACATATCTGGAATGGAAAATGCTCAGGAGTTCACAACCTTGGAGGTGGTTTAGGAGTTTCCAAAAGTAAGGGACATGGTAAACACTCCACAAACATGTAACTCTGCTGGCCTAAAAACTGTTTGAGAAACTGCCTCTGAGCTTCCACACTTGAAATATATGTTGTTTTCATGAGATTTGGCTTCCTTTGTAGTGAGACCATCAAAGCTGGGTCTGCATCTATGTGACCTGGAGGACATGGTTTCTTATTTTCCAATGAACAAGATGAAGCAGTGCTGAATCCTCTCTTTATAGGTAAACTGAGGCCACTGGGGACTAAGTGTCTCCCCGTCTCCCCGTGTGGACTGTGAAGCCATTTGGTCCTCCTCCACTTTTTGTGGTGTTTAGGCTGCTGCACTGTGAGTTTGGTATTTGTTTCACGAAATACTAGCAGCTAAACTGGGACACAGTGCTGGAGGGAGTTCTGTCACGTGTGGTGGGTCAGGGTCTGCAAGAGAATGCACCAACTAGGCTTCTATCTCTCACAGCTTGCCCCATTGCCCCCTTGTCCATATCAACCTGATTCTTAATTTTCCTCTTAAAACTCTCCATATAACAAGATGCCTTTACATATAAGGGTCTGCTGGCAGCACCATGTCAGTTACAAGCCATTTGGAATCCAATGGTAGATGCACATGGTCCTACCACGGATGTTTTATCAAACGCCTCCCCACCACTGCTCTAGACCCACTACTCAGCAGGCTCCAAATTACTGGCATCTCTGTTCTACACCATTTTCATGAAACTCAGTAAATCAAGGCACTGTCTGGTATACTCATGATCAGCAGCAGGACATCCAATGTTTCTCCAGTGCCACCTGGTCATAGGAATTTCAAAAATTTCATGGTATTTTTCTAGCCATTTTTCAAGCATGAAGTTGGAGGCACTGTGGGTTTCAATTCATTAGGCAAACATTAAATGGTGAGGAAGCTCATTTCAATGAAATCTCTGGAGAACTGTCACAGGCAAGGCTTCCCAAAGAATGGACAAAAACGTCACTTTAGGCCAGGCCCATTGAGGTCAACAATGTGAGGTCCATGTGTGTTTTGACTCTCAATTATGGCTGCCATTTCTTTAAGAATAAAATCATGTGATATCCTTGCTGAGATTCCCAGGCCTCAGTGGAAATCTACCCGGGGCCTAGGTCTCAGTTTCCAAGAGCGACTTTCATGCGTGGCCTCTTAAAATCCCAACAAAATTCATGGCAATGCTTCTCTGAGTTCAGTTCCAAAACCCAGTGTCTAAGGGGAATCACACCAGAGTTCAAGCCCACGTGGACATAGTCATTTTTTCCAATGCCACACAAATGACCAACATTAAAACCAAAACACTCCCACATGGCCCTCACCTTAGTCCATATAGTCAATCATCTTAACCTCTGGCTGTAGGTTTCCATGAGGGACGCAGCCCAAGACAGTGTCCAAAATCAGCTCGTTTGCCCCTCATTTGCCTAAAGTCAGGGTAGCCTGGACACCGTTGCTGTGAACCAGGAGTGAACAAATAAGCCTGCCGTTAATACTTCTGTGTTTCTCCAATTTGAGGCCTACTGATTTTAGGTATGGATTCTTTAGGTGATTTAGAGTCATGCGAAAACACAAGCACCTCTGCAGGGCTTTAAGAACTCATTTGATCCAAAGAATCCCTATTCTCATTTGTTGGAGTGCAGGAACCTAACAGAGGAAGGCAAGAGACTTCATCCACAATGAATGATATTTTTTTGCCATTTTGGTTTTGGAAGCTAACATGGGATCATTCTTAAGATCCATCAGGTGCTGAGAATCTAAGTCACAGCCACACACAGGTCCAAGAGGCTGATAAAGACACATCCCTTTCCAAAGCAATTAAACAAAGAGCCACAGGTGAGGCCCATTCATTTCCATTTGAAAACTGTTTTCTTCAAGCTTCACAAAGGGGTGGCCTGAGGCAAAGACCTTCCTGACATTCAGTGCAACACAACAATAAGTAAGCAAAAGGCCCAAAGCAGGGTTTCTGCACTGAGACTTTCCTGGTCACACAGAAATCTGAGTTTTCTGAGATGCTCGCCATTCTCTTCAGCTATCCAGTACATGGCCATGTCACAGAGCTTGGAGGTGGTACATATTTTGGACACAAATGCCTGAGCCTATTCTGGAGAGTGGCCAGAATTCAGGAAGAAAACAACAACTTAGAAAGATAGCAGGTGTTGCACATCGATAAGACAAGCTGCAGTCCATTCATATGTTGGGCAGGATGAATTATGGGAAGATTTATACTAGACAGGACACATCCATTAATGCATTCTCTTTTCTAATGTCTACAACAACGGACACAGTGGGATACACATAAACAGAAACACTCGCCTTGTCAAATGACTTACTAGAAACTGTCTGCTCCAAACCAAACAAACCGCCTTTTCGATCTATTCTCAGAACATGAGACAAAACAACAAACCCACACCCACTCCCACAAAGGCACCTCCTTCCCCCAAGTAGGTCTGTGACTATCCGGAGTGTCCTCTGACTGGTGGGCCATACTATGTTCCCCCGAAATGGCCTGTCTTCTCTCAGATCTTGTTTCCTTGACCAACTCTGTGAAGATGTCAGGAAAAAGTGGTTAGCCACTACCTGTTTTCTCAGGAAAGGTCCATCTTCAGAGCTCTCCTGGCATTTGGCCATCCTCACATCATTAGGTACCAAGAAAACTGACTCTGTCCTTGGTAAATCCAAACAAGTGAGCCCACTGGGCCTGGGACTGGGACTGCCTCTGGGTGCCTGGCTTCTTGGATACCAAGTTCAGAGAGTTCCATCACCAAGGAAATGAGGTATGTCACATTCTTTGGAACTGAATGAGGTCACTGCCTTGGCAACCACTTTGTCCTAACAGTTGCTTCCAAGGGTTACATAAGATGGAGATTTCCCCTACTTCCTGTGACACTTTCATAAGGTAGAATGTATATCAACCATTGGCACCCGGGAACAGCTCTCCACTCAGGTCTGGATTGTTCCACCTTGTCTACAATAAGAAGAGAGAGGCAGATTCAGACACATCCCTTCATCCTGACCAGGTTGTTTGCCATGGAAGATGACTTTTGCTCTCTCAGGTGCTTCATACCTGCCAACAACTTCTCCAGGTATCATTTGTGCTTGGACATTTGCGGTTCTCATCTGGTGGAAGATCCCCAACTTTCCTGTATTGTAAGAACCCCTCTGTCCCTGCTCTTCTGTAAAATGATTGAGGGAACAGTGTATACTTGGGGTTAAAAACAGGTTTAATTTGGTGACGAATGATTCTGTGCGATGAATAATGGGATTGGGAACCTGCAATATTTACAAGAATATAGAGGTGAAATATAAGTATGAAAAAAGAAATCTAGGTATGCTTTGAAGCCCAGAAGGGTTTTGCCCTTGATTGGGATACTTAGCTTTGAATTATGTTCTGCAAAGATGTCTCAGATAATTTGATATACAATGGCATAGGACCTTGTTCATTGGATGATTGAATTTAGAAGAGAACATCCAGTCAAAAAGGGGTATTCAGTAGGATTAGGAAGATAGTCGGTAGGTTTAGGAAGACGAGTGAGTATAGGATTTGGACCAAAAGTTCTTTAGCAATAGACTTTTGGTTATAGAGTGAATGTAAATGTCAGCACATATGAAGAGTCAGACACTATGTTGAACTGGGGAAAATATGTAGAAAAGCAGATATCAATGGAAACATTACGAAATCAGGCAAAGTATAAAGTGAGGGATAGAATTAGACATTTTCAACAGGGTTGAGTTTCAATATATAAATTAGGAAAAAACAAATATGTAGTCACCAATAGGAGTGACAATTGACAGCATTAGGCAACCTGGACATGGATGTTTTTAGAAATCCATGTTCACTTTCCATTTAGGCTTTGGTACAATCATAAGTGTGACCTTTCCATTTTTTGTCCAGAATATTACTGTGATAATGAGGTGACATGAGTATTTCTTTCACCATTTCTGGGAGCAATATATTGAAGATGTAAAATTAGAATCGGGGGTACAAATAGGTGTACCCTGTTTCTATGAACATAGAGAAAAACCACGAATAGACCATACTGTGAATAAATAATATAACTTTTTTGAACTTTAAATAATGAATTGAACTGATATCTGAAAAATAAAAGGAAATTGTATATTGATATACAATCATTCATTCCAACCAGTTATATATCAAATGGAAATATTAGTGTTTTGGTTTATCATGAAGAGTGTGTGAGTTTTGCTTCAAAATGATTATGGAAATTCAAAATAATGTGTTTGGAAAGAAGTCTCATGAAAAGACCAGTCAAGAAACCCTGACAATACATGTGTTCTGAAGCAAGAAGTGATTAATGTTGAAACAAATGCCTATTAATTTGTGAACTTGTGGATGAAATGCATATCCTATGATGTGCAAAAACTGAAGAAACAATAATGTACCAGTGTCGAATACAAATGAATGACAAATTACATATCATGTCCCATAGGAGTCTACTTGCATTGATGTTAGACTGGGTCAGATACTGTAGAATAATTAGGATTTGTATGCACCCTTCACTGAAGTTAGTAGTCAGTACTAGGAAACAAATATGTATTTCAGGTGGATGAATATTTCTGATTATAATCTTGTGAAAAGTTGATTATAAATCAACATACATGAACATGAATGAATTTAGAGAGTGTATACTAGACACATATATTTCATATTTGGAAAACTTTGGAGAGTATATCTATATCTATATCTATACACACACACACACACACACACACACACACACACACAACACTCACAGACATTAAAAATACCAATATAAATACCAATCGAAATTCATCAGTAAATATATATCATCCACAGATGCAAAAATATTTATGTTTCTGAACATGAGTTTATGTATAATGTTGTTCTTCTAGGACGCTCTCTTATAGGTTGAATTTTCATTTCCAACAGCATTTAGGAGGAGTGAACACTTCTCACAATTTGTATCTGCCAAGACATCCACCTTACAAAAATGTACGTGTGATACCTGGTAGGATTCTATATATGCATATAAATATACATGTGTGAATAGGCTACAGAAATTGGAAACAAGTATTCACATATTTGTTAAGTTTAAAAACACATGGAGAATATTTCAATTAAAATTTGACTAGATGTATAACTCCTACCTTATATAATGCAAATGTCAAGTCCAACTATAGAACATGTCTCCTCTGAAGTGCTTGTATTTCTATTGTGTTGGGTTAATTTTCCCCATTATATTAGGATGAATAGTCTGAGTCTACTAGGTATGGGTTAGTGTCAGGGATTCAGTACTTCGAATGAAAAATTGGAAAATGAATCCAATGTGTATGTAAATATATGCTGGACAAATATCCTCCCGCTCTCATCCAAAACAATGCCTTGACATTACCTTCACCCCAAGTAAGACACAATTAGAGGAGAAGAGTTACACAATCAGTGAATACATATCTGGAATGGAAAATGCTCAGGAGTTCACAACCTTGGAGGTGGTTTAGGAGTTTCCAAAAGTAAGGGACATGGTAAACACTCCACAAACATGTAACTCTGCTGGCCTAAAAACTTTTTGAGAAACTGCCTCTGAGCTTCCGCACTTGAAATATATGTTGTTTTCATGAGATTTGGCTTCCTTTGTAGTGAGACCATCAAAGCTGGGTCTGCATCTATGTGACCTGGAGGACATGGTTTCTTATTTTCCAATGAACAAGATGAAGCAGTGCTGAATCCTCTCTTTATAGGTAAACTGAGGCCACTGGGGACTAAGTGTCTCCCCGTCTCCCCGTGTGGACTGTGAAGCCATTTGGTCCTCCTCCACTTTTTGTGGTGTTTAGGCTGCTGCACTGTGAGTTTGGTATTTGTTTCACGAAATACTAACAGCTAAACTGGGACACAGTGCTGGAGGGAGTTCTGTCACGTGTGGTGGGTCAGGGTCTGCAAGAGAATGCACCAACTAGGCTTCTATCTCTCACAGCTTGCCCCATTGCCCCCTTGTCCATATCAACCTGATTCTTAATTTTCCTCTTAAAACTCTCCATATAACAAGATGCCTTTACATATAAGGGTCTGCTGGCAGCACCATGTCAGTTACAAGCCATTTGGAATCCAATGGTAGATGCACATGGTCCTACCACGGATGTTTTATCAAACGCCTCCCCACCACTGCTCTAGACCCACTACTCAGCAGGCTCCAAATTACTGGCATCTCTGTTCTACACCATTTTCATGAAACTCAGTAAATCAAGGCACTGTCTGGTATACTCATGATCAGCAGCAGGACATCCAATGTTTCTCCAGTGCCACCTGGTCATAGGAATTTCAAAAATTTCATGGTATTTTTCTAGCCATTTTTCAAGCATGAAGTTGGAGGCACTGTGGGTTTCAATTCATTAGGCAAACATTAAATGGTGAGGAAGCTCATTTCAATGAAATCTCTGGAGAACTGTCACAGGCAAGGCTTCCCAAAGAATGGACAAAAACGTCACTTTAGGCCAGGCCCATTGACGTCAACAATGTGAGGTCCATGTGTGTTTTGACTCTCAATTATGGCTGCCATTTCTTTAAGAATAAAATCATGTGATATCCTTGCTGAGATTCCCAGGCCTCAGTGGAAATCTACCCGGGGCCTAGGTCTCAGTTTCCA
This sequence comes from Callospermophilus lateralis, assembly GCF_048772815.1. Taxonomy (NCBI): domain Eukaryota; kingdom Metazoa; phylum Chordata; class Mammalia; order Rodentia; family Sciuridae; genus Callospermophilus; species Callospermophilus lateralis. Next base: position 3,528,581 of record NW_027517127.1, read on the forward strand.
AGAGCGACTTTCATGCGTGGCCTCTTAAAATCCCAACAAAATTCATGGCAATGCTTCTCTGAGTTCAGTTCCAAAACCCAGTGTCTAAGGGGAATCACACCAGAGTTCAAGCCCACGTGGACATAGTCATTTTTTCCAATGCCACACAAATGACCAACATTAAAACCAAAACACTCCCACATGGCCCTCACCTTAGTCCATATAGTCAATCATCTTAACCTCTGGCTGTAGGTTTCCATGAGGGACGCAGCCCAAGACAGTGTCCAAAATCAGCTCGTTTGCCCCTCATTTGCCTAAAGTCAGGGTAGCCTGGACACCGTTGCTGTGAACCAGGAGTGAACAAATAAGCCTGCCGTTAATACTTCTGTGTTTCTCCAATTTGAGGCCTACTGATTTTAGGTATGGATTCTTTAGGTGATTTAGAGTCATGCGAAAACACAAGCACCTCTGCAGGGCTTTAAGAACTCATTTGATCCAAAGAATCCCTATTCTCATTTGTTGGAGTGCAGGAACCTAACAGAGGAAGGCAAGAGACTTCATCCACAATGAATGATATTTTTTTGCCATTTTGGTTTTGGAAGCTAACATGGGATCATTCTTAAGATCCATCAGGTGCTGAGAATCTAAGTCACAGCCACACACAGGTCCAAGAGGCTGATAAAGACACATCCCTTTCCAAAGCAATTAAACAAAGAGCCACAGGTGAGGCCCATTCATTTCCATTTGAAAACTGTTTTCTTCAAGCTTCACAAAGGGGTGGCCTGAGGCAAAGACCTTCCTGACATTCAGTGCAACACAACAATAAGTAAGCAAAAGGCCCAAAGCAGGGTTTCTGCACTGAGACTTTCCTGGTCACACAGAAATCTGAGTTTTCTGAGATGCTCGCCATTCTCTTCAGCTATCCAGTACATGGCCATGTCACAGAGCTTGGAGGTGGTACATATTTTGGACACAAATGCCTGAGCCTATTCTGGAGAGTGGCCAGAATTCAGGAAGAAAACAACAACTTAGAAAGATAGCAGGTGTTGCACATCGATAAGACAAGCTGCAGTCCATTCATATGTTGGGCAGGATGAATTATGGGAAGATTTATACTAGACAGGACACATCCATTAATGCATTCTCTTTTCTAATGTCTACAACAACGGACACAGTGGGATACACATAAACAGAAACACTCGCCTTGTCAAATGACTTACTAGAAACTGTCTGCTCCAAACCAAACAAACCGCCTTTTCGATCTATTCTCAGAACATGAGACAAAACAACAAACCCACACCCACTCCCACAAAGGCACCTCCTTCCCCCAAGTAGGTCTGTGACTATCCGGAGTGTCCTCTGACTGGTGGGCCATACTATGTTCCCCCGAAATGGCCTGTCTTCTCTCAGATCTTGTTTCCTTGACCAACTCTGTGAAGATGTCAGGAAAAAGTGGTTAGCCACTACCTGTTTTCTCAGGAAAGGTCCATCTTCAGAGCTCTCCTGGCATTTGGCCATCCTCACATCATTAGGTACCAAGAAAACTGACTCTGTCCTTGGTAAATCCAAACAAGTGAGCCCACTGGGCCTGGGACTGGGACTGCCTCTGGGTGCCTGGCTTCTTGGATACCAAGTTCAGAGAGTTCCATCACCAAGGAAATGAGGTATGTCACATTCTTTGGAACTGAATGAGGTCACTGCCTTGGCAACCACTTTGTCCTAACAGTTGCTTCCAAGGGTTACATAAGATGGAGATTTCCCCTACTTCCTGTGACACTTTCATAAGGTAGAATGTATATCAACCATTGGCACCCGGGAACAGCTCTCCACTCAGGTCTGGATTGTTCCACCTTGTCTACAATAAGAAGAGAGAGGCAGATTCAGACACATCCCTTCATCCTGACCAGGTTGTTTGCCATGGAAGATGACTTTTGCTCTCTCAGGTGCTTCATACCTGCCAACAACTTCTCCAGGTATCATTTGTGCTTGGACATTTGCGGTTCTCATCTGGTGGAAGATCCCCAACTTTCCTGTATTGTAAGAACCCCTCTGTCCCTGCTCTTCTGTAAAATGATTGAGGGAACAGTGTATACTTGGGGTTAAAAACAGGTTTAATTTGGTGACGAATGATTCTGTGCGATGAATAATGGGATTGGGAACCTGCAATATTTACAAGAATATAGAGGTGAAATATAAGTATGAAAAAAGAAATCTAGGTATGCTTTGAAGCCCAGAAGGGTTTTGCCCTTGATTGGGATACTTAGCTTTGAATTATGTTCTGCAAAGATGTCTCAGATAATTTGATATACAATGGCATAGGACCTTGTTCATTGGATGATTGAATTTAGAAGAGAACATCCAGTCAAAAAGGGGTATTCAGTAGGATTAGGAAGATAGTCGGTAGGTTTAGGAAGACGAGTGAGTATAGGATTTGGACCAAAAGTTCTTTAGCAATAGACTTTTGGTTATAGAGTGAATGTAAATGTCAGCACATATGAAGAGTCAGACACTATGTTGAACTGGGGAAAATATGTAGAAAAGCAGATATCAATGGAAACATTACGAAATCAGGCAAAGTATAAAGTGAGGGATAGAATTAGACATTTTCAACAGGGTTGAGTTTCAATATATAAATTAGGAAAAAACAAATATGTAGTCACCAATAGGAGTGACAATTGACAGCATTAGGCAACCTGGACATGGATGTTTTTAGAAATCCATGTTCACTTTCCATTTAGGCTTTGGTACAATCATAAGTGTGACCTTTCCATTTTTTGTCCAGAATATTACTGTGATAATGAGGTGACATGAGTATTTCTTTCACCATTTCTGGGAGCAATATATTGAAGATGTAAAATTAGAATCGGGGGTACAAATAGGTGTACCCTGTTTCTATGAACATAGAGAAAAACCACGAATAGACCATACTGTGAATAAATAATATAACTTTTTTGAACTTTAAATAATGAATTGAACTGATATCTGAAAAATAAAAGGAAATTGTATATTGATATACAATCATTCATTCCAACCAGTTATATATCAAATGGAAATATTAGTGTTTTGGTTTATCATGAAGAGTGTGTGAGTTTTGCTTCAAAATGATTATGGAAATTCAAAATAATGTGTTTGGAAAGAAGTCTCATGAAAAGACCAGTCAAGAAACCCTGACAATACATGTGTTCTGAAGCAAGAAGTGATTAATGTTGAAACAAATGCCTATTAATTTGTGAACTTGTGGATGAAATGCATATCCTATGATGTGCAAAAACTGAAGAAACAATAATGTACCAGTGTCGAATACAAATGAATGACAAATTACATATCATGTCCCATAGGAGTCTACTTGCATTGATGTTAGACTGGGTCAGATACTGTAGAATAATTAGGATTTGTATGCACCCTTCACTGAAGTTAGTAGTCAGTACTAGGAAACAAATATGTATTTCAGGTGGATGAATATTTCTGATTATAATCTTGTGAAAAGTTGATTATAAATCAACATACATGAACATGAATGAATTTAGAGAGTGTATACTAGACACATATATTTCATATTTGGAAAACTTTGGAGAGTATATCTATATCTATATCTATACACACACACACACACACACACACACACACACACACACAACACTCACAGACATTAAAAATACCAATATAAATACCAATCGAAATTCATCAGTAAATATATATCATCCACAGATGCAAAAATATTTATGTTTCTGAACATGAGTTTATGTATAATGTTGTTCTTCTAGGACGCTCTCTTATAGGTTGAATTTTCATTTCCAACAGCATTTAGGAGGAGTGAACACTTCTCACAATTTGTATCTGCCAAGACATCCACCTTACAAAAATGTACGTGTGATACCTGGTAGGATTCTATATATGCATATAAATATACATGTGTGAATAGGCTACAGAAATTGGAAACAAGTATTCACATATTTGTTAAGTTTAAAAACACATGGAGAATATTTCAATTAAAATTTGACTAGATGTATAACTCCTACCTTATATAATGCAAATGTCAAGTCCAACTATAGAACATGTCTCCTCTGAAGTGCTTGTATTTCTATTGTGTTGGGTTAATTTTCCCCATTATATTAGGATGAATAGTCTGAGTCTACTAGGTATGGGTTAGTGTCAGGGATTCAGTACTTCGAATGAAAAATTGGAAAATGAATCCAATGTGTATGTAAATATATGCTGGACAAATATCCTCCCGCTCTCATCCAAAACAATGCCTTGACATTACCTTCACCCCAAGTAAGACACAATTAGAGGAGAAGAGTTACACAATCAGTGAATACATATCTGGAATGGAAAATGCTCAGGAGTTCACAACCTTGGAGGTGGTTTAGGAGTTTCCAAAAGTAAGGGACATGGTAAACACTCCACAAACATGTAACTCTGCTGGCCTAAAAACTTTTTGAGAAACTGCCTCTGAGCTTCCGCACTTGAAATATATGTTGTTTTCATGAGATTTGGCTTCCTTTGTAGTGAGACCATCAAAGCTGGGTCTGCATCTATGTGACCTGGAGGACATGGTTTCTTATTTTCCAATGAACAAGATGAAGCAGTGCTGAATCCTCTCTTTATAGGTAAACTGAGGCCACTGGGGACTAAGTGTCTCCCCGTCTCCCCGTGTGGACTGTGAAGCCATTTGGTCCTCCTCCACTTTTTGTGGTGTTTAGGCTGCTGCACTGTGAGTTTGGTATTTGTTTCACGAAATACTAACAGCTAAACTGGGACACAGTGCTGGAGGGAGTTCTGTCACGTGTGGTGGGTCAGGGTCTGCAAGAGAATGCACCAACTAGGCTTCTATCTCTCACAGCTTGCCCCATTGCCCCCTTGTCCATATCAACCTGATTCTTAATTTTCCTCTTAAAACTCTCCATATAACAAGATGCCTTTACATATAAGGGTCTGCTGGCAGCACCATGTCAGTTACAAGCCATTTGAAATCCAATGGTAGATGCACATGGTCCTACCACGGATGTTTTATCAAACGCCTCCCCACCACTGCTCTAGACCCACTACTCAGCAGGCTCCAAATTACTGGCATCTCTGTTCTACACCATTTTCATGAAACTCAGTAAATCAAGGCACTGTCTGGTATACTCATGATCAGCAGCAGGACATCCAATGTTTCTCCAGTGCCACCTGGTCATAGGAATTTCAAAAATTTCATGGTATTTATCTAGCCATTTTTCAAGCATGAAGTTGGAGGCACTGTGGGTTTCAATTCATTAGGCAAACATTAAATGGTGAGGAAGCTCATTTCAATGAAATCTCTGGAGAACTGTCACAGGCAAGGCTTCCCAAAGAATGGACAAAACGTCACTTTAGGCCAGGCCCATTGAGGTCAACAATGTGAGGTCCATGTGTGTTTTGACTCTCAATTATGGCTGCCATTTCTTTAAGAATAAAATCATGTGATATCCTTGCTGAGATTCCCAGGCCTCAGTGGAAATCTACCCGGGGCCTAGGTCTCAGTTTCCAAGAGCGACTTTCATGCGTGGCCTCTTAAAATCCCAACAAAATTCATGGCAATGCTTCTCTGAGTTCAGTTCCAAAACCCAGTGTCTAAGGGGAATTACACTAGAGTTCAAGCCCACGTGGAACCAGTCATTTTTTCCAATGCCACACAAATGACCAACATTAAAACCAAAACACTCCTACATGGCCCTCACCTTAGTCCATATAGTCAATCATCTTAACCTCTGGCTGTAGGTTTCCATGAGGGACGCAGCCCAAGACAGTGTCCAAAATCAGCTCGTTTGCCCCTCATTTGCCTAAAGTCAGGGTAGCCTGGACACCGTTGCTGTGAACCAGGAGTGAACAAATAAGCCTGCCGTTAATACTTCTGTGTTTCTCCAATTTGAGGCCTACTGATTTTAGGTATGGATTCTTTAGGTGATTTAGAGTCATGTGAAAACACAAGCACCTCTGCAGGGCTTTAAGAACTCATTTGATCCAAAGAATCCCTATTCTCATTTGTTGGAGTGCAGGAACCTAACAGAGGAAGGCAAGAGACTTCATCCACAATGAATGATATTTTTTTGCCATTTTGGTTTTGGAAGCTAACATGGGATCATTCTTAAGATCCATCAGGTGCTGAGAATCTAAGTCACAGCCACACACAGGTCCAAGAGGCTGATAAAGACACATCCCTTTCCAAAGCAATTAAACAAAGAGCCACAGGTGAGGCCCATTCATTTCCATTTGAAAACTGTTTTCTTCAAGCTTCACAAAGGGGTGGCCTGAGGCAAAGACCTTCCTGACATTCAGTGCAACACAACAATAAGTAAGCAAAAGGCCCAAAGCAGGGTTTCTGCACTGAGACTTTCCTGGTCACACAGAAATCTGAGTTTTCTGAGATGCTCGCCATTCTCTTCAGCTATCCAGTACATGGCCATGTCACAGAGCTTGGAGGTGGTACATATTTTGGACACAAATGCCTGAGCCTATTCTGGAGAGTGGCCAGAATTCAGGAAGAAAACAACAACTTAGAAAGATAGCAGGTGTTGCACATCGATAAGACAAGCTGCAGTCCATTCATATGTTGGGCAGGATGAATTATGGGAAGATTTATACTAGACAGGACACATCCATTAATGCATTCTCTTTTCTAATGTCTACAACAACGGACACAGTGGGATACACATAAACAGAAACACTCGCCTTGTCAAATGACTTACTAGAAACTGTCTGCTCCAAACCAAACAAACCGCCATTACTATCTATTCTCAGAACCTGAGACAAAACAACAAAACCAAACCCACTCCCACAAAGGCACCTCCTTCCCCCAAGTAGGTCTGTGACTATCTGGAGTGTCCTCTGACTGGTGGGCCATACTATGTTCCCCCGAAATGGCCTGTCTTCTCTCAGATCTTGTTTCCTTGACCAACTCTGTGAAGATGTCAGGAAAAAGTGGTTAGCCACTACCTGTTTTCTCAGGAAAGGTCCATCTTCAGAGCTCTCCTGGCATTTGGCCATCCTCACATCATTAGGTACCAAGAAAACTGACTCTGTCCTTGGTAAATCCAAACAAGTGAGCCCACTGGGCCTGGGACTGGGACTGCCTCTGGGTGCCTGGCTTCTTGGATACCAAGTACAGAGATTTCCATCACCAAGGAAATGAGGTATGTCACATTCTTTGGAACTGAATGAGGTCACTGCCTTGGCAACCACTTTGTCCTAACAGTTGCTTCCAAGGGTAACATAAGATGGAGGTTGCCCCTACTTCCTGTGACACTTTCATGAGGTAGAATGTATATCAACCATTGGCACCCGGGAACAGCTCTCCACTCAGGCCTGGATTGTTCCACCTTGTCTACAATAAGAAGAGAGAGGCAGATTCAGACACATCCCTTCATCATGACCAGGTTGTTTTCCATAAAAGATGACTTTTGCTCTCTCAGGTGCTTCATACCTGCCTACAACTTCTCCAGGTATCATTTTTGCATGGACATTTGAGGTTCTCATCAGGTGGAAGGTCCCCAACTTTCCTGTATTGTCAGAACAACTCTGCCCCTGCACTTCTGTAAAATGATTGAGGAAACAGTGTATACTTGGGGTTAAAAACAGGTTTGATTTGGTGACGAATGATTCTTTGCGATGAATAATGGTATTTGGAACCTGCAATATTTACAAGAATATAGAGGTGAAATATAAGTATGAAAACAGAAATCTACGTATGATTTGGAGCCCAGAAGGGTTTTGCCCTTGGTTGGGATACTTAGCTTTGAATTATGTTCTGCACAGATGTCTCAGATAATTCGATATACAATGGTATAGAACCTTGTACAATGGATGATTGAATTTAGAAGAGAACATCCAGTCAACGAGATATTCAGTAGGATTAGGAAGATAGTCGGTAGGTTTAGGAAGAAGAGTGAGTATAGGATTTGGACCAAAAGTTCTTTAGCAATAGACTTTCGGTTATTGAGTGAATGTAAATGTCAGCACATATGAAGAGTCAGTCACTATGTTGAACTGGGGAAAATATGTAGAAAAGCAGATATCAATAGAAACATTACGAATTCAGGCAAAGTATAAAGTGAGTGATAGAAGTAGACATTTTCAACAGGGTTGAGTTTGAAAATATAAATTTGGAAAAAACAAATATGTAGTCACCAATAGGATTAAAATTTGACAGCATTAGGCAACCTGGACATGGATGTTTTTAGAAATCCATGTTCATTTTCCATTTAGGCTTTGGTACAATCATAAGTGTGACCTTTCCATTTTTTGTCCAGAATATTACTGTGATAATGAGGTGACATGAGTATTTCTTTCACCATTTCTGCGAGCAATATATTGAAGATGTAAAATTAGAATCGTGGTTACAAAGAGGTGTACCCTGTTACTATGAAAATAGAGAAAAAGCGTGAATAGACCATACCGTGAATAAATAATATAACTTTATTGAAATTTAAATAATGAATTGAACTGATATCTGAAAAATTAAAGGAAATCGTATATTGATATACAATCATTCATTCCAACCAGTTATATATCTAATGGAAATATTAGTGTTTTGGTTTTCATGAAGAGTGTGTGAGTTTTGCTTCAAAATGATTATGGAAATTCAAAATAATGTGTTTGGAAAGAAGTCTCATGTAAAGACCAGTCAAGAAACCCTGACAATACATGTGTTCTGAAGCAAGAAGTGATTAAAGTTGAAACAAATGCCTATTAATTTGTGAACTTGTGGATGAAATGTATATCCTATGATGTGCAAAAACTGAAGAAACAATAATGTACCAGTGTCGAATACAAATGAATGACAAATTACATATCATGTCCCATAGGAGTCTACTTGCATTGATGTTAGACTGGGTCAGTTACTGTTGTTAATTAGGATTTGTATGCACCTTTCACTGAAGTTAGTTTTCAGTACTACAAAACAAATATATATTTCAGGTGGATGAATATTTCTGATTATAATCTTGTGAAAAGTTGATTACAAATCCACATACATGAACATGAATGATATAGAGAGTGTATATTAGACACATATATTTTATATTTTGAAAAATTTGGAGAGTATATCTATATCTATACCTATATCTATCTATCTATCTATCTATCTATCTATCTATATCTATCTATCTATATATATATATATACACACACACACACACACAAACACATACACACACACAACACTCACAGACATTAAAAAGTACCAATATAAATGCCAATCTGAATTCATCAGTAAATATATATCATCCACAGAGGCAAAAATATTTATTTTACTGAACATGAGTTTATGTATAAAGTTGTTCTACTAGGACGCTCTTTTATACGTTGAATTTTCATTTCCAATAGCATTTAGGAAGAGTGAACACTTCTCACAATTTGTATCTGCCAAGACTGCCACCTCACAAAAATGTACGTGTGATACCTGGTAGGATTCTATATATGCATATAAATATACACGTGTGAAGAGGCTACAGAAGAGGGAAACAAGAATTCACATATTTGTTAAGTTTAAAAACACATGGAGAATATTTCAATTAAAATTTGACTAGATTTATAACCCCTACCTTATATAATGCAAATGTCGAGTCCAACTATACAACATGTCTCCTCTGAAGTGCTTGTATTTCTATTGTGTTGTGTTAATTTCCCCCTTATATTAGGATGAATAGTCTGAGTCTACTAGGTATGGGTTAGTGTCAGGGATTCAGTACTTCGAATGGAAAATTGGAAAATGAATCCAATGTGTATATAAATATATGCTGCACAAATATCCTCCCACTCTCATCCAGAACAATGACTTGACATTACCTTCACCCCAAGTAAGACAAAATTAGAGGAGAAGAGTTACAAAATCAGTGAATACATATCTGGAATGGAAAATGCTCAGGAGTTCACAACCTTGGAGGTGGTAGAGGAGTTTCCAAAACTAGGGGACAGGGTCAACACTCCACAAACATGGAGCTCTGCTGGCCTAAAAACTTTTTGAGAAACTGCCTCTGAGCTTCCGCACTTGAAATATATGTTGTATTCAGGAGATTTGGCTTCCTTTGTAGTGAGACCATCAAAGCTGGGTCTGCATCTATGTGACCTGGAGGACATGGTTTCTTATTTTCCAATGAACAAGATGAAGCAGTGCTGAATCCTCTTTTTGTAGGTAAACTGAGGCCACTGGGGACTAAGTGTCTCCCCGTGTGGACTGTGAAGCCATTTGTTCCTTCTCCTCTTTTTGTGGTGTTTTTGCTGCTGCACTGTGAGTTTGGTATTTGTTTCACAAAATACTAGGAGATAAACTGGGACACAGTGCTGGAGGGAGTTCTGTCATGTGTGGTGGGTCAGGGTCTGCAAGAGAATGCACCAACTATGCTTCTATCTCTCACAGCTTGCCCCATTGTCCCCTTGTCCATATCAACCTGATTCTTAATTTTCCCTGCTAACTCTCCATATAACAAGATGCCTTTACATATAAGGGTCTGCTGGCTGCACCATGTCAGTTACAAGCCATTTGGAATCCAATGGTAGATCCACATGGCCCTAACACAGATGTTTTATCAAACACCTCCCCACCACTGCTCTAGACCCACTATTCAGCAGGCTCCAAATTACTGGCATCTCCGTTCTACACCATTTTCATGAAACTCAGTAAATCAAGGCACTGTCTGGTATACTCATGATCAGCAACAGGACATCCAATGTTTCTCCAGTGCCACCTGGTCAAAGGAATTTCAAAAATTTCATGGTATTTATCTAGCCATTTTTCAAGCATGAAGTTGGAGGCACTGTGGGTTTCAATTCATTCAGCAAACATTAAATGTTGAGGAAGCTCATTTCAATGAAATCTCTGGAGAACTCTCACAGGCAAGGCTTCCCAAAGAGTGGACAAAAGGTCACATTAGGCCAGGCCCATTGAGGTCTACAATGTGATGTCCATGTGTGTTTTGACTCTCAACTATGGCTGCCATTTCTTTAAGAATAAAATAATGTAATATCCTTGCTGAGATTCCCAGAATTCTGTGGAAATCCACCCGTTGTCTAGGTCTCAGTTTCCAAGAGTGACTTTCATGCTTGGCCTCTTAAAATCCCAACAAAATTCATGGCAATGCTTCCCTGAGTTCACTTCCAAAACCCAGTCTCTAAGGGGAATCACACCAGAGTTCAAGCCCACGTGGACCCAATCATTTATTCCAATGCCACACAAATGAGCAACATTAAAACCAAAACACTCCCACATGGCCCTCATCTTATTCCATATATTCAATCATCTTAACTTCTGGCTGGAGATTTCCATGAGGGGCGCAGCCCAAGAGAGTGTCCAAAATCAGCTCCTTTGCCCCTCATTTGCCTAAAGTCAGGGTAGCCTGGACACCGTTGCTGTGAACCAGGAGTGAACAAACAAGCCTGCCTTTAATACTTCTGTGTTTCTCCAATTTGAGGCATACTGATTTTAGGTATCGATTCTTTAGGTGATTTAGAGTCATGCGAAAACACAAGCACCTCTGCAGGGCTTTGAAGAACTCATTTGACCCAAAGAATTCCTATTCTCATTTGATGGAGTGCAGGAACCTAACAGAGGAAGGCAAGAGACTTCATACACAATGAATGATATTTTATGCTATTTTGGTTTTGGAAGCTCACATGGGATCATTCTTAAGATCCATCAGGTGCTGAGAATCTAAGTCACAGCCCCACACAGGTCCAAGAGGCTGATAAAGACACATCCCTTTCCAAAGCAATTAAGCAAAGAGCCACAGGTGAGGCTCATTCATTTCCATTTGAAAACTGTTTTCTTCAGGCTTCACAAAGGGGTGGCCTGAGGCAAAGACCTTCCTGACATTCAGTGCAACACAACAATAAGTAAGCAAAAGGCCCAAAGCGGGGTTTCTGCACTGAGACTTTCCTGGTCACACTGATATCTGAGTTTTCTGAGATGCTCGCCATTCTCTTCAGCTATCCTGTACATGGCCATGTCACAGAGCTTGGAGGTGGTACATATTTTGGACACAAATCCATGAGCCTATTCTGGAGAGTGGCCAGAATTCAGGAAGAAAACAACAACTTAGAAAGATAGCAGGTGTTGCACATCGATAAGACAAGCTGCAGTCCATTCATATATTGGGCAGGATGAATTATGGGAAGTTTTATACTAGACAGGACACATCCATTAATGCATTCTCTTTTCTAATATCTACAACAACGGACACAGTGGGATACACAGAAACAGAAACACTCGCCGTGTCAAATGACTTACTAGAAACTGTCCACTTCAAACCAATCAAACCGCCTTTCCTATCTATTCTCAGAACATGAGACAAAACAACAAACCCACACCCACTCCCACAAAGGCACCTCCTTCCCCCAAGTAGGTCTGTGACTATCCGGAGTGTCCTCTGACTGGTGGGCCATACTATGTTCCCCCGAAATGGCCTGTCTTCTCTCAGATCTTGTTTCCTTGACCAACTCTATGAAGATGTCAGGAAAATGTGGTTAGCCACTACCTGTTTTCTCAGGAAAGGCCCATCTTCAGAGCTCTCCTGGCATTTGACCATCCTCACATCATTAGGTACCAAGAAAACTGACTCTGTCCTTGGTAAATCCAAACAAGTGAGCCCACTGGGACTGGGACTGGGACTGCCTCTGGGTGCCTGCCTTCTTGGATACCAAGTTCAGAGATTTCCATCACCAAGGAAATGAGGGATGTCACATTCTTTGAAACTGAATGAGGTCACTGCCTTGGCAACCACTTTGTCCTAACAGTTGCTTCCAAGGGTAACATAAGATGGAGGTCGCCCCTACTTCCTTTGACACTTTTATTAGGTAGAATGTATATCAACCATTGGCACCTGGGAACAGCTCTCCACTCAGGCCTGGTTTGGTCCACCTTCTCTACAATAAGAATAGAGAGGCAGATTCAGACACATCCCTTCATCCTGACCAGGTTGTTTGCCATGGAAGATGACTTTTTCTCTCTTAGGTGCTTCATAACTGCCTACAACTTCTCCAGGTATCATTTGTGCATGGATATTTGAGGTTCTCATCAGGAGGAAGGTCTCCAACTTTCCTGTATTGTAAGAACCACTCTGTCCCTGCTCTTCTGTAAAATGATTGAGGGAACAGTGTATACTTGGGGTTAAAAACAGGTTTGATTTGGGTTACGAATGATTCTGTGTGATTAATAATGGTATTGGGAACCTGAAATATTTACAAGAATATAGAGGTGAAATGTAATTATGAAAAGAGAAACCTAGTTATGATTTGAAGCCCAGAAGGGTTTTGCCCTTGTTTGGGATACTTAGCTTTGAATTATGTTCTGCAAAGATGTCTCAGATAATTCGATATACAATGGCATAGGACCTTGTACATTGGATGATTGAATTTAGAAGAGAACATCCAGTCAAAAAGGGATATTCAGTAGGATTAGGAAGATAGTCAGTAGGTTTAGGAAGAAGAGTGAGTATAGGATTTGGACCAAAAGTTCTTTAGCAATAGACTTTCGGTTATAGAGTGAATGTAAATATCAGCACATATGAAGAGTCAGTCACTATGATGAACTGGGGAAAATGTGTAGAAAAGCAGATATCAATGGAAACATTACGAAATCAGGCAAAGTATAAAGTGAGTGATAGAATTAGACATTTTCAACAGGGTTGAGTTTGAATATATAAATTAGGAAAAAACAAATATGTAGTCACCAATAGGATTGACAATTGACAGCATTAGACAACCTGGACATGGATGTTTTTAGTAATCCATGTTCACTTTCCATTTAGGCTTTGGTACAATCATAAGTGTGACCTTTCCATTTTTTGTCCAGAATATTACTGTGATAATGAGGTGACATGAGTATTTCCTTCACCATTTCTGGGAGCAATATATTGAAGATTTAAAATTAGAATTGGGGGTACAAAAAGGTGTACCCTGTGTCTATTAAGATAGAGATAAAGCATGAATAGACCATACTGTGAATAAATAATATAACTTTTTTGAACTTTATATAATGAATTGAATTGATATCTGAAAAATTACAGGAAATCGTATATTGATATACAATCATTCATTCCAACCAGTTATATATCTAATGGAAATATTATTGTTTGGTTTATCATGAAGAGTGTGTGAGTTTTGCTTCAAAAGTGATTATGGAAATCAAAAATAATATGTTTGGAAAGAAGTCTCATGAAAAGACCAGTCAAGAAACCCTGCCAATACATGTGTTCTGAAGCAAGAAGTGATTAAAGTTGAAACAAATGCCTATAAATTTGTGAACTTGTGGATGAAGTGTATAACTTAAAATGTGCAAAAACTGAAGAAATAATAATGTACCAGTGTTGAGTACATATGAACGTCAAATTACATATCATGTCCCATAGGAATCTACTTGCATTGATGTTAGAGTGGGTCAGTTACTGTAGAATAATTAGGATTTTTATGCACCATTCACTGAAGTTAGTTTTCAGTACTAGGAAATAAATATGTATTTCAGGTGGATGAATATTTCTGATTATAATCTTGTGAAAAGTTGATTATAAATCCACATACATGAACATGAATGAATTTTGAGAGTTTACATTAGACACATATATTTCATATTTTGAAAAATCTGCAGAGTGTACAGATATATTACACACACACACACACACACACAAACACACAAAACACTGACAGACATTTAAAAGAAGCAATATAAATGGCAATAGAAATTCATCAGTAAACATATATCACCCACAGATGCAAAAATATTTATTTTACTGAACATGAATTTATGTATAATGTTCTTCTACTAGGAAGCTCCCCTATAGGTTGAATTTTCAGTTCCAACAGCGTTTAGGAGGTTTGAACTCTTCTCACAGTTTGTATATGCCAAGTCAGCCACCTCAAAATGTACGTGTGATACCTGGTAGGATTCTATATATGCATATAAATATACAAGTGTGAATAGGCTAAAGAGAAAGGGAAACAAGAATTCTCGTATTTTTTAAGTTTAAAAACTTATGGAGAATTTCTTCGATTAAAAATTGACTAAATTTATAACTTTTACCTTATATAATGCAAAAGGCAAGTCCAACTATACAACATGCCTCCAATGAACTGCTTGTATTTCTATAGGTTTGGGTTATTTTTCTCTATCATATTAGGATGAGTTGTTTGAGTCTAGTAGGTATGGGTTAGTGTCAGGGATTCAATATTTCAAAATGAAAATTGGAAAATGAATCCAATTTGTATGCATATATATGCTGCACAAATATCCTCCCACTCTCATCCAGAACAATGCCTTGACATTACCTTCACCCCAAGTAAGACACAATTAGAGGAGAAGAGTTAGAAAATCAGTGAACACATATCTGGAATGGAAAATGCTCAGGAGTTCACAACCTTGGAGGTGGTAGAGGAGTTTCCAAAAGCAAGGGACAGGGTAAACACTCCACAAACATGGAGCTCTGCTGGCCTAAAAACTTTTTGAGAAACTGCCTTGAGATAGGGCACTTAAATATATGTTGTTGTCAGGAGATTTGGCTTCCTTTGTAGTGAGACCATCAAAGCTGGGTCTGCATCTATGAGACCTGGAGGACATTGTTTCTGATGTTTCAATGAACATGAGGCAGCAGTGCTGATATTTTAGGTAAACTGTGGCCTCTGGGGTCTAAGTGTCTCCCCGTTGAACTGTGAAGCCATTTGGCCCTCCTACACTTTTTGTGGGGTTTTTGCTGCTGCACTGGTAGTTTGGTATTTGCTTCATAAAATAGAAGGAGTTCAACTGGGACACAGTGCTGGAGGGAGTTCTGTCACGTGTGGTGGGCCAGGGTCTGCAGGAAAATGCACCAACCAATCTTCTATCCCTCAAAGCTTGCCCCATTGCATCCTTGTCCATAGCAACCTGATTCTGAACATTGCCCTGAATCCTCTCCATATAACAAGATGCCTTTACTTATAAGGGTCTGCTGGCTGCACCATGTAAGCCACAAGCCATTTTTAAGCCAATGGAAGATCCAAATTGCTCCAACACAGAAGTTTTATCACACTCCTGCCCACCACAACTCTAGGCCCACTTCTTAGGAGCCTGAAACTTACTGGGACCTCTGTTGTACACCATTTTCATAAAACCCAGTCAAGCAAGGCACTGTCAGGTACATCCATGATCAGCAGCAGGACATCCAAAGGTTCTCTAGTGCAACCTAGTCATGGGAATTTCAAAAATTTCATGGTATTTATCTAGACATTTTACAAGGATGAAGTTGGAAGCACTGTGGGTTTCAACTTTTTCAGGAACCATTAAATGGTGAGGAAGATTATTTCAATGAAAGCTCTGAAGAACCCTCACAGGCAAGGCTTCTCAAAGAGTGGACAAAAGGTCACATTAAGCCAGGCCCATTGAGGTCTACAATGTGAGTTCCATGTGTGTTTTGACTCTCAAATATGGCTGCCAAGTCTTTCGAATGAAATCATGTGATACCTTGGCTGAGATTCCCAGTGCTCTGTGCAAAGCCACTCTGGGGCTAGATCTCAGTTTCCAAGGGTGACTCTCATACATGGCCTCTTTAATCCCAACACAATACATGGCAATACTTTTCTGAGGTCAGTTTCTGAACTCAGTCTCTAAGGGGAATCACACCAAAATTCAAGCCCAGGTAGACCCAGTTATGTCTTCCAACTGCCACACAAATATCCACAATTAAATCCAAAACACTCCCACATGTCACTCATCTTTTCTATATACCCACTCATCATAACCTCTGGCTAGAGGTTTCCATGAGGGGTGCTGCCCAAGACAGTGTCCAAATTAACCACCCTTGCCCCTCATTTGCCTAAAATCAGGGTGGCCTGGACATCCTTCCAGTGAACCAGGAGTCATCAAATTGGCCGGCCATTAAGATGGCACTGCTTCTCCAATTTGAGGCCTACTGACTGTGGGGTTTAGAGTCTTTATGTGATTTGTAGTCATGAGAAAAATCAAGCACTTATGGGCTATCCTCTGCAGGGTTTTGAGGAACACATTTAAACCAAATGATCACTATTCTCACTTGATGAAGGTCAGGAACCTTACAGAGGAATGCGAGAGACTTCATCCAAAATGAATGCTCTTTTGTCCATTTTGGTTTTGGATGCACACATGGGATCTTTCTTTAGATCCATCAGGTGCTAAGAATCTAAGCCACAGCCTCACACAGGGCCAAAAAGCTGATTCAGACACATCCCTTTCCAAAGCAATTAAGCAAAGAGCCACAGGTGATGCCCATTCATTTCTATTTGAAAACTATTTCTTTTGACTCTACAAAGGTGTGGCCTGAGGCAAAGACGTTCTGACATTCAGGGCAACAGAACAATTGGTAAGCAAAAGGCCCAAAGCAGGGTTTCTCCATTAGAATTTTCTTGTGACACTCATATCTGAGTTTTCTTAGATGCTCCCATTCCTTTCAGCAATCCAGTACATGGCCAAGTCTCAGAGCTTGGAGGTGGTACATATTTTGGACACAAAACAATGAGACTATTCTGGAAATTGGCCAGAATTCAGGAAGAAAACAGGACCTTAGCAAGATTGTAGGAGTTGCCCACCCATAAGTCAAGCCACAGTCCATTCATAAATTGGGCAAGATGAATCTTGGGAAGCTTTCTACTAGTCAGGACACATACAATGATTCATTCTCTTTTCTAATGTCTAAAACCACGGACACAGTGGGATACACAGACAAAGAGACACTGGCCTTGTCAAACGACTTACCAGAAACAGTTCACTCCAAAACAAACAAACCGCCTTTCCTACCTATTCTCAGAACATGAGACAAAACCTCAAACCCACACCCACACACACAAAGGCAGCTCCTTCCCCCAAGTAGGTCTGTGACTATCAGGAGTGTCCTCTGACAGGTGGGCCATACTATGTTCTGATGAAATCGCCTGTCCTGTGTCAGATATGGTCTCATTGGCCCAATCTGTGAAGTTGTCACTAGCCAGCTGTGAGCCACTACCTGCTTTCTCAGGAAAGGCCTCTCTTCAGAGCTTTCCTGACATTTGTCCATCCTCACATCAGTAGGTACCAAGAAAGACTGACTCTGTCCTTGTTAAATCCAAACAAGTGAGACCACTGGGACTGGGAATGGGACTGGCTCTGCGTGCCTGGCTTCCCGGATCCCAAGTTCAGAGAGTTTCATCACCAAGGAAGTGAGGTGAGATTACTTCCTTCAGGAATTTAATGAGGTCACTGCCTTGGCAACCACTTTGTCCTAACAGTAGCTTCCAATAGTCCTATGAGATGGAGGCAGCCCTTACTTCCTGTGACACTTTCATATGTTAGAATGGTATATCAACCATAGGCACCCAGGAACAGCTCTCCACACATGCCTGGTATGGTCCATCTTCTCTACATTAAGAAGAGAGGCTTATTCAGACAAAACCCTTCATTCTGGAAAGGTTGTTTGCGATGGAAGATGACTTTTGCTCTCTCAGGTCCTTCATAGCTGCCTAATCTTCTCCAGGGATCAAATCTGCATGGACCTTTGAGGTTCTCAGCAGGAGGCAGATCCCCTACATTCCTGTATTGTAAGATGAACTCTCTCGCTGCTCTTCTGTAAAGTTAGATTGAGGGAAGAGTGTATGGTTAGGGTTATTAACATGTTCGATTTGGATTACGAATCATCCTGCAGGATGATTAATAGTATTGGGAACCTGCGATATTTATAAGATTATAGAGGTGAAATATAAGTATGAAAACAGAAATGTTGGTAAGATTTGAAGCCCAGAAGGGCATTAGGCCCTTGATTGGGATACTTAGCTTTTAATTACATTCTACACATATGTCTCAGATAAATTGATAATCAATGGCATAGGACCTTATACCTTGGATGTTTGATTTTAGAAGAGAACATCCACTCAAATTGAGATAGTCGGTGGGATTAGGAAGATAGTCGGTAGGTTTATAAAAAAGAGTGAGTATAAAATTTGGACAAAAATTTCTGTAGCAATAGGGTTTCGGTTATAGAGTGAATGTAAATGTCAGCACATGTGAAGAGTCAGTCACAATGATTAACTGGGGAAAATATGTAGGAAGGAAAATATCAATAGAGACATTACGAAATGAGGCAATTATATAGTGAGTGATAGGATTAGACATTTTCAACAGGGTTGAGATTGAGTACATAATCTTAGGAAGAAACAAATATGTAGTCACCAATAGGAATGACATTTGAAAGCATTAGGCAACCTGGATATGGATGTTTTTAGTAAGCCATGTTCACTTTCCATTTAGGATTTGGTACAATCATAAGTGTGACCTTTGCATTTTGTGCCCAGAAAATTATTGTGATCAAATATATATGTAGATCATATGATATGTGTATTTCTTCCACCATTTCTGGGAGCAATATTTGAGGACACATAAATTAGTATTGTGGGTACCAAGTGGTGTACCCTGTGTCTACGAATATAGAGATAATGCATGAATATACCTTAGTGTGAATAAATAATATAACTTTTTTCACTTTAAATAATGGATTGAATTGATATCTTAAAATATATAGGAAATCATATATTGACATACAATCATTCACTCCAACCAGTTACACATATAATGGTAATCTTAGGGTTATTGTTTATGATGAAGTGTGTGTGAGTTTTGTTTCAAAAGTGTTTATGGAAATCGAAAATAATGTGTTTGGAAGGAAGTCTCATGAAAAGACCAGTCAAGAAATATGGAGGAATCCATGTGTTCAAAGCAGGAATTGATTGAAAGTGAAACAAATGCCTATAACTTTGCTAAATTGTGGATGAAATATATATCCTGTGATGTGCATAAACTGATGAAATAGTAATGTACCAGTGTTGAATAAAAATGAAGGTCAAAGTACACATCATGTCCCATAGGAATCTACTTGCATTGATGTTAAACTGGTTCAGTTACTGTAGAAATATTAGGATTTCATGCATTATTCACCGTAGTTAGTTTTATTTTTTTTTCATTTTTATTTATAATTGTTCAAAACATTACATAGTTGTTGTTATATCATATTTCACACTTTGATTCAAGTGCATTATGAACTCCCATTTTTACCCCATGTACAGATTACAGAATCACATCATTTACACATCTATTGATTCACATATTGCCATACTAGTGTCTATTGAATTCTGCTGCCTTTCCTATCCTCTACTATCCCCCCTCCCCTCCCTGCCCCTCCCCTCTTCTCTCTCTACCCCCTCTACTGTAATAAATTTGTCCCCCTTGTATTATTTTTCCCTTTCCCCTCACTTTCTCTTGTATGTAATTTTATATAACCCTGAGGGTCTCCTTCCAATTCCATGCAATTTTCCTTCTCTCTCCCTTTCCTTTCCACCTCTCATCCCGGTTTAATGTTAATCATCTTGTCATGCTCTTTGTCTCTCCTCTGTTCTTAGTTACTCTCCGTATATCAAAGATGACATTTGGCATTTGTTTCTTAAGGATTGGGTAGCTTCACTTAGCATAATCTGCTCTAATGCCATCCATTTCCCTCCAAATTCTATGATTTTTTTCATTTTTCAATGCAGAGTAATACTCCATTGTGTATAAATGCCACAGTATTTTCTCCATTCTTTCATTGAAGGGCATCTAAGTTGGTTTCACAGTCTTCCTGTTGTGAATTGTTCTGCTATGAACATCGATGTAGCAGTGTCCCTGTAGCATGCTCTTTTTAGGTCTTTAGTGAATAGACTGAGTAGGGGAATAGCTGGGTCAAATGGTGGTTCCATTCCCAGCTTTCCAAGAAATCTCCATACTGCTTTCCAAATTGGCTGCACCAATTTGCAGTCCCACCAGCAATGTACAAGTGTACCTCTTTCCCCACATCCTTGCCAGAACTTGTTGTTGTTTGACTTCATAATGTCTGCCAATCTTACTGGAGTGAGATGGTATCTTAGGGTGGTTTTGATTAGCATTTCTCTGACTGCTGGAGATGGTGAGCATTTTTTCATGTACTTGTTGATTGATTGTAAGTCCTCATCTGATAAGTGTCTGTTGAGGTCCTCAGCCCATTTGTTGATTGGGTTATTTGTTATCTTATTGTCAAATTTTTTGAGTTTTTTGTATACTCTGGATATTAGGGCTCTATCTGAAGTGTGAGGAGTAAAGATTTCTTCCCAGGATGTAGGCTCCCTATTTACCTCTCTTATTGCTTCTTTTGCTGCGAAAAAACTTTTTAGTTTATGTCCCATTTGTTGATTCTAGTTATTAACTCTTGTGCTATGGGTGTCCTATTGAGGAATTTGGAGCCCGACCCCACAGTATGCACATCGTAAGCAAATTTTTCTTCTATCAGACACTGTGTCTCTGATTTGATATCAAGCTCATTGATCCATTTTGAGTTAACTTTTGTGCATGGCAAGAGAAAGGGATTCAGTTTCAATTTGTTACATATGGATTTCCAGTTTTCCAAACACCATTTGTTGAAGATGCTATCCTTCCTCCATTGCATGCTTTTAGCCCCTTTATCAAATATAAGATAGTTGTAGATTTGTGGATTGGTTTCTGTGTCCTCTATTCTGTACCATTGGTCCACCGGCCTATATTGGTACCAGTACCATGCTATTGTTGTTACTATTGCTCTGTAGTATAGTTTGAAGTCTGGTATCGCTCTACCGCCTGATTCACACTTCCTGCCTAGCATTGTTTTTGCTATTCTGGGACTTTTATTTTTCCATATGTATTTTATGATTGCTTTCTTTATTTCTACAAGAAATGCCTTTGGGATTTTGATTGGCATTGCATTAAACCTATAGAGAAATTTTGGTAATATCGCCATTTTGATGATGTTAGTTCTGCCTATCCATGAACAGGATATATTTTTACATCTTCTAAGATTTTCTTATATTTCTCTCTTTAGGGTTCTGTAGTTTTCATTGTATAAGACTTTCACCTCTTTTGTTAGGTTGATTCCCATCTTTTTTTTTTTTTAGGATATTGTGAATGGAGTGGTTGTTCTCATTTCCATTTCAGAGGATTTGTTGCTGATATAGAGGAATGCCTTTGATTTATGTGTGTTGATTTTATATCCTGCCACTTTGCTGAATTCATTTATTAGC
The DNA here is from genome assembly GCF_048772815.1 of Callospermophilus lateralis. NCBI lineage: Eukaryota > Metazoa > Chordata > Mammalia > Rodentia > Sciuridae > Callospermophilus > Callospermophilus lateralis. Next base: position 3,550,601 of record NW_027517127.1, read on the forward strand.
TCTATTAGTTTCTTTGTAGACCCTTTTGGGTCTGCTAGGTATAGAATCATGTCTTCTGCAATAGTAATAATTTAAGTTCTTCTTTTCCTATTTTTATGCCTTTAATTTCTTCCGTCTGTCTAATTGCTCTGGCCAGTGTTTCGAGAACTGTATTGAACAGAAGTGGTGAGAGAGGGCATCCCATTCTTGTTCCAGATTTTAGAGGGAATGCCTTCAATTTTTCTAGATTCAGAATGATGCTAGCTTGAGGCTTAGCATAGATTGCTTTTACAATATTGAGGTATGTTCCTGTTATTCCTAGTTTTTCTAGAGTTTTGAAGATAAAGGGATGCTGTACTTTGTCGAATGCTTTTTGTGCATCTATCGAGATGATCATATGGTTCTTGTTTTTAAGTCTATTGATGTGGTGAATAACATTTATTGATTTTCGTTTATTGAACAAGCCTTGCATTCCACGGATGAATCCTACTTGATCATGGTGCACAATTTTTTTAATATGTTTTTGTATCTGATTCGCCAGAATTTAATTAGGGATTTTTGCATTTAGGTTCTTTAGGCATATTGGTCTGTAGTTTTCTTTGTTTGAAGTGTTTATGTCTGGTGTAGAAATTAGGGTGATATTGGCCTGGTAGAATGAATTTGGAAGATCTCCCTCTTTTTCAATTTCCTGAAATAGCTTGATAAGTATTGGTATTAGTTCATATTTAAGGGTTTGTAAAACTCTGCTGTATACCCATACTGTCCTGGTCTTTTCTTAGTTGGTAATCTTTGGATGGTTTCTTCTATTTCCTCAATTGATATTGGTCTGTTTAGGTTGTCTATATCCTCCTGACTCAATCTGGACAGATCATATGACTTAAGAAATTTTTCGATGCCTTCACTATCTTCACTATTGGAGTATAACGAATCAAATTAATTTCTTATTATCTTCTGTATTTCAGAAATATCTGCTGTGATTGCCAGGGGGTGACAAATAACTTGTGTAGATTGATACAGCAGGAGTGGAAGCCGTTTATTGTAGAATCCGAGCGATATTTATACATTTTATAAAGCTTATCTAATTAGCATAAAATAGATACAGCAGTCAACCAATAAGGAATCTCCACACTTAATGGCTTGCTTTTGTTACTTCAAAAACCACTCCCTATGGCATTTGGCCAGGCGCCATCCAGACTTGTTTACAGACCCTAACATTTCTCTGGCAAAATACCAGGTGCCATGCTGACTTGTTTATAGACCTTAACATGTGATATTGACTTTTTCATCCGGTATGCTAGTAATTTGAGTTTTCTCTCTTCTTCTTTCATTAGCATGGCTAAGGGTCTGTCGATTTTATTTATTTTTTCAAAGAACCAACTTTTAGTTTCCTCAATTTTTTCAATTGTTTCTTTTGTTTCGATTTCATTAATTTCAGCTTTGATTTTAATTAAATCTTACCTTCTACTTATTTTGCTGTTGTTTTCCTCTTCTTTTTCTAGGATTCTGAGATGAAGTATGAGATCATTTATTTGCTGTTGTTTTTTTCTTTTTTTAAGGAATGAAATCCAAGCAATGAATTTTCCTCTTAGAACGGATTTCAATGTGTCCCATAGATTCTGATATGTTGTGCCTGTGTTTTCATTTATCTCTAAGAATTTTTTAATTTCCTCCTTTATGTCTTCTATAACCCATTGTTCATTCAGTAACCTGTTGTTCATTCTCCAAGTGATGCATGATTTTTCCTTCCTTCTTTTATCATTGATTTTTAGTTTATATTCCATTATGATCAGATAAGATGCATGGTATTATCTCTACTGCTTTATATTGTCTAAGAATTGCCCTGTGACATAATATATGATCTATTTTTGAGAGGGATCCATGTGCTGCTGAGGAAAAATGTAACTGCTTGATGTTGTGGAGTATATTCTATATATGTCAATTAAGTCTAGGTTATTAATTGTGTTATTGAGTTCTATAGTTTTCTATTTCAACTTTTGTTTGGAAGACCTGTCCAGTGGTGAGAGAGGTGTGTTGAAGTCTCCCATGATTATTGTATGGTGGTCTATTAGACTCTTGATCTTGAGAAAAGTTTGTTTGATGGACATAGCTGCACCATTGTTTTGGGGCATATATATATTTATAATGGTTATGTCTTGTTGCTGTATGGTTCTCTTGAGCAGTATATAGTGTCCCTCTTTATCCCTTTTGATTAACTTTGGCTTGAAATCTATTTTATTTGATATGAGTATGGACACTCCTACTTGTTTCCGAAATCCATATAAGTGATATGATTTTTCCCAACCTTTCCCCTTCATTCTATGTATGTCTTTTCCTATCAAATGCGTCTCCTGTAGGCAGCATATTATTGGGTCTTGTTTTGTGATCCATTCTACTAGCCTCTGTCTCTTAATTGGTGAGTTTAAGGCATTAACATTTACAGTTATTATTGAGATAATGGTTGTTCTTCTTGCCCTATTTGTTTATTTATGTTATTAAACATGGATTGTTTTCTTCTTTGATTATTTCCCACTTTTACTGTACTACATCCCACTGTTGGTTTTTATTGTTATTTCCCTTTCTTCTTCCTGTAATATTTTCCGAGGATGTTTTGAAGAGATGGTTTTATAGCTACAAATTATTTTAACTTTTTTTTTATCATGGAAGGTTATAATTTTATCTTCCATCCTTAAGCTTAATTTCACTGGATACACAATTCTTGGTTGGAATCCATTTTCTTTCAGTGTTTGAAAAATGTTATTCAAGGATTTTCTAGCTTTCAGAGTCTGTGTTGAAAGATCAGCTGTTATCCTGATTGTTTTACCCCTAAATGTAATCTGCTTTTTTTCTCTTGTAGCATTTAAAATTCTCTCCTTATTGTGTACGTTGGGCATCTTCATTATAATGTGTCTAGGTGTGGATCTCTTATGATTTTGCACATTTGGCGTCCTGTAGGCTTCTAGGACTTGGGAGTCAGTCTGATTCTTCAAGTCTGGGAAGTTTTCTCATATTATTTCATTGAATACATTCCTCATTGCTTTGGTTTTAACCTCTATACCTTCCTGTATTCCAATGACTCTTATGTTTGGTCTCTTTATGTTATCCCGTATTTCTTGGATATTCTGTTCATGGTTTCTTAACAGTCTTGCTGAGCTGTCTATGTTCTTTTCAAGTTGGAATACTTTGTCTTCATTGTCTGATGTTCTATCTTCTAAGTGTTCTACTCTGCTGGTAGTCTTCTCGATTGAGTTTTTTAGTTGGTTTATTGCTTTCTGCATTTCTAGGATTTCTGTTTGTTATTTTTTACAACCTCTATCTCTCTGTATAGCTGATCTTTTGCTTCTTGGATTTGTTTATGTAATTCATTGTCGAAGTGATCTTTCATTGTCTGATTTTGCTGTCTAATGTCTTCCTTGAGACTCCAGATCATCTGAAGCATGTATATCCTGAGTTCTTTATCTGACATTCCATCTGCTGCAGCTATTACCCGTGGACCCCTGGGGTGTTCTGCCGATCGGTCGCAGGTCTGCCTACCTTGTAGGTGCTGGCGGCGGCTCTGCTCTGCCCCTATTCCAATTGGGGTGACGTGACTACCATGCAGGTGTGTTGCTGGGCCTGTTCCGCCAGTTTGTCGCAGGTCTGCCTGCCTTGTGGGCACGGGCAATGGATCTGCTCTGCTCCTATTCCAAATGGGGTGAAGTGTCTGCCGTGCCGGCCGGGCGATGGGCCTCTTCTGCCAGTCAGGTGCAGGTATGCCTACCTTGCGGGCGCGGGTGATGGCTCTGCTCTGCCCCTACTCCAATTGAGGGGTCGTGACTACCATGCCGGCAGGTTGCTGGGCCTGTTCTGGGTGCGGGCGAAGGCTCTGCTCTTCCCCTACTAATATTGGGGTGACCTGACTACCATGCCGGTGGGCCACTGGGATTGTACTAGGTGCGGGAGAAGGCTCTGCTCTGCAACTACTCCAATTCGGTTGATGTGACTACCACGCCTGCGGGTCGCTGGGCCTGTTCTGGGCAAGGGCGGCGGCTCTGCTCTGCCTCTATTCCAATTGGGGTGACGTGACTACCATGCAGGTGTGTCGCTGGGCCTGTTCCGGGCGTGGGCAGCGGCTCTGCTCTGCCCCTCTGGCTTGATGACAAAGTGAGAGAGACCCGGGTGTTTGTGACTCACTTTCTTTACCAGGAGACCAACTGTTTCTGTCACCGCTGGTATCAATGAGGTTATCTCCTCTGCTGCTTTCTGATGACATCAGATCTCTGCCATGTTGGTATCCCATGCAAAAGGCAGCATTTCGTTCCCTTTGCTGGGTGACTAAAGCAATCGGTGAGTCCTGACCGGCATTCACAAGCCCCGTCTCAATCCTGTTGCCACTGCCTATGAAGGCTCGGTTGATATTTACTGATATTCAGCAAGACCCGGACCGAGAAGCAGTTTCCGCCGGTTCTTTAGCCCTGGGCCAGATCAGTTCCTGGAGGCGGAATTCGGCCGCTCTGGGCTCGCTGTATGTTCTAATAGAATCAGGCTCCAAGACGCAGTTTCTGCGGGTTCTTTAGCACTGACCCTGAGTAATTTGTCTGCAACACAAAGGTGAATGGCATCCTGAAATTACCTGTTCTATAGCTGAATAAGCTGCGATCAGTGGAAAACAGGGATGATGAAGTCACCTCTCCATGATGGTGGCCGCTGGGTTCCTCTGTGGTCTGACGGGTGTGGAGAAACGAGTTGGACTGCATGCTTTCCCGTCTCAAACCCAGAATTCAGCACTGAGCACAGTGATTGCATACCTGGCAGGAGCCCACAGTACCTGCACCGCTGTATATTTGCCTTGCTATCTCGTCGTTTCCCAGCACGCGCCACAGACTCTAGCCACGGAGCGATTTCCTGAATAAGTCGCATGACCTTCTGTGAGGACAAATCACTCGCGTTTGAGCCCCCGTAGCTGATCCTCCTGAGATGGAAATATGTACACTTGGTTTTGGAGAACCACAATTTTGCTGGAAATTCCTAACAAGATAGGTTTTAGCCATTCTAACTCGTCATTCTCCCTCACAGTGACGCAGTACATGGGGGTGATGCACTCCCTTCGCAGCCATCATATGATCCCCTGAAGTTAGTTTTCAGTACTAGGAAACAAATAAGTATTTCAAGTGGATGAATATTTCTGAGAATAATCTTTTGAAAAGTTGATTATAAATCCACATACATGAATATGAATGAATTTAGGGAGTGTATAATCAGAAAAATATACTTCATATTTTGAAAAATCTGCAGAGTGAAAAAATATATATATATGTATATATATATATATATATATATATATATATATATATATATATATATACACACATACACACAGAGACATTAAAAAGTAGCATTATGTATGCCAATTGAAATTCACCATGAAATATATATCATCCACAGATCCAAAAATATTCATTTTAATGAACATGGATTTATGTCGTTCAACTAAGAAGCTCACCCGTATGTTGAATTTTCAGTTCCAACAGCATTAAGTAGGAGTGATCTCTTCTCACAATTTGTATCTGCCAAGCCAGCCACCTCACAAAATGTACGAGTGATACCAGGTAGAATTCGATATGTGCATATAAAAATACATGTGATGAATAGGCTACAGAGAAATGGAGACAGTTATTCACATATTTGTTAACTTTTAAAACACATGGAGAACTATTTCAATTAAAATTTGCTAGATTTATAACACCTACCATTTATCATACGAAAGGCAAGTCCAACTATACACCATGCCTCCTGTGAACCTCTTGTATTTCTATTCTGTTTGGGTTATTTTTCTCCATAATATTAGCATTAAAAGTCAAAGTCTATTAGGGTATGTGTTAGTGTCAGGGATTCAGTATTTCGAATGGAAAATTTGAAAATGTATCCAATGTTTATGCAAATATGTGCTACACAAAAAACTTCCCACTCTCATTCAGAACAATGCCTTGACATTACCTTCGCCCCACATAAGACACAATTAGAGGAGAGGAGTTAGAAAATCTGTGAATACATATGTGGAATGGAAAATGCTCAGGAGTTCACAAATTTGGAGGTGGTAGAAGAGGTTCCAAAAGTAAGGGACAGGGTAAACACTCCACAAACATGAATTTCTGCCAGCCTTACATCTGGAGAAACTGCCTCTAAGGTTTGGCAATGAAATATATGTTGTTGTCAGGAGCATTAGCTTCATTTGGAGTGACACCATCAAAGCTGGGTCTTCATCTATGTGACATGGATGACATTGTTTCTTATTTTCCAATGAACATGAGGCAGCAGTGCTGAATTTTCTATTTGTATGTAACTTGTGGCCATTGGGGTCTAAGTGTCTCCCCGTGTGCACTGTAAATCCATTTGGTCATCCTCCACTATTCATGGTGTTTCTTGCTGCTGCACTGGGAGTTTGGAATTTGCTTCATGAATTACAAAGAGTTCAACAGGGACACAGTGCTGAAGTGAGTTCTGTCAATTGTGGTGGGTCGGGTTCTACAGGAGAATGCACCAACCAGGCTTCTATCCCACATTGCTTGCCCCATTGACCATAGCAACCTGATTTTGAACATTGCCCTGAAACCTCTCCATATAACAATATGCTTTTACATATAAGAGTCTACTGGCTGCAAAATGTCAGTCACAATCAATTTGCAAGCCAATGGCAGATCCACATGTCCCACCACAGATGTTTTATCACCCACCTGCCAACCACTGCTCTAGGACAACTACTCAGCAGGATCCAACTTACTGGCATCTCTGTTCTACACCATTTTCATAAAACCAAGTCAATCAGGGCACTGTCTTACATACTCATGATCAGCAACAGGACATCCAAATGTTCTCCTGCCACCCGGTCATGGGAATTTCAAAAATTTTTATGGTATTTATCTGGCCAATTTTCAAGAAAGAAGTTGGAGGCACTGTGGGTTTCAATTTATTCAGGAACCATTAAATGGTGACTAAGCTCATTTCAATGAAAACTCTGGAGAATTCTCACAGGCAAGGCTTCCCAAAGAGTGGCCAAAATGTCAGATTAAGCCAGGCCCATTTAGGTCTACAATGTGAGGTCCATGTGTGTTTTGACTCTCAAAAATGGCTGCCAAGTCTTTAAGAATAAAATCATGTGATATCCTGGATGAGATTTCCTGTGATCTTTGGAAAGTCAACTTGGGCCTAGATGTCACTTTCCAAGGGCAACTCTCATGCATGGCCATCTAAAATCCCAACACAATTCATAGCAATACTTCTCTGAGATCAGTACCAGAACTCAGTCTCTAAGGGGAATCACACCAGAGTGCAAGCCCAGGTGGACCCAGTCATCTCTTCCAACCACCATTAAAATGTCCACAATTAAAACCAAAACACTCCCACATGGCCCAAATCTTCTTCCATATAGACACTCATCATAACCTGTGGCTGGAGGTTTCCATGAGGGGAGCAGCCCACGTCAGTGTCCAAAATAAGCTTCCTGCCCCTCATTTGCCTAAAGTCAGGGTGGCGTGGACACCCTTACTGTAAACCAGGAGTGATCAAATAGGCCTTCCTTTAATACTGTTTGGCTTCTCCAACTTGAGGACTACTGACTTTGAGGTTTAGATTCTTTAAGTGAATTGGAGTCATGAGAAAAAACAAGCATCTATGGGCTAGCCTCTGCTGGGTTTTGAAGAACTTATTTGACCCAAAGGATCCCTGTTCTCACTTGATGGATTTCAGGAACCTACCAGAGGAAGGCAAGAGAGTTAATCAACAATATCTGATCTTTTTGCCATTTTGGTTTTGGATGCATGCATGGGATCTATCTTTAGATCCATCAGGTGCTGAGAATCTAAGACACAGCCTCACACAGGGCCAAGAGACTGATTCAGACATATCCCTTTTCAAAGCAGTTAAGAATGGATCCACAGGTGATGCCCATTTATTTGCATTTGAAAACTGTTTTCTTCAGGCTTCACAAAGTGGTGGCTTGAGGCAAAGATCTTCCTGACATTCAGGGCAACAGAACAATAGGTAAGCAAAAGGACCAAAGCAGGGTTTCTCCACTGAGACTTTCCTGGTCAACTGATATCTGAGATTTCTGAGATGCTAGCCATTCCCTTCAACTATCTAGTACATGGCCATGTCACAGATATTGGAGGTGGTACATATCTTGGACACAAAACCATGATACTATTCTGGAGTGTTGCCAGAATTGAAGGAGAAAACAGGAAATTATGAAGCTAGTAGGTGTTGCCCATCTATAAGGCAAGCCTGAGTCCACTCATATATTGGGCACAATGAATGCTGGCAAGCTTTCTAGTAGACAGGAAACATCCATTGATCCATTCTCTCTTCTAATGTCTACAATCATGAACACAGTGGGATACACAGACACTCGCATTGTCAAAGGACTTACTAAAAATAGTCCACTCTAAACCAAACAAACCGCCTTTCCTACCTATTCTGAGAACATGAGCCAAAACCACAAAATCACACCCACACCCAAAAAGGCACCTCCTTCCCCCAAGTAGGTCTGTGACTCTCCGGAGTGTCCTCTGACTGGTGGGCCATACTATGTTTCCCCAAAATGACCTCTCCTGTCTCAGTTCTGGTCTGCATGGCCAACTCTGTGAAGTTGTCAAGAGCCAGTGGTGAGACACTACCTGCTTTCTCAGGAAAAGCCCCTCTTCAAAGGTTTCCTGGCATTTCGTCATCCTCACATCTGTAGGTTCCAAGAAAGACTGACTCTGTCCTTGGTAAATCCAAACATGTGAGACCACTGGGACTGGGACAGGGAGTGTCTCTGAGTGCCTGGCTTCCTGGATCCCAAGTTCAGAGAGTTTTATCACCAAGGAAGTGAGGTGAGGTCACTTTCTTCAGGATCTGAATTATGTCACTGCCTTGACAACCACTTTGCCCTAACAGTTGCTTCCAAAAGTCCCATGAGGTGGAGGCTGCCCCAGTTTTCCTGTAACACTTTCACAAGTTAGAATGTCATATCAATCATAAGCAACCCGGAACAGCTCTCCACACAGAACTGGTTTGGTCCATCTTGTATACATTAAGAAGAGAGAGAATGATTCAGACACAACCCTTCAACCCGACCAGGATGATTGCCATGGAAGATGACTTTTGCTTTCTGAGGTCTTTCATAGCTGCCTTCATCTTCACCAGGGATCATTTCTAAATGAACATTTGAGGTTCTCAGCAGGTGAAGATACCCTACATTCCTGTATTTTAATACCAACTCTGTCCCTGCTCTTCGGTAAAGTTAGTGTATGGTTAGGGTTAATTATATGTTCGATTTGGGTTAGGAATCATTCTGCAGGATGAATAAAGGGATTGGGTACCTGCGATATTTATAAGAATATATAAGTGAAATATATGTATGAAAACGGAAATCTAAGAAAGATTTGAAGCCCAGAAGGGCATTGGGCCCTTGATTGGGATACATAGTGTTGAATTACGTTCTGTACAATTGTCTCAGTTAAATCAATATACAATGGCATAGGACCGTGTACCTTGGATGATTGAATGTAGAAGAGAACATCCAGTCAAAAAGTGATAGTCGGTAGGATTAGAAAGATAGTTGGTAGGTTTAGGAAGAAGAGTGAGAATATGATTTGGAATAAAAAGCTTATTTAGCAATAGGGTTTCGTTTAGAGAGTGAATGTAAATGTCAGTACATGTGAAGAGTCATTCACAATAATGAACTGGGGAAATTATGTAGAAAAGCAAGTATCAATAGCGACATAACGAAATCAGGCAAAGTATAAATGAGTGATAGGATTAGACATTTTCAACACGGTTGAGTTTGAATATATAATCATAGGTAAAAACAAATATGTTGTCACCAATGGGATTTACATTTGAGAGCATTAGGCAACCTGGACACGGATGTTATTAGTTATCCATGTTCACTTTCCTTTTAGGCTTTGGTACAATCATAAGTGTGACCTTTACATTTTTTTTGTTCAGAATATTACTGTGGTAAAATGTATATGTAGATCAGGTAACATGAGTATTTCTTTCACTATGTCTGGGAGCAATATTTTGAAGACATATACATTAGTATTAGGGGTACAAAGAGGTGTACACTGTGTCTATGAATATAGAGATAATGCATGAATAGACGATAATATGAATAAATAATGTAACTGGTTCCACTTTAAATAATGGATTGAATTGAAATCTGAAAATATATAAGAAATCTTATATTGATATATAATCATTCATTCCAACCAGTTATATATCTAATGGTAATATTAGGATTATGGTTTATCATGAAGGGTGTTTGAGTTTTGCTTTATAAGTGATGATGTTAAACAAAAATAATGTGTTTGGAAAGAAGTCTCATGAAAAGACCAGTCAAGAAATATAGAAGAATCATGTGTTCTGAATCAGGAAGTGATTGATCGTGAAACAAATGCCTATAAATTTTCTAACTTGTGAACGAAATATATATCCTATGATGTGCATTAACTGAAGGAGTAGTAATGTACCAGTGTTGAATAAAAATGAAAGTCAAAATACACATCATGTCCCCTAAGAATATACTTGCATTGATGTTAAACTAGCTCAGTAACTGTAGAAATATTAGGTTTTGTTTGCACCTTTCACTGAATTTAGTTTTCAGTACTAGAAAACAAATATGTATTTCAGGTGGATGATTATTTCTGAGAATAATCATGTGGAAAGTTGATTATAAATACACATATATGAATATGAATGAATTTAGGGAGTGTATAATAAGACACATATATTTCATATTTTAAAAAATCTGGAGAGTGTATATATATATATATATATATATATATATATATATATATATACACTCTCATACATACACACTCACATGCACAGATATAAAAATTAGCAATACAGGAGATCCATCATGAAGGCAGGCATGGAAAAATCAAGTCTCTGACCTCTTCAGCTGAGCGGGCATAGGGAGTCGTAAACTGTCTAAATGCTGTTTGCTCAGAATCAGTAGGCAATGTTGACCTGATGTGGATCTGGGGCGAACATTCTGGGACCCTCAGAACACACACCGAGCCTGGATGGGCTGCATTCAACCTCCGGTTTGCCTGGTTCTCATGACTCAGCACTAAGATCCCACTGAAATAACTGTTCGGCCCTTCTGAACTTTCAGAGGTAAAAGCCAACCAAGCCTTCAAAAGCAGTGGCCACAGGATTGAAACGGCGCTTGGGAGAGACAGTCAGGACCCACCCGTTGCGTTGGTTACCTTGCAAAGGGAACAAACGGTCACCATTTGCATCGGATACCACCATAGCATAGAAATGACGTCACGGGCAGAGGAGATAACTTCATTAAAACCAGCGTGACAGGTGTGTAATACCCTAGCCATCTCTCTCAACACAGCGGGGAAACCTTAAGGGCCCCTCCCAGCTCAGCCTTAAGGGCCTCTCCCAGCTCTCCCGTGAGCACGATAGCCAGACCTAGGGAATCAGGATTGGCTCGGGACTAGCGCGTGGAATTCCCGGCTCCTGATCCCACAAGTGCTGACAATTGAGGTCTCTTACACCACGTACCGGGGGCATGGCTCCCAGAGGGCAAGAAAATTCGCTGGGGGTCCTCAGCCCCAAGCTCTACAAAACTAGGGTCTGAGGGAGGCAAACAGGGAGAGTGTGCCCAGGCATTCATGAAAACAGGGCTGCCAGGAGTAGAGTTCTGGCTTGTAACCACTATTGTGGTGAGCGTCACAGGTGAGCAAGGCATGGCTTGAGGAAGCACAAGAGAAGGCCCTAGGCACTCAGGATTGGAGATCCGCCAAGTCTGGGAGGAAGAGCTGCTGCACAGTGATTGGTTCCCACTTATTCAGAGGAGAAGCTTGGCCCAGTGCACACAGCTCCACCTACTGAAAGAGAAGTTAATTGAACTCTATGACTGCATTTATTATTATTATTTTTTTAATTTATATTTTTTCTATTTCTTTCATTTTCATTTTTGTTGTTGTTGTTGTTCTTTAACTTTTTTTAATGTTTTTATTTTTTTTATTTTATCATTATTATTATTAATATTATTTTAAATTTTAATTTTCATCTTTTAATTATAATTATTATTTAAATTTTTTTCTTTATTTATTTTCTATTTTTCTTTTGTCTTTTCATTTCTTTTCAATTTTCTTATTCCCCCTCCCTTGAATTCTACCTGCCTACTCTCATTCTCTTTAGTGACTTCTTCCCTTCCCTTCTAATATCTTTCCTCCGAAGCATCAAATAAATTTATAAGAGTAAGCAGTAACTCAGCAGTCAAACAAAACAAGAAGTAACATGAGCAGCATAAAAAAACAAGGAAGAAAAGGAGTACAAACAACAATGGACAGCCTAAATATTCAGAAGGAATCATCAGAAAAATGGTCATATAAAGAACTCAAGGAATACCTTAGACAGATGGAATGGAACCTTAAAGAGGATACGAGACATCAAAACCAAACAGTGAAAGAACACATTGAAAATGAATTACATAAACAGATATAAAAAGAAATTAAGCATCTTTATTAGGAGATAGAGATTATAAAAAAATCAAACAATAATTCTAGAAATGAAGGAAATGATAAACCAAATTAAAAACTCAATTGAGAGTATCACTAACAGAGTGGAGCGAGTAGAAGACAGAATGTCAGATAATGAAGACAAAATATATCATCTTGAAAAAAGTCTAGCCAACAAAGAAATGCTGGTAAAAAGTCATGAGAAAAACATCCAAGAGATATGGGATATCATAAAAAAAAAAAAAAACTTATGAGTCATCTGGATAGAGTAAGGTACAGAGATTCAAACCAAGGGAATGAGTAACCTGCTGAATGAAATAATTACAGAAAACTTTCCAGAAATAAAAATGGAAACGGATAAAAAAAAATTGTAGATGCTTACAAGACACCGAGCACAAAAAAATCACAGTAGACCAATGCCAAGAAACATTGTTATGAAGATATCCAATGTACAAAACAAAGAGAAAATATTAAAAGCTACAAGAGAAAGGAGGCAGATAACAATCAGGGGTAAACCAAAAATGTTAACAACAGATTTTTCATCACAGACGCTGAAAGTGAGAAGATCCTGGAACAACGTATTTCAAACACTTAAAAACAATGGATGACAACCAAGAAATCTGTATTCAGAAAAATTAAGTTTCAGGTAAGACAACTAAATAAAAATATTTTGTGATAAACAAAAGCTAAAAGAATTTGCAGCCAGAAAACCAGCATTGCAAAGCATCTTAAGGAAAACACTACACGAGGAAAAAATGAATATCAACAACGAAAACCATCAGTGGGAATTGCCTCAGTAATGACAGAGGGAGGGGGAAAAGCTAATCATGGATCAACCAACTAAATTTAAAAAAAAAGATAAATAATCAAAGACGGGTGGCAATACAAACCATATATCAATAGTAACTCTAATCGTTAATGGCTTAAACTCTCCAATAAAGTGACATAGGCTTTTAACGTGGATTAAAAAAAACAAATCCAACAATATGTTGCTTCCAGGAGACACATCTGAATGGAAAAGACATACACAGGCTGAAGGTGAAAGGTTGGGAAAATTTATACCATGCACACGGTCCTTGTAAGCAAGCAGGGGTGGCCATCCTCATACGGAATAAAATCGACTTCAAGACTAATTTAATCAAAAGGGATAGGGAAGGACATTATATACTGTTAAAAGAAACCATTCACCAACAAGACATAACAATTATCAATATTTACGCAGAAAATAATGGTGCTGCGACATTTATAAAACAAATTCTCCTCAATTTCAAGAATCAAATAGACCACAACACAATAATTATGGGAGACTTCAACTCACCTCTCTCACCATTGGACAGATCCTCCAAACAAAAGTTGAATAAAAAAAATATAGAATTCAATATCACAATCAATACCCTAGACTTAACTGACATATATAGAATATATCAACCATCATCAAGTGGATATACTTTTTTCTCACCAGCACACGGATCCTTCTCAAAAATAGACCATATATTATGCCGTAGGGCAACACTCAGTAAATATAAAGGGGTGGAGATAATACCATGAATTTTTTTCTGATCACAATGGAATGAAACTGGAAACCAATGGTAAAAGAAGGAAGGAAAAATCCTACATCACATGGAAAATGAACAATATATTACTGAATGATCAATGGGTTACAGAAGACATAAAAGAGGAAATCAAAAAATTCTTAGAGATAAATGAAAATACAGACACAACATATCAGATTCAATGGGACACAATGAAACAAGTTTCAAGAGGCAAATTCATCGCCTGGAGGTCATTCCTCAAAAAAAGAAAAAAAAACAAAAACAACAAATAAATGAGCTCTCACTTCATCTCAAAGCCCTAGAAAAGGAAGAGCAAAACAACAGCAAATGTAGCAGAAGGCAAGAAATAATTAAAATCAGAGCGTAAATCACGAAATTGAAACAAAAGAAACTATTAAAAAATTAACAAAACTAAAAGTTGGTTCTTCGAAAAAATAAATAAGATGGACAGACCCTTAGCCATGCTAACGAGGAGAAGAAGAGAGAGAACTCAAATTACTAACATACGGGATGAAAAAGGCAATATCACAACAGAAGCTACATAAATACGAAAGACAATTAGAAATTATTTTGAAAACCTATATTCCAATAAAATAGAAAATAGTGAAGACATCGATACATTTGTTAAGTCATAAGATTTGCCTAGACGGAGTCAGGAGGATACACACAATTTAAACAGACCAATATCAATCGATGAAATAGAAGAAGCAATCAAACGACTACCAACCAAGAAAAGCATAGGACCGGATGGGTATACAGCGGAGTTTTACAAAACCTTTAAAGAAGATTTAATACCAATACTTTTCAAGTTATTCAGGAAATAGAAAAACAGGGAGCTCTGCCAAGTTCATTCTATGAGGCCAACATCACCCTGATTCTGAAACCAGACAAAGACACCTCAATGAAAGAAAACTACAGACAAATATCTCTGATGAACCTAGATGCAAAAATTTTCATTAAAATTTTGGTGGTTTGGATACAAAGTCACATCAAAAAAATTGTGCACCATGATCAACTAGGATTCATCCCTGGGATGCAAGGAGGGTTCAATATATGGAAATCAATAAATGTTATTCACAACATCACTAGACTTAAAAATAAGAACCATAAGATCATCTTGATAGATGCAGAAAAACCATTAGACAAAGTAGAGCATTCCTTTATGTTCAAAACATTAGAAAAACTAGGGATAACAGGAACATACCTCGACATTGTAAAAGCTATCTATGTTAAGCCTCAGGCTAGCATCATTCTGAATGGAGAAAAAATGAAGGCATTCCCTCTAAAATCTGGAACAAGACAGGAATGTCCTCTATCACCACTTCTATTCAATATAGTTCTCGAAAAACTGGCCAGAGCAATTAGACAGATGAAAGACATTAAAGGCATAAAAATAGGAAAAAAAGAACTTAAATTATCACTATTTGAAGATGACATGATTCTATACATAGAAGACCCAAAAGGGTCTACAGAAAAAACTACTAGAACTAATAAATGAATTCAGCAATGTGGCAGGAAATGAAATCAACATGCATAAATCAAAGGCATTTCTGTATATCAGCGACAAAACTTCTGAAAAGAAAATGAGGAAAAACATTGCATTCACAATATCCTCATAAAAAATTAAATACTTGGGAATCAACCTAACAAAAGAGGTGAAAGATTTATACAATGCAAACTACAGAACCCTAAAAAGAGAAGTAGAATAAGATCTTAGAAGATGAAAAAATATACCCTGTTCATGGATAGGCAGAATGAACATCATCAAAATGGCGATATTACTAAAAAGTTCTCCATAGGTTTAATGAAATGCCAATCTAAATCCCAAAGGAATTTTTTGTAGAAATAAATAAACCAATCATGAAATTCATATGGAAAAATAAACGACCCAGAATAGCAAAAGCAATTCTAACCAGGAAGTGTGAATCAGGCGGTATAGCGATACCAGATTTCAAACTATATTACAGAGCAATAATAACAAAAACAGCATGGTACTGGTACCAAAACAGGCGGGTGGACCAATGGTACAGAATGGAGGACACAGAGACTAATCCAAAAAGCTACAACTATCTTATATTTGATAAAGGAGCTATAAGCATGCAATTGAGGAAGGATACCATCTTCAACCAATCGTGTTGGGAAAACTGGAAATCCACATGCAACAAAATGAAACTGAATCCCTTTCTCTCGCCATGCACAAAAGTTAACTCAAAGTGGATCAAGGAGCTAGATTCAAATCAGAGACTCTGCATTTGATAGAAGAAAAAGTTGGTTCCGATCTACATATTGTATGGTCAGGCTCCAAATTCCTTAATAGGACACCCATAGCACAAGAGTTAATAACAAGAATCAACAAATGGGAGTTACTTAAACTGAAAATTTTTTTTCTCAGAAAGAGAAACAATAAGAGAGGTAAATATGGAGCCTAGATCATGGGAACAAATTTTTACTCCTCACCCTTCAGATGGAGCCCTAATATCCAGAGTATACAAAGTATACAAAGAACTCAAATAATTAGACAATAAGATAACAAATAACCCAATGGGCCAAGGACCTGAACAGACACTTCTCAGAGGAGGACATAGAATCAATCAATAAGTACATGAAAAAATGCTCTCCATTTCTTGCAGTAAGAGAAATGCAAATCAAAACCACCCTAAAATACCATCTCAATCCAGTGAGATTGGTAGCCATTATGAAGTCAAACAACAACAAGTGCTGGCGACGATGTGGGGAAAAGGGTACTCTTGTACATTGCTGATGGGACTGAAACTGGTGCAGCCAATTTGGAAAGCAGTATGGAGATTCCTGGGAAAGCCGGGAATGGAAGCACCATTTGAACCAGCTATTGCCCTTCTCGGACTATTCCCTGAAGACCTTAAAAGAGCGTAGTACAGGGATACTGCCACATCGATGTTCATAGCAGCACAATTCACAATTGCTACACTGTGGAACCAACCCAGATTCCCTTCAATAGATGAATGGATAAAAAAAATGTTTTTTTTTATATACTATGGAGGATTACGCAGCACTAAAAAATGACAAAATCATGGAATTTGCAGGGAAATGCATGGCACTAGAGCAGATAATGCTTAGTGAAGCTAGCCAATCCCAAAAAAACAAATACCAAATGACTTATTTGATATAATGAGAGCAACTAAGAACAGAGCAGAGAGGAAGAGCATGAAGAAAAGATTAACATTAAGCAGAGACATGAGGTGGCAGGGAAAGGGAGAGAAAAGAGAAATTGCATGGTAATGGAGGGAGACCCTTATTGTTACAAAAAAATTACATATAAGAGGTTGTGAGTGTAATGGGAAAATAAACAATAAGAGAAATGAATGACAGTAGGTAGGGTAGAGAGAGAAGATGGGAAGAGAGGGAAGGGGGGATAGTAGAGCATAGGAAAGGTAGCAGAATACAACAGTAACTAATAAGACATTATGTAAAAATATGGATGTGTAACTGATGTGATTCTGCATTCTGTATTTGGAGTAAAAATTGGAGTTCAAAACCCACTTGAATTTAATGTATGAAATATGATATGTCAAGAGCTTTGTAATGTTTTGAGCAACCAATAAAAGAAAAAAAAAAGTAGCAATATATATGCCAATCGTAATTCATCATGAAATATATATAATCCAAAGATCTAAAAATATTCATTTTACTGAACATGGATTTATGTATAATGTTATTCAACTAGGAAGCTCACCCGTAGGTTGAATTTTCAGTTCCAACAGCGTTTAGGAGGAGTGATCTCTTCTCACAATTTGCATCTGCCAATTCAGCCACCTCACATGTGTGTACAAGTGATATCAGGTAGGATTCTATATGTGCATATAAAAATACATGTGCTGAATAGGCTACAGAGAAAGGGAGACAGGGATTCACATATTTGTTAATTTTAAAAACACATGTAGAACTATTTCAACAAAAAAAATTGACTAGATTTAAAACTCCTACATTATATAATGCAAAAGGCAATTCCAACTATACACCATGCCTCCTCTGAACTGCTTGTATTTCTATTCTTTTTGGGTTATTTTTCACCATCATTTTAGGATTATTAGTCAGAGACTAGTAGGGTACGGGTTAGTGTCAGGGGTTAAGTATTTCAAATGGAAAATTGGAAAATGAATCCAATGTGTATGTAAATATGTGCTACACAAAAATCTTTCCACTCACATCCAGAGCAATGCCCTGACAATACCTTTGCCCCAAGTAAGACACAATTAGAGTAGAAAAGTGTAAAAATCTAGGAATACATATATGGAATGGAATATGCTCGGGAGTTCACAACCTTGGAGGTGGTAGAGGAGTTTCCAAAAGTAAAGGAAAGGATAAACACTCCACAAACAAGGAGCTCTGCTGGCCTAAGAATTCTTGGGAAATGGCCTCTGAGGTTGGGATCCTGAAATATATGTTGCTGTCATGAGCTTTAGCTTCCTTTGTAGTGAGACCATCAAAGCTGGGTCTGCATCTATGTTACCGGGAAGAGATGGTTTCTTATATTCCAATGAACATGAGGCAGCAGTGCTCAATTCTCTCTTTGTATGTAAACTGTGGCCACTGGAGGCTAAGTGTCTCCCAGTGGGGACTGTGAAGACATTTGGTCATCCTCCACTTTTCATGGTGTTTTTTGCTGCTGCACTAGGAATTTGGTATTTGCTTCACAAAATATAAAAAGTTCATCTGGGATACAGTGCTGGAGGGAGTTCTGTCACTTGTGGTGGGTCAGGGTCTGCAGGAGAATGCACCAACCAGGCTTCTATCGCACAGAGCTTGCCCCAATAACCATAGCAACCTTATTCTGAACATTGCCCTTAAAACTCTCGATATAACAGGATGCCTTTACATATAAGGGTCTCATGTCTGCACTATATCAGTCACAAGCCATTTAGAAGCCAATGGCAGACCCACATAGCCTCTCCATGATGTTTTATCACACTCCTTCCCACCACTGTTCTAGGCGCACTACTCAGAAGGCTCCAAATTACTGGCATCTCGTGTTCTACATCATTTTCATGAAACCCAGTCAAACAAGGCACTGTCTGGTATACACATGATAAGCAACAGGACATCAAATTTTCTGCAGTTCCACCTGGTCATGGGAATTTCAAAAATTTCATGGTATTTATTTAGCAATTTTTCAAAAATGAAGTTAGAGGCACTGTGCGTCTCAATTCATTCAGGAACCATTAAGTGTTGAGAAAGTTCATTTCAATGAAAGCTCTAGAGAACTCTCACAGTCAAGGCTTCTCAAAGAATTACCAAATGGTCACATAAAGCCAGGCCAATTGACGTCTACAATGTAAGGTCCATGTGTGTTTTGACTCTCATCTATGGCTGCCATGTCTTTCATAATAAAATCATGTGATATCCTGGCTGAGATTCCCAGGCCTCTGTGGAAAGCCACCCTGGGCATAGATCTCAGTTTCCAAGAGTGAGTCTTATGTGTGTCCTCCTAAAATCCCAACACAATTCATGGCAATACTTCTCTGAGGTCAATTCCAGAATGCAGTCTCTAAGGGGAATCACACCAGAGTTCAAGCCCAGGTGGATCCAGTCATCCCTTCCAACCGCCACAAAAATTACCACAATTAAAATCAAAACACTCCCACAGGCCCATCATCTTCTTCCATGTAGACACTCCTCATAACCTCTAGCTGGAGGTTTCTATGAGCCCAAGGTAGTGTCCAAATTAAGCTCACTTGCCCCTTATTTGCCTAAAATCATGGTGGCCTGGACACTCTTCCTGTGAACCAGGAGTGATCAAATATTCCTGCTGTTAAAGTGTTCCACTTCTCCAATTTCAGCCTACTGGCTGTAGGGTATAATTCTTTATGTGATTTGGAGTCATGAGAAAACCCAAGCACATATGGGGTAGCCTCTGCACGGATTTCAAGAACTCATTTGACCCAAATGATCCCTATTCTCACTTGATGGAGTTCAGGAACCTAAAACAAGAAGGCAAAAATATTCATCCACAATGACTGCTCTTTTGGACATTTTAGTTTTGAAAGCACATGGGATCTTTCTTTAAATCCATCAGGTGCTGAGAATCTAAGCCACAACCTCATACAAGGACAAGAGGCTGATTCAGACACATCCCATTCCAAAGCAATTAAGCAAAGAGCCACAGGTGGTGTCCATTCATTTCCATATGAAAACAGTGTTCTTCAGGCTACACAAAGGGGTGGCCTGAGGCAAAGACCTTTCTGACATTCAGGGTAATAGAAATAGAATTAAGCAAATGGCCCAAAGAAGGGTTTCTCCACTGAGACTTTACTGGTCACACTGATATCTGAGTTTTCTGAGATGCTCTCATTCCCTTCAGCTATCCAGAACATGGCCATGTCACAGAGCCTTGTGGTGTTACATATCTGGGAAACAAAACCATGAGTCTATTCTGGAGAGTGGCCAGAATTCACGAAGAAAAGTGGAACTTTAGAAGATAATAGATGTTGCCCATCCATAAGGCAAGCTGCAGTCCATTCATCAATTGCGCAGTATGAATCGCGGAAGCTTTCAACTAGAGACAACACATCCATTGATGCATTCTGTTTTCTAATGTCTACAACCATGGATACAGTGGGATACACAGACATAGAAACACTCACAATGTCAAACGACTTACTAGAAACAGTCCACTCCAAACCAAAAAAACCACCTTTCCTACCTATTCTCAGAACATGAGAAAAAACCACAAACTCACACCTACAACGGCAAAGGCACTTTCTTCCCCTAAATAGGTCTGTGACTATCCGAAGTGTCTTCTGACTGGTGGGCCATATTATGTTCCCCCAAAATGGCCTGTCCTTTTTCACATCTGGTCTCCTTGTCCAACTCTGTGAAGTTGTAAGGAGCCAGCGGTGAGCCACTACCTGCTTTCTCAGGAAAGGCCCCTCTTCAGAGCTCTGCTGGCATTTGGCCATCCTCATATCAGCAGGTACCAAGAAAGACTGACTATGTCTTTGGGAAAAGCAAACAAGTTAGCCCACTGGGTCTGGAGTGGGACTGGCTCTTGGTGCCTGGCTTCCTGGATCCCAAGTTCAGAGAATTCCATCACCAAGGAAGTGAAGTGAGGTCACTTCTTTCAGGAACTGAATATGGTCACTGCCTTGGTAACCACTTTGTCCTAACAGTTGCTTCCAATGTTCCCATGAGATAGAGGCTGCCCCAACATCCTGTGACACATTCAGAAGTTTGAATGATATATCAACCATAGGCACCCTGGAACAGCTCTCCACAGAGGCCTGGTTTGGTCCATCTTCTCTACATTAAAAGAGAGAGGCTGACTCAGACACATCAATTCATCCTGACCAGGTTGTTTGCCATGGAAGATGACTATTGCTCTCTCAGGTCCTACATAGCTGCCTACATATTCTCCAAGGATCATTTCTTCATGGATCTTTGAGGTTCTCAGCAGGTGGAAGATCTTCTACATTCCTATATTGTAAGACCCACTCTGTCGCTGCTCTTAAGTTAGTTATATTGAGGGAACAGTGTATGGTTAGGGTTAATAACATGTTCGATTTGGGTTACGAATCATTCTGCAGGATGAATAATGGTATTGGCAACCTGTGATATTTACAAGAGTATACATGTGAAATATAAGTATGAAAGCAGAAATCTAGGTAAGATTTGAAGCCCAGAAGGGCATTGGGGACTTGAGTGGGATACCTAACTTTGAGTAATGTGCTGCACAGATGTCTCAGATAAATCAATATACATCGGACCTTGTACCTTGGATGATTGAATGCTGAAGAGAACATCCAGTCAAAAACCGATATTCGGTAGGATTAGGAAGGAAGTTGGTAGGTTTAGAAAGAAGAGTGAGTATAGGATTTGGACCAAAAGTTCTTCAGCAATAGGGTTTCGGGTAGAGAGTGTATGTAAATGTCAGCACATGTGAAGAGTCAGTCACAATGATGAACTGGGGAAAACATGTAGGAAAGCAGATATCAATAGAGATATTAGGAAATCAAGCAAAGTATAAAGTGTGTGATAGGGTTAGACATTTTCAACAGGTTTGAAGTTGAATATATAATCTTAGGAAGAAACAAATATGTAGTCACCAATAGGATTGATATTTGAGAGCATTAGGCAACCTGCACATGGATGTTTTTAGTAATGCATGCTATCTTTCCATTTAGGCTTTGGTACAATTGTAAGTGTGATCTTTGCTTTTTGTGTCCGGAATATTTCTGTGATAAAATGTGTATGTAGATCAGGTGACATGAGTACTTCTTCCACCATTTCTGAGAGCAATATTTTGAAGATTTATAAATTAGTATGGGGGTAGAAATAGGTGTACCCTGCTTCTAGTAATATAGACATAATGCATGAATAGACCATACTGTGAATAAATAATATAACTGGATCCACTTTAAATAATGGATTGAATGGATATCTGAAAATATATAAGAAATGTTATATTGATATACAATCATTAATTCCAACCAGTTATATATCTAATGATTATCTTATGGTTATGGTTAATCATGAAGGGTGTGTGGGTTTTTCTTCAAAATTGATTATGGAAATCGAAAACAATATATTTGGAAAAAAAAGTCTCATGAATAGACCAGTCAAGAAACATAGAGAAATACATGTGTTCTGGAGCAGGAAGTGACTAAAAGTGAAACAAATGCCTATAAATTTGCTAACTAGTGAATGAAATATATATCCTATGATGTGCATAAACTGAAGAAATAGTAATGTACCAGTGTGGAATAAAAATTAACGTCAAAATACACATCATGTCCCATAGGAACCAACATGCATTGATGTTAAACTGGGTCAGTTAATGCAGACATATTAGAATTTGTATGCACCTTTCACTGAAGTTAATTCTCAGTACTAGGAAACAAGTATGTATTTCATGTGTATGAGTATTTCTAAGAATAATCTTGTGAAAAGTTGATTATTAATCCACATCCAAGAACATGAATGAATTTAGGGAGTGTATATAAGACACATATTTTTCATATTTTTAAAAATCTGGACAGTATATATATATATATATGTATATGTATATATATATATATATATATATATATATATATATATATATATATATACACATATATGGACACACACACACACAAACACAGAAATTAAAAACTAGCAATATATATGCCAATCGAAATTCATCATGAAATATATATCATAAAGATGCAAAAACATTCATTTTACTGAACATGGGTTTATGTATAATGTTGTTCCACTGGGAAGCTCACCCATAGGTTGAATTTTCAGTTCTAACAGCGTTTAGGACGAGTGATCACTTCTCACAATTTGTATCTGCCAAGTCATGTAACTCAAAAGAATGTACGTTTGATACCATGTAGGATTCTATTTGTGCATATAAAAATACATGTGCTGAATAGGCTCCAGAAAATGAGAGACAGTAATTCACATATTTGTTAACTTTAAAAACACATGGAGAACTATTTCAATTAAAAATTGACTAGATTCATAATACCTACCCTTTATCATGCAAAAGGCAAGTCCAACCCTGAACTGCATGTATTTACGTACTGTTTGGGTTATTTTTCTCCATCATTTTAGGATTAGTAGTCGGAGTCTATTAGAATATGGGTTAGTGTCAGGGATTCAGAATTGCGAATGGAAAAATAGGAAAATTAATCCAATGTGTATGCAAATATGTGCTAAAACAAATCTTCCGACTCTCATCCAGAACAATGCCTTGAAATTATCTTCGCCCCAAGTAAGACACAATTAGAGAAGAAAAGTTGCAAAATCTGTGATTACATTTCTGTAATGGAAAATGCTCAGGAGTGCACAAACTTGGAGGTGGTATAGGAGTTTTCAAAAGTAAGGACAGGGTACACACTCCACAAGCATGGAGCTCTGCGTGCCTAAATCTTTTTGAGAAACTGCCAAAGAGGTTGGGCACTGATATATAGGTTTTTGTCAGGAGTTAAGCTTCCTTTGTAGTGATACCCTCAAAGCTGGGTCTGCATCTATGTGACCTGGAGGACAAAGTTTCTTATTTTCCAATGAACACGAGGCAGCAGTGCTGAATTCTCTCTTTGTAGATAAACTGTGGCCCCTGGGGGTTTATTTTCTCCCCGTGTGGACTGTGAAACCATTTGGTCATCCTCCAATTTTCGTGGTGTTTCTTGCTGCTGCACTTGGAGTTTGGTACATGCTTCACGAAATACAAGGAGTTCAACTGGGAAACAGTGCTGGAGAGAGTTCTGTCACGTGTGGTGGGTTATGGTCTGCAAGAAAATGCACAAACCAGGTTTCTATCTCTCAAAGATTGCCCCCTTGTTCATAGCAACCTGATTCTGAACATTGCCCTGAAACCTCGCCATATAACAAGATGCCATTACATATAAGGGTCTGAAGTCTGCACTATGTCAGTCACAAGCCATTTGGAAGTAAATGGCAGATCCACATGGACCCACCATGATACTTTATCACACACCTGCCCACCACTGCTCTACGCCCACTACTCAGCAGGCTACAAATTACTGGCATGTCTGTTCTAAACAATTTTCAGAAAACCCTGTCAATCAAGGCACTCTCTGGTACACTCATGATAAGCAATAGGAGATCCAATGTTTCTTGAGTGCCACCGGGTCATGGGAATTTCAAAAATTTCATGGTATTTATCTAGCCATTTTTCAAGGATGACATTGGATGCACTGTGAATTTCAGTTATTCAGAAACCATTAAATGTTGAGAAAGCTCGATTCAAAGAAAATTCTGGAGAACTCTCACAGGCAAGGCTTTCCAAAAAGTGGACAAAAGGTCACTTGAAGCCAGGACCATTGAGGTCTACAATGTGAGGTCCTATGTGTTTTGACTCTCTACTATGGCTGCAAGGTCTTTCAGAATAAAATCATGTGATATCCAGGCTGAGATTCCCAGTTCTTTGTGGAAAGCCACCCTGGTCCTAGATCTCAGGTTCCAAGGGCGACTCTCATGCGTGGCCTCCTAAAATCCCAACACAATTCATGGCAATACTTCTCTGAGGTCAGTTTCAGAACTCAGTCTCTAAGGGGAAACACACCAGAGTTCAATCCCTGGTGACCCAGTCAACTCTTCCAACCGCCACACAAATGACCAGAATTAAAACCAAAACACTCACACATGCCCCTCATCTTCTTTCATATAGACACTAATCATAACCTTGGCTGGAAGTTTCCATGAGGCACACAGCACAAGACAATGTCAAAATAAGCTCCCTTGCCCTTCATTTGTCTAAAGTCAGTGTTTCTGGACACCGTTCCTGTGAACCAGGGCTGATCAAAGATGCCTGCCATTAATACTGTTCCGCTTCTCCAATTTGAGGCATACTGACTGTCAGGTATAGTTTCTTTATGTGATTTGGAGTCATGAGAAAACCCAAGCACCTATGGGCTAGCCTCTGCAGGGCTTGAAGAACTCAGCTGACCCAAAGGATCCCTCTTCTGACTTGATGGAGCTCAGGAACCTTACAGAGGAAAGCAAGAGACTTCATCAACAATGATTGCTCTTTTGGCCATTTTGGAATCGGATGCACACATGGGATCTTTCTTTAGATCCATCAGGTGCTGAGAATCTGAGCCATGGACTCACTCTGCACTAAGAGGCGGATTCAGACATATCCCTTTGCAAAGCAATTAAGCAAAGATCCTCAGGTGATGCCCATTTATTTCCATTTGAAAACTGATTTTTTCAGGCTTTCGAAAGGTGTGGCCTTAGGCAAAGACCTTCCTTACATTCAGGGCAACAGAACAATAGGAAAGCAAATTCCCAAAGCAGAGTTTCTCCACTGAGACTTTCCTGGTCACACTGATATCTGAGTTTTCTGAGATACTCACCATTCCCTTCAGCTATCCAGTACATGGCCATGTCCCAGATTGTGGAGGAGATACATATCTTGAACACAAAACCATGAGCCTATGGGAGAGTGGCCAGAATTCAGGAAGAAATCAGGAATGTAGAAAGGTAGTAGGTGTTGCCCATCTATAAGGTAAGCTGCAGTCCATTCATAAATTGGACAAGATGAATGCTGCAAAGATTTCTACTAGACAGGACACATCCTTTGATGCATTCTCTTTTCTATTGTCTACAACCACGGACACAGTGGGATACACAGAAACACTCACCTTCTCAAAGGACTTACTAGAAACAGGCCACTCCAAATTAAACAAACCGACTTTCCTACATATTCTTAAAACATGAGACAAAATCACTAACACACAAACACACCCACAAAGGCACCTTCTTTCCCCAAGTAGGTCTGTGACTATCCAGAGCATCCTCTGACTGGTGGGCCATACTATGTTCCCCTGAAATGGGCTGTTGTATGTCAGATCTGGTCTCCTTGGCCAACACTGTGATGTTGTCAGGAGCCAGCGGTGAGCCACTGCCTGCTTTATCAAAAAAAAAAAAGCCCCTCTTCAGAGCTTTCCTGGCATTTGTCCATCTTCAATTCAGTATTTGCCAAGAAAGACTGACTCTGTCCTTGGTTAATCCAAACATGTGAGACCACTGGGACTGGGACTGGGCCTGCCTCAGGGTGCCTGTCTCCCTGGATCCAAAGTTCAGAGTGGTACATCAACAAGAAAGTGACGTAGGTCACTTCCTCTAGAACTGAATGAGGTCACATCCTTGGCAACCACTTTGTCCTAACAGTTGCATCCAAGGGTCCATGAAATAGAGCGTGCCCCTACTTCCTATGACACTTTTACAAGTTAAAATGGAATATCAACCATAGGCACCCGGGAACAGCTCTCCACACAGGCCTGGTTTGGTCCATCTTCTCTAGATTAAGAAGAGAGAGACTGCTTCAGACACATCCCTTCATCCTTACCTGGTTGTTTGTCATGGAAGATGACTTTTGCTCTCTCAGGTCCTTCATAGCTGCCTATATCTTCTCCAGGAATCATTTCTGCATGGACCTTTGAGGTTCTCTGCAGGTTGAAGATCTCCTACATTCCTGTATTGTAAGACCAACTCTGTCCCTGCTCTTCTATAAAGGTAGATTGAGGGAATCGTGTATGGTTAGGGTTAATAACATTTTTGATTTGGGTTAGGATCATTCTGCTGGATGAATAATGGTATTGGGAACCTGCGATATTTATAAGATTATAGAGGTGAAATATATGTATGAAAACAGAAATCTCAGTAAGATTTAAAGCCCAGAAGGTCATTGGGTCCTTGATTGGAATAGTTAGCTTTGAATTATGTTCTGCCCAGATGTCTCAGATAAATCTATACACAATGGCATAGGATCTTGTACCTTAGATGATTGAATGTTGAGGAGAACATCTATTCAAAAAGGGAGAGTTGGTAAGATTACGAAGATAGTTGGTAAGATTAGAAAAACGTGTGAGTATAGGATTTGGACAAAAAGTTCTTTAGCAATAGGGTTTCAGGTACACAAAAAAATGTAAATGTCAGCACATGTGAAGAGTCAGTCACAATGATGAACTGGGGAAAATACGTAGGAAAGCAGATATCAATAGAGACATAAGGAAATCAGGCAAAGTATAAAATGAGTGATAGCAATAGATATTTTCAACAGGCTTGAGATTGAATATATAATCTTAGGAAGAAACAAATATGTAGTCACCAATAGGATTGACATTTGAGAGCATTAGGCAACCTGGACATGGGTGATTTTCATAATCCATACTCACATTCCATTTAGGCTTTTGTACAATCGTAAGTGTGACTTTGCATTTTGTGGCCAGAATATTACTGTGATAAAATGTATATGTAGATCAGGTGACATGAGTATTTCTACCACCATTTCTTGGAGCAATATTTTGAAGAGGTATAAATTAGTATTGGGGGTACATATAGGTGTACCATGTGTGTATGAATATAGAGATAATGCATGAATAGACCATAGTGCGAATAAATAATATAACTGGTTCGAACTTTAGAAATTGGAATAAATTGATATCTGAATATACACAGGGAATCATATGTTGATATACATACATTCATTCCAACCATTTATACATCCAATGGAAATATTACGGGTGTGGTTCATCATAAAGAGTGTGTGATATTGCTTCAAAATTGATTATGGAAATCGAAAATAATGTGTTTGGAAAGAAGTCTCATGAAATGACCAGTCAAAAACAAAGAGGAATACATATGTTCTGAAGCAGGAAGTGATAGAATGTGTTACAAATTTCTTTAAATTTATGAAGTTGTGGATGAAATGTATATTCTATGATGTACAAAAACTGAAGAAATAGTAATGTACCAGTGTTGTATAAAAATGAACGTCAAAATACACATCATGTCCCATAGGAATCTACTTGCATTGATGTTAAAGTGGGTCAGTTACTGTAAAAATATAAGGATTTGTTTGCACCATTTACTGAAGTGAGTTTTCAATACTATAAAACAAATATGTATTTCAGGTGGATGAATATTTCTCAAAATAATCTTATGAAAATTTGAATATAAAACCACATACATGAACAAGAATGAATTTAGGGAGTGTATAATAAGACACATATATTTCATATTTTGAAAAATCTAGAGAGTATATATATATATATATATATATATATATATATATACAAAACACACACAGAGACATTAAAAAGTAGCAATATATATGCCAATTAAAATTCATCGTGAAATATATATCATCCACAGATCCAAAAATATTAATTTTACTGAACATGGATTTATGTATAATGTTTTTCAACTAAGAAGCTCACTCATAATTTGAATTATCAGTTCCAAAAGCATTTAGGAGGAGTGATTTCTTCTCACACTTTGTCTCTGCCAAGTTAGCCACCTCTCAAGAATATAGGTGTGATACCAGGTAGGATTCTACATGTTCATATAAAAATACATGTGCTGAATTGGCTACAGAAAAAGGGAGACAGGAATTCACATATGTGTTAACTTTAAAAACACATGCACAACTCTTTCAACAAAAAATTGACAAGATTTATAACTCCTACCCTATATCATGCAAAAGGGAAGACCAACTATACACCATGGCTCCTCTGAAGTGCTAGTATTTCTATTCTGTTTGGGTTATTTTTCTCCATTATATTAGAATTAGTTGTCAGAATCTAGTAGGGTATAGGTTAGTGTCAAGGATTCAGTATTTCAAATGGAAAATTGAAAAATGAATCCAATGTGTATGTAAATATGTGCTACACAAAAATCTTCCCACTCTCATCCAGAACAATGCCTTGACAATACCTTCGCCCCAAGTAAGACACAATTAGAGGAGAAGATTTAGAAAATCTGTGAACAAATATCTGGAATGGAATATGCTCAGGAGCCCACACCTTGGAAGTGGCAGAGGAGTTTCCAAAGGTAAGGGACAGGGTAACCCCTCCACAAACATGGAGGTCTGCTGGCATAGACACTTCTTGAGAAACTGCCTGTGAGGTTGGGCACTTGAAAAATATGTTGTTGTCAGGAGCTTTAGCTTCCTTTCTAGTGAGACCATAAAAGCTTGGTCTGCATCTATGAGACCTGGAGGACATGCTTTCTTATTTCCCAATGAACATGAGGCAGCAGTGCTAAATTCTCTTTTTAGGTAAACTGTGGCCACTGGGGGCTAAGTGTCTTTCCATGTGCACTTTGAAGCCATATGGTCATCCTCCATTTTCGTTTTGTTTCTTCCTGCTGCACTGGGAGTTTGGTATTTGCTTCACGAAATACAAGGAGTTCAATTGGGTCTCAGTGCAAGAGGGAGTTCTGTCAAGTATGGTGGGTCAGGTTCTGCAGGAGGATACAAGAACCAGGATTCTATCCCACATAGCTTGCCCCCTTGACCATAGCAACCTGATTCTGAACAATGTCCTGAAAACTCTCCATATAACAAGTTGCCTTTACATGGAAGGTTCTGTTGGCTGCACCATGTCAGTCACAAGCCATTTTGAAGCCAATGGAAGATCCACATGGCCCCACCACAGATGTTTTATCACATACCTGCCCACCACTGCTCTAGTACAACTACTCAACAGAGTCCAACTTACTGGCATCTCTGTTCTACACCATTTACATGAAACCCAGTCAATCAAGGCACTGTCTGGTATATTCATGATCAGTAACAGGACATCCAAAGGTTCTCCAGTGCCACCTGGTGATGGGAATTTCAAAAATTTTATGGTATTTTTCTAGCCATTTTTCAAGGATGAAGTTGGAGGCACTGTGAGTTTCAATTCTTTCAGAAACCATTAAATGGTTAGGAAGCTCATTTCAATGAAAGTTCTGGAGAACACTCACAGGTAAGGCTTCCCAAAGAGTGGCCAAAAGATCACATGATATTATGCTCATTGAGGTCTACAATGTGAGGTCCATATGAGTTTTGACTCTCAACTATGAGTGCCAAATCTTTCAGAATAAAATCATGTGGTATCCTGGCTGAGAGGCCTAGTGCTCTGTGGAAAGCCATCCTGGGCCTAGAACTTAGTTTCCAAGGGCGACACTCATGCCTGGCTTCATAAAATCTCATCACTATTCATGGCAATACTTCTCTGAGGTCAGTTTGAGAACTCAGTTTCTAAGGGAATCACACCAGAGTTCAAGAACATGTGGACCAAGTCATCTCTTCCAACCGCCACCCAAATGACCACAATTTAAAACAAAACACTCCAATGTGGCGCTCATCTTCTTCCATATAGACACTCATAATGACCTCTGGCAAAAGTTTTCCATGAGGGGCACAGCCCAAGACCGTGTCCAAAATAAGCTCTCTTGTACCTAATTTGCCTAAAGTCAGGGTGGCCTGGACACCCTTCTTGTGAACCAGGAGAGATCAAATAGGCCTCCCATTAATACTGCTTTGCTTTTTCAATTTGAGGCCAACTGACTGTGGAGTTTGGATTCCTTATGTGAATTGGAGTCTTGAGAAAACCCAAGAAACTATGGGCTAGCCTCTGCAGGGCTTTGAAGAACTCATTTGACCCAAAGGATCCCTATTCTGGCTTGATGGAGGTCAGGAAAGTTACAGAAGAGGCGAGAGACTTCATCCACAAGGACTGCTCTTTTGGCCATTTTGGTTTTGGATGTACACATGGGATCTTTCTTTAGATCCATCAGGAGCTGAGAATCTAAGCCACACCCTCACACAAGGCAAATAGGCTGATTCAGACACATCCTTTCCAAAGCAATTAAGCAAAGAGCCACAGGTAATGCCCATTCATTTCCATTTGAAAACTGCTTTCTTCAGGCTTCACAAAGTGGTGGACTGAGGAAAAGACCTTCCTGACATTCAGGGCAACAGAAGAATTGGTAAACAAAAGGCCCCAAGCAGGGTTTCTTCACTGAGACTTTCTTGGTCAAACTGATATCTGAGTTTTCTTAGATGCTCGCCATTCCCTTCAGCTATTCCGTACATGGTCATGTCACAGAGCTTCAAGGTTGTACATATCTTAAACACAAAACCATGAGCCTATTCTGGAGAGTGGCGAGAATTCAGGAAGAAAACAGAAACTTAGGTAGATAGCAGGTGTTTCACATCAATAAGGCAAGCTGCAGTCCATTCATAAATAGGGCAGGATGAATGCTGGGAAGCTTTCTACTAGATAGGACATATTCATTGATGCATTCTCTTTTCTAATGTCTACAACCACGGACATAGTGGGATACATAGACATAGAAACACTCACCTTGTCAAACGACTTACTAGAAACAGTTCACTCCAAACAAAACAAACCGCCTTTCATACCTATTCTCAGAACATGAGACAAAACCAGAAAACCACACCCACACCACAAAGGCACCTCCTTCCCCCATGTAGGTCTGTGACTATCCGGAGTGTCCTCTGACTGGTGGGCCATACTATGTTCTCTGGAAATGGCCTGTTCTGTCTCAAATCTGGTCTCCTTGGCCAACTCTGTGAAGTTGTCAGGAGCCAGCGGTGAGCCACTGCCTGCTTTCTTAGGAAAGGCCCCTATTCATAGCTTTACTTGCATTTGGCCATCCTCACATCAGTAGGTTCCAGGAAAGACTGAGTCTGTCCTTGGTAAATCAAAATAAGTTTGACCACTGGGACTGGGACTGGGACTGGCTCTTGGTGCCTGGATTCCTGGATTCCAAGTTCAGAGAGTTCCATCACCAAGGAAGTTAGGTGAGGTCACTTCCTTTACCAACTGAATGAGGTCACTGCCTTGGCAACAACTTTGTCCTAACAGTTGCTTCCAAGGTTCCCATGAGAAGGAGGCTGCCCCTACTTCCTGTGACACTTTCACCAGTTAGAGTGGTATGTCAACCATAGGCATGCAGGAGCAGCTCAACACATGCCTGCTTTGGTCCATCTTCTATACATTAAGAAGAGAGTGGCTGATTCAGACACATCCCTTCATCCTGAGCAGGTTGTTTGCCATGGAAGACTTCTGCTCTCTCAGGTCCTTCATAGTTTCCTACATCTTCTCCAGGGATCATTTCTGCATGGACCCTTGAGTTTCTCAGCAGGTGGAAGATCCTCTATATTCCTGTATTATAAGACCAACTCTGTCCCCACTTTTCTGTAAAATTAGATTGAGAGAACAGTGTATGGTTAGGTTTAATAACATGTTCGATTTGGTTTAGAAAGGAAACTACACGGTTGAGCAAACAGGGTCCTACCGTTAGCAATAATATGAGGATTATTAATGGAACGGCCCTGGCAGATAAAAGCGTAGTTAACCAGGTTGACTATGTGAACAAAGACTCAAACTTCCTTCTGGGGCCTCTGTCTCTCTTTGACGCTCTTCAAGTCGTTTTCTTAATTTACTCATTGATTCTTTTACAACTCCAGTATTGTCGGCATAAAAACAACATTCTTCCCTCAATGCAAGCAAAAAGGCACCTTTCTCTCATGAAGAGGAGGTCCAACACTCGCCTGCTCTATAAAACAACTTCAGAGAGAGAGAGGTTAAAATTCCTGTAAAGCTGTGATGTCGGTTTTTAATGTCTTTAAGCTTTGGTCTATTTCTGCTTCTAATTGTGTCTTTGTTGTGTCTCATGGACTAGGGCAGTTCTTCCTGTGCCCACGCCTTCAGCAATTATTATTCCTAATAGGATGGCTAAAGTGAGGGATACAGGTTCCCGGTGGAACCGGGTTGTATGCCCCCCTATTTGAACTTTAAATGAACCTGCGTCATGATAGAGCACTCTGAAAAACATCTACATCATTACATAATTAATCACATCTATTGACCATTTTATGACAACATAAATAATGTTAAAGTGTATAGAATTATACTGTTTTATGGATGGACAAGAAAATGCACCTAAGATAGCACCAAAGTGAGGAAAACATTCTTATTTGGTTGCATCCGGATTTAGAGGGCATTGCTTCTTTTGTAATCAATTAATCCCCTGAAACCCAAGTTTTGGTAGTTTTAGAGTTTGTACCCAACATGTAAGGGAAGGGGCTCAGAAGTTCACAGTCTGCAGAAATTCACAAAAATTAGTTTTTGTTTCTGTTTTTTTTTTCCTCTGTTCTGGGCAAGTTAACTTTTCAAGGACACCTTGGAAGGGGAGAGCTTTTTTGTCTCTTTTTTTTCTCCCTGGCAGCTGTCACCATGGAGCCCAGTTGCTAACATTTTTATCTTAGAAATGTAGCCATCTCGGTGAAGCCCCAGCTCAAGGCCAGAGGCCTTGTTCACATATTTTGTGAAAAACTGGTAAGGAGGTGTCTAGCTTAGGGGTGGTGATTTTTCCAGCCAGTGGTCAAGTAGAACAGGGCAACACGAAAAGTGCAAGTTTATGTACATTGAACTCTTTCAGAGGGACTCTTTTGCTGAAAGACCTAAAGTAAGCCTTGGTGAAGACTTCTGGAGAAGGTCATTTAAGACATTTCTATGGACCTAGTACAGAGGGGGAAGACGGGGTAGTCGAGGCTGAGAGCAGCTCCGTGGATCTAAGAATGAGGAAAGAGAGATGTAAAAGAAAAATGGGAAAGGGGTTTGGGATTTTCCTAAAACAAAACTTGAGCAGTAGAACAGGTAGAGCAGAGGGGAAGATGGAAGTAAATATTCCAAAAAGCCTTTGAGGGACTTTAAATTCTTAGAAACCTGTTTTCAGTGATGACAAAGCAACTTTAAAGGCCATTTTCATTACATCTTGTATAGGGGTCTGAGGCCTCTTATCAGCTGGTTTGAGCTTTGGGTTAGCTTGCTAGAGGACTTGCTGGGACCTAGTGCAGGCACTGACAGGAAAAGAGAGGAGTGACTGGGTGAAGGGGTACCTTGGTACCTGCAACCTCAGCAAGGGGGCAATGTTCTGAGAACCAGCGGAGGTTTGGGTTTTTGATTTAGTAATTGGAGAGGAGAAATCAGGTTGCTAAGATGGGAGTGATAGCAGAGAGTCTAGAGCAGAAGGCTGAGGGTGAGGAACTATTGGAGAAGCATAGTACAGGATGTGAGCAAAGGAGGGAAAAGGATTCCACATAGGGAAATTTCCCCCTTTTGAGAAATTGCCAAAGTTAAAAATGTCACGCAGAATTTGAGGATCTAGAGAACCCTCTGGGGGCCATAGTATTTGGTTGTCTAATTGGTAATATGGCCAATGCTGTGTACTGAATTTGATGAGGAGTTTGGGTTCCACCAGGCAGCCCCTGTATGCTCACATTCACTTGACTTACACAAGAAGTCGGCTTCTCCCCGACACAGCCGTGGCTGTTTTTGCCTTTGATAGTCCGCTAGGCAAACATAGTAATCTAGGCTAGCCAACCTGAATCTGTCTCGCGTGTCCCTGCATCCATAATGTTTGTTTCCATTATCTATGGTACAGAAGAGATTTAATGGAATTTTAGTGGGATCCTCTTCATCAGGGATATCTCAATAGGAAAGACCTATACCGAGCTGACAAATGTCTGGGTGGATAGATGGCCACCAGGTCTCTAAGGGGGCTGTATGCGAGATAGACCATATTTATTGTCTAGTAGGATTTGTGATCAGCCATTGCTGCTGAACGGACTGATGAGGGTTAGAACTACTGGTGGCCAAGGGGAGAGTCTATAGTCTTATCCACATAGCGAATACGCAATTTGAAATGGTTAGCAGGCTTTTCCAGTTTCCAACAAGAGTCTGGACACAGCGAAGGCTTGAGATGAGAGGCATGGATCCAAAAAGTGATTCCGTCTACTTTTACCGCTTTAGGTTTTATAAGTAGCACCTGGTATGTTCCTTTCCAGTGGGGTTCCAGGGATGACACCTGATGTTGTCTTATGTGGACGAAGTCTCTTACTTGATATTGACTTAGAGTCCCCTCCTCCCAAGGTTGGTAGGCAGTGGCCAGCTGTTTCCACAGGTATCGCTGAGTTCTTTCAATGACTTTAAGTCTGTCAAGCAAGGGGGTGTGGAAGTGATCGTTAGGCCTTAGAGTTGGGGTTAGGTTCCTTACTGGATGATGGGCATCATAGAGAATTTCATAGGGGGTGAGGTTACACAAAGAAAGAGAGGGAGTATTTCTCGCATGAAACAGTGCATAAGGCAGGAGCATAATCCAATCTTTTATGCCGGGCTCTAAGCTTAATTTCGTTAAGGTCTCTTTAATGGTTCTATTTATTTTTTCTCCCTGTCCTGAGCTCTGGGGTATATAAGCATAATGTAACTTCAAATTAATCCACAGGGTCCCAGTGAACACCTGACTTACCTGAGCCATGAACACCAGTCCATTATCCGACCCTATTGCCTTAGGCAGACCGTATCTTGGAGAAATATCTTTCAGGATCTTCTTGAAAACCATTTGTGCAGTTTGGTTGTTTTTGTGTGTGTGTGTGTGTTTGTGTGTAAGGCTTCAGTCCATCCTGAAAATGTATCTACAAAGACTAGGAGATATTTAAGTCCATACGTTGCTGGCTTAATTTCACTATTGTCCACTTCCCAAAATTGTCGTTTTCTGGTTCCTCGTAGGTGCTTTCCTCTAGGAAACTGGAAGGGTAAGCATTAACCAATTGACGGACTCGACAGGCTTTTGTTACCCGTTCAGTTATTTCCTTTCGCTGTGAGTCGGTTAGTGGAAAACTCTGTTCTTAATCCTACAGGAATGCCTGCAGTTTCATTGAACCAAGGTGAGTGAGTTGGTGTACATTTTTAACGTAGTGTAGGGCTTTCTGTAATTGCAGCCTGAGCTCAGTGAAGTTGAGGCGTTCAGTGTCAGTGTCCATAGATGTTATCAAAAACTTCCTGGTGATCAGGGGTCCATTGGAATTGGGCATCTCCCATTAACACCGGGTATAAAGGAGCAGCTAAAGATGCAAACCCAGGTATCCATAACCTGCAAAAGCCAGCAGTCCCAAGAAACTCTCTGAGTTGTCTCCTGTTAGATGGGGGTGGTATCTACACAATGGTTTGTTTTCTGGGCTCAGTGAGCCATCGTTTACTGCCCCTAAGGTAACAGCCCAGGAAGATTACTTCATGCTAGCAAATTTGGGCTTTATTGGCCGAAACTCTATACCCAAGTTGAGCAAGCTCATATAATAGTGCTTGGGTCCCAGACTCACAGTTTTCCTTGGTGTTGGCTGCCAGTAGCAGGTCATTCACGTATTGAAGCTGGGTGATTTGGGGTGCATAGTTCTGAAATTGCTGAGATCTCTGTGGAGGGCTTCATCAAAGAGAGTGGGGGAGTTTTTGAACCCCAGTGGGAGTCTAGTCAAAGTTAGTTGACCAGACGTTCAGGTTTCTGGGTCTACCCACCCAAAAGCAAACAGCAACTGACTATCTTTATGCAGAGGCAAGCAAAAGAAAGCATCTTTTAAGTCCAGAACAGTATACCATTTCCGCTCAGGGTTCAGAGTGCTAAGCAGATTGTACGGATTAGGTACCGTGTGGTGAATGTCCTGCACTCTGTTGTTGATCTCTCTTAGGTCTTTAACAGGACAATAGTCCCCGGTTCCTGGCTTTTTTTTTCTAGTAGCAGGGGAGTGTTCCAGGCCAATTGACAGGGCCTTAGGAGCCCTAAGTCCAGATATTTCTGAATATGGGGCCTTATCTCATCTTTAGCTTTTTTTGCTTAGAGGATATTATTTGACATTGATTGGGGAGGCTGAGGTTTTTAACTCCACTGTTATTGGAGGTTGTTTCACGGCCAGGCCTAACCCAGCAGTTTTTGCCCAGGCATCTGCGTAATCTGTTATCCATTTCTGGTGTAGCTTGCCTGTTTGATCAGTCTTGGGGGGTGTGAAGAGTGGATGTTCATCTTCTACTAATATAGTTAAAGCCGTGACTATAGGAGTTTTTACTGAAGAATTTAGAAATTTCATTTGGGGGCCTTCAGGGTTAAAAGTTATTTAGGCCAAGAGCTTGGTGAGCAGAACTCTGCCCATCAATGGGTCCAGGCATTCCTGGATTACTAGGAAGGAGTGATAGATTTTTCCTTTCCCAAGGTCCATGGTCCTCTTAGTAGTCTAAGCCCGATATTTACTGCCATTAGTTCTTTGAACTACAGACCTTTTATTTGATAGAGGGCCCAATGGGGCCTTAAGGGCTGAGTATACTGCTCCTGTTTTCATTTCAAAGTTTACTGGGGTCCGCTACACTTCAAAAGTTACCCTGAGCTAGGGGAAGTGATCTGAGCCCCAACTTTTTTAGTCATGCTCCAGAGTCAGAATGGCTGGCTGGCGTGGCTGTCTCTTTATAGGGCACTCTTTGGCCCAGTATCCTTTTTTTTACAGTAGGCACATTGATCTGAGGCCAGGGGTGGCCTCTGGCATGGCCCCAGGTATCCCTTCCTGTCACCTTACGTCTTAATTTCTGGCCTCTTTCTTGTTGTGACCAGGATCTTGGTCAATCCCTTAGTCTGTCTTTTGCTTCTCTCATCCTTCCTTTGCTCCCTTTCTTTCTCCCTGTTTCTCTCTTATAGTATATTTTCTCGGCTTCTCTGACTAAATCTCTCTTTTAAATTTTTTTAATATCCATGGCAGCTTGCCCAATTAAGGCCATCGTTACAGATGAATTTTGATCCGCTGCCTGAGGATCGAAAGGAGTATATCTCTTATATGCCTCCATAATTCTTTCTAGAAACAAAGAGGGAGATTCATCAGGCCTTTGAATAATTTCTCTTACCATGGCCAAATTAGTTGGTCACCTAGTAGCCCCTTGGAGACCCGCTATTAGAGCCAGGCAATAATTGGACAGATGCTCTTTATCTTCAAAGGTGTTGGGGTTCCAGTTGGTTTGGTTTAAGGGTAAGCTGGCTTTGATTATGTTGGGAAGTTGTGTTGGTCGCCAATCAGGTCCGAGGATTTTTTTTTTTAGTTTCTTGGAGGTTTTTCTCTTATTCCTCTGTCATAAAGAAAGTCCCTAGGAGTTGTTGGCAGTTATCCCAAGTTGGCAGGTGTAAAAACGTTGGCGAGTTCTCTGAGTTCTTTTAGCTGGGCCAGCTTCCTCCAGGGAAGGAGGGGCTCTGTGTGCCACGGGACAGTCATCTGGATGGTGCTGGGCCATCCTAGCTTCTTTGAATGGTGGAGAGGCTGAGTCAGCAGCAGGGGAATCACTTAGAGGGTGTTGGGAGTTGGGGGATGAAGGCAGAGGATAAGGAGTGGGAGGAGAGTCCAGTAGAGTCTTGAGACTCATGGAGAACAGAGGGTGCAAGAGGAGGAGCAGAGAGTTAAAGAGATAGAATCGTGGGGGAAGGAGTAGGAGCGGGTGCAGGGACAAGGAAAGGCTTCATCCTTGGAGGAGGAGATTTGTAGAGGTCCTGACAAGTTAAGATATATGGCTGTTGATCTGGATGTCTACGTGGCCCCTGCTAAAAGACAATATCTCGAACTTTTCAAATTAGTGCGAAGTAGAAAGATCCTTCTAGGGGCCATCCTACTACAAAGGTGGGTCATTCTGAGACACAGAATCTGCCAGATCCGGCATTTTACTGAAAAAGAAAGATTCTGAGCCCTTAAGCAGACTTTGGTCTAGTGATCAAGGGTCAGGAACAGAGGCATTGAAGTGCTCTGTCCCATAATGAAATATACACAGACAATAAAAGCAATGACACATGACACAGACAAGGCAAGACAATAAAGACAGGCAATGGACGTCCAATACTGAGACCAGGACTGAGTAGCCGGCAAAACATGATGGGCTGGCAATACCGAATCTGAAACAAAATATCACTGAATCAAGGAGACTATTGTTCCTCGATTTCATGAGTTCATCCCCCAGGGACATGGCCTGTGGCTCTGTGACATGTGTGTCAGTCACCGTGGGAGAGAGCTCACGCTCTTTACCAATAGCCATTTTGTGAAACCCTAACGTGAATCCTGAAACCAGAAAGAGGGGCCTTATTTACCCCCAGAGGAGCCCGTTGGGGGTCTTTCATCTGCGGCTGCCGGATCTCACTGGGGCTACGAGATGTAAAGATCGGGCGAGAGTCGGTTGAAGAGACCACCAAGAGACTGTCTCATGCAACAGCAATGGCTTTATTGGGAGTCCGGCATGCAAGGGCTCAGAGCTCTCTTGAATAGAGCAGAGAGCCCTGAGAACAGCTTAGGAAGTGCTTATATATTTTCCTTGGAGAGGGCAGGGAGGGAAGTTTATTCATGGGTAAGGGCGAGTGGGCGGTTTGCGTGCAACTGGTTGACCGAGTACATTCTGCAGTTTGGCAGTTGGGGACAGCACATTCTGGGAACAAGAATAGCAAACAGTTCTCAAGATTTCAACAGTGTTTTGTTAAGCATACAGAAAATCAAGAAGTGACAAGTACCTATTTTATTAACCTTTCAATATAAGTATGAAAACAGAAATATAGGTAAGATTTGAAGCCCAGAAGTTCATTGGGCTCTTGATTGGTATACTTAGCGTTGAATTACATTCTGTAGTGATGTCCCAGAAATATGGATATACAATGGCATAGGACCTTATACATTCTCGGAGGTTAATTCCAAAACACAGACTCTAAGGGGAATCACACCAAAGTTCAAGCCAAGGTGGACCCAATTATCTCTTCCAACCGCCACACAAATGACCACAATTAAAACCAAGACACTCCCACATGCCACTCATCTTCTTCCATATAGACACTCACCATAACTTCTGGCAAGAGGATTCCATGAGAGGCGCAGCACAAGACAGTGTTCCAAATAAGCTCCCTTTCCCCTCATTTGCCAATAGTCAGGGTGGCCTGGACACCCTCCCTGTGAACCAGGAGTTATCAAACAGGTCTGCCATTAATACAGCTCTGTTCTCCAATTTGAGGCCTACTGACTGTGGGGTTTAGATTCTTTATTTGAATTGGATTCATAAGAAAACCCAAGAACCTATGGGCTAGCATCTGCAGGGCTTTGAAGAACTCATTTGACCCAAAGGATCCCTATTCTCACTTGATGTAGGTAAGGAACCTTACAGAGGAATGTGAGGGACTTCATCCACAGTGACTGATTTTTGGCCATTTTGATTTTGGATCCACACATGGGATCGTTCTTTAGATCCATCAGGTGCTGAGAATCTAAGCCACAGGCTCACACAGGACCAAGAGGCTGATTCAGACACATCCCTTTACAAAGCAATTAAGCAAAGAGCCACAGGTGATGCCCATTCATTTCCGTTTGAAAACTGTTTTCTTCAGGATTCACAAAGGCGTGGCCTCAGGCAAAGAACTTACTGACATTCAGGGCAACAGAAAAATAGGCAATCAAAAGGCCCATTGCAGGGTTTCTCCACTGAGACTTTCCTGGTCACATTGATATCTGAGTTTTCTGAGATGCTTGTCATTCCCTTCAGCTATCCAGTACATGTCCATGTCACAGTGCTTGGAGGTGGTACATATCGTGAACTCAAAAGCATGAGCCTATTTTGGAGAGTGGCTAGATTTCAGGAAGAAAAGAGGAACTTAGGAAGATAGCAGGTGTTGCCCATCGATATGGCAAGCCCTAGTGCATTCATAAATTGGCCAGGATGAATGCTGGGAAACTTTCTACTAGACAGGAAACATCCATTGATGCATTCTCTTTTTCTAATGTCTACAACCATGGACACAGTGAGATCCACAGACATAGAAACACTCGCCTTGTTAAACAACTTACTAGAAACAGTTCACTCCAAACCAAACAAACCGACTTTCCTACCTATTCTCAGAACATGGGACAAAACCACAAACACACATCCACACTCACAAAGGCACCTCCTTCCCCCAAATAGGTCTCTCACTATCCGGAGTGTCCTCTGACTGCTGGGCCATACTATGTTCCCCCGATATGGCCTATCCTGTCTCAGATCTGGACTCCATGTCCAACTCTGTGAAGTGGTCAGGAGCCAGCTGTGAGCCACTACCTGCTTTTTTAGGAAAGGCCCCTCTTCAGAGTACTCCTGGCATTTGGCCATCCTCACATCAGTAGGTACCAAGAAAGACTGACTCTGTCCTTGCTAAATTGAATCAAGTGAGACCACTAGGACTGGGACTGGGACTGACTCTGTGTGCCTGGCTTCCTGCATCCCAAGTTCAGAGAGTTCCATTACCAAGGAAGTGAGGTGAGGTTGCATCCTTCAGGAACTGAATGAGGTCACTGCCTTGGCAACCACTTTGTCCAAACAGTTGCTTTCAAGCGTACCATGAGAAGGAGGCTTACCCTACTTTCTGTGGCACTTTCACAAATTAGAATGGTATATCAACCATAGGCACCAAGAAACAGCTCTCCACACAGGCCTGATTTGGTCCATCTTCTCTATATTAGGAAGAGAGCCTTTAGTCCGGGGAGCACTGCAGTGAACCTCTGCACTAAAACTATTAGCAAGCACCTGGTGGAGGAGTCCTCCATAGGTAAGTGGTGCCTTTATAACATCTGATATCAGGTTAAGGGAGATCTTTTCTGATGACAGAGATGTGGCCTGGGGAGGCTCACATATACTCCTTTCCAGGAGAGTAACGAGAATCTTTCTGTCCTCTGTTCTGTTCTGTAGAGAATTCCTCTGGAACTGTAGAGAGGGGCCGACAGGCACGCACGCGCTCCTACCCTGGAGCTATAGCAAGATGTTGCACTGTTCCACTGTTTTTCTGTTTAGGCGCTGGTTTTCTGTTTTTTGTGTTTTGTTTTGTCTTCTATTTTTTTGATTGTTTGTTTGTTTTTGTTTGTTTTGTTGTGTGATTTCAGTGGTAAAAACTTAAGTATTTTGGACGTAAAAATGGGTAATAAAGAGAGTAAGCCTGACACCCCTTTGGACTGTGTTTTAGGGAACTGCGATGAACTTTACCCCCCTTTGTTAAGCAGGATGACAGAAGCTCCTAGCTGGCTGCCTGGAGCACACCCATTGCAGAGGGCAATGCTTGCTGGGGACCTAAGAACTGAGCATCTCCCAGGTTAACAAGTGAAACTCCTTTAAAACCCCTTGTCGCTCCAGATCAAGAGAGTCACAACATTTGGCAGAGTCCCCTGTGTTTCTCCTTTGTTCACAAAGCAATAAACCTCCCTTTTTCTTTTTCTCAAAACT
Source organism: Callospermophilus lateralis (assembly GCF_048772815.1). Taxonomy (NCBI): domain Eukaryota; kingdom Metazoa; phylum Chordata; class Mammalia; order Rodentia; family Sciuridae; genus Callospermophilus; species Callospermophilus lateralis. The sequence goes on from NW_027517127.1 coordinate 3,592,997, forward strand.
CAGTCCTCATTATTAAATTGGTATTAATTGGCTTCAAGTTCAGGAATCGAACTTTAATTTACAAATTTGGTACCCCCCCTCCTCCCCGGAACTTTGTGAGAGCTGTCTACTGGAATATTAGGAGATGAAGCATGCTTGGTGTGGAACTGAACAAGAGGAGCTAATCCTGTAAGTAAAAGGAAGGACTGAGGGACTCCCAGCAGCTGCCAAAGCCCTGTTGATTCAGGGAATTACCTCCTTCCTTTCCGCACTGTAAGAATTATGCCACCTCTGTCTTGTTAAAAAAGAGAAAAAGAAAAAGGGGACACTAAATGCAGTGAAGTCACCATGGAGACACTTTATTTTACATTTCAGGTTGCCCCTCTGTTAAAACATGTGGTTCCCCCCCCTGTGGATATCTATGGTGCACACTGGTGTAGGAGATTTTTCTCTTATCTGCTCTGGTTTAATGGGTTCTCTCTGACAGCCATAGTCTGGACCTCCTTTATGTCTGTCTTGTGTCTTTGTATCTGGCCCTTTAAGACATGTGCAATAATGTGTTGATATTATAAATTGTTTCTTGGGAATGATCTTAGCTGAATGTGTGTCTAAATGATGATGTTTTATTTTAACAATCTGGTATCTGAATGGGTTTTTGAAGCATTGCACAATCTTGCAGTTAAAAGTCGGGTTTAGGTAATTGTTTAGTTTATGATTTCAGATAATTCATGCCAGAGAACTTAAATACTTAGGATGGAAAACTGAAGAACTCTACTTCCAAGTTGGCAAGTAACTTCCCAATCATACAGTCTTTTTTTCACCAATTTTGAATTGGATAGCCTCGGAAAATGTCACTGTGTGTACCACTGCATTAATTTGGACAAGGATAGTAAATCATAGAATGGTATCTGTTGACAAAACAAGATGTAAAGATATAAAATTTTGTGAATTGTATCTTAAATTTATATCATAATTTTCAACATCCGAACCTGAAAATTATGGTTAAAATGCCTTAGGCCTGAGGTGTCTGCTCAGAATAGCAGTTTTTCCTGCTCCTTCCAGACCTCAGCCATGACTTATGTTGAAATGTAAATGAAAGAAGCCTTCAATCTTAGTAGGAGACTGATTTGAGGCCTAAGGGGGAAAAAAAGGTAAATTGTATGGTATTTACTAATTACTAGCCAGTCACTTTTTCTAGGACTCTTTTTTTTTCCTTAGATACTTTTTTTTTTGAGCTCATGATTTTGAGCATACAGACCTAGGTTAATGTTTTTCAGATCAGTTCTATCTTTGACCAACTGTAGACATTTTGAAACATTGCAATGGAGATTTCACCTGAGAAAAGCTACAAGGCCTTTACTATTATTATGTGTGCACACTTTTGTTATGTGTTGTATGTCTATATATACATATGTCCGTATATCATATATATGATACACAAACTAACATATACAAGGAGCGCTCATAAAAAAGCGCTCATTAAAACAAATTTAAATAGGAGATCCAAAGATCTTTAATTCACGTGATTTAAATGTTTCAATTTAAATTGGATAAACAGATAAAAATCAATGTCTTTAAATTTAAGCTTACAAATTTTTCTAGGTGTTCAACAATCTAATAAAATATTAATATCTACAAAATGTCTAATATGCCTTGGTACTAGGACCTTTCCTTCAACATAAAAATGGTTTACACTGTCAATACATTTCTTTAATATTTTGATAAGTAAATAAAGTAAATTTGATTGGGATTACTCATTCATGAGTACTTTTGTTAGATATCTGATTGATTTACTAAGGTCTGAATAAGTTTTTATTAAAGTCTGTATAAGAATATAAAAATCAGTCATGTGTTAATGAGACAAAAATTTCTTAAAACATAAGTTTACCCATAACGTTGTGTTTATTAAGTTTTATTTTCTCTAGAGCAAGCAACCATAAAAATTAAACAACTGATTAAATAAGAACTGTTATTTTAGAGCACTGTACTGCCATTGCTTTAAAAGCTAAAATTGGTTAATGTAGAAACATCAATGTAATTGTGATGCTATCAATGTTTTCATATCTTATATGTATTCAAGTCTGTAAGGTAGAAACTTTAAAAGAGCATTATATCAAGCTGGTGCTCTGAAGTTTTATGGTAAAAAAATATATTGGGGATTTATTTACCTGTTATCAATAAGATATGTAAACTTTTATGTTACTTTTTACATTGGGGAAAAATTTAAATGTATTTTTTAGTTAATGAGAGCCTAATCGATGTAAAGGTTAAAAACTTTCAGCCTTTCTTTAATTCATGTTTTAAATGTGATATCATATGGTGTTAGCTAATGTTCTTGTGACCTCAAACAATTTATGTAAACTTTGTCAAATGATATTTATAAATAAAGATTATCTTTAGAACTAAAATACTTAAGATTTATAAAGAGCCCTGCCTTACCTGAGATAAGGCTCTGTGTCCCATCTTACTACATGTGAGAATGACTACAAAACCAGTAGGTCAGATAATATTTCTTTAAAGTTATGTTAAAAAGTTGGTTTTTTTAAGGTCAATATTCCTAGGATCTCAAACAGGGGATATAATGTATAACTCAGCCAAAAAATTCAGGGTAGCTATTACACAAGCTAAGTATTTTTACTTTTGTTAATTTTATTTTGAAATTATTTTATAAGTGATCTAAAGATTCTCTGTTACTGTTTTCCAAACGTGTTGCTTTAAGAACACAACATGGGTTTATTCAAGATAATAAGTCATTACTTACAATACAGACAGAAAAATACAGATCCCAATTAATAAAAAGATAATGATATAGTTATAGACATTAAAGCCCAGTACTCTTAATATAAGGCTGTTAAAATTTATTTGCTGGATGTTTAAGATTAGGATTTAAAATTAAAGTTAAATGAAAAGCGCCAAGAAAACCAATATTTGGCTTTTGCCCTCTGAGTCAGTCTGAATCCAGGGAACAGGGAACTTCTCTAAAGAGCTTTGAAACTCTGAGCCACATAACCTCCTCCTGATCAGGGAGATTAATGAGACCAATGGAGAACAGAAAGCCAATCAGGGTATTTGTTACGAAGAGGAGAGTCATCAAAGAAAGGAGACATCCCTGATGCTTCCGAGGGAAGCCAAATGGTCAAGCAAGATCTGGACCCACCTAGCGCAAATGGCACTAGCAGAACTGAGAATCTGCTCTCAAGTTTCCCCAGAATTGACTCCCATAAAAGCTCAGCTGACTGTTAACAATAGATGGAAACAAAAGTCAGTTTGACTGCTTCATCTTAAACACTTAGCAAAGACAGTTAAGAACAAAATACATCCATTCCTGGGCATTTTAAATTATAATAATAATAATATAATTTTAAGGTATGCACTTTATGTTTGCCTCCCAAAATAAGTAAGACTGGTGGCTACAAAGAAGAATTCTCAGAAAGGAATGCCTGATACTTATAAAAAGAGACTATCAAGAAGACCTGCCACAGGGATAAGTTTTCAGTTTAAGGCCTACAGATATTCCTAACCTACACAGGTAGGCTTGGTGTTTGCTAGTACAATTATCCATCCCTGAGTAACAGAATTAAAGGTTTCTCTAAGAGACACAGAGGTCATACTAGTAAAAATATTTTACAAGATCAGATGACATTAAATTATTAAACTGTATCTTATGGGGAGGGACAAGTGTAACAGTACAAGTTAAGTTGACAGTCCGGATAACTGGGGATATTAAAGACTGGTGATGGAACTTCTATACAGTGACATGTTCCAGCTGCTGCAACATTTTTTCAGTACTCATGGTTTTTGTTTCTCTCATAGAAGAACCCATCCCCAGATGACTTTACAACCTGTTCTTCCCCAATCAGACTTCAAACCGAACTGACTTCTAAAAGGCAACTCATGTCCCTCAACTGACTTCTAAAAGGCAACTCATGTCCCTCATGCCATGCCCACTCATGTCACCCTGTCTCAGGTCAGAAGAAGAAAAAATGAGTGACACCACTCTTCTTAAAACAATGGAGAGAAAGATAAATAGACTATCAATATAAGTAATTAATTAAGTCAGGTAAAATCAGGGAGATCGGTTTTGGGTGAGTTCTAAAAATTTGGAGACTCTTACCTGAGGGATTAAAATTTCCTCAGTGCTCTTCCCGTAATCTATCAAAGATTTGAAAGGGACACAAAGAAAAGGGGGGAATGATAGACCCAACCTGATCTTTAATTAAAATTGGGAGCCATCTTGCCAAAAAGCCATGAAAAGATAATTTTGGCTTTAGCATAAATCACTTCAAATTCTAAACCTGCTTGGAATGCCTGCCCACGCCTGGAACTCACCCATGCCCGGCTCTCTGACCAGATAGCAGCCCTCTCTGAAACTTTAGTGACACATCATAAATATTTGCCTTCTCTGGCGAGACAACAACCCTCTCTGAGGCTCTAATGGTCTTCATGAACTCTGATGTAGGGACAGCAAAAAAAATGTAGACTGCCATTAGTGTGATGTTTGTCAGAGTTCTGTTATCTGTAAACCCCCTTTTGTGTAATTTTCTGGGCTATTAAGCTGCCTGTAGGAAAGCTGGGGTTGCTGTCTTATTCCCGCCATTTTGTGAGGGAGAGGCAGCACAGCCGGTGGAAATAATAAGCTTAATTTAATTTGATTTTAATTAGAGTCAGTGGTCTTTTCTTGTGTCCTGGTCTAACAGGTAATCACTCCAAAAACATGGAGCTCTGCTGGCCTAAACACTTCTTGAGAAACTTCCTCTGAGTTTGGGCACTTGAAATATATGTTGTTGTAAGGAGCTTTAGCTTCCTTTCTAGTGATACCATCAAAGCTGAGTCTGCATCTATGTGACCTGGAGGACATGGTTTCTTGTATTCTAATGAACATGAGGCAGCAGTGCTGAATTTTCTGTTTGTAGGTAAACTGTGGCCACTGGATGCTAAGTGTCTCCCCGTGTGGACTGTGAAGCCATTTGGTCATCCTCCACTTTTTGTGGTGTTTCTTGCTGCTGTACTGGGAGTTTGGTATATGCTTTATGAAATACAACGAGTTCAACTGGAACCCAGTGTTGGAGGGAGTTCTGTCACTTGTGGTGGGTCAGGGTCTGAAGGAGAATGCACCAACCAGGCTTTTATCTCACAGAGCTTGCCCCCTTGTCCTTAGAAATCTGTCTCTGAACTTAGCCCAGAAACCTCTCCATATAACATGATGCCTTTACATAGAAGGGTCTGCTGGCTGCACCATGTCAGTCACAAACCATTTGGAAAGCAATGGCAAATCCTCATGGCCACACCACATATGTATTATCACACACCTACCCACCACTGCAATAGGCCCACTACTCAGCAGGCTCCAACTTACTGGCATCTTTGTTCTACACCATTTTCATGAAACCCGGTCAATCATGGCATTCTCTGGTACACTCATGATCAGCAACAAGACATCTAAAGGTTCTCCAGTGCCACCTGGTTAAGGGAATTTCAAAGATTTCATTGTATTTATCTAGCCATTTTTCTTGGATGAAGTTGGAGGCACTGTGGGTTTCAGTTTATTCAGGAACTATTAAATGTGAAGAATCTATTTTCATTAAATTCTCTGGAGAAATCTCACAGGCAAGTCTTCCCATAGAGTGGTCAAAAGGTCACATGAAGCCAGGCCCATTGAGGTCTTTAATGTGACGTCCATGGGTGTTCTGACTGTCAACTATGGCTGCCAAATCTTTCAGAATAAAATCATGTGATATCCTAGCTGATATTCCAAGGCTCTGTGGAAAGCCACCCTGGTATTTGATCTCAGTTTCCAAGGGCGAATCCCATGCGTGGCCTCCTAAAATCTGAATGCAGTTTATGGCAATATTTCTCTGAGATCAGTTCCAGAACTCAGACTCTAAGGGGAATCACACCAGAGTTCAAGCCCAGATAGACCCAGTCATCACTTCCAACCGCCAAACAAATGACCACAATTAAAACCAAAACACACCCACAAGGCCCTCATCTTCTTCCATATAGACACTCATCATAACCTGTGGCTGGAGGTTTCCATGAGGGACTCAGCCCAAGACAGTGTACAAAATAACCTCCCTTGCCCGTCATTTGCCTAAAGTCAGGGTTGCCTGGACACCCTTCCTGAGAACCAGGAGTGATCAAATAAGCCTGCCGTAAATACTGCTCTGATTCTCCAATTTGAGGCCTCCTGACTCTCGGGTATAGATTCTTTATGTGAATTGGAATCATGAGAAAACCCAAGCACCTATGGGCTATCCTCTGCAGGGATTGAAGAACTCATTTGACAAAAAGGATCCCTATTTTCACTTGATGGAGATCAGGAATCTTACAGAGGAAAGCGAGAGACTTCGTCCACAATGACTGCTTTTTTGGCCATTTTGGTTTTGGAAGCACACATGTAATTGTTCGTTAGATCCATCAGGTGCTGAGAATCTATTCAACAACCTCACACATGGCCAAGAGTCTGATGCAGAAACATCCCTTTCCAAAGCAATTAAGCAAAGATCTACAGCTGATGCCAATTAATTTCCATTGAAAACCGTTTTCTTCAGGCTTCACAAAGGGGTGGCCTGAGGCAAAGACCTTTCTGACATTCAGGGCAACAGAACAATAGGTAAGCAAATGGCCCAAGGCAGGGTTTCTGGAATGATATCTGAGTTTTCCGAGATGATCCCATTCCCTTCAGCTATCCAGTACATAGCCATGTCACAGAGCTTGGAGTTGGTACATGTCTTGGAAACAAAACCATGAGCCTATTCTGGCGAGTGGCCAGAATTCAAGAAGAAAACAGGAATTTAGGAAGACAGTGGTTTTTGCCCATCCATTAGGCAAGCCAAAATCCATTCATAAATTGGGCAGGATGAATGTTGTGAAGCTTTCTACTATTCAGGACACATCCATTGATGCATTCTCTTTTCTAATGTCTACAACCACGGACACAGTGGGATAAACAGACATAGAAACACTCACATTGTCAAAAGACTTACTAGAAACAGTCCACTCCAATCCTAACAAACCGACTTTCCTACCTATTCTCAGATCATTAGACAAAACCACAAACTCACACACACACCCACAAAGTCACCTCCTTCCCCCAAGTAGGTCTATGGCTATCCGGAGTGTCCTCTGACTGATGGGCTATAGTATGTTACTCCAAAATGGACTGTCCTATGTCAGATCTGGACTCCTTGGCCAACACTGTGATGTTGTCAGGTGCCAGTGGTGAGACACTACCTGCTTACTCATTAAAGGCCCCTCTTCAGACCTTCCTGGCATTTGGCCATCCTCACATCAGTAGTTACCAAGAAAGACTGATGCTGTCCTTGGTAAATCCAAACATGTGAGGCCACTGGGACTGGGACTGGGACTGCCTCTGGGTGCCTGGCTTCCTGGATCCCTAGTTCAGAGAGTTCCATCACCAAGAAAGTGATGTAGGTCACTTCCTTCAGGAACTGAATGAGGTCACTGCCTTGGCAACCACTTTGTCCTAACAGTTGCTTCCAAGTGTCCCAATTGATGGAGTCTGCCCCTACTTCCTGTAACACTTTCACAAGTTTGAATGGTATATCAAACATAGGCACCCGGGAACAGCTCTCCACACAGGCCTGGTATTGTCCATCTTCTCTACATTAAGAAAAGAGAGACTGCTTCAGACACACCGCTTCATCCTGACCAGGTTGTTTGTCGTGGAAGATGACTTTTGCTCTCTCAGGTCCATCATAGCTTCCTATGTCTTCCCCAGGGTTCATTTCTGCATGGACCTTTTTGTTTCTCAGCAGGTGGAAGATTTCTTACATTCCTGTATTGAAAGACCAACTCTGTCCCTGCTTTTCTGTAAAGTTAGATTGAGGGAACAGAGTATGGTTAGGGTTAATAACATGTTTGATTTGGCTTAGGAATCATTCTGCTGGATGAATAATGTTATTGGGAACCTGCGATATTTATAAGAATATATAGAGGGGAAATATATGTATGAAAACAGAAATCTAGGTAAGATTTGAAGCCCAGAAGGGAATTGGATCCTTGATTGGGATACTTAGGTTTGAATTATGTTCTGCACATATGTCTCAGATAAATCTATACACAATGGCATAGGACCTTGTACCTTGGATGATTGAATGTCAAAGAAAACATCCAGTCAAAAAAGGATAGTTGGTAGGATTAGGAAGATAGTTGGTAGGATTAGGAAAAAGAGTGAGTATAGGATTTGGACAAAAAGTTCTTTAGCAATAGGGTTTCGAGTAGAGAGAAAATGTAAATGTCATCAGATGTGAAGACTCAGTCACAATGATGAACTGGGGAAAATATGTATGAAAGCAGATATCAATAGAGACATTAGAAAATCAGGCAAATGATAAAGTGATCGATAGGATTAGACATTTTCAACAGGCTTGAGTTTGAATAAATAATATTAGGAAGAAACAAATATGTAGTCACCAATAGGATTGACATTTGAGAGCATTAGGCAACCTGGACATGGGTGATGTTCATAATCAATACTCACATTCCATTTAGGCTTTGGTACAGTCGTAAGTGTGACTTTGCATTTTGTGGCCAGAATATTACTGTGATAAAATGTATATGTAGATCAGGTGACATGAGTATTTGTTGCACCATTTCTGAGAGCAATATTTTGAAGAGATATAAATTAGTATTGGGGGCACAAATAGGTGTACCATGTGTGTATGAATATAGAGAGAATGCATGAATAGACCATACTGTGAATAAATAATATAATTGTTTCCAAATTTAGAAATTGGAATAAATTGATATCCCAAAATACACAGGAAATCTTACATTGATATACATACATTCATTCCAACCAGTTATACATCTAATGGTAATATTAGGGTTGTAGTTTATCATAAAATGTGTGTGAGTTTTGCTTCCAAATTGATTATGGAAATCGAAAATAATGTGTTTGGAAAGAAGTCTCATGAAATAACCAGTCAAAAACAAGGAGGAATACATGTGTTCTGAAGCAGGAAGTGATTGAATGTGTTACAAATGTCTTTAAATTTGTGAACTTGTGGATGAAATGTATATTCTACGATGTATAAAAACTGAAGAAATAGTAATGTACCAGTGTTGAATTAAAATGAACATCAAAATACACATCATGTCCCATAGAAATCTACTTTCCTTGATGTTAAATTGGGTCAGTTACTGTAGAAATATAAGGCTTTGTTTGCACCATTCACTGAAGTGAGTTTTCAGTTCAAGGAAACAAATATGTATTTCAGGTGGATGAATATTTCTAAAAACAATCTTATGAAAAGTTGATTATAAAACCACATACATGAACATGAGTGAATTATTTAGGGAGTGTATAATAAGACACATATATTTCATATTTTGAAAATTATATATATATATATATATATATATATATATATATATATATCACAGATACATTAGAAATTAGCAATATATATGCCAATCAAAATTCATCATGAAATATATATCATTCACAGATCCAAAAATATTAATTTTACTAAACATGGATTTATGTATAATGTTTTTCAACTAAGAAGCTCACTCATAGTTTGAATTTTCAGTTCCAAAAATATTTAGGAGGAGTGATCTCTTCTCATACTTTGTATCTCCCAAGTTAGCCACCTCACAAAAATGTACGTGTGATACCAGGTAGGATTTTATATGTGCATATAAAAATACATGTGCTAAATTGGCTACAGAAAAAGGGAGACAGAAATTCACATATGTGTTAACTTTAAAAACACATGGAGGACTATTTCAACAAAAAATTAACAAGATTTATAACTCCTACCCTATATCATGCAAAAGGCAAGACCAACTATACGCCATGCCTCCTCTCAACTGCTTGTATTTCTATTCTGTTTGGGTTATATTTCTCCATCATATTAGGATTAGTAGTCAGAGTCTAGTAGGGTATGTGTTAGTGTCAGGGATTCAGTATTTTGAATGGAAAATTGAAAAATGAATCCAATGTGTATGTAAATATGTGCTACACAAAAATCTTCCCACTCTCATTCAGAACAATGCCTTGACAACACCTACGGCCCAAGTATGACACAATCAGAGGAGAAGAGTTAGAAAATCCGTGAATACATATATAGAATGGAATATGATCAGGAGTTCACAACCTTGGAAGTGGTAGAGGAGTTTCCAAAAGTAAGGGACAGGGTAAACCCTCCACAAACATGAAGGTCTGCTGGCCTAGAGACTTCTTGAGAAACTGCCTGTGAGGTTGGGCACTTGAAATATATGTTGTTGTCAGGAGCTTTAGCTTCCTTTATAGTGAGACCATAAAAGCTGGGTCTGCATCAATGTGACCTGGAGGACATGGTTTCTTATTTTCCAATGAACATGAGACAGCAGTGCTGAATTTTCCATTGTAGGTAAACTGTGGTCCCTGGGGGCTAAATGTCTCCCTGTGTGGACGTTGAATCCATATGGTCATCCTCTATTTTCGTGGTGTTTCTTGCTGCTGTACTGGGAGTTGGGTATTTGCTTCATGAAATACAAGGAGTTCAACGGGGACACAGTGCGGGAGGGATTTCTGTCACGTGTGGTGGGTCAGGGTCTGCAAAAGAATACAAGAACCAGGCTTCTATCCCACATAGCTTGCCCCCTTGACCATAGCAACCTGATTCTGAACAATGTCCTGAAACCTTTCTATGTAACAAGGTGCCTTTACATATAAGGGTCTGCTGGCTTCACCATGTCAGTCACAAGCCATTTGGAATCCAATGACAGATCTACATGGCCCCACCACAGATGTTTTATCACACACCTGCCCACCATTGCTCTAGGCCCACTACTCAGCAGGACCCAACTTTCTGGCATCTCTGTTAAACACCATTTTCATGAAAACGAGTCAATCAAGGCACTGTCCGGTATACTCATTGTTGGGAAAAGTATAAACGGCAGCCATACCCCAGAAAAAAACCCCAACATGGTGCCTAAGGACTTCTTCTTCCTACCTTCTTTTTTCTGCAGTGGTGCGAAATGTTTCCACCCGTGTGAACTCTCTTGCTGGCGCCAATTTGAAATCTCGCTGGTGGGAAACCTTAGCCCCAATAAGAACTAATTCCTGGGCTCCAGAGCTGATATCTGAAAGAACTTACCAATAAACGTTTTGCCTGCCATTTATCTAAGCCCTTCCATCTTCCCCTTAGTTCTATATAAGCACACAGCTTTTTGCAATAAAATTGGAATTCTCCCAGCAAAGTGCCTTTGCGTGGGAAGTTCTTTCATTCTGTTGCCCCGTGTGAGAATATGGGTGAGCTGTTTCTAACAAGAGCCCTGTCCCCTGCCCCGCCAAGACACTCCGCCCTGGTCCAGTCTTTTCAGATGCCGGCTTCCTGCACTCACAACAGATCTGATATATGTAAGCCTCCCCTGACCCTGGCTCTCCAACTCCCTTCAGGCTACCGCTGGTTTTGTGACCGTGATCATCTGGCACACTCTAGACGCCCTGTAGGGGGCAGGAAATTCCTGCCACTAAGACCTTTACTGGTCGCAGTGGACCCTCTGGTGATCCGTTTTCCTTTGGGGCGTGAGGCTTCTGAGTTTACATGAGAGGCTCTTTGGTTTTTCTCCTCTGCTGCCGCTGCCGCTGCTGGCTAGAGTTGCTGTTTGCTGCAGGGCTGCTGTGTTGGCTGAAGCTGCCTCTCTGCTCGGGGAAAACTGAACTCCCGTCCTGGAACTGCATTCTGCCGGAACCAGAGTTCTGTTTTAATTACTGACTTTTTCTCCTGCGTTCGAAAACTTTCCTGACGTCAGGTTGCCCGTGGCTCCGAACCCATTGGGTCTCACAGATCGCACTTCACTGGTGACGACCAGGTAGTGCCCTCTGTATTTCCTCATGACGGCTGGTCATTTTGGGGACCCCCACCTGACCACCATTCACCCTGAGCTTCCTGGAAGCCGTTCCAGCCCGGGTTTTCTCTTTGTCTCTCTCGCTTACTCTTATTCTCTCTCTCTCTCTCTCTCTCTCTCTCTCTCTCTTCCTTCTCTCCCTGTGACAATGGGCACCTCTTCATCTGTACCTGAAGCCTCACCTCTCAAATGTTTAATAAAAAATCTGGCCACACTCTCCCTCACACCAGACATCAAGCCCAAACTTCTAATCAAATTCTGTACCCAAGATTGGCCTACATATCCACTGGATAATGGAAATCATTGGCCTCCAGAAGGCTCCTTACATCCAAACCTTCTCTGGGATCTTTTTAACTACTGCCAGCTTCTGAAAAAGTGGAGTGAGATTTCCTGCATTTAAGGTTTTAGCCTTCTCACACAGCACCCTGTCGCTGCTCCTCCTGCCCTCCCTCTCAGGTCCTCCTTGTTTGCAAACCCTTCTCTTCCGCTGCTGGCTAGAGTTGCTGTTTGCTGCAGGGCTCCTTTGTTGGCTGAAGCTGCCTCTCTGCTCGGGGAAAACTGAACTCCCGTCCTGGAACTGCATTCTGCCGGAACCAGAGTTCTGTTTTAATTACTGACTTTTTCTCCTGCGTTCGAAAACTTTCCTGACGTCAGGTTGCCCGTGGCTCCGAACCCATTGGGTCTCACAGATCGCACTTCACTGGTGACGACCAGGTAGTGCCCTCTGTATTTCCTCATGACGGCTGGTCATTTTGGGGACCCCCACCTGACCACCATTCACCCTGAGCTTCCTGGAAGCCGTTCCAGCCCGGGTTTTCTCTTTGTCTCTCTCGCTTACTCTTATTCTCTCTCTCTCTCTCTCTCTCTCTCTCTCTCTCTCTCTCTCTCTCTCTCTCTTCCTTCTCTCCCTGTGACAATGGGCACCTCTTCATCTGTACCTGAAGCCTCACCTCTCAAATGTTTAATAAAAAATCTGGCCACACTCTCCCTCACACCAGACATCAAGCCCAAACTTCTAATCAAATTCTGTACCCAAGATTGGCCTACATATCCACTGGATAATGGAAATCATTGGCCTCCAGAAGGCTCCTTACATCCAAACCTTCTCTGGGATCTTTTTAACTACTGCCAGCTTCTGAAAAAGTGGAGTGAGATTTCCTGCATTTAAGGTTTTAGCCTTCTCACACAGCACCCTGTCGCTGCTCCTCCTGCCCTCCCTCTCAGGTCCTCCTTGTTTGCAAACCCTTCTCTTCCCCTACTTCTACTCCTGACTTCACAGATTCTTCCTCATTCAGCCCAGCAGACTAACCCCCACCTTATCTCCCAGTCCTATCTGCCCCTTCTCTCCCGCTATACCCTCCTCTTCCTCTGCCTGATTCCAAGGATCCTCAGCCTTCCATTTCATCCTCCTCCCCTCCGCCCTCTTCTGCCTGCTCCACCTCCTCCTCTTCCAAAGAGACACTCCCTTCCCCTCCCTCTCCTTCCTGTCTGCCTCCTGCCTCTTTCAGTCCTCCTGTTACCAGGTCTAAGGGACTCCTTCCCACCCCCAAGACCATCGCACCCCTTCGTGAGGTAGCTGGTCCTGAGGGTGTCATCAGAGTCCACGTGCCCTTCTCCATGTCGGACATTACTCAGCTAGAGAGGAAGTTAGGCTCATTCACCACTGACCCCACCACTTACATTCACGAGTTTCAATGGGTCCTGCAAGCATATAGCCTCACTCAACATGACATCTACATGCTCTTGGCCAATACACTTCTCCCTGAGGAAAGGCAATGGGTCTGGGAGCTAGCCCAAGCCCATGCTGATGAAAATCATAGAACCAATCCTAACCACCCCACAGGCCCTCATGCTGTCCCAGAGCAGGATTCTCTATGGGATTACAACACCCCTGAAGGCTTACAGTCTCGTGACCTTTTTACATCCTGCCTCTTGGCGGGCCTGAAAAAGGCCATCCGTAAGGCTGTTAACTTTAAAAAGGTGCAGGAGGTCATTCAAAGGAAGGAGGAAACACCTTCAGAATTCCTGGATAGACTAACCAAGGCCCTTCAACAGTACACAAACCTCAACCCAGAAACCCCTGATGGCCGTCATGTCTTAATGACATATGTTCTGGCCCAAAGCTACCCTGACATTAAAGCCAAGCTTAAAAAGCTTGAACAGGGCCCTGCTACTCCTTAGACCAAAATCTTCATTTTCAAGGTTTTTTATGATAGAGAGGATGAAAGTGAATGCCGTAGGCAGAGGGCTGAAAATGTCAAATTCCAAATGTTGGCCCAGGTCATTCAGAGAAGGCCATCACCACGCCATCCCAATATGACACCCCCGGGAGCTTGCTTCAAATGTGGTAAGGAGAGACATTGGGCCAGGGATTGTCCTTCACTGAGGACACCGTACAACCCCTGCCCAAAATGCCATCAAAGGGGACACTGGGGGGCAGACTGCCCAACAACCCAAAAGGGAGATTGGTCAGCCGCCCGGCAACCACAGCCTCTCTTGGGCTTGGCAGAGGAGGATTGACGGAGTCCTGGGCTTTCCCTCCAGACTATTACCATCAAGAATCAAGAGCCTAGTTTTACCTTCCTGGTGGATGGATGCTTCATTACCTTCCTCTTGGATACTGGTGCCGCTTTATCAGTCTTAAGGGAGTATTGGGGTTCTACCACACCCTCAAAATCTCCTATTGTCAGGGTAGGAGTTAAACAGATTTTACCTCAAACCCCCCCATCATGTTATATGCAGGGATCCCTTTTGTCCTTCACTCACTTCTTTTTCGTTATGAGCCATTGCCCCATTCCCCTTCTGGGAAGGGACATACTCTCACTATGAAAAGTCACCATTCACATATCACCCCACACCTATCCTATCTCTCATTTCCTCATGATGTTCCTAGGGGCAGATACACCTCCTTCATGCACTCCTCCATGACTCTCTAAACTAGTTAAGCCTGAGGTTTGGGACACAACTACACCCTTTATGGCTAAATGCAGTCCTATTCATATTGTCTTACGGGACCCTTCCAGATATATTAGTCAACCACAATATCCACTCACAACCACAGCCCTCCTTGAATTAGAACCCATCATCCAGGATTTATTACGAAAGGGGTATCTTAGGCCTACACACTCTCCTTTCAACACCCCCATTCTGGCACTTAAGAAACCTAACGTGTCCTACAGGCTGGTTCAAGACCTTCTCCTTGTCAACTCCTCTGTGGTCACCATCCACCCGCTAGTGCCCAACCCTTACACCCTCCTCTCTCAGATTCCTGCCACTACTACCCACTTCTCGGTCCTAGATTTAAAAGATGCATTCTTTTCTATTCCCTTGTTCTCAGAATCTCAGAATATCTTTCCTTTTACGTGGACTGACTCTCACATCCACCATTCTCATCAGCTTTCCTGGACTGTCCTCCCATGGGGATTCAGCCCCCATCTCTTTTGCCAAGTTCTTGCCCAGGACCTCACATCCTTTCACCCGACCTGTCCTGACTCTATTCTCCTTCAATATGTCAATGACCTTCTTCTATGTAGTCCCTCTGGGAACACTCTCAATCCCACACCGCTCAGCTTCTTAATTTCCTAGCAGACAAGGGCTATAGGGAGTCTCCCCACAAGGCACAGGTTTCCCAGTCTTCTGTCACCTCTCTTGTTTTTTGCCTTACACCCGGGAAAAAGGAAATAACACTGGATAGGAGGCAACTCCTCTCTGATCTTCCAGTGCCCCATATGAAAGCCAAAATACTATCATTCCTAGAAGTAGCAGGTTATTTTAGGGCCTGGATCCCAAATTATTCTCTTCTATCCAAACCCCTGTATGACCTAGCAAATGGACCCCCTAGTGAATCTCTTGTCTTCTCCCCCATCTACCACTTCCGCAGGCTTCAGCAACTCCTCTTAAAGGCACCTGCCCTTCACCTTCCTGATCTTTCAAGACCATTTCATCTATATGTCCATGAAAAAGGGGGGCAAGCACTTAGGGTCTTAGGTCAAAACTATGGGCCTACATTTGCACCTGTGGCATATTTTCCAAGAAACTAGACTCTACCATTCGTGGGTGGGCCCCTTGCTTAAGAGCTCTGGTTGCTGGACAAATTTTACACAAAGAAGCTTCTAAGCTGACTTTTGGGGCACCTTGAACTATCCACTCCCCACATCACTTGAAAGATCTTTCAGCTTATAAGGGCCTTCAAACCCTTCCTCCATCCAGAGTTCTGTCGCTCCTCACTTTCTTTCAGGAAAACCCTAATATTACTTTCCTCCCATGCTCTGCACTGAACCCTGCCTCACTGCTCCCAATGACTCCCACGTCTAACACACCAACTCATAATTGCTTGGAAACCTTAGATGATTTCCTCCGCTGTCATTGTTCCATTTCTGAGGAACCACTCACCAAGCCTGACCTTATCTGGTTTACTGACAGCAGTTCCTTTAGGCAGAACGGCACTCATTACTCTGGATACGCTGTAGTTTCAGCCACTGAGATTATAGAGGCCAAAGCTATGCCTTCAGGAACTACCAACCAGCAGATTGAACTTATAGCAGCCACGCGTGCCTGCCTACTAGCACAAGGCAAATCCCTCACCCTCTATACTGATTCAAAATATGTCTTCCAGATCTTATTATCCCATGCTTCAATATGAAAGGAGCGAGGCCTACTTACCACCAAAGGTAATGCGATCACTAATTCGGCTCTTTTAACCAATCTGATAGAGGCCTCCCACTTACCCACCCAGTTGGGAGTTGTCCATTGTAGGTCACATCAGAAGGACGGCTCTCTTATCACTGAGGGCAATGCCAAAGCTGACCAGGCGGCACGAATGGCTGCTACCACTTCCAATTATGGCCCCCATGGGGGACATATTATGGCCACTTTAGACAGCTCATCTGAAGCCCCTACTTCTTCCAGTAAGAACAAAAATCTTTTCAAGTTCCTTCATACTCTACACCATTCCAATTCTCAGTCTTTGACCCTTTTTTTACAGAGCTTCTTCTCCCTCAACCCTTCTGACATAGCCATGCTAGAGAATATAGCCTCTAATTGTCAGATATGTCAGCGGACCAACCCTCATACTCCTTTAAGGCCCGAACCTTTCCCTTTCCACCAAGCCCGGAGACACATTCCCGCTGCTGACTGGCAAGTAGACTTCACCAACATGCCCACAGTATGGCACACTAAATACCTCCTTGTCTTTGTGGACACTTTCTCTGTTTGGGTTGAGGCATTTCCCACTTCCAATAAAAAGGCTTCCACTGTAGCTTCAATCTAACTGACAGACATCATCCCCAGGTTTTGTATGCCGACTTCCCTACAATATGACAATGGCCCTGAGATTATTTCTAGGATCACAAAAAAGGTCTCTCAAGCCCTCTCTTTCAAGTGGCATTTCCACTGTCCATATTACCCCCAGGCTTCAGGGAAAGTGGAAATGGTAAATCGTACTCTAAAGGAAGTCCTTACCAAATTGACAATGGAATTAAACTTAGACTGGGTCAAAATCCTTCCCTTGGCTTTGCTTCGAATCAGAGCTCTCCCTAAGAAACCATCTTTACTGTCTCCCTTTGAGATAATGTATGGAAGACCTCTTATACCCCCTGGGTTGGTCATTTCACAAGGACCTCTCACCCGAGATTTGTCTTTGCCTCTCTTGTTTCATCTCCGCTCGGAACACTGGAAATATCAGTACTGGCTTCTTCCAGACCCAGTCTCCTCTCCAAACACTCCTCCCTTAACACCTGGGAGTCTAGTCTATTATAATACCCCAGAGGAGAAAGGGACTCTTGCACCAAAATGGGAAGGCCCCTATCCTGTCATTCTCTGTAACCCCACCGCCGCCAAACTCTCCTTATCAGACAACCATCTCACTCCCTGGATTCCCATTTCTAGGTTGAAGCCATATCACCAGGAGGCCCCACCTGCTGACGACAGGACCACCCCAGAGGAACTCCAAGAATCACCTCCTGAACCTCCCCTTTACTCCTGCTTTCCACACCCATCTCACCCATTTAAGTTGCGGCTCACACGGTGTTCCCTGCAGCCCAATTCCTCTTAAAGAGGGCACAATGAGCTCTCCCAACACCCTAGTCTTCTCTAACTGCTTGTTTTTTTGTGCTCTGCTTCTTTTCTGTGCGCTGTTGGGACTTGTCTTTACCCTCCTAACCTACCATGTATTTATTCACTCTTCGGGAACGATACTCAGAACATGGCATGCAGAAGGTCCGCGCAGTGGATGCAACTACTTGCTTCATCCACAACTGCACCTCTATTTCCCTAAAATTGTCACCTTCAAGGACCTTCGTCCCTGGTAGCTGGAACTGGCCTTTCATTTGCTTCCTTTTTAATCAAACCAAAGACTATTGTCATTGGTGGCCTGAGATATATAATGGGTGTCCCTATTGGTCATGCAGGTTCCATGATGAACGTGGTAGCTGTTCTTACCACTCACTTGGCTACCCTGAAGGGTGGACTTCTGGTTACCTAAAGTGGCATAAAGGCTCTTCATCCGATAACAATGGATCATATACTTCAGATACACCTGACCCCAAGGCCAAACGTTGGGGCTATGTTGAGTTTGCTGTCTATGCTCGGACAACCTCAGCCAGACCCACATGGTGGATGACTGTTGGCCGCACCCTGATTATGCCACCTAAGGCAACCATCCAGGTAGTCGAACACATTAAGGAGTCAGAATCAAAACTTCGAGATCTTATCCATAGCTCATCCAAAGAGGATTCAGAGCCTTCAACCCCCTAAGGTCCCCCTTCCACATGGCTCAATTTGCTACACCAAACTCTTCGATTATTAAACTCCTCCATTCTTTTGGTGCCTACTTCTCAGTGCTTTCTCTGTGCTTCACTTAGTCGTCCACTTCTAGCAGCGGTCCCATTAGCGGCAGGAAATATTTCAGCAAAAACCTACAATTTCTCTAAGTAAGGACAACCCCTACATGTGACACATATCCCACTGTGGGAAAGTTATTCCAACAATACTTTATTTCCTTTCATCTGTATCCACCTGCCAATAATGAATCCTTTACCCATTTGTTCCTTGAGCTATAGCACCCCATAGAGCCCTGCGTTTATGCAACCTGGACATTTCATCTGGTGTAATTGGTCTTTAAGTACCTCAACGATCAATGTCTCTGGCACCTGTATCTTGGTTACTGTAGTTCCTCTGCTTTCTTTGTATACTCCCACTGAATTCCGACAGTTGGCCCTACCTTCCCGCACCCGTAGGGCAGTCTTTCTGCCGGTTCTGGTAGGCCTCACTTTAACAACCTCAGTGGCGAGTCTCGGTCTCTCTGGTGGAGCTATAGGTCATGCTCTATGGGCATCCAATGACGTGCAACAAAAACTGCAGGAAGCACTCGATGCCACTGCTGAGTCTCTTGGCTCCTTGCAGTGGCAGGTTACTTCATTGGCACAAGTGGCTTTACAGAACCGAAGGGCAATTGATCTTCTCACTGCAGAAAAAGGGGGTACATGCCTATTCCTCAGAGAGAATGTTGCTATTATGTTAATGAATCTGGGCTAATAAAAAAAAAGTTGTTAAATTGCAGGAATTATCGACCCAATTGCTCAAACCTACCTCCTCCAATCCCATAACGAGGTTCTTCCAATCCTATCTTGCCATGTACTTACTACCTCTCTCTGGGCCCCTTATTGGGATGCTCTTTTTTGTGCTCTCTTGCCATGCATAATGAAGTTCCTTCAAACCCAACTGCAAAAAATTCGTAATCAAACTTTCAACCAGCTTTTGCTTAGGCACTACCAGCCTCTGATGACCGACGAACCCCCAACATCTCCAAGAGAACAGTTCACTCCGTGATGAAGCTCACTACCAGGCACGATGGAATGCAATGGACATCAGACAGTGGGAGACAACAAGCTCGGAAAACCTCTTAATCTGCCATCCTGGATTCTTGAATCTTTATGACCTTCTAAGCTTCCTCATGGCCCTTGGCCTCTTCTATGTCACTCCCCCAACATGGAACTTCTGCCAAAAATTGACCTTTGCTTTAATTTTTATCTTCATTCTGTTTTTATTCACTCTGATCTTTTTCAGGTCCTGTGGCACCTTGTCCAGGCAACGCTTCCAGTATTTTCTAGAGTCTCTGTTACAGGACCAGTGGCTGATACCAACAATCTCCTCCATCCGGGACTGGTTCCATGCCATCGACAACTTGTGGCTTCAGGGAACTTTCATTGACTTCACCCCTACGGAAGTAGCTGTCTATAGCCACTGGGTTTTATTTCTTGCTGCCATGATATTCCCAGACCTGCCCCCCGAGCATTCCTCCCCTTCCCTTTCTAGGCCTCACAGCACCCCCATACAGCAGGAAGCAGCCAGATCTAAAAACGACGCCCCACTTCCTAAGAAAACAAAAAGGGAGGAATGTTGGGAAAAGTATAAATGGCAGCCATACCCCAGAGAAAAACCCCAACATGGTGCCTAAGGACTTCTTCTTCCTACCTTCTTCATTTCTGCAGTGGTGCGAAAAGTTCCCGCCCTTGTGAACTCTCCCGCCAGTGCCAATTTCAAATATCACTGGTGGAGAACCTTAGCCCCAATGAGAACTAATTCCTGGGTTCTGGAGATGATATCTGAAAGAACTTGCTTTCAATAAACGGGTTGCTGCCATTTATCTAAGCCCTACCATCTCCCCCTTAGTTCTATATAATCACACAGCTTTTTTGCAATAAAATTGGAATTCTCCCTTTGAAGTGTCTTTGCGTGGGGAATTATTTCACTCATGATCAGCAACATGACATCCAAAGGTTCTCCAGTGCCACCTGGTCATGGAAATTTCAGAAATTTTTTGGTATTTATTTAGCCATTTTTGAAGGATGATGTTGGAGGCACTGTGGGTTTCAATTCATGCAGGAACCATTATATGGTAAGGAAGCTCATTTCAATGAAATCTCTGGAGAACACTCACAGGCAAGCCTTCACAAAGAGTGGCCAAAAGGTCACATGAAGCCAGGATCATTGAGGTCTACAATGTGAGTTCCATGTGTGTTTAGACTCTCAACTATGGCTGCCAAGTCTTTCAGAATAAAATCATGTGATATCCTGGCTGAGATTCCCAGTGCAATCTGGAAAGCCACCCTGGCCCTCGATCTCAGTTTCCAAGGGCGATTCTCATGCGTGGCCTCCTAAAATCCCAACACATTTCATGGCAATACTTCTCTGAGGTCAGTTTCAGAACTCAGTCTCTAAGAGGAATCACACCAGAGTTCAAGCCCAGGTGGATCCAGTCATCTCTTTCAACCGCTACACAAATGACCACAATTAAAACCAAAACACTCCCACATGGCCATCATCTTCTTCCATATAGACACTAATCATAAACTCTGGCTGGAGTTTTCCATGAGGGGTGCAGCCCAAGACAGTCTCAAAAATAAGCTCTCTTGCCCCTCATTTGCCTAAATTCACGGTGGCCTGGACACCCATCCTGTGAACCAGGAGTTATCAAATAGGCCAGGTGTTAATACTGCTCTGCATCTCCAATTTGAGGCCTACTGACTGTCAGGTATAGATTCTTTATATGATTTGGAGTCATGAGAAAACCCAAAAACCTATGTGCTAGCCTCTGCAGGGCTTTGAATAAATAATTTGACCCAAAGGATCCCTATTAACACTTGATGGGGGTCAGGAAACTTACAAATGAATGTGAGAAACTTCATTCACAATAACTGCTCTTTTGGCCATTGTGGTTTTGGGTGCACTCATGGCATATCTCTTTACATAAATCAGGTGCTGAGAATCTAAGCCACAACCTCACACAGGGCCACGAGGTTTATTCAGACACATTCCTTTCCAAAGCAATTAAGCAAAGAGCAACAGGTGATGCCCATTCATTTGCATTTGAAAACTGTTTTCTTCAGGCTTCACAATGGGGTGGCCTTAGGCAAAGACCTTCCTGACATTCAGGGCAACAGAAGAACAATTGATAAGCAAAAGGCCCAAAGCAGGGTTTCTCCACTGAGACTTTCTTGGTCACACTGATATCTGAGTTTTCTGAGATGCTCGCCATTCACTTCAGCTATCCAGTACATGGCCATGTCACAGATCTTGGAGGTGGTACATATCTTGGACACAAAACCATGAGCCTATTCTGGAGAGTGGCTTGAATTCCGGAAGGAAACAGAAACTTAGGAAGATAGCAATTGTTGCCCATGGATAAGGCAAGCCTCAGTTCATTCATAAGTTGGGCAAGATGAATGCTGGGAATCTTTCTACTATACAGGACACATCAATTGTTGCATTCTCTTTTCTAATATCTACAACCACGGACACAGTGGATACACAGACATAGAAACACTCGCCTTGTCAAACTACTTACTAGAAGAAGTCCACTCCAAATCAAACAAACCACCTTTCCTACCTATTCTCAGATCATGAGACAAAACCTGAATCACACCCACAAAGGCACATCCTTCCCCCATGTAACTCTATGACTATCCGGAGTGTCCTTTGAGTGGTGGGCCAAATTATGTTCCCCCAAAATGGCCTGTCCTATCTCAGATCTGGTCTCTTTGGCCAACTCTGTGAAGTTGTCAGGAGCCAGCAGTGAACCACCACCTGCTTTCTCAGGAAAGGACCCTATTCAGAGCTCTCCTGGTATTTGGCCATCCTCACATCTGTAGGTACCAAGAAAGACTGACACTCTCCTTGGTAAATCCAAAAAAATGAGCCAATGGGTATTGGACTGGACTGGCTCCAGGTGCCTGGCTTCCTGGATCCGAAGTTCAGAGAGTTCCATCACCAAGAAAGTGAGGTAGATCACTTCTTCAGGAACTGAATGAGGTCACTGCCTTGACAACCACTTTGTACGAACAGTTGCTTTCAAGGGTCCCATGAGATGGAGGCTGCCCCTACTTCCTGTGACATTTTCATAAGTTAGAATGGTATATAAACCATGGGCACTCGGGAACCGCTCTCCACCTAGGACTGGTTTGGTCCATCTTCTCTACATTAAGAAGAGAGAGGCTGATTCATACACATCCCTTCATGCTGACGAGGTTGTTTGCCATAGAAGATGACTTTTCTCTCTCAGTCTTTCATAGCTGCCTACATCTTCTCAAAAGATCATTTCTGCATGGACCTTTGATGTTCTCAACAGGTGGAAGATGCCCTACATTCCTGTATTGTAAAACTAACCCTGTCCCTGCTCTTCTGTAAAGTTTGATTGAGAGAACAGTGTATGGTTTGGTATAATAACATGTTCAATTTGGGTTAGGAATATTTCTGCATGACAAATAATGGTATTGGGAAACTATGATATTTACAAGAATTTATAGGTGAAATATAAGTATTAAAATAGAAATCTAGGGAAGATATGTAGCCCAGAAGGGCATTGGGCCCTTAATTGGTACACATAGCTTTGAATGATGTTCTGCAAAAATGTCTCAGATAAATCTATATACAATGGCATAGGAGCTTGTACCTTGGATGATTGAATGTCGAAGAGAACATCCACTCAAAAAGAGATAGTCGGTAGGATTAGGAAGATAGTCGGTAGGTTTAGAAAGAAGAGTGAGTATAGGATTTAGACCAAAAGATCTTAAGCAATAGGGTTTCGGGTAGACAGTGAATGTAAAAGTCAGCATATGTGAAGAGTCAGTCACAATGATGAACAGGGGAAAATATGTAGGAATACAGACATAAATAGAGACATTACTAAATCAGGCAAAGTATAAAGTGAGTGATAGGATTAGACATTTTCAACAGGCTTGAGGTTGAATATATAATCTTAGGAAGAAACAAATATGTAGTCACCAATACGATTGACATTTCAGAGCATTAGGAAACCTGGACATGGAAGGTTTTAGTAATCCATGCTCACTTTTCATTTAGGCTTTGGTACAATCTTAAGAGTGACCTTTGCTTTTTTGGTCCAGAATATTACTGTGATAAAATGTATATGTAGATCAGATGACATGAGTATTTCTTCGACCATTTCTGGCAGCAATATTTAAAATATGTATAAATTAGTATTGGGGGTACAACGAGGTGTACCCTGTGTCTATAAATATAGAGATAATGCATGAATAGATCATACAGTTAATAAATAATATAACTGGTTCCACTTTAAATAATGGATTGAATTGATATCTGAAAATATATAAGAAATCATATATTGATATAGAATCATTCATAACAACTAGTTATACGTCTAATTGTAATCTTAGTGTTATGGTTTATCATGAAGAGTGTGTGAGTTTTGCTTCAAAAGTGATTATGGAAATCGAAAATAATGTGTTTGGAAAGAAGTCTCATGAAAAGACCAGTCAGACACATGGAGGAATACATGTTTCTGAAGCAGAAGGTGATTGAAAGTGAAATAAATGCCTATAAATTTGTGAACGTGTGGATGAAATATATATGCTATAATGTGCATAAACTCAAGAAATAGAAATGTACCAGTGTTGAATAAAAATGAACTTCAAAATAAATGTCATGTCCCATAGGAATCTACTTGCATTGATATTAAACTGGGTTAGTTACTGTAGAAATATTAGGATTTATACGCACTATTCACTGAAGTTAGTTTTCAATACTAGGAAACAAATATGTATTTCAGGTGAATGAATATTTCTGAGAATAATCTTGTGAAAATTTGATTATAAATCCACATATATGAACAAGAATAAATTTAGGGAGTGTATAATAAGACACATATGTTAAATATTATGAAATATCTGGAGAGTATATATATATATATATATATATATATATATATATATATATATATATATATATGCCAATCTAATTACACAGTGAAATATATATCATCCACAGATCCAAAAATATTCATTTTAGTCGATATGGATTTATGTATAACTTTTTTTAACTAGGAAGCTCCCCCATAGGTTGAATTTTCAGTTCCTACATCATTTAGGAGGAGTGATCTCTTCTCACAGTTTGTATCTGCCAAGTCATGTAACTCATGAAAATTTGCGTGTGATACCAGGTAGGATTCTATATGTGCATATAAAAATACATGTGCTGAATGGACTACAGAGAAAGGGAGACAGGAATTCACATATTTGTTAACATTAAAAGATCATGGAGAACTATTTCAATTAAAAATGGACTAGATTTATAACTCCTACCCTATATAATGCAAAACGCAAGTCCAAAAATACAACATGCCTCCTCTGAACTGCTTGTATTTCTATTCTGTTTCGGTTATTTTTCTCCATCATATTATGATTAGTACTCAGAATCTATTAGGGTATGTGTTAGTGTCAGGGATTCAGTATTTCAAATGTAAAATAGAAAAAGGAATCCAATGTGTATACAAATATGTGCTAAACAAAATCTTCCCACTCTCATCCAGAACAATTCCTTGACATTACCTTCGCCCAAAGTAAGACACAATTAGAGGAGAAGAGTTAGAAAATCTGTGAATATATATATGGAATGGAATGTGCTCAGGGGTTTACAACCTTGGCAGTGGTAGAGGAGTTTCCAAAAGTATGGGACAGGGTAAAAACTCCATAAACATGGAGCTCTGCTGGCCTAAATACTTCTTGAGAAACTGCCTCTGAGGTTGGGCACTTGAAATATATGTTGTTGTCAGGAGCTTTAGCTGCTTTCTAGTGAGACCATCAAATCTGTGTCTGCATCTATGTGACCTGGAGGAAATGGTTTCTTATTTTCCAAAGAAACATGAGGCAGCAGTGCTGAATTCTCTCTTTGTAAGTAAACGGTGACCATTGGGGGATAAGTGTCTTTTCATGTGGACTGTGAAGCCATTTGGTCATCTTCTATTTTCGTGGTGTTTCTTGCTGCTGCACTGGGACTTTGGCAATTGCTTCATGAAATTAAAGGAGTTCAACTGGGACACAGTTCTGGAGGCAAATCTGTCATGTGTGGTGAGTCAGCGTCTGCAGGAGAATGCACCAACCAGGCTTCTAACGCACATAGCTTGGCCCCATGTCCATAGCAACCTGATTCTGAACATTGTCCGGAAACATCTCCATATAACAAGATGCCTTTTCATGTAAGGGTCTGCTGGCTGCACCATGTCAGTCACAAGCCATTTGGAAGCCAATGGCAGATCCACATGGCCCAAAAACAAATTTTTTATCACACACCTTCCCACCACTGCTCTCGGCACATTACGCAGCAGGTTCCAAGATACTGGCATCTCTGTTCTACACCATTTTCATGAAGCCCAGTCAATCAAGGCACTGTCTGGTATACTCATGATCAGCAACATCCAAAGGTTCTCCAGTGCCACCTGGTCATGGAAATTTCAAAAATTTCATGGTATTTATCAAGGCATTTTTCAAAGATGACGTTGGAGGCACTGTGGGTTTCAATTCATTCAGGAACCATTAAATGGTGAGGAAGCTCATTTCAATGAATGCTCTGGAGAACTCTCACAGGCAAGGCTTCCCAAAGAGTGGCCAAAAGGTCACATGAAGCCAGGCCCATTGAGGTCTACAATGTGACGTCCATGGGTGTTGTGACTCTCAACTATGGATGCCAAGTCTTTCAGAATAAAATCATGTGATATCCTGGCTGAGATTTCCCGGGCTCTTTGGAAAGCCACCCTGGGCCTAGATCTCTGTTTCCAAGGGTGATTCTCATAGGTGGCCTCCTAAAATCCCAACAAAATTCATGGCAATACGTCTCTGAAGTCAGTTCCAGAACTCAGTCTATAAGGGGAATCGCACCAGAGTTCAAGCTCAGGTTTTCTCAGTCATGTCTTCCAACCGGACACAAATGACCAAAATTATACCAAAACACTCCCATATGGCCCTCATCTTCTTCCATATAGACACTAATCATAACCTCTGGCTGTAGGTTTCCATGAGTGACGGAGTCCAGGAGAGTGGCCAAAATAACTCCCTTGCCCTCATTGGTGTAACATCAGGGTGGTCTGGACACCCTTCATGTGAACCAGGATTGATCAAATATGCTAGACGTTAATACTTCTATGCTTCTCCAATTTGTGGAAAACTGAGTATCAGGTATATAGTTTTATGTGATTTGCCGTCATGAGAAAACACAAGCACCTCTGCAGGTCTTTGAAGAACTCATTTGACCCAAAGGATCCCTATTCTCACTTGATCGAGTTCAAGAACTTTAAAGATAAAGGCAAGAGACTTCATCCACAATGACTGCTCTTTTGACCAATTTGGTTTTGGATGCACACATGGGATCTCTCTTTACATCCATCAGGTGCTGAGAATCTGAGCCACAACCTCACATAGGGCCAAGAGGCTGATTCAGACACATCCCTTTCCAAAGCAATTAAGCAAAGAGCCACAGGAGATGCCCATTCATTTCCATTTGAAAACTTTTTCTTCAGTCTTCACAAAGGGGTGGCATGAGGCAAAGACCTTCCTGACATTCAGGGCAACAGAACAATAGGTTAGCAATAGGCCAAAAGCAGGGTTTCTCCACTGAGACTTTCCTGGTCACACTGATATCTGAGTTTTCTGAGATGCTCGCCATTCCCTTCAGCTATCCTGTACATGGCCATGTCACAGAGCTTGGAGGTGGTACATATCTTGGACACAAAACCATGAGCCAATTCTGGAGAGTGGCCTGAATTCAGGAAGAAATCAGGAACTTAGGAAGATAGCAGGTGTTACCCATCCATACGGCAAGCCGCATTCCATTCATAAATTGGGCAGGAAGAATGCTGGTAAGCTTTCTACTAGACTGGACACATCAATTGCTGCATTCCTTTTTTCTAATGTCTACAACCATGGACACAGTGGGATACACAGACATAGAAACCTTCGCCTTGTCAAAACCCTTATTAGAAACCGTCCACTCCAAACCAAACAAACCGCCTTTCCTACCTATTCTCAGAACATTAGACAAAATCACAAACACACACCCACACCCACAAAGGCACCTCTTTCCTCAAAGTAGGTCTCTGTCTATCGTGTGTGTCCTCTGACTGCTGGGCCATACTATGTTCCCATCAAATGGCCTGTCTTGTCTCAGATCTGGTTTCCTTGGCCAACTCTGTGAAGTTGTCAGGAGACAGCGGTGAGCCACTTACTGCTTTCTCAGGAAAGGCCACTCTTAAGATCTTTCCTGTCATTTGGCTATCCTCACATCAGTAGGTAGCAAGAAAGACTGACTCTGTCCTTGGTAAATCAAAAGAAGTGAGACCACTGGGACTGGGACTGGGACTAGATTTGTGTGCCTGGCTTCCTAGATCCCAAGTTCAGAGAGTTCCATCACCAAGGATGTGAGGTGAGGTCACTTCCTTCAGGAACTGAATGAGGTCACTGCCTTGGCAACCACATTGTCTTAACATTTACTTCCAAAGGTCCCATGAAATGGAGGCTTCCCCTACTTTATGTGACACTTTCACAAGTTAGGATGGTATATCAACCATTGGTAACTGGGAACAGCTCTCCACACAGGCCTGGTTTGGTCCTTCTTCTCTACATAAAGAAGAGAGAGGCTGATTCAGACACATCACTTCATGCTGACCATGTTGTTTGCAAAGGAAGATGACTTTTGCTCTCTCAGTTCCTTCATAGCAACCTACATCTTCTCCAGAGATCATTTGTGCATGGAACTTTTAGTTTCTCAGCAGTTGGAAGATTTCCTTCATTCCTGTATTTTAAGACCAACTCTGTCCTTGCTCTTCTCTTATGTTAGATTGAGGGAACAGTGTATGGTTAGGGTTAATAACAGGTTCGATTTTGAATAGAAATCATTGTGCTGGATGAATAATGGTATTGGAAACCTGCAATATTTACAAGAATATATAGGTGAAATATATGAGTATGAAAACAGAAATCTAGGTAAGATTTGAAGTCCAGAAAAGCATTGAGCCCTTGATTTCGGTATTAAGCTTTGATTTATTTTCTGCACAGATGGGATACTTTGCTTTGAATTATGTTCTGCAAAGATGTCTCAGATAAATTGATATATAATTGCATAGGACCTTGTAACTTGGATGATTGATTGTAAAAGAGAACTTCCAGTCAAAAAGGAGTAATCGGTAGTATTAGGAAGATAGTCGGTAGGTTTATATAGGAGAGTGAGTATAGGATTTGGAACAAAAGTTCTTTAGCTATAGGGTTTCGGGTATACAGTGAATGTAAATGTCAGAACATGTGAAGAATCAGTCACAATGCAGAACTGGGGAAAATATGTAGGAATGCAGATATCAATAGAGACTTTAGGAAATCTGGCAAAGTATAGTTGGTTGTGAAATGTTAATAAAATAGGTACTTGTCACTTCCTGTTTTTCTGTATGCTTAATAAAACACTGTTGAAATCTTGAGAACTGTTTTCTAATCTTTTTCCCAGAATGTGCTGTCCCCAACTGCCAAACTGCAGAATGTACTCCCTCACCCAGTTGCACGCAAACTGCTCACTCGCCCAGACTCATCAATAAACTTCCCTCCCTGCCCACTTCAAGGAAAGTATATGAGCTCTGCTCTATTCAAATTAGCTCTGAGCCCCAGCATGCTGGACCCCCAATAAACCCTTTGCTTTTGCATGAGAGAGTCTTTTGGTGGTCTCTTCCCCCAACGCTCTCCCGACCTTTATATATGGAGGTTCCTTCGAGATCCGGCAGGGGCGGAAGAGAGACCTCAATGGGCTACTCTCAGGGAAAGTAAGGCACCTCTTTCTGGTTTCAGGTTTCAGGTTAGGGCTTGGCAAAATGGCTGTTGATGAAGTTGCATGAGCTCTCTTTGACGGTGGCTGGCAGATGTGTCACAGAGCCACAGGCTCTGGGGGACGCCACAGAGGACTCGGGAATCAAGGAACAATAGTCTCCTCGACTCAGTGATGTTTTGTTTCAGATTCGGTATTGCCAGCCCAGCGGGTTTTACCGGCTGCTCAGTCTTGGTCTCAGTGTTGGACGTTCATTGCCTGTCTTTATTATCTTGTCTTGTCTGTGTCGTGAGAGTTGCTTTTACTGTTTGTGTATCTTTCATTATGGGACAGGTCACTTCAATGCCTCTGTCTCTGACCTTGATCACTGGACCAAAGTCCGCTTAAGGGCTCAGAATCTTTCTTTTTCAGTAAAACGCTGGACCTGGCAGACTCTCTGTGCCTCAGAATGGCCCACCTTTGCATTCGGATGGCCCCAAGAAGGATCTTTCTACTTCGCACTAATTTAATAAGTCAGAGATATTGTCTTACAGCCAGGGCCACATAGCCATCCCGATCAACAGCCATATATCTTAACTTGGCAGGACCTCTGCAAATCTCCTCCTCCATGGGTGAAGCCTTTCCTTGCCATGTCCCCGCTCCTACTCTTTTCCCCACGATCTCTCAAACCCTCTGCTCATCCTCCTCCTCCACCCTCTGTTCTCCCTGAGTCACAAGATTTGACTCTACTGGACTCTCATCCCCCTCCTTATCTTCTACCCTCATCCCACAACCCCCAACACCCTCTAAGTGATTCCCCTGCTGCTGACTCAGCCTCTCCGCCATTGGAGAAAGATAAGCCAGCCCAGCGCACTCCAGATAACTCCCCTGCAGCACACACAGCCCCTCCTCCCCTGGAGGAAGCTGGCCTGGCTAAAGGAACTCGACAGCGTCAAATGATTTAAAACCCTGAAACTCCCTTGTTGCTCCCCCTCCATTCCTATGGGCCAATGATTGACAACGGCCATGGAGGAAAAATGCAAGCCTACCAGTATTGGCCTTCTCCTCTTCAGACCTATATAAATGGAAAAATAACAATCCTCCTTTTACCGAGGACCCAACCTGGCTCTCAGGTCTGGTTGAGTCATTGATGTTTTCACACCAGCCTACTTGGGATGACTGCCAACAACTCATAGGGACTCTCTTCATGACAGAGGAACAAAAGAGAATCTTCCTGGATGCTAGAAAACAATATCCTCGGACTAGATGGGTGACCAACACAACTTCCCAACATAATCAAAGCCGGCTTTCTCTTGAAACGACCCAAGTGGGACCCCAACACATTTGAAGGTAGGGAGCATATGTCCACTTATCATCGGGCTCTAATAGTGGGTATCTTAGTGGCCGCTAGGCGACCAACTAATTTGGCCAAGGTAAGAGAGATTATTCAAGGGCCTGGTGAATCTACCTCTATGTTCCTAGAGAGAACTATGGAGGCATATAGGAGATATACTACTTTCGATCCTCAGGCAGAGGATCAAAAGGCATCTGTCACAATGGCCTTTATTGGGCAAGCTGCCCTAGATATTAAAAGAAAGTTACAATGCTTAGATGGATTACATGATATGATTTTGAGAGATTTAGTTAGAGAAGCCAACAAGGTATACTATAAGAGTGAAACTGAGGAAGAGAAGGGAGCAAAGGGAGGATGAGAGAAGCAAAAGACAGACTAAGGCATTGACTAAGGTCCTGGTCACAACAACAAACAGGCCAGAAATTAAGAAACAGAGAGACAGAAAGGGATACCTGGGCCCACACTAGAGGCCACCCCTGGCCTCAGATCAATGTGCCTACTCTAAAGAAAAGGACACTGGGCCAAAGAGTGCCCTAGAAAGAGACAGCCACGCCAGCCAGACATTCTGACTCTGGAGGATGACTAAGAAAGTCGGGGCTCAGATCCTCTCCCCGACCTCAGGGTAACTTTTGAAGTGGAGGGGACCCCAGTAAACTTTGAAGTAGATACAGGGGCAATATACTCAGCCCTTAAGGCCCCATTGGGCCCTCTATCAAATAAAAGGTCTCTAATTCCAGGTCTAAATGCAGTAAATATCAGACTTTGACAACTAAGGGGACCATGGACCAGGGGAAAGGATAAATCCATCACTCCTTCCTAGTAATCCCAGAATGCCCGGCCCCATTGATGGGCAGAGATCTGCTCACCAAGCTCTGGGCCAAAATAACTTTTAACCCTGAAGGCCCCCAAGTGGAATTTCTAAATCCTTCAGTAAATACTCCTATAATCATGGCTCTAACTATGTCAGTAGCAAATGTTCATCAACTCACTCATCTTTGTTCAAAGAAACTGCATTCATTCCTGAAAGATCAAGAACAGAGTTTTCCACTAACCGACTCACAGTGAAAGAAAATAACTGAATGGGTAACAAAAGCCTGCCAGGTCCATCAATTGGTTAATACTTACCCTTGCAAGCTTCCTGCAGGAAAGCACTTACGAGGAACCATACCAGGAAAATTCTGGGAAGTGGACTTTACTGAAATTAAGCCAGCAAGGTATGGACTTAAATATCTTCTAGTCTTTGAAGATACATTTTCAGGACGGATTGAAGCCTTCCCCACAAAAAAAAGAAAGAAAAAAGGAAAAAAAAAGAAACAGAGCAAATGGTTGTCAAGAAGATCCTGGAAGACATTTATTCTCCCCTTGACGACCAGTAGTCTTAACCCTCATCAGCCCCTTAAGCAGCGATGGCTGATCACAAATCCTACTGGAAAAGAAGTATGGTCTATCTCACATATAGCCCCCTTATGGACCTGGTGGCCATCTCTCCACCCAGACATTTGTCAGCTGGCTATAGGTCTTTCCTATTGAGATATCCCTGATGAAGAGGATCCCACTAAAATTCCATTAAATCCTTTCGGTACCATAGAAAATGGAAACAAACATTATGGATGTAGGGACACGTGAGCCAGATGCAGGTTGGCTAGCCTAGATTACTATGTTTGCCCGGCGGAGTATCAAAGCCACAAACAGTCACGGCTGTGCGGGGGGGAGAGCAGACTTCTTCTGTAAGTCATGGGGCTGTGAGCATACAGGGACTGCCAGATGGAACCCAAACTCCTCATCAAATTCTGTAAACAGCATTGGCCATATTACCAATTAGATAACCAAAACCGATGGCCCCAAGAGGGGTCTCTATATCCTCAAATTCTGCGTGACCTTTTAAACTTCTGAAAGTGCTCAAAAGGGTAAAAGGAGATTCCCCTATGTGGAGGCCTTCTCCCTCCTTTCCTCACATCCTGAACTATGCTTCTCCAATAGATGCTTACACTCAGCCTTCTGCTCCAGACTCTCTGCTGTCACTCCCACCTCAGGAACTTGATTTCTGCCCTCCAATATCTAGCTCAAAAACCCAAATCTCCGCCAGTTCTCAGACCATTGCCCCCTTGCTGAGGTAGCAGGTACTGAGGTACCACTCTACTCACTCACTACTCTCTTCTCCTGTCAGTGCCCGCACTGGGTCCCTCCAGGTCCTCTTACCAGCTAATGCAAAGCTCAAACCCACTGAGGAGAACCCTCAGACCCTTATCCAAAATGTAATGAAAATGGCCTTTAATGTTGCTTTGTCATCACTGAAAACAGGTTACTAAAAATTTAAAGTCCCTCACAGGCTTTTTGGGATACTCACTCCCCGTTTCCCCCTCTGTTCTATCTGTTCTACTGCTCAAATTTTTCTTGCTATTAAGATCCCAAAGCCCTCTCCCAATATTCTTTTACATCTCTCCTTCCTCATTCTCAGATCCACGGAAGTTGCTCTCATCCCTGCCTTCCAAGTCGTCCCCCTCTGTACCAGGTCCACAGAAAAGTCTTAATTAACCTTCTCCAGAAGTCTTCACCATGGCTGATTTACGACTTTCAGCAAAAGAGTCCCTATAAAAGAGATCACTGTAGATAAACTTCCTATTTTCGTGTTGCCCTGGTCTCCTTGGAAAATGGCTAAAAAAAACCAGCACTCCTAATCTAGACACACCCTTAATAGTTTTTCACAAAATATGTGAAAAAAAGGCCTCTGGCCTTGAGCTGGGGCTTCACAGAGATGGCTACATTTCTAAGATAAAGAAGTTACAAACTGGGCTGCATGGAAACAGCTGGCAGGTTGAAAAAAAAGAAAGGGAAGAAAAAGCTCTCCCCCACATAGGTGTCCTTGAAAAGTTAACTTGCCCCAAACTGAGGAAAAAACAGAAACGAAAACTGCTTTTTGTGAACTTCTGCAGACTGTGAACTTCTGAGCCCCTTTCCTTACGTGTTGTGTACAAAATTCTGAAACTACCTAAACTTGGGTTTCAGGGGGTTAATTGATTACAACAGAAGCAATGCCCCCTGAATCTGGTTGCAACAAAAAAAGACTGTTTTCCTGTCTTTGGTGCTATCTTAGGTGCCTTGCCTTGTCCGTCCCTACAACAGTATAATTCTATATACTTAAACACTGTTTATGTTTTCATGAAATGGTCAACAGATGTGATTAATTGTGTAATGGTGCAGATGTTTCCCAGAGTGCTCTATCATGATGCAGGTTCATTTGAAGATCAAAGAGGGGGGCATAGAACACGGTTCCGCTGAAAACATATGTCCCTCACCTTAGCCATTCTATTACGAATAGTAGTTACTGCAGGGTAGGGCACGGGAACCATTGCTCTGGCCCATGGGACACAACAAATGACCCAAAGCAGCAATAGATCAAAAATTAAAGATATTAGAAACCTCCATCACAGCTTTGAACGAATCTTTAACCTCTCTCTCTGAAGTTGTTTTACAGA
Organism: Callospermophilus lateralis; assembly: GCF_048772815.1. Taxonomy (NCBI): domain Eukaryota; kingdom Metazoa; phylum Chordata; class Mammalia; order Rodentia; family Sciuridae; genus Callospermophilus; species Callospermophilus lateralis. Next base: position 3,627,260 of record NW_027517127.1, read on the forward strand.
ACAGTCGAGGGTTGGACCTCCTTTTCATGAGAGAAGGGGGCCTTTATGCTTCATTGAGGGAAGAATGTTGTTTTTATGTCTACAATACTGGAGTTGTAAAAAAAATCTATGAGTAAATTAAAAAGATGCCTTGAAGAGCGACAACGAGAGAGAGAGAGGCCCAAGAATGGTAGTTTGAGTCTTTTTTTACACAGTCCCCCTGGTTAACTACGTTTTTATCAACCCTAGCCAGTCCAATAATAATCCTCATATTATTGCTAACTATAAAACCCTGTTTTCTCAACCGTGTAATTTCTTTTCTCCAAGCTCAAATTGGACAAATTAAACTTATGGTAATACCCCACTAGCAGACATAGAATGTGACACCCCACAATGATCACTTTTATGATAAAAAGTAGCCAGAAGAAGAAGTGGGGAATGAAAGGTTAATAAAATATGTACTTGTCACTTCCTGTTTTTCTGTATGCGTAACAAAACACTGTTGAAATCTTGAGAACTGTTTGCTAATCTTGTTCCCAGAATATGCTGTCCCCAATTACCAAACTGCAGAATGTACTCCCTCACCCAGTTGAATACAAACCATCCACTCTCCCTGACCCATCAATGAACTTCCATCCCTGCCCTCTGCAAGGAAAGTATATAAGCTCTGCTTAAGCTGTTGTCAGGTCTCTCTGCTCTATTCAAGTGAGCTCTGAGCCCCAGCATGCTGGACCCCCAATAAAACCTTTGCTGTTGCATGAGATAGTCTCTTGGTGGTCTCTTTCTCCGGCACTCGCCCAAACTTTACTTGGATGATTGAATGTAGAAGAGAACATCTATTCAAAAAGTTATAGTCAGTAGGATTAGGAAGATAGTTGGTAGGTTTAGGAAGAAAAGTGAGTATAGGATTTGGAACAAAAGTTCTTTGCCAATAGGGTTTTGGTTAGAGAGTCAATGTAAATATCAACACAAGTGAAGAGTCAGTCACAATGATGAACAGGGAAAATATGTAGAAAAGCAGATATCAATAGAGACATTAGGAAATGAGGAAAAGAATAAAGTGAGTTATGGGATTAGATATTTTCTACAGGGTTGAGGTTGAATGTATGAGCTTAGGAAGAAACAAAGATGAAGTCAACAATAGGATTGACATTTGAGAGCATTAACATAGCCCAAGACAGTGTCCAAAATAAGCTCCGTTGCCCTCATTTGCCTAAATTCCCGGTGGCCTGTACATCCTTCCTGTGTACCAGGAGTGATCAAATAGGCCTGACCTTAATATTGCTCTGCTTCACCAATTTGAGGCCTACCGAGTGTCGGGTACACATTCTTTATGTAAATTGGAGAGATGAGAAAACCCAAGCACCTATTGGAAAGTGTCTGAATTAATTTGAAGAAATCATTTGACCCAAATGATCCCTATTCTCACTTGATGGAATTCAGAAACCTTACAGAGGAAGGCAAAAGACTTCATCCACAATGACTGCTCTTTTTTGCCATTTTGGATTTGGATGCACACATGGGATCTTTCTTTAGATCCATCAGGTGCTGAGTATCTAAGTCAAAGAATCACACTGGGCCAAGAGGCTGATTCAGACACACCTCTTTCCAAATCAATTAAGAAAAGAGCCAAAGGTGAATCCTATTAATTTCCATTTGAAAAATCTTTTGTTCAGGATTCAAAAAGCTGTGGCCTGAGACAAAAACCTTCCTGACTCTCAGGGCAACAGAACAATAGGTAAGCAAATGGCCCAAAGCAGGGATTCTCCACTGAGACTTTACTGGTCACACTGATATCTGAGTTTTCTGAGATGCTCGCCATTCCCTTCAGCTATCCAGTACATGGCCATGTCACCGAGCTTGGAGGTAGTACATATCTTGGACACAAAACCATGAGCCTATTCTGGAAAGTGGCCATAATTCAGGAAGAAAACAGCAACTTAGGAAGGTAGCAGGTATTGCCCATCAATAAGGCAAGCCATAGTCAATTCATAAATTGGGCTGGATGAATGCTGGGAAGCTTTCTACGAGACAGGACACATCAATTAATGCATTCTCTTTTCTAATGTGTACAAGTACAAACACAGTGGGATACACAGACATAGAAACACTTGCGCTGTCAAACGACTTACTAGAAACTGTTCACTCCAAATCAAACAAACCGCCTTTCCTACCTATTCTCAGAACATGAGACAAAACCACAAACCCACACCCACACCCACAATGGCACCTCCTTCCCTCAAATAGGTCTGTGACTGTCCGGTGTGTGCTCTGACTGATGGGTCATACTATGATCCCCCAAAATGGCCTGTCCTGTCTCAGATCTGGTCTTCTTGGCCAACTCTGTGAAGTTGTCAGGAGCCAGGATTGAGCCACTACCTGCTTTCTCAGGAAGAGCCCCTCTTCCGAGCTTTCCTGGCATTTGGCCATCCTCACATCAGTAGGTACCAAGAAAGACTGACTCTGTCCTTGGTTAATCCAAAAAAGTGAGACCACTGGGACTAGGACTGGGACTGGCTCTGGGTGCCTGGCTTTCTGTATCCCAAGTTCAGAGAGTTCCATCACCAAGGAAGTGAGATGAGATCACTTTCTTCAGGAACTGAATGAGATCACTGCCTTAGCAACCACTTTATCATAACAATTGCTTCCAACGGTACCATGAGATGGAGGCTGCCCCTACTTCTTGTCACACTTTCACATGGTAGAATGGTATATCACCTGTAGGCAAATGGTAACAGCTCTCCACACAGGCATGGTTTTGTCCATCTTCTCTACATTAAGGAGAGATTGGCTGATTCTGATGCAACCCTTCATCCTGACCAGGTTGTTTGCCATGGAAGATGATTTTTGCTCTCTCAGGTCTTTCATAGCTGCCTACATCTTCTCCAGGGATCATTTCTGCATGGAGCTTTGAGGTTCTCAGCAGATGGAAGATCCACTACATTTCTGTATTGTAAGACCAACACTGTCCCTGCTCTTCTGTAAAATGAGATTGAGGGAACACTGTATGGTTAGGGTGAATAACATTTTCCATTTGGCTTAGGAATCATTCTGCTGGATGATTAATGGTATTGGGAACATGCGATATTTATAAGAATATAGAGGTGAAATACATGTATGAAAAAATAAATCTAAGTAAGATTTGAAGCTCAGAAAATCATTGGGCCCTTGATTGGGATACTTACCATTGAATTACGTTCTCACAGATGTCTCAGATAAATCGATATACAATGGCATAAGACCTTGTACGTTGGATGATTGAATGTAGAAGAGAATATCCAGTCAAAAAGGGATAGTCAGTAGGATTAGGAAGATAGTCAGTAGGTTTAGGAAGAAGAGTGAGTATAGGATTTGGAAAAAAAGTTCTTCAGCAATAAGTTATCAATTAGAGTGTGAAAGCAAATGTCAGCACATGTGAAGGTTCAGTCACAGTGGTGAACTGTGGAAAATATGTAAGAAAGCAGATGGCAATAGAGACATTATGAAATCAGGCAATGTATAAAGTGAGGGATAGGATTAAACATTTTCAATCGGGTTGAGTTTGAATATATAATCTTAAGAGGAAACAAATATGTAGTCACCAATAGGATTGACATTTGAGAGCATTAGGCAACTTGGACATGGATGATTTTAGTAATCCATATTTACTTTCCATTTAGGCTTTGGTACAATCATAAGTGTGATCTTTGCATTTTGTGTCCAGAATATTTCTGTGATAAAATGTATATGTAGATCAGGTGACATGCGTATTTCTTCCACCATTTCTGGGAGCAATATTTTGAAGACATATAAATTAGTATTGGGGGTACAAAGAGGTGTACACTGTGTCTATGAATATAAAGAAAAAGCATGCATAGACCATACTGTGAATAAATAATATAACTGGTTTTACTCTAAATAATGGATTGAATTGATATCTGAAAATATATAAGAAATCTGATATTGGTATACCATCATTCATTCCAACCAGTTATACATCCATTGGAAATATCAGAGTTATAATTTATCATGAAGGGGATGTGAGTTTTGCTTCAAAAGTGATTATGGAAATCGAAAATAATGTGTTTTGAAAGAGGTCTCAGGAAGAGACCAGTCAAGAAAGATGGAAGAATACATGTGTCCTGAAGCAGGAAGTGATTGAAAGTGAAACAAATTCGTATAAATTTGCGAACTTGTGGATAAAATATATATCCTATGATGTGCATAAACTTAAGAAATAGTAATGTACCAGTTTTGAATAAAAATGAACGTAAAAATACAAATCATGTACCATAGGAATCTACTTGCCTTGATGTTAAACTGGGACAGTAACTCTAGAAATATTAGGATATGTATGTACCATTCACTGAAGTTAGTTTTCAGTACTAGAAAACAAATATGTATTTCAGGTGGATGAATATTTCTGAGAATAATATTGTGAAAAGTTGATTATAAATCCACATACGTGAACATGAATGAATTTAGGGAGTGTATATAAGACACATATATTTCATATTTTAAAAATCTGGAGATTGTATATATATATATATATATATATATATATATATATATATATATATATATATATATAACAAAACACACACACAGACATTCAAAAGTAGCAATAGATATGCCAATCGTAATTGATCGAGATATATATATCATCTACAGATCCAAAAATATTCAATTTACTGAACATGGATTTATGTATAAAGTTGTTCAACTAGGAAGCTCACCTAGTTGAATTTTTAGTTCCAGCAGTGTTTAGGATAGTGATCTCTTCCCACAATTTGTGTCTGCCAAGTCAGCCACCTCACAAGAATGTACATGTGATACAAGTTAGGATTCTATATGTGCATATCAAAACACATCTGCTGAATAGGCTACAGAGAAAGGGAGATAGGAATTCACATATTTGTTAACTTTAAAACACATGGAGAGATATCCAAAATGGCGGCGGGTATGGAGAGATCAAGTCTCTGACCTCTTCAGCTGCGCTGGAATAGGGAGTCATAAACTGTCTAAATACTGTTTGCTCAGGATCACTAGGCAATGATGCACTGACATGAATCTGGGGTGAACAGTCTGGGCCACGCAGAACACACACCGAGCCCGGATCGGTTGCATTCAACCTCTGGTTTGCCTGCGTTTCGTGACTCAGCACTAACGATCCAGCTGAAATAACTGGTCTGCCCTTCTGAACTTACAGAGGTAGAAGCCAACCTAGCCTTCATAGGCAGTGGCCAAAGGATTGAAACGGGGCATGGAAGAGACAGTCAGGACCCACCAGTTGCATCGGTCACCCGGCAAAGGGAACGAATGATCACCATTTGCATGGGATACCACCATGGCATAGAACTGACGTCAAGGATGGATGAGATAACTTCATTGAAACCAGCGCGACAGGTTTGTAATTCCCTAGCCATCTCTCTCCACACAGCAGGGAATCCTTAAGGGCCCCTCCCAGCTCTCCCGTATGGGTCCCTCTCAGCTCTACCATGAGCGCGATAGCCATACCGAGAAAATCAGGAGTGGCGCGGGACTTGTGGCACAGAACTCCAGGCTACCGCTCCCACCAGTGCTGACAACTGAGGTCTCTTGCACCAGCTACTGGGGCGTGGCTCCCGGAGGGCAAACAAATTCGCTTGGGGATCTCAGCCCCAAGCTCTACAAACTTAGGGTCTGAGGGAAGCAAACCGGGAGAGTGTGCCCAGGTATTCATAAAAACAGGTCTCCCAAGAGCAGCAGACCTGGCGTGTTGCCAGTATTGTGGTGAGCGTCGCAGGTGAGCAGGGCATGGCTTGAGGAAACACAAGAGAAGGCCCTAGGGTGTCAGGATTGGACACCCGCCCAGTCTGGAAGGAAGAGCAGCTGCATAGTGATTGGTTCCCACCTACTGAGAGGAGAACCTCGGCCCAGTGGGCACAGCACCACCTATTGGAAGAGAAGTTAATCAAACTCTATGACTGCATTTATTATTATCATTATTTATTTATTTTTTAAATTTGGGGTTTTTTTTTCTTTTTCTTTCATTTTCATTCTTATTGTTGTTGTTTTTCTTTAACTTTTTTAATGTTTTTAAGTTTTTAAATTTCTTTATTTTATTATTAATTATTATTATTATTATTAAATTGTAATTTTCATTTTTTTATTATCATTATTATTTTTTTAATTTTTCTTTCATTCTTTATTTTCTGTTTTTTTCTTTTGTCTTTTCATTTCTTTTCAATTTTCCTTTTCCCCCTTCCTTGAATTCTACCTGCCTACTCTCATTCTCTTATTGACTTCTTCCTTTCCCTTCTAATATCTTTCCTCCCAAGCATGAAATAAATTTATAAGACTAATCAGTAACTCAGCACTCAAACAGAACAAGAATTAACATGAGCAGCATAAGAAAGCAAGAAAGAAAAAGAGTACAAACAATGAAGGACAGCCTAAATACTCAGGAGGACCTAGAGTCATCAGAAAAATGATCATATAAAGAACTCAAGGAATACCTTAGACAGATGGAATGGAACCTTAAAGAAGATATGAGACAGCAAATCCAAACAGTGAAAGAACACATTGAAAATGAATTACATGAACAGATTAAAAAAAAAGAAGTTAAGCATCTTTATACGGAGATAGAGATAATAAAAAAAATCATACAATAATTCTAGAAATGAAGGAAACGATAAACCAAATTAAAAACTCAATTGAGAGAATTACTAAAAGAGTGGAGCAAGTAGAAGACAGAATGTCACATAATGAAGACAAAATATATCATCTTGAAAAGAGTCTAGCCAACTCAGAAAGGCTGGTAAAAAATCACGAGAAAATCATCCAAGAGATATGGGATAACATATAAAAACCAAATTAATGAGTCATCTGGATAGAGGAAGGTCCAGAGATTCAAACCACGGGAATGAGTAACCTACTGAATGAAATAATTACAGAAAACTTTCCAGAAATAAAAAAAGAAACGGATATACAAATTGTAGATTCATAGAGGACACTGAGCACAAAAAATCACAGTAGACCAACACCAAGACATTTGTTATAAACATATCTAATATACAGAACAAAGAGAAAATATTAAAAGCTACAAGAAAAAGGAGGCAGACTACATTCAGGGGTAAACCAATAAGGTTAACAAAGGATGTTTCATCACAGTTGATGAAAGCGAGAAGATCTTGGAACAACGTATTTTAAACACTGAAAGACAATGGATGCCAACCAAGAATTCTGGATCCAGCAAAATTAACCTTCAGGTACGAAAATGAAATAAAAATCTTTCATGATTAACAAAAGGTAAAAGTATTTGCAGCCAGAAAACCAGCATTGCAAAGCATCTTGAGAAAAACACTACATGAGGAGGAAATAAAAAACAACAACCAAAACCATCAGTGGGAAGTGACTGGGTAATGACAGAGTGCAGGGGGAAAGCTAATCATGGAGAAACAAAGTAAATTAAAAACAAAGATAAATAATTAAACATGGCTGGAAGTACAAACCATACATCAATAGTAGCTCTAAACGTTTATGGCTTAAAATCTCCAATAAAGCAACATAGGCTGGTAACTTGGATTAATAAAACAAATCCAACAATATGTTGCCTCCAGGAGACACATCTGAATGGAAAAGACATACACAGGCTGAAGGTGAAAAGTTGGGAAAATTTATACCATGCACACGGTCCTCGTAAGCAAGCAGGGGTGGCCATCCTCATATAGAATAAAATCGAAGTCAAGACTAAGTTAATCAAAAGGGATAAGAAGGACATTATATACTGTTAAAAGAAACCATTCACCAACAAGACATAACAATTATCAATATTTATGCACCAAATAATGGTGTTGCAATGTTCATAAAACAAATTCTTCTCAAGTTCAAGAATCAAATAGACCACAACCTAATAATTATGGGTGACTTCAACACACCTCTCTCACCATTAGACAGACCCTCCAAACAAAAGTTGAATAAAGAAAATATAGAACTCAATATCACAATCAATATCCTAGACTTAACTGACATATATAGAATATATCAACCATCATCAAGTGGATATACTTTTTTTTCAGCAGCACATGGATCCCTCTCAAAAATAGAGCATATATTATGCAATAGGGCAACACTCAGTAAATATAAAGAGGTGGAGATAATACCATGCATTTTATCTGATCATAATGGAATGAAACTGTAAATCAATGATAAAAGAAGGAAGGAAAAATCCTACATCACTAGGAAAATAAACAATATGTTACTGAATAATCCATGGGTTACAGAAGACATAAAGGAGGGAATCAAAAAATTCTTAGAGATAAATGAAAATACAGACACAACATATCGGAATCTATGGGACACAATGAAAGCAATTTTAAGAGGGAAATTCATCACCTGGAGGTCATTCATCAAAAAAAGCAAAAACCAACAAATAAATGAGCTCACACTTCATCTAAAAGCCCTAGAAAAGGAAGAGCAAAACAACAGCAAATGTAGCAGAAGGCAAGAAATAATTAAAATCAGAGTGGAAACCAATGAAATTGAAACAAAAGAAACTATTGAAAAAACTAACAAAAATAAAAGTTGGTTCTTCGAAAAAATAAATAAGATCAACAGACTCTTAGCCATGCTAATGAAGAGAAGAAGAGAGAGAACTCAAATTACAAACATACAGGATGCAAAAGGCAATATCACAACAGATGCTACAGAAATATAGAAGACAATTAGAAATTATTTTGAAAACCTATATTCTAATAAAATAGAAAATATGAAGACATCGGTAAATTTCTTAAGTTACATGATTTGCCCAGACTGAGTCAGGAGGATACACACAATTTAAACATACCAATATCAATGGATGATTTAGAGGAAGCAATCAAAAGACTACCAACCAAGAAAAGCCCAGGACCAGATGGGTATACAGCAGAATTTTACAAAACCTTTAAAGAAGAATTAATACCAATACTTTTCAAGTTATTTCGAGAAACAGATAAAGAGGGAGCTCTGCCAAATTCATTCTGTGAGGCCAACATCACCCTTATTCTGAAACAAGACAAAGACACCTCAAAGAAAGAAAAGTACAGACCAATATCTCTGATGAAGCTAGATGCAAGAATCCTCAGTAAAATTCTGGAGAATCGTATTGAAAGGCACATAAAAAATAATTGTGCACCACGATCAAGTAGGATTCATCCCTGGGATGCAAGGATGTTTTAATATATGGAAATCAATAAATATTATTCACCACATCAATTGACTTAAAGATAAGAACCATATGATCATCTTGATAGATGCAGAAAGAGCAGTTGACAAAGTACAGCATCCCTTTATGTTCAAAACATTAGAAAAACTAGGGATAATAGGAACTTACCTCGACATTGTAAAAGCTATCTATGCTAAGCCTCAGGCTAGGATCATTCTGAATGGAGAAAAATTGTAGGCACTCACTCTAAAATCTGGAACAAGACAAGGATGCCCTCTATCCACACTTCAATTCAATATAGTTCTCAAAACACTGGCCAGAGAAATTAGACGAAAGAAATCAAAGCCATAAAAATAGGAAAAGAAGAACGTAAATTATCACTATGTGCTGGTGACATGATTCTATAGAATCATAGAAGACCCAAAAGGGTCTACAAAAAAAACTACTAGAACTAATAAATGAATTCAGCAAAGTAGCAGGATCTAAAATCAACACGCATAAATCGAAGGCCTTTCTGTATATCAGCAACAAATCTTCTGAAACGGAAATGAGGAAAAGCAGTTCATTCAAAACATCCTCAAAAAAATTAAATACATGGGAATCAACCTAACAAAAGAGGTGAAAGATTTATACAATAAATCAATAGAACCCTAAAAAAAGAAGTAGAAGAAGATATTAGAAGATGGAAAAATATACCCTGTTCATGGATAGGCAGAACTAACATCATCAAAATGGCGATATTACCAAAAGTTATCTATAGGTTTAATGCAATGCCAATCAAAATCCCAATGGCATTTCTTGTAGAAATAGAGAAAGCAATCATGAAATTCATATGGAAAAATATAAGACCCAGAAATACAAAAGCAATTCTAAGCAGGAAGTGTGAATCAGGCGGTATAGTGATACCAGATTTCAAACTATATTACAGAGCAATAGTAACAAAAACAGCATGGTACTGGTACCAAAACAGGCGGGTAGACCAGTGGTACGGTATACAGGACACAAGAGACTAATCCACAAAGCTACAACTATGTTATATTTGATAAAGGAGCTAAAAGCATGCAATGGAGGAAGGATAGCATCTTCAACAAATGGTGTTGGGTAAACTGAAAATCCATATGCAACAAAATGGAACTTAATCCCCTCCTCTCGCCATGCACAAGAGAGTTAACTCAAAGTGGATCATGGAGCTAGATATCAAATCAGAGACTCTGCATGTGTTAGAAGAAAAAGTTGGCTCTGGTCTACATATTGTGGGGTCGGGCTCCAAATTCCTTAATAGGACACCCATCGCACAAGAGTTAATAACAAGAATCAACAAATGGGACTTACTTAAATTAAAAAGTTTTTTCTCAGCAAAAGAAACAATAAGAGAGGTAAATAGGAAGCCTACATCATGGGAACAAATTTTTACTCATCACACTTCAGATAGAGCCCTAATATCCAGAGTATACAAAAAACTAAAACAATTAGACAATAAGATAACAAATAACCCAATCAACAAATGGGCCAAGGACCTGAAAAGACACTTCTCAAAGGAGGACATACAATCAATCAATAAGTACATGAAAAAATGCTCACCATCTCTAGCAGTCAGAGAAATGCAAATCAAAACCACGCTAAGATACCATCTCACTCCAGTAAGATTGACAGCCTTTAGGAAGTCAAACAACAACAAGTGCTGCTGAGGATGTGGGGAAAAGGGTACTCTTGTACATTGCTGGTGGGACTGCAAACTGGTGCGGCCAATTTGGAAAGCAGTATGGAGAATCCTGGGAAAGCTGGGAATGGAACCACCATTTGACCAAGCTATTGCCCTTCTCGGACTATTCCCTGAATCTTAAAAGAGCGTATTACAGTGATACTGCCACATCGATGTTCATAGCAGCAAAATTCACAATTGCTATACTGTGGAACCAACCCAGATGCCCTACAATAGATGAATGGATTAAAAAAATGTGGCATTTATACACCATGGAGTAATATGCAGCACTAAAAAATGACAAAAAAATGGAATTTGCAGGGAAATGGATGGCACTAGAGCAGATAATGCTTAGTGAAGCTAGCCAATCGTAGAAAACAAATACCAAATGTCTTATTTGATATAATGAGAGCAACTAAGAACAGAGCAGGGAGGAAGAGCAGGAAGAAAAGATTAACATTAAACAGAGACGTGATTTGGGGGGGGAGGTAGAGAAAAGGTAAATTTCATGGTAATGGAGGGAGACCCTCATTGTTACACAAAATTACATATAAGAGGTTGTGAGGGGAATTGGAAAATAAACAAAGAGAGAAATGAATTACAGTGGATTCGGTAGAGAGAGAAGATGGGAGTGGAGGGGAGCAGGGATAGTAGAGGATAGGAAAGTTACCAGAATACAAGTTACTAATAGGGCATTATGTAAAATGTGGATGTGTAACCGATGTGATTCTGCAATCCATATTTGGGGTAAAAATGGGAGTTCATAACCCACTTGAATCTAATGTATAAAATACGATATGTCAAGAGCTTTGTTATGTTTTGAACAACCAACTAATAAAATAAAATAAAATAAAATAAAATAATCGAAAGAAAAACACATGGGGAACTATTTCAACACAAAATTGACTAGATGTATAACTCCTACCTTATATAATGCAAAATGCAAGTCCAACTATACACCATGCCTCCTCTGAAATGCTTGTAATTCTATTCTGTTTGGGTTGTTTTTCTCCATCTTATTAGGATTAGTAGTCAGAGTCTAGTAGATTAGGTGTCAGTGTTCGGTATTCAGTATTTCAAATGGAAAATTGGAAAATGGACCAAATGTGTATGCAAATATATGCTACACAAAAATTTTCCCACTCTCATCCAGAACAATGCCTTGACATTACCCTCGTCCCAAGTAATACATCATTAAAAGTCAAGAGTTAGAAAATCTGGGAATAAATATCTGGAATGGAATATGCTCAAAAGTTTACAACCTGGGAGGTGGTAGAGTAGTTTCCAAAAGTAAGGGACAGGGTAAACACTCCACAAACATGGAGCTGTGCTGGCATAAAGACTTCTTGAGAAACTGCCTCTGAGTCTGAGCACTTGAAATATATGTTGTTGTCAGGAGCTTTACCTTCCTTGTAGTGAGACCATTACAGCTGGGTCTGCATCTATGTTACCTGGAGGACATGGTTTAATATTTTCCAATGAACATGCTGTAGCAGTGCTGAATTCAATCCTAGTCGGTAAACTGGGGCCACTGGGGGCTAAGTGTCTCCCCTTGTGGACTGTGAAGTCATTGGGTCATCCTCCACATTTTGTGGTGTTTATTGCTGCTGCACTGGGTGTTTAGTATTTGCTTCACGAAATACAAGGAGTTCAACTGAAAAACAGTGCTGAAGGGAGTTCTGTCATATGTGGTGGGTCAGGGTCTGTAGGAGAATGCACCAACCAAGGTTCTATCCCTCATAGCTTGCCCCTTGACCATAGCAACCTGATTCTGAACATTCCCCTGAAACCTCTCCATATAACAAGGTCCCTTTACTTGTAAGGGTCTGTTGGCTGCACCATGTCAGCCACAAGCCATTTGGAAGCCAATGGCAGATCCACATGGCCCCACCACAGATATTCCATCACACACCTGCCCACCACGGCTATAAGCCCACTAGTCAGCAGACTCCAACTTACTGGCATCTCTGTTCTACACCATTTTCTTGAAACCCAGTCAATCAAGGCACTGTCTGGTATACTCATAATCATCAACAGGATATCCAAAGGTCCTCCAGTGCCACCTGTTCATGAAAATTTAAAAAAAAAATTTCATGGTATTTATCGAGCCATTTTTCAAGCATGAAGTTGGAGGCAATGTGGGTTTCAATTCATTCAGGAACAATTAAATGTTGAGGATGCTCATTTCCATAAAAGCTTTGGAGAACTCTCAGAGGCAAGTCTTCCCAAAGAGTAGCCAAAAGGTCACATGATGCAAGGTGCATTGAGGTCTACAACGTGAGGTCCATGTGTGTTTTGACTCTCAACTATGGCTGCCAAGTCGTTCAGAATAAAATCATGTGATATCTTGGCTGAGATTCCCAGTGCTCTGCGGAAAGCAACCCTGGGCCTAGATCTCAGTTTCCAAGGGCAAATCTCATGCGTGGCCTCCTAAAATTCCAACACAATTCATGGAAATACTTCGATGACGTCAGTTCCAGAATGCAGTCTCTTAGGGTAATCACACCAGAGTTCAAGCCAAGGTGGACCCAGTCGTCTCTTCCAACCGCCACACAAATGACCACGATTCAAACCAAAACAATCCCACATGACCTCATCTTCTTCCATTTAGACACTCATCATAACTTCTGGCTGGAGGTTTCCATGAGGTGTTCACCCCAAGACAGTGTCCAAAAAATCTCCCTTGCATCTCATTTGCCTAAAGTCAGGGTGGCCTGTACACCCTTCCTGTGAACCAGGAATGATCAAAAAGGCCTGCCATTAATACTGCTCTGCTTCTCAAATTTGAGGCCTACTGACTGTGGGTTTTAGATTCTTTATGTGAATTGGAGTCATGAGAAAATCTAAGCACCTATGGGCTAGCCTCTGCAGGGTTTGAGGAACTTATTTGACCCAAAGAATCCCTATTCTCACTTGATGGAGGTCAAGAAAGTTACAGAGCAAGGTGAGAGACTTCATCCACAAGGACTGCTCTTTGGCCATTTTGGTTTTGGATGTACACATGGAATCTTTCTTTAGATCCATCAGGTGCTGAGACTCTAAGCCACCACCTCACACAGGCTCAAGAGTCTGAATAAGACACATTCTTTTCAAAGAAATTAAACAAAGAGCCACAGGTAATGCCCATTTATTTCCATTGCAAAACTCTTGTTTTCAGGCTTCAAAAAGGTGTGGCCTGAGGCAACGGCCTTCCTGAAATTCAGGGCAACAGAACAATAGGTAAGCATAAGGCCCAAAGCAGGGTTTCTCCACTGAGACTTTCCTGGTCCCAGTGATTTCTGAGTTTTCTGAGATGCTCGCCATTCCCTTCATCTATCCAGTACATGGCCATGTCAAAGAACTTGGAGGTGGTACATAACTTGGACAAAAAACCATGAGCCTATTCTGGAGAGTCTCCAGAATTCAGGAAGAAAACAGGAACTTAGGAAGATATCAGGTGTAGCCCATCGATCAGGCAAGCCGCAGTCCATTCATAAATTGGGCAAAATGAATGCTGTGAAACTTTCTACTAGACAGGACACATCCATTTATGCATTCTCTTTTCTAATGTCTACAACTATGGACACAGTGGGATACACAGACACAGAAACACTCGCCTTGTCAAGGGACTTTCTAGAAAATGTTCACTAAATCCAAACAAACCACTTTTCCTACCTATTTTCAGAACAAGGGAAAATCACAAACCTACAACCACACCCACAGAGGCACCTCCTTACCCCAAGTAATTCTGAGACTATCTGGAGTGTCCTCTGACTGGTGGGCCATATTATGTTCCCTCAAAATGGAATGTCCTGTCTCAGATCTCCTCTTCTTATCCAACTCTGTGAAGTTGTCAAGAGCAAGCTGTGAGCAACTACCTTTTTTCCCAGGAAAGGCCCGTCTTCAGAACTCTCTTGGCATTTGGCCTTTCTCACATCAGTAGGTACCAAGAAAGACTGATTCTGTCCTTGGTACATCCAAACAAGTGAGAACACTGGGACTGGGACTGGGACTGGCTCTGTGTGCTTGGCTTCCTGGATCCCAAGTTCAGAGAGTTCCATCAACAAGGAAGTGAGGTGAGGTCACTTCCTTCAGGAACTGAATGAGGTCACTGCCTTGGCAACCACTTTGTCCTAACAGTTGCTTCCAAGGGTCCCTTCAGATGCAGGCTGCTCCTACTACCTGTGACAGTTTCACAAGTTAGAATAGTATATCAACCATAGGCACCAGGAAACAACTCTCCACACAGGCCTGGTTTGGTCCATCTTCTCTACATTAAGAAGAGAGAGGCTGATTCAGACACAACCCTTCATCCTGACCAGGTTGTTTGCCATGGAAGATGACTTCTGCTCTCTCAGGTCCTTCATAGGTGCCTACATCTTCTCCAGGGATCATTTCTGCATAGACCTTTGAATTTCTCAGGAGGTGAAAGATCCCCTATATTCCTGTATTGTAAGACCAACTCTGTGCCTGCTCTTCTGTAAAGTTAGATTGAGGGTAGATGGTATGGTTAGGATTAATAACATGTTTGATTTGTGTTAGGAATCATTCTGCTGGATGAATAATGGTGTTGGGAACCTGAGATATTTTTAAGAATATAGAGGTGAAATATTGTAATTGTCAGGCGAGTATAGGAGGAAGAGATGACCAAGAGACTGTCTCATGCAACTACAAAGGGTTCATTGTGGGTCCAGCATGCTGGGGCTCAGAGCTCAGTTGAATAGAGCAGAGAGCCCTGAGAACAGCTTAAGCAGAGCTTATGTACTTTTCTTGGAGAAGGCAGGGATGGAAGTTTATTGATGGGTCAGGGCGAGTAGGCCGTTTGCTTTCAACTGCGTGACTGAGCACATTCTGCAGTTTGGCAGTTGGGGACAGCACATTCTGGGAACAAGATTAGCAAACAGTTCTCAAGATTTCAACAGTGTTTTGTTAAGTGTACAGAAAAACAGGAGGTGACAAGTACCTATTTCATTAACCTTTCATTCCCCACTTCTTTTTCTGGTTACTTTTAATCATAAAAGTCATCACTGATGGGTGTTACATTTTATGTCTTCTAGTGTGGTATATTGTTGTCTGATTACCATAAGTTTAACTAGTCCAATTTGAGCTTGGAGAAAGGAAACTCCATGGTTTAGCCAACAGGGTCCTACAGTTCGCAATAATATGAGGATTATTAATGGACCAGCCAGGGCTGATGAAAGCATAGTTAACCAGACGGACTGTGTGAACCAAGACTCAAACCACCCTTTTTGGGCCTCTCTTTCTCGTTGACGCTCTTCAATGCGTTTTCATTATTTACTCATAGATTCTTTTCAACTCCAGTGTGGCCGGCACAAAAACATCATTCTTCCCTCAATGCACTACAAATTCCCCCTTCTCTCATGAAGAGGAGGTTTTATCGCTCGCCTGTTCTGTAAAACAGATTCATAGACAGAGGTTAAACATTCCTGTAAAGCTGTGATGGAGGTTTTATTATCTTTAAGTTTTGGTCTATTGCTGCTTCTAATTAGGGCATTGGTTGTGTCCTTTGGACTAGGGCATTGATTCCTGTGCCCACTCATGCAGCAACTCCTATTCCTAATAGGATGGCTAAAGTGAGAGATACAGGTTCCCAGCGGAACTGAGTTGCATGCCCTCCTATTTGATCTTTAAATGGACCTGCGTCATCATAGAGCACTCTGGGAAACATCTGCACCATTACATAATTAATCACATCTGTTGACTATTTCATGAAAACATAAACAATGTTTAAGTATATAGAATCTTTCTGTTATAGGGACAGACGAGGCAAAGCACCTAAGATAGCACTGAAGACAGGGAAAAAGTCCTATTTGGTTGCAAACGGATTTAGAGGGCATTGCTTCTGTTGTAATCAATTAATCCCCTGAACCCCAAGTTTAGGTAGTTTCATAATTTGTACCCAACATGTAAGGGAAGGGGCTCAGAAGTTCAAAGTCGGCAGAAGTTCACAAAAAGCTGTTTTTCTATCTTTTATTTTATCCTCTGTTCTGGGCAAGTTAACTTTTCAAGGACACCTGAAAGGGGGAGAGATTTTTTTCTCTTTTTTTTTCGCCCTGCCAGCTGTTACCATGGAGCCTAGTTGGTAACTTCTTTATCTTAGAAATGTAGCCATCTCTGTGAAGCCCCCACTCAAGGCCAGAGGCCTTGTTCACATATTTTGTGAAAAACTAGTATGGGTGTGTCTAGCTCAGGAGTGCTGATTTTTTTTCGCCAGTTGCCAAGTAGACCAGGGCAACACGAAAAGAAGAAGTTTATCTACAGTGAACTCTTTTAAAGGAACTCTTTTGCTGAAAGTCCTAAAGTCAGCCATGGTGAAGACTTCTGGAGAAGGTCATTTAAGACTTTTCTGTGGGCCTGGTAGAGAGGGGGAAGATGTGGAAGGCAAGGCTGAGAGCAGTTTCATGGATCTGAGAATGAGGAAGTAGAAATGTAAAAGAATATTGGAAAAGGGGTTTGGGATTTTCCTAGCAACAAAAACTTGAGCAGTAGAACAGGTAGAGCAGAGGGGACGACGGGAGTGAGTATCCCAAAAAGCATGTGAGGTATTTTAAATTCTTAGTCACCTGTTTACAGTGATGACAAAGCAACTTTAAAGGCCATTTTAATTACATCCTGGATAGGGGTCTGAGGGATCTCCTCAGCTGGTTTGAGCTTTGGGTTAGCTGGTAAGAGGACCTTATGGGATGCAGTGCGGGCACTGACAGGAGAAGAGAGGAGTGAGTGTGTGGAGGGGTACCTCAGTACCGGATACCTCAGCAAGGGGGCAATTGTCTGAGAACCGGCAGAGGTTTTGATTTTTGATCTAGTAATTGGAGGGGAGAAATCAGGTTGCTGAGGTGGGAGTGCCAGCAGAGAGTCTGGAGCAGAAGGCTGAGTTTGAGGAACTATTGGAGAAGTATAGTTCAGGATGTGAGCAAAGGAGGGAAAAAACCTCCACATAGGGGAATCTCCTTTAACCCTTTTGAGCACTTGCAGAAGTTAAAAAGGTCATGCAGAATGTGAGGATCTGGAGACCCCTCTGGGGGTCACAGGTTTTGGTTGTCTAATTGGTAATATGGCCAATTCTGTGTATTGAATTTGATGAGCAGTTTGGGTTCCACCAGGCAGTCCCTGTATGCTAACATCCCCATGACTTACAGAAGAAGTCGGCTTTCCCCCCACACAGCCGTGGCTGTTTGTGGCTTTGATAGTCTTCCAGGCAAACATAGTAATCTAGGCTAGCCAACCTGCATCTGGCTCACGTGTCCCTACATCCATAATATTTGTTTTCATTATCTATGATACGAAAGGGATTTAATGAAATTTTAGTGGGATCTGCTTTATCAGGGATATCCCAATAGGAAAAACCTATAGGCAGCTGACAAATGTTGAGATGACCAACAGGTCCCTTTGTGGGCTGTAAGCGAGATAGACCATTCTTCTGGTCTATGAGGATTTGTGATCAGCCATTGCTGCTGAATTCGCTGATGAGGGTTAGGACTAGTGGTTGCCAAGGGGAGAGTCTATAGCCTTATACACATGCCAAATACACAATTTGAAAGGGTTACCAGTCATTTCCAGTTTCCAGCCAGAGTCTGGACAGGGCGCAGGCTTGAGATGGAAGGCATGGATACAGGAAAGGATTCCGTCTACATTTACTGCTGTAGGTGTTATAAGTAGCACGTGGTATTTCCTTTCTAGCGGGGTTCCAGGGATGACACCTGATGTCATCTTATGTAGATGAAGTCTCTTACTTGATATCGATGTGGAGTCTCCTTGTCCCCAGGTTGGTAGGCCGTGGCCAACTGTTTTAACAGGTATCGCTGAGTTCTTTCAAGAGCTTTAAGTGTGTCAAGCAAGGGGGTGTGGAAGGGATCCTTAGGTCTTAGAGTTGGGGTTAGGTCCCTTACTGGAGGAGGGGCAACATAGAGAATTTCACAGGGGGAGAGGTTACACAAAGAAACAGAGGTAGTATTTTTTAGATGATACAGTGCATAAGGCAGGAGTATAGTCCAATCTTTTAGCTGGTTTCTAAGCTTAATTTCATTAAGGTCTCTTTAATGGTTCTATTTATTTTTTCTACCTGTCCTGAGCTCTGGGATCTATAAGCATAATGTAACTACCAATTAATCACCAGGGTACAGGTTAACCCATGACTTACCTGGGCCATGAACACCAGTGCATTGTCAGACCCTATTACCTTAGGCAGGCCGTATCTTGGAAAAATATCCTTCAGTATCATCTTGACCACGATTTGAGCCATTGTTTTTTTTTTTTTTTTTTTTTTTGGGGGGGGGGAAGGTTTCAATCCATCCTGAAAATGTATCTACAAAGACTAGGAGATATTTAAGTCCATACCTTGCTGGCTTAATTTCAGTAAAGTTCACTTCTGAAAATTTTTCTGGTCTGGTTCTTCGAAGGTGTTTTCCTGCAGGAAGCTTAAAAGGGTAAGCATTAACCAATTGATTGACCTGAGACGCTTTTGATACCCATTCAGTTATTTCCTTTCGCTGTGAGTCGGTTAGTAGAAAACTCTGTTCTTGATCTTTCAGGAATGCCTGCAATTTCTTTGAACCAAGGTGAGTGAGTTGATGTACATTTTCTACTGACATTGTTAAAGCCATGACTATAGGAGTTTTTACTGAAGGATTTAGAAATTCCACTTGGGGGCCTTCAGGGTTAAAAGTCATTATGGCCCAGAGTTTGGTGAGCAGATCTCCACCCATCAATGGGGCCGGGAACTCTGGGATTACTAGGAAGGAGTGATGGATTTTTCCTTTCCACAGGTCCATGTACCTCTTAGTTGTCCAAGCCCGATATTTACTGCCATTAGCCCCTTGAACTAGAGACCTTTTATTTGATAGAGGGCCCAATGGGGCCTTAAAGGCTGAGTATAATGCCCCTGTATCTACTTCAAAGTTTACTGGGGTCCCTTCAACTTCAAAAGTTATTTACTATAACTGTGAGTTGGTTAGTGGAGTTGGTTAGACTTCATCCACAATGAGTGCTCTTTTGGAGATGTTGGTTTTGGATGCACACAAGGGATCTTTCTTTAGATCCATCACGTGCTGAGAATCTAAGCCACAGCCTTAGACAGGGCCAAAATCCTGATTCAGACACATCTCTTTCCAAAGCAATTAAGGAAAGAATCACAGGTGATGTCCACTCATTTCCATTTGAAAACTGTTTTCTTCAGGCTTCACAAAGGGGTGGCCTGAGGCAAAGACCTTCCTGACATTCAGGCCAACATAACAATAGGCAAGCAAAAGGATCATTGCAGGGTTTCTCCACTGAGACTTTCCTGGTAACACTGATATCTGAGTTTTCTGAGATGCTCCCATTCCATTCAGCTGTCCAGTACATGGCCTTGTCAAAGATCTTGGAGGTTGTACATATCTGGGGCAAGATGAATCCTGGGAAGCTTTCTCCTAGACAGGAAACATCCATTGATGCATTCTCTTTTCTAATTTCTACAACCACAGACACAGTGGGATACACAGAAATAGAAACAATCGCCTTGTCAAATGACTTACCAGAAACAGTTCACACCAAACCAAACAAACTGCCTTTCCTACCTATTCTCAGAACATGAGACAAAACCACAAACACACACCCACACCCAGAAAGGCACCTCCTTCCCCCAAGGAGGTCTGTGACTATACAGAGTGTTCTCTGACTGGTGGGCCATTCTATGTTTCACGGAATTGGACTATCTTGTCTCAGATCTAGTATCCTTGGCCAACTGTGTGAAGCTGACAGGAGCCAGCAGTGAGCCATTACCGGCTTTCTCAGGAAAGGCCCCTCTTCTGAGCTCTTCTGGCATTTGGTCATCTTCACATTAGTAGGCACCAAGAAAGACCGATTCTCACCTTGGTAAATCCAAACAAGTGAGACCACTGGGAGTGGGACTGGGACTGGATCTGGGTGCCTGCCTTCCTGGATTCCAAGTTCAGAGACTTCCAAAAACAAGGAAGTGAGGTGAGGTCACTTCCTCCTGAAATGAATGAGGTCACTGACTTGGCAACCACTTTGTGCTAACAGTTTCTTCTTATGGTCCCTTGAGATGGAGGCTGCCCCTACTTCATGTGACACTTTCACAAGTTAGAATGGTATATAAACCATAGGCACCTGGGAAGAGCTCTCCACAAAGGCCTGGTTTGGTCCATCTTCTCTACATTAAAAAGAGAGAGGCTGATTCAGACACAAACCTGTATCCTGACCAGGTTGTTTGCTATGGAAGATGACTTTCACTTTCAAAAGTCCTTCATAGCTGCATACATCTTCTCCAGGGATTATTTCTGCATGTATCTTTGAGGTTCTCAGCAGGTGGAAGATCCCCTACATTACTGTATTGTAAGACCAACACTTTCCCTGCTCTTCTGCAATGTTAGATTGAGGGAACAGTGTATGGTTAGGGTTAAAAACATGTTCGATTTGTGTTAGGAATAATTCTGCAGGATGATTAATGGTATTGGAAACCTGCGATATTTACAAGAATATATAGGTGAAATATAAGTATGAAAACAGGAATCCTGGTAAGATTTGAAGCTCAGAAGGGCATTGGGCCCTTGATTGGGAGACTTAGTTTTGCATTATGTTCTGCACACATGCCTCAGCTGAATCGATATAAAATGGCATAGGACCTTTTTTCTTGGATGATTGAATGTCGAAGAGAACATCCAGTCAAAAAGGGACAGTAGGTAGGATTAAGAAGATAGTCAGTAGGTTTAGAAAAAAGCGTGAGTATAGGATTCGGACCAAAATATTTTTAGCAATAGGGTTTTGGTTAGAAAGTGAATGTCAATGTAAGCACATGTAAAGAATGAGTTACAATAATGAGCTGGGGAAAATATGTAGGAAAACAGATATCAATAGAGACATTACGAAATGAGACAAAGTATAAAGTGAGTAATAGGATTAGACATTTTCAACAGGCTTGAGTTTGAATATATAATCTTAGGAAAAAACAAATATGTAATCACCAATAGGATTTTCATTTGAGCACATTAGGCAACCTGGACATGGATGTTTTTAGTAATCCATGTTCAATTTCCGTTTAGGTTTGGTACAATCATAAGTGTGACGTTTGTGTTTTTTGTGTCCTGAATATTACTGTGATAAAATGTATATGTAGATCAGGTGACATGGGTATTTCTTCCACCATTTCTGGGAGCAATATGTTGAAGATGTATTAATTAGTACTGGAGTTCAATGAGGTGTATCCTGTGTCTATGAATATAGAGATAATGCATGAATAGACGATATTGTGAATAAATAATATAACTGATTCCACTTTAAATAATAGATTGAATTAATATCTGAAAATACATACGAAATCTTATATTGATAAACAATCATTCATTCCAACCGGTTATACATCTAATTTTAATATTAGGTTTATGGTTTATCATGAAGAGTGTGTGGGCTTTGTTTCAAAATTGATTATGGAAATCAAATATAATGTGTTTGGAAAGAAGTCTCATGAAAAGACCAGTTAAGAAACCTGGAGGAATACATGTGTTTTGAAGCAGTAAGTGATTGAAAGTGAAACAAATGCCTATAAATTTGTGAACTTGTGGATGAAATATATATCCTATGATGTGCATAAACTGAAGAAATAATAATGTACCAGTGTTGTAAAAAAATGAATGTCAAAATACGCATTATGTCCCATACAAATCTACAGGCAATGATGTTTAAGTGGGTCAGTTACTGTAGAAATATTAGGATTTGTATGCAACATTAACTGAAGTTAGTTTTCAGTACTAGAAAACAAATATGTTTTTCAGGTGGATGAATATTTCTGAGAATAATCTTGTAAAAAGTTGATTATAAATCCACATACATGAACATGAATGAATTCAGGGAGTTAATGTAAGACACATATATTTCATATTTTGAAAAATCTGGAGAGTGTGTATATATATATACACAGACATTAAAATGTAGCAATATTTATGCCTATCGAAATTCATCATTAAATATATATCATCAACAGATGCAAAAGTATTTATTTTAGTAAACATGGATTTATGTATAATGTTTTTCAACTAGGAAGCTCACCCATAGTTTGAATTTTCAGTTCCAAAATCGTTTTGGAGGAGTGATCTCTTCTCAAAATTTGTATCTTCCTAGTAACTGTAACCTCAAAAGTATGTATGTGTGATACCAGGTAGGATTCTATATGTGCATATAAAATTACATGTGCTGAATAGGCTACAGAGAAAGGGAGACAGGAATTCACATATTTGTTTACTTTAAAACACATTGAGAACTATTTAAACAAAAAATTTACTGGATTTATAACACCAACCCTTTATCATCCAAAAGACCAGTCCAACTGTACACCATTCCTCCTCTGAACTGCTTGTATTTCTATTCTGTTTGGGTTATTTTTCTCCATCATAATGGTTTAGTAGTCAGAGTCTAGTCAGCTATTGGTTAGTGTCAGGGATTCAGTATTTCGAATGGAAAATTAGATAATGAATCCAATGTGTATGCAAATATGTGCTACACAAAATTTTTCCACTCTCATCCAGAATAATGCCTTCATATTACTTCGGCCCCAAGTAAGACACAATTAGAGGAGAACAGTTAGAAAATCTGTGAATACCTATCAGGAATGCAAAATCCTCAGGAGTTCACAACCTTGGAGGTCGTAGGGGAGTTTCCAAAAGTAAGGGACAGGGTTGATAGATCCAACCTGATCTTTCATTAAAATTGGGGGCCATCTTGCCACAAAGCCATGAAAAGATAATTTTGGCTTTACTATAAATTAGCGCAAATTCTGAACCTGCTTGGAATGCCTACCAGTGCCTTGAACTCACCCATGTCTGGATCTCTGACCAGATAGCAGCGCTCTCTAAAACTTTAATGATACCTCATAAATATTTTTCTTTCCCTGGCCAGACAACGTGTCTCTGAGGCTCTAATGGTCCTCATAAATTCTGATGTTAGGGCCAGTAAAAAAAAAATGTAATATACCATTAGTGTGATGCTTGTCAAAGTTCTCTTATCTGTAACCCCCCTTTTGTGTATCTTTCTGGGCTACATATCTGGGCTGTAGGAAAGTTGGGTTGCTGTCTTGTTCCCGCCATTTTGGGAGGGAGAGGCAGCCTGGCCGGTTGAAATAATAAGCTTGCCTTAATTTGATTTTAATTGGAGTCAGTGGTCTTTTCTTGCATTCTGGTCTTACATTTTGGAGTTCCAAAGCGAGATAACCCTGCCCGACCAGATCACAAGACCAGACTGTGGAAATTCTGAAGCTGGCCTGCCCTCTAGGGCTCCACACTGGAGAGCCACTCTAGGGGGTGTGCAACTTAAGACGTTCCAAGGCCTTGGATTGAGCCTTCAGTCCGTGGAGCACTGCAGAGAACCAAAGCACTAAAACTATTAGCAAGCTCCTGGTAGAGGAGGCCTCCATAGGTAAGTGACACCTTTATAACATCTGCTATCCAGTTAAGGGAGAGTACTTCTGATGACAGGGAGGTGGCCTGGGTAGGCTAACATATACCCCTCTCCGGGACAGTAATGAGAATGGTTCTGTCCTCTGTTCTGTTCTGTAGGGAATTGCTCTTTAAATTTAAGCTCACAAGGTTTTCTAGGTGTTCAAAAATCTAATAAAATATTAATGTCTACAAAAGGTCTAATATGCCTTTGTTCAAGGACTTTTCCTTCAACAACAAAAAAATGGTTTACAATTTTCAATACAATTGTCTAATATTTTAATAAATAAGTAAAGTAAATTTCATATGGGATTACTCATTCATGAGTAGTTTTGTTTGATATCTGATTGATTTACTAAGGTCTGTATAAGTTTGTTCTAAAGTGTGTATAAGATTGTAAAATTCAGTCATGTGTTAAAGAGACAAAAATTTCTGAAAACATAAGTTTACCCATAAAACTGTGTTATTAAGTTTTATTTTTTTCTAGAGCAAACAACCATAAAAATTAAACAACTGAATAAATAAGAACTGTTATTTTAGAGAACTGTACTGCCATTTCTTTAAAAGCTAAACTTGGTTAATGTAGAAACATCAATGTAATTGTGTTGCTGTCAATGTGCTCATATCTTCCAGGTATACAAGTCTGTAAGGTAGAAACTTGAAAAGAGCATTATATCAATCTGTTGTTCTAAATTTATATGGTAAAAATATATTGGGGATTTATTTACCTGTTATCAATAAGATATGTAAAGTTTTATGTTACTTTTTACATTGGGGAACCATTTAAATGTATTTTTAAGTTATTGAGAGCCTAATCTATGTAAAGGTTAAAAACTTTCAGCCTTTCTTTAATTCATGTTTTAAATCTGATATCGTACGGTGTTAGCAAATGTTCATGTGACCTGACACAATTTATGTAAACTTTGTAAAATGATATTTAAAAAACAAAGATCACCTTTAGATCTAAAACACTAAACATTCATATAGAGCCCTGCCTTAACTGAAATAAGGCTGTGTGTCCCATCTTACAACATGTGAGAATGACTACGAAAGCAGTAGGTCAGATTTTATTTCATTTAAAGTTATGTTCAAAAGTTTCTTTGGTTTTTGATTTGTGTCAAGATTACTAGGATTTAAACAGGGGATATAGTGTATAACTCAGCCAAAAAATTTAGGGTAGCTGTTACACGAACTAAGTATTTTTACTCTTGTTAAAAATTTTTATTTTGTAATTTCCTTATAAGTCATCTAAAGATTCCCTGTTAGTGTTTTACAGAAGTGTTGCTTTAAGAACACAAAATGGGTTAATTTAAGATAATAAGTCATCACCTATAAGACAGAATAATACAGATCCCAATTAATTAAAAGATAAATAATTATAAAGTTATAGACATTAAATCCCAGTACTTGTAATATAAGGCTGTTAAAATTTATTTGCTGGATGTTTCAGTATAGGATTTAATTAAAGTTAAATGAAAAGGGCCAAGAAAACCAACATTTGGCTCTTGCCCTCTGAGTCAGTCTGAATCCAGGGAACAGGGGACTTCTCTAAAGAGCTTTGCAACTCTGGGCCAAATAACCTCCAGATGAGGAAAAATAATGAGACCACTGGAGAACAAAAAGCCAATGAGTGCATTTGCCATGAAGAGGAGAGTTATCAGAGAAGGCAGACATTCTTATGCTTCTGAGGGAAACCACATGGTCAAGCAAGACCTGGACCCACCTAGCGAAAATGGCACTATCAGAACTGAGAAGCTGCTCTCAAGTTTCCGCAGAATTGACTCCCATAAAAGCTCAGCTGACTGTGAAAAATAGATAGAAACAGAAGTCAGTTTGACTGTTTCATCTTAAACAGTTAGCAAAGACAGTTAAAACGAAAATACAGCCATTCCTGGGCATTTTAATTAATAATCATCATCATCATCATCATCATCATAATAATAATAATAATAATAATAATAATAATAATAAAATTTTAAGGTATACAATTTATGTTAGCCTCCCAAAATAAGTAAGACTGGAAACTAAAAGAAGGATTCTCAGACAGGAATGCCTGATAACTATAAAAAGAGACTATCAAGAGGAGCTGCCAGAGGCAGATTTTTTAGGTTAAGACCTACTTATATTCCTAACCTAAACAGGTAGTCTTCGTGTCTGCTAGTACGATTATCCAGCCCTGAGTAACAGAAGTGAAGATTTCTCTATTAGACACAAAGGTCATACTAGTAAAGGATTTTGCAAGATCAGATGACATGAAATTATTACACTGTATCTAATGGGGAAGGACAACTGTAACACTAAAATTAAAAGGTTACGTTGACAGTCCAGATAACTGGGGAAACTAAAGTCTGGTGAGGGAACCTCAATACAGCGACATGTTCCAACTGCTGCAACATTTATTCAGTACTCATGGTTTTTGTTTCTCTCAACTTTCAGGGCAGCTGAACAATAGGTAATCTTAAGGCCCAAAGCAGGGTTTCTCCACTGAGACTTTCATGGTCACACTGATATCTGAGTTTTCTGACATGGTCGCCATTCCTTTCAGCTATTCAGTACATGGCCATGTCACAGAGATTGGAGGTGGTACATACTTTGGACACAAAACCATGAGCCTATTCTACAGAGTGGCCAGAATTCAGAAAGAAAACAGGAACTTAGGAAGATAGCAGGTGTTGCCCATCGATAAGGCAAGCTGCAGTACATTCATAAATTGGGCAGGATGAATGCTGGGAAGCTTTCTACTAGACAGGACACATCCAATGATGCATCCTCTTTTCTAATATCTACAACCACGGACACAGTGGGTTACACAGACATAGAAACACTCGCCTTGTCAAATGACTTAGTAAAAGCTGTTCACTCCAAACCAAGTAAACCGCCTTTCCTACCTATTCTCAGAATATGAGACAAAACCACAAACCCACACCCACACCCACAAAGACACCTCCTTCCCCCAAGTAGGTCTGTGACTATCCGGAGTTTACTCTGAGTGGTGGACCATGCTATGTTCACCAGAAATGGCCTGTCCTATCTCAGATCTGGTCTCTTTGGCCACCTCTCTGAAATTGTCAGAAGCGAGCGCTGAGCCACTACCTGCTTTCTCAGAAAAGGACCCTCTTCAGAGCTTTCCTCGCATTTGGCCATCCTCACATCAGTAGGTACCAAAAAAGACTGACCCTGTCCTCGGTAAATCCAAACAAGTGAGACCAATGGAACTTGGATTGGGACTGCTTTTGGGTGCCTGGCTTCCCGAATCCCAAGTTCAGAGAATTCCATCACCAAGGAAGTGAGGTGAGGTCACTTCCTTCCTGAACTGAATGAGGTCACTGCCTTGGCAGCCAGTTTGTCCTAACAGTTGCTTCCAAGGGTCCCATGAGATGGAGGCTTCCCCTACTCTCTGTGACACTTTCACAAGTTAGAATGATAAATCAAACATAGGCACCCATGAACAGCTCTCCATAATTGCCTGCTTTGGTCCATCTTCTCTACATTAAGATCAGAGAGGATAATTCAGACACAACCCTTCATCCTGACCAGGTTGCTTTCCATGGTAGATGACTTTTTCTCTCTCAGGTCCTTCATAGGTGCCTATGTCTTCTCCAGGGATCATTTCTGCAAGGATCTTTGTGGTTATTAGCAGGTTAAAGATCCCTTACATTCCTGTATTTTAAGACCAACTCTGTCCCTGCTCTTCTGTAATGTAAGATTGAGGGAACAGTGTATGCTTAGGGTTAATAACAGATTCAATTTCAGTTAGGAATCATTCTACAGGATGAATAAAGGTATTGGGATCCTGCAATATTTACAACAATATATAGGTGAAATATAATTATGAAAACAGAAATCTAAGTAAGATTTGAAGCCCAGAAGGTCATTGGGCCCTTGATTGGTATACTTAGCTTTGAATTACTTTCTGCACAGATGTCTCAGATAAATCGATATACAATGGCATAGTATCTTGTACCTGGGATGATGGAATGTAGAAGAGAACATCCAGTCAAAAAGTGATAGAAGTTAGGATTAGGAAGATATTCGGTAGGTTTAGGAAGGAGGGAATAATAGATTTGGAACAAATGTTCTTTAGCAATAGGGTTTCGGTTAGAGGGTGAATGTAAGTGTCACCACATGTGAAGATTCAGTCACAATGATGAACTGGGGAAAATATCTAGGAAAGAAGATATCAATTGAGACATTACAAAATCAGGCAAAGTATAAAGTGAGTGACAGGATTAGACTTTTTCAAAAGGGTTGAGTTTGATTATATAATCTTTGGAAGAAACAAATATGTAGTCACCAATAGGATTTTCATTTGAGCACATTAGGCAACCTGGACATGGATGTTTTTAGTAATCCATGTTCAATTTCCGTTTAGGTTTGGTACAATCATAAGTGTGACATTTGTGTTTTTTGTGTCCTGAATATTACTGTGATAAAATGTATATGTAGATCAGGTGACATGGGTATTTCTTCCACCATTTCTGGGAGCAATATGTTGAAGATGTATTAATTAGTACTGGAGTTCAATGAGTTGTATCCTGTGTCTATGAATATAGAGATAATGCATGAATAGACGATACTGTGAATAAATAATATAACTGATTCCACTTTAAATAATGGATTGAATTAATATCTGAAAATATATACGAAATCTTATATTGATATACATTCATTCATTTCAACCAGTTGTACATCTAATGTTAACATTAGGGTTATGGATTATCATGAAGGGTGTGTGAGTTTTGCTTCAAAAGTGATTATGGAAATCGAAAATAAAGTGTTTGGAAAGAAGTCTCACTGAAAGACCCGTCAAGAAACCTGGAGGAATACATGTGTTCTAAAACAGGAAGTGATTGAAAGTGAAACAAATGCCTATAATTTGCGAACTTGTGGATGAAATATATATCCTATGATGTGCATAAACTGAAGAAATTGTAAAGTACCAGTGTTAAATAAAAATGAATGTCAAAAGTCACATCATATCCCATAGGAATCTACTTGCATTGATGTTAAACAGGATGAGTTACTGTAGAAATATTAGGATTTGTATGCACCATTCACTGAAGTTAGTTGTCAGTACTAGGAAACAATATGTATTTTGGGTTGATGAATATTTTTGAGAATAATCTTGTGAAATATTGATTATAAATCCACATACATGAGCATCAATGAATTGATAGAGTGTACAGTAAGACACATATATTTTATATTTTGAAAAATCTGGAGTGTGTGTGTGTGTATATATATGTATATATATATATATACATATAACACAGAGACATTAAAAAGTAGCAATACATATGACAATCAAAATTTGTTGTGAAATATATATCATCCACATATATTTGGATATACATATAACACACAGACATTAAAAAGTAGCAATATATATGACAATCGATATTTTTTGTGAAATATATATCATCCACAGGTCCAAATATATTTATTTTACTCAACATGATTTATGTATAATGTTGTTCAACTAGGAAATTCACGAATAGTTTGAATTTTCAGTTCCAACAGCGTTTAGTAGGAGTGATCTCTGCTAACAATTTGTATCTGCCAAATCAGCCATCTCAAAAGAATGTACATGTGATACCACGTAGGAATCTATATGTGCATATGAAATTACATGTGCTGAATAGGCTACAGAGAAAGGGAGACAGGATTTTATTTATTTGTTAAATTAAAAACACATGGAGAACTATTTCAACAAAAAATTGACAAGTTTTACAACAGCTACACTTTATCATGCAAAAGGCAATTCCAACTGTACACCATGCCTCTTCTGAACTGCTTGCATTTCCAATCTGTTTGGGTTATTTTTCTCCATCATATTAGGATTAGTAGTCAGAGTCTAGTAGGGTTTGGGGTAGTGTCAGGGATAAAGTACTTCCAAAGGAAAACTAGAAAAAGAATTCAATGAGTAGGCAAATATGTGCTACAAAAAATCCTCCCACACTCATCCAGAACAAAGCCTTGACATAACCATTACCCCAAGTATGACACAATTAGAAGAGAAGAGTTTGAAAATCCGTGATTATATATCTGGAATGGAACATGCTCAGGAGTTTACAAACTTGGAGGTGGTAGAGGAGATTCCAAAAGTAAGGGACAGGGTAAACACGCCACAAACATGGAGCTCTGGTGGAATAAAGACTTATTGAGAAATAGCCTCTGAGTTTGGACACATGAAATATATGTTGTTGTCAGGAGCTTTAGCTTCCTTTGTAGTGAGACCATCAAAGCTGGGTCTGCATCTATGTGACCTGGAGGAAGTGGTTTCTTATTTTCCAATGACCATGAGGCAGCAGTGCTGAATTCTATCTTTTTAGGTCAACTCTGGCCATTGGGGACTAAGTGTCTCCCCCCCTGTGGACCGTGAAGTCATTTGGTCATCCTCCATTTTTCCTGGTGTTTCTTGCAGCTGCACTGGGAGTTTGGTATTTGCTCCACGAAATACAAGGAATTCAACTGGGACACAGGGCTGGAGGGAGTTCTGTCACGTGTGGTGAAACAGGGTCAGCAAGAGAATGCACCAACTAGGCTTCTATCCTATATAGCTTGCCCCCTTGACTATAGCAACCTGATTCTGAACATTGCCCTGAAACCTCTCCATATAACAAAATGCCTTTACTTATAAGGGTCTGTTGGCTGCACCATGTCAGTCACAAGCCATTTTGAAGACAATGGCAGATCCACATGGCCCCACCACAGATGTTTTATCACACTCCTGCCCACCACTCCTCTAGGCCCACTACTCAGAAGGCACCAAGTTACTGGCATCTCTGTTCTACACCATTTTCATGGAACCCAGTCAATCAAGGCACTGTGTGGTACACTCATGATCAGAAACAGGACATCCAAAGATTCTCCAGTGCCACCTGTTCATGGGAATTTCAAAAATTTCATGGTATTTATCAGGAAACATTAAATGGTGAGGAAGCTCATTTCATAGAAAGCTGTGGAGAATTATCACAGGCAAGACTTCCCAAAGAGTGGCCAAAATGTCACATGAAGCCATGCCCATTGAGGTTTACAATGTGAGGTCCATGTGTGTTTTGCCTCTCAACTCTGGCTGTCAAGTTTTTCAGAATAAAATCATGTGATATCCTAGCTGAAATTCCTAGTGCTCTGTGGAAAGCAAACCTGGCCCTAGATCAGTTTCCAAGGGCAACTCTTATCCGTGGCCTCCTAAAATCCCAAAACAGTTCATGGCAATATTTCTCTGATGTCATTTCCTGAACTCAGTATCTAAGGGGAATCACACCAGAGTTCAAGCCAAGGTGGACCCAGTCATCTCTTCCAACTGTCACACAAATAACCAAAATTAAAACCAAAACACTCCCACATGGCCCTCATCTTCTTCCATATAGGCACTCATCATAAACTCCGGTTGGTGGTTTCCATGAGGGACACAGCTCAAGACAGTGTCAAAAATATGCTCCCTTGCCACTCATTTGCCTAAAGTCAGAGTGGCCTGGACACACTTCCGGTGAACCAGGAGTGATCAAATAGGCCTGCCATTAATACTGCTCTGCTTGTCCAATTTGAGGCCTACTGACTGTCAGGTATAAATTCTTTATGCGATTTGGAGTAATGAGAAAACCCAAGAACTTCTGCATGGCTTTGAAGAACTCATTTGACCCAAAGGATCCCTATTCTCACTTGATAGAGGTCAGGAACCTAACAGAGGAAGGCAAGAGACTTCATCCACAATCACTGATATTTTTGCCATTGTGGTTTTGGATGCACATATGGGATCTTTCTTTAGATAAATTAGGTGCTGAGAATCTAAGCCACAGCCTCACACAGGGTGAACAGGCTAATTGAGACACATCCTTTTCCAAAGCATTTAATCAAAGAAACACAGGTGATGCCTATTCATTTCCATTTGAAAACTGTTTTCTTCAGGATTCAAAAAAGGGTGGCCTGAGGCAAAGACCTTCCTGACATTCAGGGCAACAGAACATTAGGTAAGCAAAAGGCCTAAAGCAGAGTGGCCAGAATTCAGGAAGAAAACAGGAACTTAGGAAGGTAGCAGGTGATGCACATCAATAAGGCTAGCCACACTCTATTCATAAATTGGGCAGGATGAACGCTGGAAAGCTGTCTACTAGACAGGAAACAATCATTGATGCATTCTCTTTTTTAATGTCTGCATCCACAGACACAGTGTGATACACAGATATAGAAACACTCCCCTTGTCAAATGACATTCTAGAAGCAGTCTAGTCCAAACCAAACAAACCGCCTTTCCTACCTATTCTCAGACCATGAGACATAACCACAAACACACACCCACACCCACAAAGGCACCTCCTTCCAGCAAGTAGGTCTGTGACTAACTAGAGTGTCCTCTGACTGACAGACTTTCCCTGAAATGTCCTGTCCTGTCTCAGATCTGGTTTTTTGGGCAAGTCTCCGAAGTTGTCAGTAGCCAGTGCTGAGCCACTACCATCTTTTTCAGGACAGGCCCCTCTTCAGAGCTTTCATGGCATTTGCCGATCCTCACATTAGAAGGTACCAAGAATGACTGACCCTATCCTTGTTAATTCCAATCAAGTGAGCACACTGAAACTGGGACTGGGACTGGCTCTGGATGCCTGGCTTCCTGGATCCCATGTTCAGAGAGTTAAATCAACAAGAAAATGAGGTGAGGTCACTTCTTTCAGGAACTGAATGAGATCACTGCTTTGGTAGCCATATGTCCTAACAGTTGCTTCCAAGAGTCCCATGCGATGGAGGCTGCCCCTATTTCCTGTGAAACTTTTACAAGTTAGAATGGTATATCAACCATAGGCACCCTGTAAGAGCTCTCAACACAGGCCTGGATTGGTCCACCTTCTCTACATTGAGAAGAGAGTGCCTCATTCAGACAATCCACATCAAGTTGTTTGCCATGGATGATGACTTTTGCCCTCTCAGATCCTTCATAGCTGAATACATCTTCTCCAGGGATCATTTCTGCATGGACCTATGAGGTTCTCAGCAGGTGGAAGATCCCCTACATTCCTGTATTTTAAGACCAACTCTGTCCCTGCTCTTTTGTAAAGTTAGATTGAGGAAACAGTGTATGGTTAGTATTCATAACATGTTCAATTTGGATTAGGAATCATTCTGCTGGATTAATAATGGTATAGGGAACCTGCGATATTTATAAGAATATAGAGGAGAAATATACGTATGAAAACAGAAATCTAGGTACGATTTGAAGCCCAGAAGGGCATTGGGCCCTTGATGGGGATACTTAGCTTTGAATTACTTTCTGCACAGTTGTCTCAGATAAATCGACATACAATGGTATAGGACCATTTACCTTGGATGATTGAATGTAGTGAAAGAGGAAGAGTCGGCAGGATTAGGAAGGTAATCGGTATATTTTGAAAGAAGAGTGAGTATAGGATTTGGACCAAATGTTCTTTAGAAATAGGGTTTCTTGTAGAGAATGACTGTAAATGTCAGCACATGTGAAGAGTCAGTCACAATGATGAACTGGTGAAAATATGTAGGAAAGCAGATATCAATAGAGACATTAGGAAATCAGGCAAAGTATAAAGTGAGTGATTGGATTAGACAATTTCAACATGCTTGAGAGAATATATAATCTTAGGAAGAAACAAATATGTAATTACCAATAGGATTGACATTAGAGAGCATTAGGCAAACTGAACGTGGATGTTTTTAGTAATCCCTGCTCACTTTCCATTTAGATTTTGGTAGAAGCATAAGTGTGACCTTTGGTTTTTGTGTCCAGAATATTACTGTGATAAAATATATTTGTAGATAAGGTGACATGAGTATTTCTTCCACCAGTTCTCAGAGCAATATTTTGAAGACTTATAAATTAGTATTCGGGATACAAATAAGTTTACCCTGTATCTATGAATACAGAGATAATGCATTAATAAATCATAATGTGAATAAATAATATAACTAGTTCCAATTTTAAATAATGGATTTAATTGATATCTGAAAATATACAGGAAATCTTATATTGATATACATACATTCATTCCAACGAGTTAAACATCTAATGGTAATATTAGGGTTATGGTTTATCAGGAAGAGTGTGTGAGTTTTGCTATTGTGGGTGAAGGAAAATGCGAGCCAGATGCAGGTTGGCTAGCCTAGATTACTATGTTTACCCGGCAGTTATCAAAGCCACAAAAGCCAAGGCTGTGTGAGGAAAAAGCCGACTTCTTCTGTGAGTCATAGGGATGTGAGCATATAGGGGCTGCCTAGAGGAACCCAAACTTTTCATCAAATTCAGTACACAGCATTGGGCATATTACCAATTAACAACCAAAACCGATGGCCCTCAGGGGGGTCTCTATAACCTCAAATTCTGTGTGACCTTTTTAACTGCGGCAAGTGCTCAATAGCGTGGAAGGAAATTCCCCTATGTGGAGGCCTTTTTCCTCCTTCACTCAAATCCTGAACTATACATCTCCAATAGATCCTCACCCTCTGCCATCTACTCCAGATGCTCTGCTGTCAATCCCACCTCAGCAACCTGATTTCTCCTCTCCAATTACTAGATCAAATACCCAAACCACCGCTGGTTCTCAGACAATTGCCCCCTTGCTGAGGTAGCAGGTACTGAGATACCCCTCTTCCCACTCACTCCTCTCTTCTCCTGTCAGTGTCCGCACCGGGTCCCAACAGGTCCTTTTACCAGCTAACCCAAAGCTCAAACAGGCAGAGGAGAGCCCTCAGACCCCTATCCAAGATGTAATGAAAATGGCCTTTAAAGTTGCTTTGTCAACACTGAAAACAGGTTACTAAGAATTTGAAGTCCCTCACAGGCTTTTTGAGATACTCACTCCCATCTTCCCCTCTGGTCTATCTGTTCTACTGCTCAACTTTTTGATGCTAGGAAAATCCCAAAGCCCTTTCCCATTATTCTTTTACATCTCTTCTTCCTCATTCTCAGATCCACGGAGCTGCTCTCACCACCCGCCTTTCACGTCTTCCCCCTCTGTACCAGGACCACAGAAAATTCTTAACTGACCTTCTCCAGAAGTCTTCACCATGGCTGAATTTAGGACTTTTAGCAAAAGAGTCCCAATGAAGGAGTTCAATGTAGATAAACTTCCTCTTTTCTTGTTGCCCTGTTCTACGTACCATGGGCTGGAAAAATCAGCTCTGCTATGCTAGACACCCCTTTACTAGTTTTTCACAAAATATGTGAACAAGGCCTCTGGCCTTGAGCTGGGGCTTCACAGAGATGGCTACATTTATAAGATAAAGAAGTTACCAACTGGGCTCCATGGTAATAGCTGGCAGGGAGAAAAAAAAGAGAAGACAAAATCTCTCCCCCTCCCAAGTGTCCTTAAAAACTAAACTTGCATAGAACAGAGGAAATAAAACAGAAACAAAAACAGCTTTTTGTGAACTTCTGCAGACTGTGAACTTCTGAGCCACTTTACCTACATGTTGGGTACAAAATTCTGAAACTACCTAAACTTGGGGTTCAGCGGATTAATTGATTACAACAGAAGCAATGCCTTCTAAATCCGTTTGCAACCAAATAGGATTGTTTCCCTAGCTTCGGTGCTATCTTAGGTGCCTTGCCTTGTCTGTCCCTACAAAAGTGTAATTCTATATACTTAAACATTGTTAATGGGTTCATAAAATGGTCAACAGATGTGATTAATTATGTAATGGTGCAGATGATTCCCAGAGTGCTCTATCATTAAACAGGTTCATTTAAAAATCAAATAGGGGGGGCAAAAAACTCTGTTCCGCTGGGAAGCTGTATTCCTCACTTTAGCCATCCTATTCGGAATCGGAGTTGCTGCAGGGGTGGGCACAGGAACCACTGCCCTAGTCCATGGGACACAACAAATAACCCAATGACAAGTACCAATAGACCAAAACTTAAAGATATTAAAAACCTCCATCACAGCTTTACAGGAATCTTTTACCTCGCTCTCTGAAGCAGTTTTACAGAACAGGCGACATTTGGACCTTCTCTTCATGAGAGAAGGGGCCTTTGTGCTGCATTGAGGGAAGAATATTGTTTTTATGCTGACGATACTGGAGTTGTAAAAGAATCTATGAGTAAACGCCTTGAAGAGTGTCAACGAGAGACAGAGGCCCAAAAAGGGTGGTTTGAGTCTTGGTACACACAGTCCCCGTGGGTAACTACACTTTTATCAGCCTTGGCCGGTCCTTTAATAATCTTCATATTATTGCTAACTGTAGGGCCCTGTATGCTCAACCGTGTAGTTTCTTTTCTCCAAGCTCAAATTGGACAAGTTAAACTTATGGTAATCAGACAACAATGTTTCCGACTAGCAGACATGAATTGTGACACCCCCCAATGATCACTTTTATGATTAAAAGTAACCAGAACAAGAAGTGGGGAATGAAAGGATAATAAAATAGGTACTTGTCAATTTCTGTTTTTCTGTATGCTTAACAAAACACTGTTGAAATCTTGAGAACTGTTTGCTTATCTTGTTCCCCAAATGTACTGTCCCCAATTGCCAAACTGCAGAATGTACTCCCTCACACATTTGCAAACAAACCGCCCACTTGCCATGACCCATCAATAAATTTCACTCCCTGCCCTCTCTAAGGAAAGTATATAAGCTCTGCTTAAGCTGTTCTCAGGGCTCTCTGCTAAATTCAAGTGAGCTCTGAGCCACAGCATGCTGGACCCCCAATAAACACTTTGCTGTTGCATGTGACAGTCTCTTGGTGGTCTCTTACTCCAACGCTCGACCAACCTTTACATTGGTACAATCATAAGTGTGACCTTTGCTTTTTGTGTCCAGAATATTACTGTGATAAAATGTATACATAGGTCAGGTGACATGAGTATTTCTTCCACCATTTCAAGGAGGAATATTTTGAAGACATGTAAATTAGTATTGGGGGTATAAAGAGGTGTACCCTGTGTCTATGAATATAGAGATAATGCATGAATAGACAATATTGTGTATAAATAATATAACTGGTTCCACATTAAATAATGGATTGAATTGATATCTGAAAATATATAAGAAATCATATATTGATATACAATCATTCATTCTAACCAGTTATACATCTAATCGTAATATTAGGGTTATGGTTCATCATGTAGGGTGTGTGAGATTTGCTTCAAAAGTACTTATGGATATCAAAAATGATGTGTTTGGAAAGAAGTCTCATGAAAAGACCAGTCAAGAAACATGAAGAAATATATGTGTTCTGAAGTAGAAAGTGATTGAAAGTGAAACAAATGCCTATAAATTTGCAAACTTGTGGATGAAATCTATATCCAATGATGTGCATAAACTAAAGAAATTGTAATGCACCAGTGTTGAAAAAAATTAACATCAAAATACACATCATGTTCCATAGGAGTCTACTTGCATTGATGTTAAACTTGGTCAGTTACTGAAGAAATATTAGGATTTGTATACACTATTCACTGAAGTTAGTTTTCAGTAGTAGGAAACAAATATGTATTTCAGGTGGATGAATATTTCTGAGAATAATCTTGTGAAAAGATAATTATAAATCCACATACATGAATATGAATGAATTTAGGAAATGTATAATAAGACAGATATATTTCATATTTTGAAAAATCTGGATAGTATATATATATATATATATATATATATATATATATATATATATATATATATACAGATATTGAAAATTAGCACTATATGCCAATTGAAATTCACCATGAAATATATATCATTCACAGATCAAAAATATTCATTTTACTGAACATGGATTTATATATAATGTTGTTGAGCTAGGAAACTCACCCATAGGTTGAATTTTCAGTTCCATCAGAATTTAGGAGGAGTGATCTCTTCTCACAATTTGTATCTGCCAAGTCAGCAACCACAAAAGAGTGTACGTGTGGTACCAGGTAGGATTGTATATGTGCTTATAAAAATACATATGCTGAATAGGCTACAGCGAAAGGGAGACAGGAATTCACATATTGGTTAACTTTAAAAACAACTGGAGAACTATTTCAACAAAAAAATTGACTAGATTTATAACTCCTACCCTATACAGTGCATAAGGCAAGTCCAAATATACACCAGGCCTCTTTTGAAATGCTTGTATTTCAATTTTTTGGGGATTATTTTTCTCCATCATATTAGGATTAGTACACAGAGTCTAGTAGGGTATGGGGTAGTGTCAGGGATTCAGTATTTCAATTGGAAAATTGGAAAATGAATCCAATGTGTATGCAAACATGTGCTACACAAAAATCCTTCCACTCTCATCCAGAACAATTCCTTGACATTTCCTTCACTCCAAGTAAGACACAATTTGAGGAGAAGAGTTATAAAATCTGTGAATATATATCTGGAATGAAAATTGCTCAGGAGTTTAGAACTTTGAAGGTGGTAGACCAGTTTCCAAAAGTAAGGGACAGTGTAAACTCCACAATCATTGAGCTCTGCTGGCCTAAAGACTTCTTCAGAAACTGCCTCTGAGGTTGGGCACTTGAAATATATGTTGTTGTTAGGAGCTTTAGCTTCCTTTGTAGTGAGACCATCAAAGCTGGGTCTGCATCTATGTGACCTGGAGGACATGGTCTCTTATATTCCAATGAACATTAGGCAGCAGTGCTGAATTCTCTCTTTGTAGATAATTGTGGCCACTGGGGGCTAAGTGTCTCCCCATGTGGAGTGTGAAGCTATTTGGTCACCTTCCACTTTTTGTGGTGTTTCTTGCCGCTGCACTGGGAGTTTGGTATTTGCTTCACGAAATTCAAAATGTTCAACTAGGACAAACTGCTGGAGGGAGTTCTGTCACGTGTCGTGGGTCAGGGTCTACAGGAGAATACACCAATCTGGCTTCTATCCCACATAGCTTGCCCCCTTGACCATAGCAACCTGATTCTGAACATTGCCCTGAAACTTCTCCATATAAAAAGATGCCTCTACATACAAGGTTCTGCTGGCTGCTCCATGTCAGTCACAACCCATTTGAAAGCCAATGGCAGATCCACATGACCGCACCACAGATTTTTTAACACACACGTGCACAACACTTCTCTACGACCACTAATCAGCAGGCTCCAACTTACTGACATCTCTGTTCTACATCATTATCATGAAACCCTGTCAATCAAGGCAGTGTCTGGTACACTCAAATCAGCAACAGGACATTCATGGTTGTCCAGTGCCACCTGGTCATGGGAATTTCAAAAATGTCATGGTATTTATGTAGCCATTTTTCAAGGATGAATTTGGAGGCACTCTGGGTTTCAATTCATTCAGGTACCGTTAAATGGTGAGGAAGCTCATTTCAATGAATGCTCTAGAGAACTCTCACAGGCAAGGTTTCCCAAAGAGTGGCCAAAAAGTTACATGAAGCCAGGCCCATAGAAGTCTACAATGTGAGGTCCATGTTTGTTTTGACTCTCAACTATGGCTGCCAAGTCTTTCAGAATAAAATCACATGATATCATTGCTGAGATTCCCTGTGCTGTGTGGAAAGCCACCCTTGGTCTAGATCTCAGTTTCCAAGGGTGACTCCCATGTGTGGCCTCCAAAAATCTCAACACATTTCTTGGCAATAATTCTCTGAGGTCAGTTCCACAACACAGTCTCTAAGGGGAATCACACCAGAGTTTAAACCCCGGTGGACCCAGTCATCTCCCAACCGCCACACAAATGACCAGAATTAAAACCAAAACACTCCCACATAGCCCTCATATTCTTCCATATATACACTCATCATAAACTGTGGCTGGATATTTCCATGAGGGGCACATCCAAAGACAGTGTTCAAAAAAAGCTCCCTTGCCCCTCATTTGCCTAAAGTCATTGTGGCCTGGACACCCTTCCTGTGAACCAGGAGTGATCAAGTAGGCCAGCTCTTAATACTGCTCTGCTTCTCCAATTTGAGGCCTACTGCCTGTCAGGTATAGACTCTTCATGTGATTTGGAGTCATGAGGAAACCCAAGCACCTCTGCATGGCTTTCAAGAACTCATTTGACCCAAAGGATCCCTATTCTCACTTGATAAAGGTCATGAAACTAAGAGAGAAAGGCAAGAAACTTCATCCACAAAAACTGAACTTTTTGCCATTTTTTTTGGATGCACACATGGGATCTTTCTTTAGATCCATCTGGTCCTGAGAATTTAAGCCACAGCCTCATACAGGGCCAAGATGCTGATTCAGACGCATCCCTTTCCAAAGCAATTAAGCAAAGAGCCACAGGTGATGCCCATTCTTTTCCATATGAAAATTAATTTCTTCACGCTTCACAAAGTGTGGCCTGAGGCAAAAACCATCCTGACATTAAGGGCAACAGTACAATAGGCAAGCAAAAGGCCCAAAGCAGGGTTTCTCCTCTGAGACTTTCCTGGTCACACTGATATCTGAGTTTTCTGAGATGCCCCCATTCCCTTCAGCTATTCAGTACATGGCCATTTCACAGAGTGTGGAAGTGGTTTATATCTTGGACACAAAACCATGAGCCTATTCTGGAGAGTTTCCAGAATTCAGGAAGACAACTGGAACTTGGGAAGATAATAGGTTTTGCCCATCTATAAGGCAAGCTGCAGTCCATTCATAAATTGGGCCGGATGAATGATGGGAGCTTTCTATTAGACAGGACACATCCATTGATGCATTGTCTTTTCTAATGTCTACAACCACGGACACAGTAGGATACACAGATATAGAAACACTTGCCTTGTCAAATGACATACAAGAAACAGTCCACTCCAAACCAAACAAACCGACTTTCCTATCTATTCTCAGAACATGAGACAAAACCGCATACTCACACCCATACTCAAACGGCACCTCCTTCTCCCAAGTAGGTGTGTGAATATATGGAGTGTCCTCTGACTGGTGGGCCATACTCTGTTCCACCGAAATGCCCTGTAGGGTCTCAGATCTTGTCTCCTTTTCCAACTCTGTGAAGTTGCCAGGAGCCATTGGTGAGCAACTATCTGCTTTCCCTGGAAAGGCCCCTCTTCAGAGCTCTCCTGGCATTTGGCCATCCTCACATCAGTAGGTACCAAGAAAGACTGACCCTATCTTTGGTAAATCCAAACAAGTGAGCCCAATGTGACTGAGACTGGGACTGGCTCTGGATGCCTTGCTTCCTGGATCCCAAGTTCAGAGATTTCAAACACCAAGGAAGTTAGGTAGGTCAATTCCTTCAGAAACTGAAAGAGGTCACTGCCTTGACAACCACTTTGTGCTAACAGTTGTTTCATAGGGTCCCATGAAATGGAGGCTGCCCCTACTTCCTGTGACACTTTCAAAAGTAAGAATGGTATTTCAACCATAGGCACCTGGGAACAGCTCTCCACACAGGCCTGGTTTGGTCCATCTTCTCTATATTAAGAAGAAAGCGGCTGTTTCAGACACATCCCTTCGTCCTGACCAGGGTTTTTGCCATGGAAGATGATTTTTGCTCTCTTAGGTCCTCCATAGCTGCCTACATCTTATCCAGGGTTCATTTCTGCATGGACCTTTGAGGTTCTCAGCAGGTGGAAGATCCCCTACATTCTTGTATTGTAAGACCAACTCTGTACCTGCTCTTCTGTAAAGTGAGATTGAGCGAACAGTGTATGGTTAGGGTTAATAACAGGTTCGATTTGGGTTAGGAATCCTTCTGCGAGATGAATAATGGTATTGGAACCAACAGAAATCTAGGTAAGATTTGAAGCCCAGTAAGGCATTAGGCCCTCGAGTGGGATACTTAGTTTTGAATTATATTCTGCACAGACGTCTCAGATGAATCGATATACAATGGCATAGGACCTTGTATCT
The DNA here is from genome assembly GCF_048772815.1 of Callospermophilus lateralis. Classification (NCBI taxonomy): domain Eukaryota; kingdom Metazoa; phylum Chordata; class Mammalia; order Rodentia; family Sciuridae; genus Callospermophilus; species Callospermophilus lateralis. Next base: position 3,669,292 of record NW_027517127.1, read on the forward strand.
TCGATGATTGAATGTTGAAGAGAACATCCAGTCAAAAAGGGATAGTAAGTAGGATTAGGATGATAGTTGGTAGGTTTAGAAACAAGAGTGAGTATAGGAGTGGGACCAAAATTTCTTTAGCAATAGGCTTTTGCGTAGAGATTGAATATAAATGTCAGCACATGTGAAGAGTCAATCACAATAATGAACTGGGATAACATCCTCACTCCATGGGTGCATCCTCCGCCAAGTGGAGGGGCCCATGGGGGACAAACCGTTATGGCAAGGGCAGAAGATAGTTGGTCAGAGCTGTTACTCATACTTTTATATAAGAAAGAGAGATCTGTGGGGATGTAAACTTAAGAAATAAGCCTGTGAGAAGGGTAGAACATCCTTTTAAATGTTGGCAGCACGGTCTTCCATCTCCAGACGATGATGGACCTGTATGGGTTTAGAGGCCAAAATATTAATCTGTTCTTTAATAAATTGTACCAGCCTGTTTATAATGCAGGGTCCTATGGACCCAATTATAAGTAAACCCAACAAAGGGCCTAATAGGGGAAGAAGGTAGGGTAGAAATCCATAAAGCCCAGTCCAGAGGGGATTTTCAAATAGTTCGCGTCATCTCTTTCTAGATCTTATTGAAGGTGCTTAATTTTAGTGCATACTATGCCTGATTTATTGGCATAAAAGCAGCATCGTTCCCCTAAGCCCAAGCAAATACCTCCCTGGTTATCTGTCAGCAAATCTAAGCCTCGTCTTTTTGAAGGAACACTTCTGCCTGGGAGTCTATTTGGTCCTGCAGATCTTTAATGGTTCCTGATAGAGTTTGTACATCATTTATAAGTTGTTGAGACAGGCGATGGTAAGAGTGTATAGCTGTGCCTAAGCCAGTGTACCTGTGCCCACAGCAGCTGTTATTCCAAAGCTGGCAATGAGTTGTAAGGCCTGTATTGCCCGCCTGTGTCTTTTGACTAAGGTGTCTAGTCTAGGAATGGGTAGAGGTTCATCTCCTGGGACTATAGTTATATCAGGGAGTAATAAGGCAAGAACAGAGCCACCGGTCCAATTCGCTGGAAGCCTGGGGAAGGCCAAGTTTCCTCCACCCATTAAAACTCTGCCATTGGGAGGACAAAGAGTTGGGGTGGGTGAGGAATAATTTTGTATGTTGAGCAATTTTCAAAGAAAGTAACTCCAACATCAATATCATAGGTGTTATTCTGCATCGCGCCTAAAAGACATAATGTAATAGTGCCTATAAGTTGTACTTAAAAAGGAAATCCGGGTTGGCATGTATTATCATTGTCTATGATAGAATTAATAGGAACTGCCATAGTCATAATTGCCCCTGTTGTCATGCAGAGCCAGCAATCACCAGCAAGGGTGTGGTTGGAATTATTAAGCAAGTAGAAGGTAGTTTCCAAAATATCTAATGTATTGGTATCTAAACCTGGGAGCTGAGATTTAGGCAACATTAAGGGATGATATGTGAGCTCAGGGATTTGGGGTTTCAAAAGTTTGATTATGTGAGGATGTTTGACAGCATCAGTGGTTCTTCCACCATCAGTGACCCCTTTAGGGGCCTTAATGGGCCAGCAGGAGGGTTTACCGACAGGGCCTTGGCAACCAGCTGACTGTAGCTTGGTGTATTTGCCTTCTACTCCCTGGTCAAATAGAACGGAGGTATAATGAATAGTGGTCCCCCCTGCTGCATGAGTTTTAGTTTGGGAGGCTTCAAAAAATTGTTCTCCCTGCTTGTTAACACAAATTGAGGGCGACACATAACAAGAGTCATGCCTCGCCTGGGTATGCGAACAGGTTGCAGAAGAATTTTGGAGAGCTTTACTTGTACTAGCGGGAATAAACTTTGGCTTGTTAACACATACCCATTTAGGCTGATGAACTCCTCCAAGTTTATGGTCAACCTCGGCATGGAGGTAAGCCACCTTAGTCACGCAGTCAGCAGTCTCGGTCCAACTAGTGGGAGCCTGAGTCCAAGATCATCACTTGCATTCACAAGGGGGCCCAAAAACTTACACCATGATGTTGGAACATGGAGGGCCAAGGCCTCCATGTACAAACCTGTTAAGCAGAAGTGCCTAAATCAGGATCCTCACACAGATTGTTGGCTGCATCTGAAAAAGAACAAAATTTGTCCTCAGGGGGAGGCCCTCCATCCCTGTGTTGAGGTAAGTCATTAACCTGTTTAACCAGGCATTCTGGTAACCATCTTGGGGCTGATTGCTCTTGGTCCAAAAGACAAGCTGAGCCTCGTCCCCAGATGAGAACAGGATCTGGACCTTTCCATTTATTTGTAAGGGAATTGCACCACATAAGAGGTGGGCGAACAGAATTGGACAAGGGATGCCAGTTTCTGTCTGCGGCCGAATGGCCTTCACTGTCTAGGGTAAGAAAAATAAGGGGAAGTAAGGCATGGTTAAGGCGATGCCTGGGAGTGGTAAATACAAGGGCGGAAGCCTTATGGAGGGTTATCCAAGTCTATAAGGTAAGGTGGGCACGTTCCACAACGCCTTGGCCCTGAGGGTTGTATGGAATTCCAGTAGTATGACGAATTTGCAAGGTAGCACAAAACTATTTAAACTTGGCACAGGTATATGCAGGATAATTATCTGTTTTAATATGTATTGGTTTACCCATTATGGAAAAGGCTGAAATAAGAGGAGAAAGAACATATTTGGTAGCCTCTCCTGAATGTGGTGATGCAAAAATAAAGTCGCTGAAGGTATATATAGAAACGTGTATATATTTGGTAATTTCAAATTCAGGAAAATGAGTAACATCCATTTTCCAAAACTGATTGGGCAGTAATTCTCGGGGGTTAACTCTCATGTGTTGAATGGGGAGGGAGACAGTGCAACCTGGGCATGCTTTTACTATTTCTCGTGCCTGTTGCATGGTAATTTTACAAAGTAATTGAAGGCTCTTGGAATTTAGATGGTGAAGATTGTGTAACTCTGTGGCCTTTTGAATGGAGCCCACAAAAATTGGAAAGATGGAACGAGTTGCTGCATCAGCTTGGGCATTACCTTGTGTTAGAGGCCTGGGATGATCAGAGTGTGCCCTGATGTGTTCTAAGAAAAATGGGTGTTGTCTGGCCTGAATTAGCTGCTGAAGCTGATGAAAAAGAAAGGCCACATTGGAAGAAGCCTTAATGGTGGGGGAAATGTCCAGCAGGGGCACAGAATGAGCAATGAAGGCACTGTCTGTATAAATATTAACAGGATTATCAAAAAATATTATAAAAACTTGTGTTATGGCAAACAATTCCACAACCTGTGCTGACTGATAGATAGTATCAAAGATGGTAGGCTGGTTATTGACAACAAAGAGCGCTCAGCCATTACTGGAACCATCTGTAAAGACATTAAGGGCTTGAGAAATGGGAGCCTTTTGAGTAATTTTGGGAAAAATAAATGGATGTAACTGGACAAAATGTAAAAGGGGGTCATTGCGGAGGTGGTTATCAATTGTTCCCCAAAAGCCTGATAGGGCAATACCCCATTCATCCCGTGTCTGTATTAAAAATTTGGTTTGGTCCTTCATATATGGAATTAAATTATTATGAGGTTCTTTGCCAAAATGTTGTCGAGAATCAAATGACCTTTAATAATAATAGAAGCTACCTGAGCAAGATTAACAGTAATAACCTTGGAGGATGTGGTGGGTAAATGGACCCAAAGCAAGGGGCAGCCTTTATTTTTAAAATGTGGATCTCGCTGCCAAATTATTCCTGTGGGTGTATGAGGAGTTTGTTAAATAACCAGAACCAGAGGAAGGTTATAAGAAATTTGTGTAACAAATTGTTGGGCAATGGCTTCTGTGACTTGGTTTAATGCCTGTAATGCCTCGTGTGTAAGCTTTTGAGAGGAGGAGGGGTGGGAATCACCTCTCAAAATATAATTAAGGGACAAAAGTACACAAGTGGGTAATTTTAAATATGTTCTTAGCCATTTAATATCCCCCAGTAATTTTTGAAAATCATTAAGAGTGTGAAGATGGTCCACACGTAGTTGTATTTTAGGAATTTGAATCTGATTATCTTGAAGTTTAAGGCCCAAATAGGTATAACAGTCCTGTGTTTGAACCTTATCAGAAGCTATCTGCAGTCCCAAGGTAGTGAGGGTTTTGTAAAGGTCCAGGTAACAATTATTAACGTCATGGATATTAGATGTAGCAATTGACAAATCATCCAATTAATGTAAAATATGAATTTGTGAACATTGCTCTCTCACAGGGTCTACTGCTTGAGCAACGTATTTTGGGCTAAGACGAGGGCTGTTGGCCATACCTTGGGGAAGAACCTTCCATTGAAATCTGTGCATAAGGCCCTGAAAATTAATGTGAGGGAGACTAAAGGCAAAATAGGGTCTATCCTCAGGATGTAAAGCAATGGTAAAAAAGCAATCTTTTAAGTCAACAACCATTTTACAATAGTTTTTGGGAATAGCGACTGGTGTGGGAATGCCTGGCTGTAGTGCTCCCATCAGGCATATAACTTTATTAATGACACACAAATCTTGTAAAAGGCGCCACTTGCCTGATTTTTTCTTGATAACAAAAATAGAATTATTCTATGGTGAGCTTGATGGCTCTACATAGCCAGCTGCCAGCTGTTCCTGCACTAACATGGAGCCAGCCTCCAATTTTTCTTGGGTAAGGGGCCACTGATCCACCGACACAGGAGTCTGAGTCTCCCAAATAATTTTATCTGCATGGGGTACAGGAGGGTCAGGGACCAACACTAAAAATCCAAATACCCAAGTCTATATGTATTTGTTTTTTGTAAGGGTTGTATAGGCTCAACCAGTCCTTGTCTCAGTCTCCCTATGCCTGTACCAGGGACAAAATTCATATGAACCATTTGATGAGTCACCATGGAATTGGGACTGGAAAGAATAACTTACATTTGACTCAAAATATCTCGGACGTATAGGTTAAGATGAAGGTCAGGAACAAAGAAAGGAGTGACAGTTCCCATATTACCCTCTTTATCAGTCCAGCTAAGAGCCCTAGAGCTGACCAGAGGATTTTTTGACTGTCCTATCCCTTTAAGGTCTGTCAAGGATGGGGTGAGGGGCCAACCTGTTGGCCAGTATTTTTGAGAAATAATTGTGACATCAGCTCCAGTATCAAGAATTCCTTGGAATTCCTTTCCTTCAATAAGTAAGATAAGGGTGGGTCTATTGTGAGAAATGGGCTGAACCCAATATACATCAGAGGAGCCCAAGGAGGTAGTCCCCCTCGGTAGGTTTGAGTGGTGGAAGTGCCTCCTGAATCCAAGGGAAGGAGTATTAATTGTGCAAGTCTTGTTCCTGCTGGGATGGCCGCAACTCCATTAATAGCTGTGGCCAGTATTTTTATTTCTCCAGTGAAATCATTATCTTTAATGCCAGGGAAGACCTGAACACCTTGTAAGGTAGTAGAGGCTCTTTCAAGAATAAGGGCACACATATGAGATGGAGTGGGACCCATAATTCCAGTGGGTATTATCTGGGGCCCTTGCATTGAGTCTAATATTGAATCGGTGGCGGCAAAAAGGTCCAATCCTGCGCTGCCTGGGGTGGCTAATTGGAATGAGGCAATTGTGGAGAAGGATTTTGAGATAGGCTGCTGAGGGCATTTGTCTTAGATCTACACTCACTGGCCCAGTGATGACCTTTACCTCATCTAGGGCAAAGGGTAGCTGGGGGCAGTTTAGCCTCAGTTTGAAAAGACACTATTCTTAGGCTTTGTTTGCCTGTCGGACACTCACGTGCAAAATGGCCAGGTTGTTTACAAGTAAAGCAACTACGTGAGCCAGGATTGTGAAAGGCCTTGGTAAAGGCGGCACCGAGGGTGAGACCCATGGCAAGGGCTACACCCAACCCTGCACAGAGTCCAATAAAGTCAGAAAGTTTCACTTTTTTCTTATGTGGTCGAAGAACATCCTGACATGCCAGGTTGGCATTTTCAAAGGCAAGATGTTTTACAAAGGTGCTTTCGCTTTCACTTGGTCCAAGCAAGAATCCCGCAGCTAGGTTAAGCCGGGGAACAAAGTCGCTATAAGGCTTGTCGGGCCCTTGTCGAATTTTTGCCAGGGAAGTCGTAGCAGAGGCCTTTTGAGGGAGGCGTCTCCAAGCATGTAAGCCAGCCATCTGAATCTGTGTCAAAAGTCCAGCAGGGAAACGTGCCAGTTAAGTTTTAGTGTCAAAAGGCGCATTGCCCACTAGCTAAACATAAGTCCAGGAATTAGAGGAGGGCTTAGTTAAATTTTTCTGAGCAGTTTCCTGACAGTGCTCTTTGAAATCTGCATTCCATAACAGGAAGTCTGCGGCATTGAGGGTAGCTTGGTCTAAAAATTTCCAATCATTGGGAGTAAGACATTGTGTCATGTAGTTTTCTAATAAAGCCTACGTGTAGGGTGCAATGGGTCCATAGTGAGCACAAGACTTTTTAAGTTTTTTCAAGAAAACGCAGGCTTAATGTTTTGTAGACACTCTGGGTTCCTTCCTGCCTAGGGATGAAGTCCTCATCCTCTGAGTCCTGATCTCCTTGATCCATTTCCCCCGCTTCCTCCTCTTGATCCTCATCTAAGTCTTTGACATCAAACTGGGCAGGCTTAACTATCTAACTGAGGGTGACTGAAAAGTGAGAACAGTCCAATGGAGCGGCTTAGCCTTTGTATTAGACCACTTTGGGCCAGCTTGTGTTGACTCCAGCAATAAGGCTAATGAATAAAGCTCAGAGTCAAGGGATCTTAATTCTTTTTAAACTTGGATCTCTTCCAGTCTATGTTGGAGAGACTCTCCCAAGGGAGCCAGGTTAGGCAAGGGAATTGGGGAAAAATATCTTGTGGGGGGATTTGGCCCCTGAAGAGCCAGAGCACAAAAAGCAGGAGAGATATAGGAGGGAGGTGGATGTGTAAGTCCTATAGGCTGTGGCTGGGTCCTAAGCAGTGGCAGGTCTTCTGTATCATAGGGAGTTGCTTCCTTCTCCAAGTTAGCGTTCTCCCCAGGGGTCAATGTGTCTCCAGGATTTCAAACTGGATAAAGGCGGTTGGTAACCATTGGAGCCCTATTCATTAGGGTGGTATTTTTAGGGGGACCAGGAAGATTTCCAGGGTCCTGGGGAGACTGAGAATGGTCTATGTCTATACTAACTGATGGGCATGCGAGGGGGGACGAGAGGTCTTTTGCATAGTCTCTTTCCTAATCCTGAAAAGTTTTAAGGTACCATTGTCAAAGGGTGAACTTTTAAGAAATTCATTAATTAATTTCCAGTAAGAAAAGGTGGGAACAGGCAATTTTTCTGTCCAAAGGATTCATAATAATCTTTTAAACAGTCTCCTACTCTAAGCCATCTTTTACCATTAATGGTCCCTTCAAGGTGAAATCATAGACACAATTCCCCTATGTATGAAAAGAAAAATTTTAAGTCCTTTTTCTTAACACGTGCCCCCCATGTCTTGAAGGAATCCTTGAGGCCCGACAAATACAAATCATGTGACAAAACTGCTTGACCCATGGTGGGTCACTTCCCGTGCGTCATCCCCACTCTCCTCCTGGATCTGTCTCTCGGTGGTGTCTGCTGAGGCAATTGTGAGCTCCGCTTGACCAAGTTTTCCAGGAGGACGGGGTTCCCTATGACTCAAAGGCTCGAGCCCCAGTCAGTGGGCGCCAGATGTCCCGGCTGGCAGGACACATCAACGTGGGCAGCGAACCAAGATAGGGAGGAATGAAGGGACAAGAGACACGAGAGATGACAGCAAGACAGGAGTTCTGATCAACCTTCAAAATACATTGTTCACACAGGGGATTTTATATGCTGGAGATGGGAAAGCTCTCTTATCGGCAGTTCCTGGATGTCTACACAAGGTGAGATAACCTCAGGATATTTCAGGAAGACAGATGGCCACAGGATGTCTCAGGGACACAGATGGCTAAATGATGTCTCCAAGAGATGATGTCTCCCTGGGTGTTGTTTCTTGTAAGTGTCAGGCTATTCTTTGAAGGAGAATTCCTTCTACCCCTGACAGTCAGGGATTCAGTATTTCCAATGGAAAACTGAAAAAAGAATGCAATGTGTATGCAAATATGTGCTACCCCAAAATCTTCCCACTTTCATTCAGAACAATGCCTTGACATTACCTTCACCCCAAGTAAGACACAATTAGAGAAGATTTGAAAATCTGTGAATACACATCTGGAATGGAAAATGCTCAGGAGTTCACAAACTTGAAGGTGGTAGAGGAGTTTCCAAAAGCAAAGAACAGGGTAATAACTCCACAAACATGGAGCTCTGCCGGCATAAAGATTTCTTGAGAAACTGCTTCTGAGGTTGGGCACTTGAAATATATGTTGTTTTCAGGAGCTTTAGCTTCCTTTGTATTGAGACCATCAAATCTGGGTCTGCATCTATGTGACCTGGAGGACATGGTTTCATATTTTCCAATGGATATGAGGCAGCAGTGCTGAATTCTCTCTTTGTAGGTAAACTGTTGCCAATGGGGGCTAAGTGTCTCCCAGTGTGGACTGTGAAGACATTTAATCATCCTCCACTTTTGTGGTGTTTCTTGTAGCTGCACTGGGAGTTTGGTATTTGCTTCTCGAAATGCAAGGAGTTCAACTGGGACACAGTGCTCGAGGGAGTTCTGTCATGTGTGGTGGGTAAGGGTCTGCAAGAGAATGCACCAACCAGGCTTCTATCCCACATAGCTTGCCCCCTTGACCATAGCAATCTGATTCTAAACATTGCACTGAAACCTCTCCATATAACAAGATGCCTTTACATACAAGGATCTAGAGGCTACACTATGTCAGTCACAAACCATTTGGAAGCCAATGCAAATCCAAATGACTCCACCACAGATGTTTTAACACACACCTGCACTCCACTGCTCTAGGCCGACTACTCATCAGGTTCCAAATTACTGGCATCTCTCTTCTACACCATTTTCATGAACACCAGTCAATCAAGGCACTGTCTGATACACTCATGATCATCAATAGGACATACAAAGTTTCTCCACTGCGACCTGGTCATGGGAATTCAAAAATTTAATGGTATTTATCTAGCCATTTTTCAACGATGACATTGGAGGCACAGTGGGATTCAATTCACTCAGGAACCATTAAATGGAGAAAAAGCTCATTTCAATGAAAGCTCTAGAAAACGTTAACAGGCAAGGCTTCCCAAAGACAGGCCAAAAGTTCACATGAAGCCAGGTCCATTGAGATCTACAATGTGAGGTCCATGTGTGTTTTGACTTGCAACAATGGCTGCCACGTCTTTAAGAATAAAATCATGTAATATCATTCCTGAGATTCCCAGTGCTCTGTGGAAAGCCACCCTGGGCCTAGATCTCAGTTTCCAAGGGCGAATCTCATGCGTGGCCTCCTAAAATCCCAACACAATACACAGCAATACTTCTTGGAGGTCAGTTCCAGAACTCAGTCTCTAGGGAAATCACACCAGTGTTCAAGCCCAGGTGGATCCAGTCAACTCTTCCAACCACGACTTAAATAAAAACAATTAAAACCAAAACACTCCCACATGGCCCTCATCTTCTCCCATATAGACACTCATCATAACCTCTGGCTGGAGTTTTCCATGAGGGTCACAGGCCAAGACAATGTCCAAAATAATCTCCCTTGCACCTCATTTGCCTTAATTCAGGGTGGCCTGGACACCCTTCCTGTGAACCAGAAGTGATCAAATAGGCCTGCCCTTAATACTGTTCCATTTCTCCAATTTGAGGCCTTCTGACTGTGGGGTTTAGATTCTTTATGTGAATTGGAGTCATGAGAAAACCAAGGTCCTCTGCAGAGATTTGAAGAACTCACTTGACCCAAAGGATCCCTATTCTCAATTGATGGATTTTAGGAACCTAAAAGGGGTAGGCAATAGAATTCATTAACAATGACTAAACTTTTTGCCATTTTGGTTTTGGATGCTCACATGGGATCTTTCTTTAGATCCATCAGGTGCTGAAAATCTAAGCCACAGCCTCACACAGGGCCAAGAGCCTGATCCAGACACATCCCTTTCCAAAGCAATTAAGCAAAGAGCCACAGGTGATGCCCATTCATTTCCATTTCAAAACTGTTTTCTTCAGGCTTCACAAAGGGGTGGCCTGAGGCAAAGACTTTCCTGACATTCAGGGCAAAAGAACAATAGGTAAGCAAAAGGCCCAAAGCAGGTTTATACACTGAGATTTTCCTGGTCACACGGATATCTGAGTTTTTTGATATGCTGGCCATTCCCTTCAGCTATCCAGTACATGGTCATGTAACAGACCTTGGAGTTGGTACATTCCTTGGACAGAAAACCATGAGTGTATTCTGGAGAGTGGCCAGAATTCAGGAAGAAATCAGGGACTTATGAAGGTAGTAGGTGTTGCCCATCCATAAGGCAAGGCACACTCCATTCATAAATTGGGCAGGATGAATGCTGGGAAGCTTTCTACTAGACAGGACACATCCATTGTTGCATTCTCTTTTCTAATGTCTACAACCAGGGACACAGTGGGATACACAGACATAGAAACACTAACCTTGTAAAAGAATCTACTAGAAACAGTTCACTCCAAACCAAACAAACCACCTCTCTGATCTGGTTTCTTTGGCTAACTCTGTGAAGTTGTCAGGAACAAAGTGTTGAGCCACTACCTGCTTTCTCAGGAAATGTCCCTCTTCAGAACTCTCCTGGCATTTGGCTATCCTCACAGCAGTAGTTACCGAGAAAGACTGACTCTGTCCTTGGAAAATCCAAACAAGTGAGCCCACTGGGACTGGGATTTGGACTGCCTCTTGGTGCCTGGCTTCTTGGATACCAAGTTCAGAGAGTTCAATCACCAAGGAAATGAGGCATGTCACTTTCTTTGGAACTGAATGAGGCCACTGCCTTGGAAACCACATGGTCCTAAGAGTTGCTTCCAAGGGTCCCATGAGATGGAGGCTTCCCCTACTTTCTGTGACACTTTCACAAGTTAGAATGATATATCATCCATAGGCACCCAGGAACAGCTCTCCACACAGGCTGGTTTGATCCATCTTCTCTACAATAAGAAGAGAAAAGCTGATTCAGACACATTGCTTCATCCTGACCAGGTTGCTTGCCATGGAATATGACTTTTGCTCTCTCAGGTCCTTTGTACCTGCCTACAACTTCTCTGGGTATCATTTCTGTATGGACCTTTGAGGTTCTCAGCAGGTGGAAGGTCCCGTACTTTCCTGTATTCTAAGAACAACTCTGTCCCTGCTTTTCAGTAAAATGAGATTGAGGGAAGAGTGTATATTTAGGGTTAATAACAGGTTCAATTTGGGTTAGGAAATATTCTCTGTGATGAATTATGTTATTGGGAACCTGCGATATTTACAAAAATATAGAGGTGAAATATAAGAATGAAAACAGAAATCTAGGTATGATTTGAAGGCCAGAAGGGCATTGGGCCCTTGATTGGGATACTTAGCTTTGAATTATGTTCTGCACAGATGTCTCAGAAAATTTGATATACAATGGCATAGGACCTGTACCTTGGAAGATTGAATGTAGAAGAGAACATCCACTCAAAAAAGGATAGTCATTAGGATTTGAAAGATAGTCGGTACGTGTAGGAAGAAGAGTGAGTATATGATTTGGACCAAAAGTTCTTTAGCAATAGGGTTTCTTATTTTCCAATAAACATGAGGAAGCAGTGCAGAATCCTCTCTTTGTAGGTCAACTGTGACCACTGGAGACTAAGTGTCTCCCCGTGTGGACTGTGAAGCCATTTGTTCCTCCTCAACGTTTTGTGGTATTTTTGCTGCAGCACTGGGAGATTGGTATTTGCGTCACAAAATACAAGGAGCTCAACTGGGACACAGTGCTGGAGGGAGTTCTGTCACGAGTGGTGGGTCAGAGTCTGCGAGAGAATGCACCAACCAGGCTCTATCCCTCATATCTTGTCCCATTGCCGCCTTGTCCATATCAACCTCATTCTGAACATTGCCGTGAAACCTCTCCATATAACAAGATGCCTTTACATATAAGGGTCTGCTGGCTGCACCATGTCAGTCAAAAGCCATTTGGAATCCAATGGTAGATCCTCATGGCCCTACCACTGATGTTCTTTCACACACCTGCCCACCACTCCTCTAAGCCCACTACTCAGCAGGCTCCAACATACTGAAATCTCTGTTCTACACCATTTTCATGAAACCCAGTAATTCAAGGCACTGTCTGGTACCCTCATGATCAGCAACAGGACATACAAAGCTTCTCCAATGAATTTCCAAAATTTTATGGTATTTTTCTAGCCATTTTTCAAGGATGAAGTTGGAGGCACTGTTGGTTTCAATTCATTCAGAAAACATTAAATGTTGAGGAAGCTCATTTCAGTGAATGCTCTGGAGAACTCTCACAGGCAATTCTTCCCAAAGAGTGGCCAAATGAACACATGAAGCCAGGCCCATTGAGGTCTACAACGTGAGGTACGTGTGTGTTTTGACTCTCAACTATGGTACCGAAGTCTTTCAGAATAAAATCATGTGATATCCTGGCTGAGATTCCCAGTGATCTGAGGAAAGCCACCCTGGGCCTAGATCTCAGTTTCCAAGGGCGACTCTCATGCGTGGCCTCCTAAAATCCCAACAAAATTCATGGCAATACTTCTCTGAGGTCAGTTCCAAAACCCAGTCTCTAAGGGGAATCACACCAGAGTTCAAGCCCTGGTGGACCAAGTCATTTCTTCCAACCGCCTCACAAATGACCAAAATTAAAACCAAAACTCTCCCACATGGCCCTCATCTTCTTCCATATAGTCACTCATCGTAACCTTTGCCAGGAGTTTTCCATGAGGGGCACAGCCAAAGACAGTGTCCAAAATAAACTCCCTTGCCCCTCATTTGCCAATATTCAAGGTGGCCTGGACACCCTTCCTGTGAACCATGAGTGATCAAATAAGCCTGCCGTTAATACTGCTCTATTTCTCCAATTTGAGGCCTACTGACTTTTAGGTATAGATTATTTATGTGATTTGGAGTCATGAGAAAACACAAGAACCTCTGCGGGACTTTGAAGAACTCATTTGACCCAAAGAATCCCTAATACGTTAATCCCTAATACTCGTTAATACGGCACTGCTTCTCCAATTTGAGGCCTATTGACTGTGGGGTTTAGATTCTTTATGTGAATTGGAGTCATGAGAAAAACCAAGCACCTATGGGCTAGCCTCTGCAGGGTTTTGAGGAACTCATTTGACCCAAATGATCACTAGTCTCACTTGATGAAGGTCAGGAACCTTACAGAGGTAGGCAAGAGACTTCATTCACAATGACTGCTCTTTTGGCAATTTTTGTTTTAGATGCACACATTGGATCTTTTTTTTAGATCCTTCAGGTGCTGAGAATCTAAGACATAACCTCACACAGGGCCAAAAATCTGATTCAGACACATCCCTTTCCAAAGAAATTAAGTAAAGAGCCACAGGTGATGCCCTTTCATTTCCATTTGAAAACTGTTTTCTTCATGCTTCACAAAGGTTTGGCCTGAAGAAAAGACCTTCCTCACATTCAGGGCAACAGAACAATTGGTAAGCACAGAGCTTGGAGGTGGTACAAATCATGGAAACAAAATCGTGAGCCTATTCTGAGAGTGATCAGTTTTCAGGAAGAAAACAAGAACTTAGGAAGATAGTAGATGTTGCCCATCCATAAGTCAAGCCGCAGTCCATTCATACAATGGACAGGATAAATCCTGGAATGCTTTCTACTAGACAGGACACATCCATTGATGCATTCTCTTTTCTAATGTCTACAACCACGGACACAGTGGATGCACAGAAAAAGAAACACTCGCCTTGCGAAACGTCTTACCAGAAACAGTTCACTCCAAACCAAACAAACCACCTTTCCTAACTATTCTTAGAACATGAGACAAAACCTCAAACCCACACCCAAACCCACAAAGGCACCTCCTTCCCCCAAGTAGGTCTGTAACTATCGGGAGTGTCCTCTGAATGGTGGGCCATACTATGTTCCGCTGAAATGGCCTGTCCTGTGTCAGATCTGGGCTCCTTGGCCAACTCTGTGAAGTTTTCATGAGCCAGCGGTGATCCACTACCTGGTTTCTCAGGAAAGGCCCATCTTCAGAGCTTTCCTGACATTTGGCCATCCTCACATCAGTAGGTACCAAGAAAGACTGACTCTGTCCTTGGTAAATCCAAACAAGTGAGAACACTGAGACTGGGACTGGGACTGGCTCTTGGTGCCTGGCTTCCCGGATCTGAGACTTCCATCACCAAAGAAGTAAGGTGAGGTTACTTCCTTCAATATCTTAATGAGGTCACTGCTTTGGCAACCACTTTGTCCTAACAGTTCCTTCCAATGGTCCTATGATGGAGGTTGCCCCTACTTCCTGTGATACTTTCACAAGTTAGAATGGTATATCAACCATAGGCATCCGGGAACAGCTTACCACACAGGACTGGTTTGGTCCATCTTCTCTACATTAAGAAGAGAGAGGCTTATTCAGAAGCTACCCTTCATCCTTACCAGGTTGTTTCCCATGGAAGGTGACTTTTGCTCTCTCAGGTACTTCATAGCTGCCTGCATCTTTCCCTGGGATCAAATCTGCATGGACCTTTGAGGTTCTCAGCAGGTGGAAGATCCCCTACATTCCTGTATTTTAAGATGAACTCTGACCCTGCCCTTTTGTAAAGTTAGATTGACGGATCAGTGTATGGTTAGGGTTAATACCTTGTTCGATTTGGGTTATAAATCATTCTGCAGGATGATTACTGCTATTGGTAACCTGCAATATTTATAAGATTATAGAGGTGAAATATAAGTACAAAAACAGAAATCTATGTAAGATTTGTAGCACAGAAGGGCATTAGGCCCTTGATTTGGATACTTAGCTTTGAATTACATTCTGCAGAGATGTCTCAGATAATGCGATATACAATTGCAAAGGACCTTGTACTTTGGATGATTGATTGTAGAAGAGAACATTTACTCAAATTGGGAGAGTCAGTAGGATTAGGAAGATAGTCTGTAGGTTTAGGAAGAAGAGTGAGTACAAAATTTGGAACAAATGTTCTTTAGCAATAGGGTTTCGGTTATAGAGTGAATGTAAATGTCAGCACATGTGAAGACTCAGTCACAATGATGAACTGGAGAAAATATAGGAAAAAAGATATCAATAGAGACATTACAAAATCAGGCAATTATAATGTGAGTGATAGGATTAGACATTTTCAACATGGTTAAGATTGAATGCATAATCTTAGGAAGAAAAAAAATATGTAGTTACCAATAGGAATAACATTTGAAAGCATTAGGCAACCTGGACATGGATGTTTTTAGTAATCCATGTTCACTTTCCATTTAGGCTTTGGTACAATCATAAGTGTGACCTTTGCATTTTCTGCCCAGAAAATTATTGTGATAAAATGTATCTGTGGATCATGTGATATGTGTATTTCTTTCACCATTTCTGGGAGCAATATTTGAAGACATATAAATTAGTATTGGGGGTACAAAGTGGTGTACCCTGTGTCAATGAATATAGAGATAATGGATGAATAGAATATACTGTGAATAAATAATCTAACTGGTTCCACTTTAAATAATGGATTGAATTGATATCTGAAAATATATAAGATATCATATATTGACATACAATCATTCATTCCAACCAGTTATATATCTAATGGTAATCTTAGGGTTATTGTTTATCATGAAGTGTGTGTGAGTTTTGCTTCAAAAGTGATTATGGAAATCGAAAATAATGTGTTTGGAAAGAAGTCTCATGAAAAGACCAGTCAAGAAATATGGAGGAATACATGAGTTGTGAAGCAGGAAGTGATTGAAAGTGAAACAAATGCCTATAAATTTGCTAAATTGTGGATGAAATATATATCCAATGATGTGCATAAACTGATGAAATAGTAGTGTACCAGTGTTGAATACAAATGAACGGCAAAATACATATCATGTCCCATAGGAATCGACTTGCATTGATGTTAAACTGAGTCAGTTACTGTAGAAATATTAGGATTCGCGTGCATCATTCACTGAATTTAGTTTTCTTTTTTTAAAACTTTTTATTAATGGTTGTTCAAAACATTACATAGTATTGTGGTGAGCGTCACAGGTTGGGGAGCCTGGCTTGAGGAAACAAAAGAGAAGGCCCTAGACACTCAGGATTGGAGATCCGCCCATTCTGGGATAAAGAGTTGCTGCACAGTGATTGCTTCCCACCTATTGAGAGGAGAAGCTTGGCCCAATGCACACAGCTCCACATACTGGAAGAGAAGTTAATTGAACTCTATTACTGCATGTATTATTATTATTATTTTCTTTTTATTTTCTTCTTTTTCTTTCATTTTCATTTTTTTGTTGTTGTTCTTTAACTTTTTTTAATGTTTTTATTTTTTAAAATTTTTAAAATTTATTATTTTATGATTCTTTTAAATTTTAAGTTTCATTTTTATAATTATCATTATTATTTCTAAAAAATTTTATTTCTTTCTTTATTTTCTATTTTTTTTCTTTTGTCTTTTCATTTCTTTTCAATTTTCTTATTCTCCCTTCCTTGAATTCTACCTGCCTACTCTCATTCTCTTTAGTGACTTCTTCCCATCCCTACTACTATCTTTCCTCCCAAGCTTCAAATAAATTTATAAGAGTAAGCAGTAACTCAGCAGTCAAACAGAACAAGAAGTAACATTAGCAGCATAAAAAAGCAAGGATGAAAATGTGTACAAACAATGAAGGACAACATAAATAATCAGGAGGACCTAGAATCATCAGGAAAATGGTCATATAAAGAACTCAAGGAATACCTTAGACAGATGGAATGGAACCTTAAAGAGGATACGAGACAGCAATTCCAAACAGTGAAAGAACACATTGAAAATGAATTACATAAACAGATAAAAGAAGAAGTTAAGCGTCTTTATCAGGAGATAGAGATTATAAAAGAAATCAAACAATAATTCTAGAAATGAAGGAAACGATAAACCAAATTAAAAACTCAATTGAGAGTATCACTAACAGAGTGGAGCAAGTAGAAGCCAGAACGTCAAATAATGAAGAAAAAATATATCATCTTGAAAGGAGTCTAGCCAACTCCGAAAAACTGGTAAAAAAATCATGAGAAAAACATCCAAGAGATATGGGATAACATAAAAAAACAAACTTATGAGTCATCTGGATAGAGGAAGGTACAGAGATTCAAACCAAGGGAATGAGTAACCTGCTGAATGAAATAATTTTAGAAAACTTTCCAGAAATAAAAAAGGAAACGGATATACAAATTGTAGATGCATACAGGACACCGAGCACACAAAATCACAGTAGACCAATGCCAAGACACATTGTTACGAAAATATCCAATAAACAGACCAAAGAGAAATTATTAAAAGGTACATGAGAAAGGAGGCAGATGACATTCAGGGGTAAACCAATAAGGTTAACAACAGATTTTTCATCACAGACGCTGAAAGCGAGAAGATCCTGGAACAATGTATTTCAAATACTGGAAGACAATGGATGCCAACCAATAATTCTGTATCCAGCAAAATTAAGCTTCAGGTACGACAACAAAATAAAAATATTTCATAATTAACAAAAGCTAAAAGAATTTGCAGCCAGAAAACCAGCATTGCAAAGTGTCTTGAGCAAAACACTACACGAGGAAGAAATGAAAAACAACAACCAAAACTATCACTGGGAAGTGCCTCAGTAATAACAGAGGGCGGGGGAAAAGCTAATCATGGAGAAACAAACTAAATTAAAAAAAAATAAATAATCAAAATGGCTGGCAGTACAAACCATATATAAATAGTAACTCTAAACCTTAATGGTTGTACTCTCCAATAAAGCGAGATAGGCTGGTAACTTGGATTATAAAAACAAATCCAACAATATGTTGCCTCCAGGAGACACATCTGAATGGAAAAGGCATACACAGGTTGAAGGTGAAAGGTTGGGAAAAAATATACCATGCACACGGTCCTCGTAAGCAACCAGGGGTGGCCATCCTCACATAGAATAAAATCGACTTCAAGACTAAGTTATTCAAAAGGGATAAGTATGGATATTATATAACTTTAAAAGGAATCATTCACCAACAAGACATAAAAATTATCAATATTTATGAACCAAATAATGGTGCTGCGACCTTCATAAAACAAATTCTCCTCAAGTTCTGGAATCAAATAGACAACAACACAATAATTATCGGTGACTTCAACACAGCTCTCTCACCATTGGACAGATATTTCAAACAAAAGTTGAATTAAAAAAATATAGAATTCAATATCACAATCAATAACCTAGACTTAACTGAAATATATAGAATATACCAACCATCATCAAATGGATATACTTTTTTTCAGCAGCACATGGATCCTTCTCAAAAATAGACCATATATTATGCCATAGGGCAACCCTCAGTAAATATAAAGGGGTGGAGATAATACCATGCATTTTTTCTGACTATAATGGAATGAAACTGTAAATCAATGATAAAAGAAAGAAGAAAAAGTCCTACATCACATGGAAAATGAACGATATGTTACGGAATGATCAATGGGTTACAGAAGACATAAAGGTGGAAATCAAAAAATTCTTAGAGATAAACGAAAACACAGACACAACATATCGGAATCTACGGGACACAATGAAAGCAGTTTTAAGAGGGAAATTCATCGCCTGGTGGTCATTCCTCAAAAAAAAAAAAAAAAAAAAGGAAAAACCAACAAATAAATGAGTCACAACACACGTTACAGAACTCTCTCCAGCACTCTGTCCCAGTTGAACTCCTTGTATTTTGTGAAGCAAAAACCATATTCCCAGTGCAGCAGCAAGAAGCACCACAAAATGTGAAGGATGACCAAATGTCTTCACAGTCCCCACCAGGAGACACTTGGCTTCCTGTGGCCACAGTTTACCTACAAAGAGAGAATTCAGCACTGCTGCCTCAGGTTCATTGGAATATAAGAAACCATGTCTTCCAGGTCACATAGATGCAGACCCAGATTTGATGGTCTCACTACAAAGGAAGCTAAAGCTCATGACAACAACATATATTTCAAGTGCCCAACCTCAGAGGCAGTTTCCCAGGAAGTCATAGGCCAGCAGAGCTCCATGTTGGTGGAGTGTTTACCCTGTCCCTTACTTTTGGAAGCTCCTCTACCACCTCCAAGGTTGTGAACTCCCGAGCATATTCCATTCAGATACATAATCACAGATTTTCACACTTTTCTCCTCTTATTGTGTCTTACTTGGGGCGAAGGTAATATCATGGCACTTCTCTGGATGTGAGTGGGAAGATTTTTGTGTAGCACATGTTTACATACACATTGGAGTCATTTTCCAATTTTCCATTTGAAATACTGAATCCCTGACATTAACCCCTACCCTACTGGACTCTGACTAATAATCTTAATATGATGGTGAGAAATAACCCAAAAAGAATAGAAATACAAGCAGTTCAGAGGAGGCATGGTGTGTAGTTGGAATTGCCTTTTGCATTATATAGTGTAGGAGTTATAAATCTAGTCAATTTTTTGTTGAAATAACTCTACATGTGTTTTTAAAGTTAACAAATATGTGAATTCCTGTCTCCCTTTCTCTGTAGCCTATACGGTGCATGTATTTTTATATGCACATAGAAAATCCTATCTGGTATCACACGTATATACTTGTGAGGTGGCTGAATTGGCAGATACAAATTGTGAGAAGAGATCACTCCTCCTAAACGCTGTTGGAACTGAAAATTCAACCTATGGGTGAGCTTCCAAGTTGAATAACATTATACATAAATCCATGTTCAGTAAATGAATATTTTTGCATCTGTGGATTATATATATTTCATGATGAATTTCGATTGGCATATATATTGCTACTTTTTTTCTTTTATTGGTTGTTCAAAACATTACAAATCTCTTCACATATCATATTTCATACATTAGATTCAAGTGGGTTATGAACTCCCATTTTTACCCCAAATACAGATTGCAGAATCACATCGGTTACACATCCACATTTTTACATAATGCCCTATTAGTTACTTTTGTATCCTGCTACCTTTCCAATACTCTACTATCCCCCCTCCTCTCCCCTCCCATCTTCTCTCACTACCCCATCTACTCTAATTCATTTCTCTCCTTGTTTATTTTCCCATTCCCCTCACAACCTCTTACATGTAATTTTGTGTAACAATGAGGGTCTCCTTCCATTACCATGCAATTTCCCTTTTCTCTCCCTTTCCCTCCCACCTCATATCTTTGTTTAATGTTAATCTTTTCTTCCTGCTCTTCCTCCCTGCTCTGTTCTTAGTTGCAATCCTTATATCAAAGAAGACATTTGGTATTTGTTTTTTAGGATTGACTAGCGTCACTAAGCATAATCTGCTCTAGTACCATCCATTTTCCTGCAAATTCCATGATTTTGTCATTTTTTAGTGCTGCGTAATACTCCAGGGTGTATAGAAGCCACATTTTTTTTTTATCCATTCATCTACTGAAGGACAACTGTGTTGGTTCCACAGTGTAGCAATTGTGAATTGTGCTGCTATGAACATCGATGTGGCAGTATCCCTGTAGTACACTCTTTTAAGGTCTTAAGGGAATAGTCCAAAAAGGGCAATAGCTGGGTCAAATTGTTGTTCCATTCCCAGCCTTCCCCAGAATCTCCATACTGCTTTCCAAATTGGCCGCACCAGTTTGCGGGAACATCTCTCCACACAGGCCTGGTTTGGTCCTTCTTCTCTACATTAAGAAGAGAAAGGCTTATTCAGACACAACCCTTCATCCTTAAAAGGTTGTTTCCCATGGAAGATGACTTTTGCTCTCTCAGGTCCTTCATTGCTGCCTACATCTTCTTCAGGGATCAAATCTACATGGAACCTCAAAGGTTCTCAGCAGGTGGAAGATACCCTAAATTCCTGTATTGTAAGATGAACTCTGTACCTGCTGTTCTGTAAAGTTAAATTGAGGGAACAGTGTATGGTTAGGGTTAATAACATGTTCGATTTGGGTTAGTAATCATTCTGCTGGATGAATAATGGTATTGGAAAACTGCCATATTTACAAGAATATACAGCTGAAATATAAGTATGAAAACAGAAATCTAGGTAAGATTTGAAGTCCACAAGGGGATTAGGCCCTTGTTTGGGATATTTAGCTTTTAATTACGTTCTGCAAAATTGTCTCAGATAAATCGATAATCCATGGCATAGGACCTTGGACCATGGATGATTGATTGTAGAAGAGAACATCCACTCAAAATAGGATAGTCGGTAGGTTTAGGAAGAAGAGTGAGTATAAAATTTGGACCAAATGTTCTTTAGCAATAGGGTTTTAGTTATAGAGTGAATGTAAATGTCAGCACATGTGAAGAGTCAGTCACAATGATGAACTGGAAAAAATATAAGAAAGAAGATATCAATAGAGACAATACAAAATCAGGCAATTATAATGTGAGTGATAGGATTAGACATTTTCAACAGGATTGAGATTGAATACATAATCTTAGGAAGAAAAAAATAGGTAGTCACCAATAGGAATGATATTTGAAAGCATTAGGCAACCTGGACATGGATGTTTTTAGTAATCCATGTTCACTTTCCATTTAGGATTTGGTACAATCATAAGTGTGACCTTTGCATTTGTGCCCAGAAAATTATTGTGATAAAATATATATGTAGATCATGTGACATGATTATTTCTTCCACTATTACTGGGAGCAATATTTGAAGACATATAAATTAGTATTGGGGGTACAAAGTGGTGTACCCTGATTCTATGAATATAGAGATAATGCATGAATAGAACTTACTGTGAATAAATAATATAACTGGTTCCTCTTTAAATAATAGATTGAATTGATATGTGAAAGTATATTAGAAATCATTAATTGACATAAAATCAGTCATTCCAACCAGTTATGTATCTAATGGTAATCTTAGGGTTATTGTTTATCATGAAGTGTGTGTGAGTTTTGCTTCAAAAGTGATAATGGAAATAGAAAATATTGTGTTTGGTAAGAAGTCTCATGAAAAGACCAGTCAAAAAATATGGAGGAATACATGTGTTCTGAAGCAGGAAGTGATTGAAAGTGAAACAAATGCCTATAAATTTGCTAAATTGTGGATGAAATATACATCCTATAATGTGCTTAAACTGATGAAATAGTAGTGTACCAGTGTTGAATAAAAATGATTGTCAAAATGTACGTCATGTCCCATAGGAATCTACTTGCATTGATGTTAAACTGGGTCAGTTACTGTAGAAATATTAGGATTCGCGTGCATCATTCACCTAAGTGAGTTTTCTTTTTTTTTAATTTTTATTTATGATTCTTCAAAACATTACATAGTTCTTGATGTATCATATTTCACACTTTGATTCAAGTGGGTTATGAACTCCTATTTTTACCCTGTATACAGATTGCAGAATCAAATCAGTTACACATCCATTGATTCACATATTGCCTTACTACTGTATGTTGTATTCTTCTGCCTTTCCTATCCTCTACTATCCCCCCTCCCATGCCCTCTCCTCCCCTCTTCTCTCTCTAATCCCACTACTCTAATAAATTTTCCCCCTTGTATTATTTTTCCCTTTCCCCTCACTTCCTCTTGTATGTAATTTTTTATAACCCTGAGGGTCTCCTTCCATTTCCATGCAATTTCCCTTCTCTCTCACTTTCCCTCCCACCTCACATCCCTGTTAAATGTTAATTTTCTTCTCATGCTTTTCGTCCCTTCTCTGTTCTTAGTTACTCTCCTTATATTAAAGAAGACATTTGGCATTTGTTTGCTAGGGTTTGGCTAGCTTCACTTAGCATAATCTCCTCTAATGCCATCCATTTCCCTGCAAATTCTATGATTTTGTCATTTTTTAATGCAGAGTAATACTCCGTTGTGAATAAATGCCACTTTTTTTTTATCCATTCATCTATTGAAGGGCATCTCGGTTGGTTCCACCGTCTTGCTATTGTGAATTGTGGTGCTATGAACATCGATGTAGCAGTTTCCCTGTAGCATGCTCTTTTTAGGTCTTTAGGAAATAGAATGAGAAAGGGAATAGCTGGGTCAAATGGTGGTTCCATTCCCAGCTTTCCAAGAAATCTCCATACTGCTTTCCAAATTGGCTACACCAATTTGCAGTCCCACCAGTAATGTACAAGTGTACCTTTTTCCCCACATCCTCCCCAGCACTTGTGTTTGTTTGGCTTCATAAATGCTGCCAATCTTACTGGAGTGAGATGGTATCTTAGGGTGGTTTTGATTTGCATTTCTCTGATTGCTGGAGATGGTGAGTATTTTTTCATGTACTTGTTGATTGATTGTATGTCCTCCTCTGAGAAGTGTCTGTTCAGATCCTTAGCCCTTTGGTGATTGGGTTATTTGTTATCTTATTGTCTAATTTTTTGAGTTCTTTGTATATTCTTGATATTAGGGCTCTATCTGAAGTGTGAGGAATAAAGATTTGTTTCCAGGATGTAGGCTCCCTATTTACCTCTCTTATTGTTTCTCTTGCTGCGAAAAACCTTTTTAGTTTGAGTAAGTCCCATTTGTTGATTCTAGTTATTAACTCTTGTGCTATGGGTGTCCTTTTGAGGAATTTGGAGCCCAACACCACAGTATGTACATCGTAGCCAATTTTTCTTCTATCAGACGCCATGTCTCTGATTTGATATAAAGCTCCTTGATCCATTTTGATATAACTTTTGTCCATGGCGAGAGAAAGGGATTCAGTTTCATTTTGTTACATATGGATTTCCAGTTTTCCCAGCACCATTTGTTGAAGATGCTATCCTTCCTCCATTGCATGCTTTTAGCTCCTTTATCAAATATAAGACAGTTGTAGCTTTTTGGATTAGTCTCTGTGTCCTCCATTCTGTACCATTGGTCCACCTGCCTGTTTTGGTACCAGTACCATGCTGTTTTTTTTTTTTTACTATTGCTCTGTAATATAGTTTGAAATCTGGTATCGCTATACCGCCTGATTCACACTTCCTGCTTAGAAATGCTTTTGCTATTCTGGGTCTTTTATTTTTCCATATGAATTTCATGATTGCTTTCTCTATTTCTACAAGAAATGCCCTTGGGATTTTGATTCGCATTGCTTTAAACCTATAGAGAACTTTTGTTAATATCACCATTTTGATGATGTTAGTTCTGCCTATGCATAAACAGGGTATATTTTCCATCTTCTAAGATCTTATTCTACTTCTCTTTTTAGGGTTCTGTAGTTTGCATTGTATAAATCTTTCACCTCTTTTGTTAGGTTGATTACCAAGATTTTTTTTTTTTTTTGAGGATACGTGAATGGAGTGTTTTTCCTCATTTCTGTTTCAGAAGTTTTGTTGCTGATATACAGAAATGCTTTTGATTTATGCATGTTGATTTTTTATGCTGCCACATTGCTGAATTCATTTATTAGTTCTAGTAGTTTTTTTTGTAGACCCTTTTGTGTTTTCTATATAAAGAATAATGTCATCTGCAAATAGTGATATTTTAAGTTCTTCTTTTTCTATTTTTATGCCTTTAATTTCTTTCGTCTGTCTAATTACTCTGGCCAGTTTCGAAAACTATATTGAATAGAAGTGGTGATAGAGGACATCCCTGTCTTGTTCCAGATTTTAGAGGGAATGCCTTCAATTTTTCTCCATTCAGAATGATACTAGCCTGAGGGTTAGCATAGATAGCTTTTACTGTGTCGAGGTAAGTTCCTGTTATCCCTGGTTTTTCTAATGTTTTGAACATAAAGGGATGCTCTACTTTGTTGAATGATTTTTCTGCATCTATCTAGATGATCATATGTTTCTTATCTTTAAGTATATTTATGTTGTGAATAACATTTATTGATTTCTGTATATTGAACCGTCCTTGCATCTCAGGGATGAATCCTACCTGATCATGATGCACAATTTTTTTGATGTGCCTTTGTATTCAATTCGCCAGAATTTTATTGAGGTTTTTTGCATCTAGGTTCATCAGAGATATTGGTCTGTAGTTTTCTTTCTTTGAGGTGTCTTTGTCTGGTTTCGGAATCAGAGTGTTCTTGGCCTCATAGAATGAATTTGGCAGAGCTCCCTCTTTTTCTATTTCCTGAAATATCTTGAAAATTATTGGTATTAATTCTTTTTTAAAGGTCTTGTAAAACTCCGCTGTATACCCATCTGAACCTGGACTTTTCTTGGTTGGTAGTCTTTTGATTGCTTCTTCTATTTTATCCATTGATATTGGTCTGTTTAAATTGTGTGTATCCTCCTGACTCAGTTTGTGCAAATCATATGACTTAAGAAATTTATCAATGTCTTCACTATTTTCTATTCTATTGGAATATAGGTTTTCAAAATAATTTCTAATTGTCTTCTTTATTTCTGTAGCATCTGTTGTTATATTGCCTTTTTGATCCCATATGTCAGTAATTTCAGTTCTCTCTTTCTTCGCTTAAATCCAAAACACTCCCACATGACACTCATCTTCTTCCATATAGACACTCATCATACCCTGTGGCTGGAGGTTTCTATGAGAGGCAAGGCCAAGAAAGTGTCCAAAATAAGCTCACTTGCCCCTCATTTGCCTAAAATCATGGTGGCCTGGGTACTCTTCCTTTGAACCAGGAATGATCAAATATTCCTGCTGGTAAAGTGTTCCGCTTTTCCAATTTGAGGCCTACTAGCTGTCAGCTATAGATTCTTTATGTGATTTGGAGTCATGAGAAAACCCAAGCACCTATGGGATAGCCTCTGCAGGGATTTGAAGAACGCATTTGACCCAAAGGATCCCTATTCTCACTTGATGTAGGTCAGGAACCCAACCTAAGAAGGCAAAAAAATTTATCCACAATGACTGCTCTTTTGGCCATTTTGGTTTGGAAGCACAGGGGATTTTTATTTAGATCTATCAGGTGCTGAGAATTTAAGCCACAACCTCACACAAGGACAAGAGGCTGATTCAAGCACATCCCATTCCAAAGCAATTAAGCAAAGAGCCACAGGTGATGCCCATTCATTTCCATATGAAAACAGTTTTCTTAAGGCTTCACAAAGGGGTGGCCTGAGGTAAAGACCTTCTTGACATTCAGGGTAATAGAAACATAAGTAAGCAAAAGGCCCAAAGCAGGGTTTCTCCACTAAGACTTTCCTGGTCACACTGATATCTGAGTTTTCTGAGATTCTCCCATTCCCTTCAGCTATCAGTACATGGCCATGTCACAGAGCCTTGTGGTGGTACATATGTTGGACACAAAACCATGAGCCTATTCAGGAGAGTGGCCAGAATTCACGAAGAAACAGGAACTTAGAAAGATAGTAGGTATTGCCCATCCATAGGCAAGCCACTCTCCATTCTTAAATTGGGCAGGATGAACGCTGGGACACTTTATATTAGACAGGACACAACCATTGATGCATTCGCTTTTCAAAGGTCTACAACCACGGATACAGTGGGAAACACAAACAAAGAAACACTCGCCATGTCAAATGACTTATTAAAAACAGTCCACTCCAAACCAAACAAACTGCCTTTCCTACCTATTCTCATAACATGAGACAAAACCAAACTCACATGCACACCCACAAAGGCACCTCCTTTACCCAAGTAGGTCTGTGACTATCCAGAGTGTCCTCAGACTGATTGGCCATACTATGTTCCCACGAAATGGCCTGTCCTGTCTCAGATCTGGTCTTCATTACCAACTCTGTAAAGTTGTCAGGAGCCATCAGGGAGTCACTACCTGCTTTCTCAGGAAGGCCCCTCTTCAGAGCTTTCCTGGCATTTAACCATCCACAGATCAGTATTTACCAAGAAAGACTGACTCTGTCTTTGGTAAATCCAAACAAGTGAACCCAATGGGACTGGGACTGGGACTGGCTCTGTGTGCTTGGCTTCCTGGATCCCGAGTTCAGCAAATTGCATCAACAAAGAAGTGAGGTGGGTCAATTCCTTCAGGAACTGAATGACGTCACTGCCTTGGTAACCACTTTGTTCTAACAGATGCTTCGAAGGTTCCCATGAGATGGAGGTTACCCCTACATCCTGTGACACATTCAGAAGTTAGAATTGTATATCGACCATAGGCACCCGGGAACTGTTCTCCACACAGGCTGTGGTGAGCCGTTTCTGCAGATTATGGTCGTCATTGCAAGATGGCGCTGGCTCCACTGTGGTCTGTAATAAACAACTCCTTGTTTGGGAGAGTTGGTGCATGGTTTCTCAGCACCCTGTGAGAAAGTTCCACGTGGCAGCTTCGCATTGGGGCTTGGGATGCTTTATTAAGGCTGGGAGGGGCATCCCGCGGGGAATTAGAAGAAATATCAAGGGCCTGAATAAACTGCTGAAAGAAGATTCCTGAGTTGCGTCTTCCTTGCGGGCTAGGGGTCGCAACAAGTGGTGCTGAAAACCCGGGAACCAGAACTTTCAGCAGTCAGGGGTGGTGCACCAATTAGTCCCAGGTAAGTAGGACCCACGGTCAAAGCGGAGATCAGTCCTAGAAAAGTAGGACCCGCTATCAAAGCGGAGATCAGTCCTAGGTAAGTGGGACCCGCGGTCAAAGTGGAGATTAGTCCCAGATTAATTGGGACCCGCGGTCAAAGCGGAGATTAGTCCCAGATTAATTGGGACCCGCGGTCAAAGCGGAGATTAGTCCTAGGTAATTAGGACCCGCTATCAAAGCGGCAGCTCCTCTGTAAAGCCAGAGAGAGCATTAAATCTTATTGCAGCTGCACTGTGTACTTTCGCTCTTACTTTCACTTTTGTTTGTTGTGTGTCTTTTGTTGTGTCATGGGTGCCATATCTTCAAGTCCGCTTCTCCTGGCCCTAGATAACCTGTTACGTTCCAAGGGCCTAAAAGTGAAACGTAGTACTTTACAGAGATTTTTACAGAAGACAGATATTGTTGCCCCGTGGTTCGCATTTTCTGGCAGCCTCACTATACCTAGCTGGGATAAGTTAGGCACAGATCTTGACTTTGCTTCTGAGCAGGGCATATTAGAGGGTGGGGTGATAGCCCTTTGGAAGATGATCCGTAGTTGCCTCGCAGATGGCAGATGTCAGGAAGCACTTACTAAAGGACAAGAAGTTTTAGAGCAATTACATGAAGAAAGATCAGAAATGGCAGGCAGTGAGGTATTTCAGGAGGGTGGGAGTGTGCGAAGCGAGAAACAGGGGAGGAAACAATTATCTCCGGCAGGCAGTGACGTATTTCAGGAGGATAGCAGTGTGCGGAGCAAGAAACAGGGGAGGAGGCGATTGTCTCTGGCACGGAGTGAAATATTTCAGGACGAAGGGAATGTGCAGAGCGAGAAGCAGGGGAGGAGGCGATTGTCTCTGGCACGGAGTGAAATATTTCAGGAGGAAGGGAATGTGCAGAGCGAGAAACGGGGGAGGAAACGCTTGTATCCATATCTCAGTACACTGCGCACACTCCCATGCAAAAGTGGGTCAGAAGAGGAGGAGGATGAGAAGGAGGAGCTCGGGAGACTGTCTCGGCAGCTAGGGAGTTTAACTATGGGAGAAGGGAACAAAAATAAACAGGAGCTCAAGAAAAATGATTCTCCGGACCCGCCGCCGTACGGTGAGGGTGTTTCGAGGAGAGCTTTCCATGCCCAAGCATGGAGGGCTGTTAACGCTGAGATGGGTCTTGCTTATCCAGTTTTCCAGGATGACAATAGGGGAAGATTCCATGAGCCTTTAGATTTCAAAATTGTGAAGACCCTGGCAGAGTCTGTGCGCACTTATGGGGTGGATGCCGCCTTCACATTAACTCAGGTGGAGAGTCTGTCTAGATACTGTATGACTCCCTCTGATTGGGCTAGCCTTGTTCGGGCATGTGTTTCTCCAGGCAAATATTTGGACTGGAGAGCCTTTGTGCTAGAGGGCGCTGTAGAGCAGGCTGCCCAAAACTATGCGGCCGGACACCCCCATTGGGACAAGGAAATGCTTTTGGGACAAGGCAGATTTGCTAATCAACAAACAGGATACCCCCCTGAGGTATATGAACAGATCAATAACATTTGTATCCGTGCATGGAAATCACTCCCAAATAGAGGAGAAGTGTCTGGCAATTTAACAAAAATCATGCAAGGCCCCACAGAACCTTTCTCGGACTTTGTTGCTAGGATGGTGGATGCCGCAGGAAAAATCTTTGGTGACCCTGATAGAGCAATGCCCTTGATTAAACAACTTGTTTTTGAGCAATGCACCAAAGAATGTAAAGCAGCAATCACTCCTTATAAAAACAAGGGCATAGAAGCTTGGATGAAAGTGTGTAGAGAGCTTGGAGGACCTTTAACTAATGCAGGTCTTGCAGCTGCTGTCCTTCGGATCGCAAAAGGGGGCGGTCCTGGTGCCGGAACATGCTTCCATTGTGGTCAATCCGGCCATTTCAAACGTGACTGTCCCAAAAAATGCAATTTTACTGGACCTCCTCGCGGTGGCCTTTCTAATAGCCCTCGTCAACCGGGGCTGTGTCCAAAATGCAAAAAGGGGAAGCATTGGGCAAGAGAGTGTAGATCAGTGAGGGACATCCATGGACAGCCTATTTCAGCTGGGCCAAAAAACTGCCGAAGGGGCCCCCGACCCCAGGGCCCACGAATATATGGGGCAATGGAGAATGTCACACCCGAACCCGAGACATGGCCTTCTCTGCGCCATCCCACGAGATGCGGAGAGCCACTACAGGTGCCGCGGGATTGGACCTCTGTTCCACCTCCAGACTCGTATTAACACCTAAGATGGGAATCCAATTGGTGGAAACTGAGTTCCAAGGGCCTTTACCCCCTGGCACTGTATGTTTGTTAATTGGACGTGCATCCTCTATCCTACAAGGTCTTCATGTTTTCCCCGGAGTTATAAACCCTGATACTGTAGGGGCAGTAAAAGTTATGGTGGAAGCTCCAAGGGGCATTGTGTCTATCTCCCCAGGGGATCGGATTGCTCAATTGTTAATTTTGCCTAGTTTGCATAATCACTTCCCTGCTGACTCAAGGTCACGGACAGGAAATCAGATTGGTACCACCGGAGGAAATTGTGCCTATTTGTCACTGGATATGAGCAATCGCCCCACTTTGGAATTAAGCATAGAAGGTAAATCTATTGTGGGATTGCTGGACACAGGAGCAGATCGTAGTATCATAGCCCTTAAGGACTGGTCTAGGGGATGGCCAGTGCAGGCTTCTGATCAATCCTTAAGAGGACTTGGATATGCCCAAGCCCCTCAAATCAGCTGTAGACATCTATCTTGGAAGGACTCGGAAGGACATGATGGTACCTTTCAGCCTTATGTACTTGATTTACCCATTTCTTTATGGGGCCGTGATCTGATGAAAGACATGGGGTTCACTCTTAGTAATGACTATTCCCCAGTGTCTCAACATATCATGCAAAATATGGGGTATAGGCCAGGTCTAGGACTAGGAAGGCACCTACAGGGATGTAAGCATCCTGTGCAAGGTCATCAAAAGCTTAACAGGTTTGGTCTGGGTTTTTCCTAGGGGCCACTGGGGCTGAAATACCTATAACATGGCTCACCGAGGAGCCTGTTTGGGTGCCTCAGTGGCCTCTTCCCTCGGTTAAACTGGCAGCAGCCCATGATCTAGTCAAGGAACAACTTGATTTGGGTCACATCCAACCTTCTACTTCTCCATGGAATACTCCCATATTTGTCATTAAGAAAAAATCAGGGAATTGACGCCTACTGCATGATCTACGAGCAGTTAATGCTCAGATGCAGCTTATGGGGCCCATTCAAAGAGGGCTGCCTCTGCTCTCCTCTGTTCCTCAAGGCTGGCATATAATTGTTATTGACATTAAAGACTGTTTCTTTTCCATTCCTTTGCATCCTAAAGATTCACAACGTTTTGCTTTCACCCTTCCCTCGTGTAATCACGAAGAACCAGATCAAAGTTTTGAGTGGGTGGTGTTGCCACAGGGGATGGCTAACAGTCCCACGATGTGCCAGATGTATGTGGGGAAGGCACTCGCACCTCTCAGACGTAAGTATTCCTCCACCAAGATCATTCACTATATGGATGATGTGTAATTGGCCGCAAAATTAGAACAGACAGTTTATGAGGCTTATAAAGAACTCATGATGCTGTTGGCTCAACATGGACTGCACATCGCACCTGAAAAGGTTCAAACGGGGGATTCTATGAGGTTTTTGGGAGCGACAATTGGGTATGACAAATTAAAACCACAAAAAATTACCATCAGGACTCAAGATCTCCAAACTCTAAATGATTTTCAAAAATTGCTGGGAGATATTAATTGGATAAGAGGATATTTACATATTCCTAATATTGTGCTCCAGCCTTTGTATGCTACTCTTAAGGGTGATCCAGATCTTGCTTCCCCTCGTAGCCTCACTACTGAGGCTAGAGCGGCCCTTATAAAAGTAGAACAAGCTATACAGCATGCCACTCTATGCAGGCTCCAGAGTGATAAACCTTTCCAGTTATGTGTGTTTGCCACTATGCGGCAGCCTACTGGAGTACTGTGGCAAGATGGGCCTTTACTATGGATCCACCCACATGTATCTCCAGGAAAATCCTTAGAATATTATCCTGATGCTGTTGCAGCATTGGCACTTAAAGGGATTCAACAAAGCATTCAATTTTTCGGCCAATCACCTTCTTCTCTTATCATACCCTACACTAAAGCTCAACTTAATGTTTTATGTGCTACTCTAGACAACTGGGCTATTCTGTGTTGCTCGTTTCAAGGGGGTATTGATAATCACTACCCTTCTCATCCATTACTCCATTTTGTTAAAGAACATCCCATCATTTTCCCTAAGGTAACTTCATCCAGTCCAATTCCGGGGGCTGTTAACATTTTTACTGATGGTTCCAAGTCTGGAATGGGAGCTTAGGTAATTAATGACTCTCCCCATATCCAGCATCAATTTGCTCCTGGAAATCCACAATGGGTAGAACTACAAATTGTTATTGAAGTTTTTAAACAGTGTTCTTTTCCTTTTAATCTTATTTCGGACTCCAGCTATGTGGTACAAGCACTAAAAGTCCTGGAGACCGTGGGAACTATTAGTGATGCCCACAATGTGTCTGTTTACTTTACTCAGCTTCAACAGCTTATCTCTAACCGCACTGCTTCTTTTTATCCAATGCACATCAGGGCTCACACCTCTCTTCCTGGTCCGTTATCCCAAGGTAATGCCTGTGCGGACTTAGCCACTAGAGGCCAATTGATATGCTTGGCTTCCTCCTTAGAGAGGGCTAAGTTGTTTCACCAAAACTTCCATGTTAATGCATTAATGCTGCGCAGGCGTTTTTCCATTTCAAGAGCGGATGCTCGGCAGATAGTATTGCAATGTCCCCATTGTGTCACATTTCTTCATCCCCCTAATTATGGAGTAAACCCACGGGGATTAAAGCCATTGATTGTTTGGCAAATGGATGTGACACATATACCTAACTTTGGTAACCTTAAGTATGTGCATGTTTCCGTTGATACGTGCTCTGGAATTATCCATGCTTCTGCTTTATCGGGAGAAAAGGCACGTAATGTCATTACTCACTGTTTAGAGGCATGGGCAGCATGGGGTGCACCTGCATCCCTTAAGACTGATAATGGACCTGCTTATACTGGCAGACAATTTACAGTTTTTTGTTCTACTATGGGAGTGCAACTTACTCATGGTTTGCCTTATAATCCTCAAGGACAAGGCATTGTTGAGCATGCTCATCGCACCTTAAAGGAAACTTTACAAAAACAAAAAGGGGGAATAGGAGCTGAACACACTCCTAAAGAACGCCTGTCCTTAGCTCTCTTTACCATTAATTTTTTGAATTTGGATATTCATGGTCGCTCTGCGGCCGATAGACATGTGTCCCCTCAGCCCTCTGTGATTGGCTATGTTAAGTGGAAGGATGTTCTTACGGGCCAATGGAACGGCCCTGACCCCGTGCTGACATGGGCACGAGAATCTGTATGTGTTTTTCCCCAGGATCGTACGGAACCATTGTGGGTCCCTGAATGCTTGACAAGAAGAGTCTCGACATCAACTGACCAGCAACAAGAGATACCACAACAATCCTGTCATGAGGATCTTCATTCTACTAAGTGCTCTGGCTCTGGTGCTGATGCCGATGGCACAGGCGACACCAATGCGGTGGTGGGCAGTGTCACGGGCATGGCCAATGCCGATGCCGGTTCATGGTAATTCTAGTGTCCTCCCCACTCTTTTTTCTACCTCATGTGAGATGTCTGCTCCCTGTGCCTCTCCTAGAGGGGACATGGAGAGAATTTTTAATCAATCTCAAGTTAATCTCACAGGAGTTTTTTGTTTCAGCCTTAGAAACGCTAATTGCATTAGCCTTAAGACCAAAAATTTGACTAACTGGGAGGACCCATTGCGGTCCAATCAGGTCTCAGGAAGCATTATCAGTGCTGTATTGAGCAAGTTAGCTTCGGGGAATCAATCAGGCTCAGAGACCCCTGCAAACAACAGCTCTGCTCTTAACATAACTACCTTGGCTATTATCTCCGAGGTACTAATCCCAGTGCCTCCTTTTTCTAGTAGTATTTATAATGCCACTCATTTCAAGGCCTCTCCTTACTGTTCCCCTAATCTTGGTTTCCCCCCAATATTTACGCCTTGTCAGGATCATTCTTGGGAGAAACATCAAATTGCTAAAGGTTTCTCCCTTTCCCCCTCTCTTGATAGGTATGTTTATAACTTTAACAATAGTGCCAGCTCCTCTACAGGAGTAGGTTGGTCCTGGTTTTAATGGCTTATTTCCAATGAAAAGGGGGCTTCAGCCGATATTTCTGCACTGGCTCAGTTGGTAGGAGCCAAAAGTTGGCTGGCTAATATTTCTGGTACTGTTAGGGAAAGTGAACAAGGTAATAGACTTACATCTGTTTCATTCAACTCTCTGTTGTATAATGCCACATTGCCTCCTGCAATGGTCTGTGTCCAATCCCCCTTCTTATTCCTTTTGGCTAAGGCCACCTCATCAGGGATGCTGGTTTGTTCTCATACTACCTGTCTCTTATCTGAGTGTTGGAATGGTTCCTGGACTGTAGCAGTGTTTATGAAGATTCCAACTTTTGTCCCAATCCCGGTCACTGCGGATCCTGATAAATTCCCTATTGTTGAGCTACTTAGAGTCCGCAGAGATTTTGGAATCACAGCGGCTATAGTGACAGCCATGGCGGTATCTGCTGCTGCAGCGGTTACGGCCGGAGTGGCTATGGCCAATCAAGTACAAACTGCTGCCACTATTAATCAAGTTGTCCAACAAACTTCCACCATACTTGAATCCCAAAATACAATTAATCAACATATTTTGTCAGGGATTTTAGCTGCCAACCAAAGAATAGATTTACTCTAAGCTCAGGTAGAAGAATTGGCTGACTTAGTGCTTTTGGGTTGTGTTGACCAACGTGCACATTTATGCATAACCTCTGTCAGATTTAATGATTCCAGGAATGCTTCCCGCACCATTGGCGAATGTTTGGCTGGAAATTGGTCCATGGAAGCGGAAGACATGATCCAGTCTCAACTAACCCAGATAGCTGTCTTGAATAGCACCCGTGTTTATCCCGTGACTTTGGGTCAATTCACCGATTGGATATCTTCTGCCTTTTCCTTTTTTAAAGAGTGGGTGGGGCTAGGCATTTTTGGTGCAATGTGTTGCTTCGGTATGTTTCTCTGTTTGTGGTTTCTCTGTCGCCTCAAGGCCCGCAATGCTCACGATAAGGCTATGATCATCCAAGCTCTTGCAGCTTTAGAAAATGGCAATTCACCTCAAGTTTGGCTTGCGCATCTTAAACAGTAAATCTTTGACATGGCCATTGCACCCCAAGTTATTATAACATTGCACTGGGATCGGCATGTCTTTCCTCGTTATTCTCTTAGTGTTGGAAAGCCCTTGCAATCTGCCGGTCTTGCTGCCATTGCACGCAGGTGTGTTTCCACACTAATGCTTCTCTATCGCCTTAAAGTCCGTGCCTTTCTTTCGGGGTGCTGTCAACTCGTTTGTCGTTGTGTACAGCCACAGTTCAGCCTTAGCTGTCCCCCTTCGTCCACCTTCTTCACGATACAGGATGCGAGGCAAGGCACTGCACTTGAGTGATCCTTGAAGTGGACCTCAAGGAGAGCATGTCCTATTGCATGCGGGTTTGATGTCCACGCCCCGCCCCACGAAAAAAGGCGTCGGCTGATATGGCTTCAGATCTGGGGAAGGGCCCTCCTTAGGACTGAGCCATACTATGCAGCCACTTCTGCACAGTGGGATTGGACCTCTACTCTCGCCTGTATTGTTTTCAGAAAACAGAATGGGGGAACTGTGGTGAGCCGTTTCTGCAGATTATGGTCGCCATTGCAAGATGGCGCTGGCTCCACTGTGGTCTGTAATAAACAACTCCTTGTTTGGGATAGTTGGTGCATGGTTTCTCAGCACCCTGTGAGAAAGTTCCACGTGGCAGCTTCGCATTGGGGCTTGGGATGCTTTATTAAGGCTGGGAGGGGCATCCGACGGGGAATTACAAGAAATATCAAGGGCCTGAATAAACTGCTGAAAGAAGATTCCTGAGTTGCGTCTTCCTTGCGGGCAAGGGGTCGCGACAACAGGCCTTGTTTGGTCCATCTTCTCTACAATAAGAAGAGAGAGACTGATTCAGACACATCAATTCATCCTGACCTTGTTGTTTGCTGTGGAAGATGACTATTGCTCTCTCAGGTCCTACATAGCTGCCTACATCTTCTCTAAGGATCATTTCTTCATGGATCGTTGAGTTTCTCAGCCGGTGAAAGATCAGCTACATTACTATATTGTAAGACGAACTCTGTCCCTGCTCTTCTGTAAGTTATATTAAGGGAAGAGTGTATGGTTAGGTTCAATAATAGCATCGATTTTGGTTAGGAATCATTCTGCGGGATGAATAATGGTATTGGCATCCTGCGATATTTACAAGAGTATATAGGTGAAATATAAGTATGAAAGCAGAAATTTGGTAAGATTTGAAGCCCAGAAGGGCATTGGGCCCTTGAGTGGGATACTTAGCTTTGAATTATGTCCTGCACAGTTGTCTCAGATAAATCAATATACAATGGCATAGGACCTTGTAACTTGGATGATTGAATGTTGAACAGAACATCCAGTCAAAAAGCAATAGTCGATAGGATTTGGAAGGTATTCGGTAGGCTAAGAAGAAGAGTGAGTATAGGATTTGGACCAAAAGTTCTTAACAATAGGGTTTCGGGTAGAGAGTGAAGGTGAATGTCAGCACATGTGAAGAGTCAGTCGCAATGATGAACTGGGGAAAACATGTATGAAAGAACATATCAATAAAGACATTAGGAAATCAACAGGCTGGAGCTTGAATTTATAATCTTAAGAGGAAACAAATATGTAGTCACAAATAGAATTGACATTTGAGAACATTAGGCAACATGGACATGGATGATTTTAGTAATCCATGTTCACTTCCCATTTAGGCTTTGATACAATTGTACATGTGACCTTTGCTTTTTGTGTCCAGAATATTTCTGTGATAAAATGTATATGCAGATCTGGTGACATGAGTATTTCTTCCACCATTTCAGGGAGCAATATTTTGAAGACGTATAAATTAGTATGGGGGTACAAATAGGCGTACCCTGTGTCTATGAATATAGAGATAATGCAAGAATACACTATTCTGTGAATAAACAATATAACTGGATCCACTTTAAATAATGGATTGAATAGATATCTGAAAATATATCAGAAATGTTATATTGATATACAATCATTCATTCCAACCAGTTATATATCTAATGGTCATCTTAGGGTTATGATTTATCATGAAGGGTGTGTGAGATTTGTTTCAAAATGATTATGGAAATCGATTATAATGTATTTGGAAAGAAGTCTCATTAAAAGACCAGTCAAGAAACATAGAGAAATACATGTGTTCTGGAGAAGAAAGTGATTAAAAGTGAAACAAATGCCTATAATTTTGCTAACTAGTGGATGAAATATGTATCCTATGATGTGCAAAAACTGAAAAATAGTAAGGTACCACTGTTGAATAAAAATGAACATCAAAAGATGCATCATGTCCCAAAGGAATCTACTTGCATTGATGTTAAACTGGGTCAGTAACTGTAGAAATATTAGGATTTGTATGTACCTTTCACTGAAGTTAGTTTTCAGTACTAGGAAACAAATATATATTTCAGGTGAATGAATATTTCTGAGAATAATGTTGTGAAAAGTTGATTATTAATCCACATACATGAACATGAATTAATTTAGGGAGTGTATATAAGACACATACATTTCATATTATGAAAATTCTGGAGAGTGTGTGTGTGTGTGTATATATATATATATATATATACACACACACACACAAACACACACACACACACACACACACAAACACACAAACAACCACAGACAATAAACATACCAATTCATATGCCAAACAAAATTCACCATGAAATATATATCATCCACAGATCCAAAAACATTCATTTCACTGAACATGGATTTATGTATAATGTTGTTCTACTAGGAAGCTCACCTATAGCTTGAAATTTCAGTTCCAACAGCTTTTAGGAGGAGTAATCTCTTCTCACAATTTGTAACTGCCAAGTCAGGCACCTCACAAAAATTTACTTGTGATATCAATTAGGATTCTATATGTGCATATAAAAATACATGTGCTGAATAGGCTACAGAGAAAGGGAGACAGGAATACACATATTTTTTAACTTTAAAAACACATGGAGAACAATTTCAATTAAAAATTGACTAGATTAATAACACCTACCATTTATCTTGCAAAAGGCAAGTCCAATATACACCATGTCTCCTCTGAACTGCTTGTATTTCAATTTTGTTTCGGTTATTTTTCTCCATCATATTAGTATTAGTTGTTAGAGTCTCATAGAGTATGGGTTATTGTGAGGGATATAGTATTTTGAATGGAAAATTGAAAAATGAATCCAATGATTATGCATATATATGGTATACAATAATCTTCCCACTCTCATCCAGAACAATGCCTTGACATTACCTTCGCCCCAAGTAAGACACAATTAGAGGAGTAGAGTTGAAATATCTGTGAATACATATCTGGGATAGAAAATGCTCAGGAGTTCACAAACATGGATGTGGTAGAGGAGTTTCCAAAAGTAAAGGACAGGGTTGATCTCCCAACCTGATCTTTCAATAAAATTGGGAGTCATCTTGCCACACAGCCATGAGAAGATAATTTTTTCTTTACTATAAATTAGTGCAAATTCCAAACCTACTTTGAATTCCTGCCCATGCCTTGAACTCACCCATATCTGGCTTTCTCACCAGATTGCAGCCCTCTCTGAAACTTTAGTGACACCTCATAAATATTGGCCTTCCCTGGCCAAAGACCCTCTCTAGGCTCTAATGGTCCTCATAATTTTTGATGCTGGGGCCAGCAAATAAAAAATGTAACCTATAATTAGTGTGATGCTTGTCAAAGTTCTGTTTTCTGTAACTCCCCTTTTGTGTAACTTTCTGGGGTATAAAGCTGGGCTGTAGGAAATGTGGGGATGCTGTCTTGTTTCCGCTGTTTGAGAGGGAGAGGCAGCCCACCCGGATGAAATAATAAGCTTGCTTTAATTTGATTTTAATTGGAGTCAGTGGTCTTTTCTTGCATCCTGGTCTAATATTTTAGAGTTCCCCAGTGAGATGACCCGACCAGATCACAAGACCAGACTCCTGGAAATTCTGAAGCTGGCCTTTCCTCCAAGGCTCCGGGCTGGAGAGCCAAGTTCAAAGGCCTTGGAGTGAGCCTTCAGTCCGGGGAGCACTGCAGTGAACCATCGCACTATAACTATTAGCAAGCACCTGGTGGAGGAGGCCTCCATAGGTAAGTGGTATCTTTATAACATCTGATATCCGGTAAAGGGACATCTCTTCTGATGACAGAGAGGTGGCATGGGGAGGCTCACATATACTCCTGTCCGGGACAGTAACAAGAATCATTCTGTCCTCTGTTCTGTTCTGTAGGGAATTCCTCCGAAAGGGTAGAGAGGTGCCAACGGGCACGCAGGAGCTCCTTCCCCGGAGCTTTAGCAAGACGTTGTATTGCTCCTCTGTTTTTCTGTTTCTTCACCGGTTTTCTGTTTCTTTGTGTTTTTTTCTGTGTTCTGTATGTTTTTGGTTTGTTAGTTTTTGTGCGTTTTGTTGTGTGATTTCTTTGGTAAAAACATAATGATATTGGACGTGAAAATGGGTAATAAAGCAAGTAAGCCTGACACCCCTTTGGACTGTGTTTTAAGGAACTGTGATGAACTTTCCCCCCCTTTGTCAAGCAGGATGAGAGAAGCCCCTAGCTGGTTGCCTGGAGCACACCCACTGCAGAGGGCAATGCCTGCTGGTGACCTAAGAACTGAGTATCTCTTAGGTGAAAAAGTAAAACTCCCTTAAAACCTCTTGTCCCTTCAGATCAAGAGAGTCACAACCTTTCGGCAGAATCCCCTGTGTTTCTCCTTTGTTAGCAAAGCAGTAAACCTCCCTTTTTCTTTTTCTCAAACGCTTTCCTCATTATTAAATTGGTATTAATTGGCTTCAACATCAGGAACCAAAATTTAAGTTACAAATTTTGATACCCTCCCCCGGACCCTGGGACTTTTTGAGAGCTGACTACTGAAATATTAGGAGACGGAGCGTGCTCGGGGTGGAACTGAACCAGAGGAGCTAATCCTGTAAGTAAAAGGAGGGACTGAAGGACTCCCAGCAGCTGCCAAAGCCCTGTTGCTTCAGAGAATTCCCTCCTTCCGTCCCTGCACTGTAAGAATTATGCCACCTCTGTCTTATTAAAAAAGAGAATAAGAAAAAGGGGACACTAAATGCAGTAAAGTCACCATGGAGACCCTTGATTTCACATTTCAGGTTGCTCCTCTTTGAAAACATCTGTTCCCCTTGTGGGGACATCTATCATGCTACAGGTGTAGGAGATTTTTCTCTTATCTGTTATGTTTTAAAGGCTTCTGTCTGTCAGCCATAGTCTGGAGCTCCTTTCTGTCTGTCTTGTGTCTTTGTTTCTGGCCCTTAAAGACATGTGCAATAATGTGTTCATATTATAAATTGTTTCTTGGGAATGATCTTAGCTCAATGTGTGTCTAAATGATGACGTTTTATTGTAACAATCTGGTATCTGAATGGGTTTTTGAAGCATTGTACAATCTTGCAGTTAAAAGTCTGGTTCATATAATTGTTTAGTTTATGATTTTAGATAATTCATGCAAGAGAACTTAAATACTTAGCATGGAAAACTAAAGAACTCTATTTCCAAGTTGGCAAGTAACTTCCCAAACATTCAGTCTTATTTTTCACCAGTTTTGAATTGGGTAGACTGGGAAAATATCACAGTGTGTACCAGTGCATTAATTTGGAAAAGGATAGTAAATCATAGTATGGTATCTGTTGACAGAACAAGATGTAAAGATATAAAATTTTGTGAATTGTAACTTAAAATTGTACCATAATTTTCAACATCCAAACCTGAAAATTATGGTTAAAATGCCTTAGACCTGAGGTGTCTGCTCAGAATAGCAGTTTTTCCCTGCTCCTTCCAGACCTCAGCCAGGCCTTATGTTGAAATGCAAATGAAAGAAGCCTACTAGCTCAGTAGGAGACTGATCTGAGGCCTAAGGGGGGGGGAGAAAAAATTACATTGTATGGTATTTACTAATAACTGCCCAGTCACTATTTCTAGGACTCTTATTTTTTTCCTTAGATTCTGTATTGTTTTTAACTCATGATTTTGATCCTACAGACCTAGGTTAATGTTTTTCTGATCAGTTCTATCTTTGACCAACAGTGGAGTTTTTGAAACATTGCAATGGAGATTTCACCTGCGAAAAGCTACAAGGCCTTTACTATAATTATGTGTGCACACTCTTGTTATGTGTTGTATGTGTATATATACATATGTCCATATATCATGTATATTATATACAAATTAACATACATAAGGAGCGCTCATAAAAAAAGGAGCACTCACAAAAACAAATTT
This sequence comes from Callospermophilus lateralis, assembly GCF_048772815.1. Classification (NCBI taxonomy): domain Eukaryota; kingdom Metazoa; phylum Chordata; class Mammalia; order Rodentia; family Sciuridae; genus Callospermophilus; species Callospermophilus lateralis. Next base: position 3,710,293 of record NW_027517127.1, read on the forward strand.
TAAAAAGCGAATCCAAAGATCTTTAATTTACGTGATTTAAATGGTTCACTTTAAATTGGATAAACAGATAAAAATAAATGTCTTTAAATTTAAGCTTACATGTTTTTCTAGGTGTTCAAAAATCTAATAAAATATTAATGTCGACAAAAGGTCTAATATGCCTTGGTTCTAGGACTTTTCCTTCAACAAAAAATGGTCTACACTGTTCAATACTTTTGTCTAATATTTTGATAAATAAATAATTTAAATTTGATATTTGATTACTCATTCATGAGTATTCTTGTTAGATATGTTATTGATTTACTAAGGTCTGTATAAGTTTGTTCTAAAGTCTGTATAAGATTGTAAAAATCAGTCATGTGTAAAAGACACAAAAATTTCTTAAAACATACGTTTACCAATAACATTGTGTTTATTAAGTTTTATTTTTCTAGAGCAAGCAACCATAAATATTAAACAACTTATTAAATACGATCTGTTATTTTAGAGCACTGTACTGCCATTTCTTTAAAAGCTAAACTTGGTTAATGTAGAAACATCAATGCAATTGTGATGCTATTAATGTGCTCATATCTTCCAGGAATACAAGTCTCTAAGGTAGAAACTTTAAAAGAGCATTATGTGAAGCTGGTGTTCTGAAGTTGTATGGTAAAAAAAAAATATATTGGGCATTTATTTACCATTTATCAATAAGATATGTAAACTTTTATGTTACTTTTTACATTGGGGAACAATTTGATTGTATTTTTATGTTAATGAGAGCCTTAGCTATGAAAAGGATAAAACTTTCAGCATTTATTTTATTCATGTTTTAAATGTTATATTATATGGTGTTAACTAATGTTCATGTGACCTCAAACAATTAATGTTAACTTTTTAAACTGATATTTAAAAACAAAGATCATCTTTAGAACTAAAACACTTAAGATTTATAAAGAGCCCTGCCTTACTTGAGATAAGGCTCTGTGTCCCAACTTACTACATGTGAGAATGACTACGAAAGCAGTGGGTCAGATGTTATTTCATTTAAAGTTACATTCAAAAGTTCTTTTTTTTTCATATCAAGATTATTAGGATCTCAAACAAGAAATATAATAAATAACTCAGCCTAAAAATTCAGGGTAGGTATTACACGAACTAAGTATATTTACTCTTGTTAATTTTATTTTGTAATTTCCTTATAAGTGATCTAAAGATTCCCTGTTAGTGTTTTACAGAAGTGTTGCTTTAAGAACACAACATGGGTTAATTAAAGATAACAAGTCATCACCAAAAGACAGACAGAAAAATACAGATCCCAATTAATAAAAAGATAAATAATTTTAAATTACAGACATTAAAGCCCAGTACTCTTAATATAAGGCTGCTAAAATTTATTTGCTGGATGTTTAAAATTAGGATTTAAAATTAAAGTTAAATGAAAAGGGCCAAGAAAACCAATATTTGATTCTTGCCCTCTGAGTCAGTCTGTATCCAGGGAACAGGGGACTTCCCTAAAGAGCTTTGCAACTCTGAGCCACTGGAGAACAGAAAGCCAATCAGTGCATTTTCTATGAAGAAGACAGTCATCAGAGAAGGGAGACATCCCTGATGCTTCCGAGGGAAGCCACAGGGTCAAGCAAGACCTGGACACCTAGCGAAAATGGCACTAGCAGAACTGAGAAGCTGCTCTCAAGTTTCCCCAGGAATGACTCCCGTAAAAGCTCAGATGACTGTTCATAATAGATAGAAACAAAAGTCAGTTTGACTGCTTCATCTTAAACATTTAGGAAAGACAGTTAAACGCAAAATACAGCCATTCCTGGGCATTTTAAATAATAACAGTAATAATAATATTTTAAGGTATACACTTTATGTTAGCCTCCCAAAATAAATAAGACTGGAGGCTACAAAGAAGGGTTCTCAGAGAGGAATGCCTGATAACTATAAAAAGAGACTATCAAGAGGAGCTGCCAGAGGCAGAAGTTTTTAGTTTAAGGCCTACAGATATTCCTAACCTACACAGGTAATATTGGAGTTTGCTAGTACAATTATCCAGCCTTGAGTAACAGAATTAAGGGTTTCTCTATTAGACACAGAGGTCATACTAGTAAAAGAATTTTGCAGGATCAGATGGTATTAAATTATAACACTGTATTTTATGGGGAGGGACAACTGTAACCCTAAATGTTAAATATTAAGTTGACAGTCCTGATAACTGGGGATATTTAAGACTGGTGAGGGAATTCTATACAGTGACATGTTCCAGCTGCTGCAACATTTATTCAGTACTCATGTATTTTGTTTCTCTCATAGAAGAACCCATCCCCAGATGACTTTACAACCTGTACTTCCCCAACCAGACTTCAAACCGAACTGACTTCGAAAAGGCAACTCATGTCTCTCAGACCGTACCCCCTCACGTCACCCTCTCTCAGCTCAGAAGAAGTCAAAATGAGTGACGCCTCGCTTCTTACTACAATGGAGCCAAAAATAAATAGACTATCAATATAAGTAATTAATTAAGTCAGTAAAATCAGGGAGACCGGTTTTGGGTGAGTTCAAAAAATGGGGAGACTGTTACCTGAGGAATTAAATTTCCCTCAGTGCTCGTCCCCTACCCTATCAAAGATTTGAAAGGGACACATTAGAAAATGGGGGAATGATAGACCCAACCTGATATTTTATTTAAATTGGAGCCATCTTGACACAAAGCCATGAAAAGATAATTTTGGCTTAACTATAAATTACAGCAAATTCTGAACCTGCTTTGAATGCCTGCCCATGCCTTGAACTCACCCATGCATGGCTCTCTGACCAGATAACAGCCCTCTCTGAAACTTTATTTACACCTCATAAATATTGGCCTTCCCTGGCCAGACGACACTCTCTGAGGCTCTAATGGTTCTCATAAATTCTGATGTTGGGGCCAGCAAAAAAAAAAATGTAAACTATCATTAGTGTGATGCTTGTAAGAGTTCTGTTATCTGTAACCACCCTTTTCTGTAACATTCTGCGCTATAAAGCCATTCTGTAGGAAAGGTGGGGTTGCTCTCTTGTTCCCGCGGTTTTGGGAGGGAGACACAGCCCGGGTGGTGGAAATAATAAGTTTGCTTTAATTTGATTTTAATTGGAGTCAGTGGTCTTTTCTTGCGTCCTGGTCTAAAAGGTAAACACTCCACCAACATGGAGCTCTGCCTGCCTAAAGACTACTTGAGAAACTGCCTCTGAGGATGGGCACTTGACATATATGTTGTTGTCAGGAGCTTTAGCTTCCATTCTAAGGAGACCATTAAAGCTGAGTCTGCATCTATGTGACCTGGAGGACATTGTTTCTTATTTTCCAAATAACATGAGGCAGCAGTGCTGACTTCTCTCTTTGTAGGTAAACTGTGGCCACTGAAAGCTAAGTGTCTCCGCATGTGGACTGTGAAGCCATTTGGTCATCCTCCACTTTTCATGGTGTTTCTTGCTGCTGCACTGGGAGTTTGGTATTTGCTTCACGAAATACAAGGAGTTCAACTGGGACACAGTGCTGGAGGGAGTCCTGTCACGTGTGGTGGGTCAGGGTCTGCAGGAGAATGCACCAACCAGGCTTCTATTCCACATAGCTTGTCCCCTTAACCATAGCAACCTGATTCTGAACATTGCCCTGAAACATCTCCATATAACAAGATGCCTTTTATGGAGAGGATTCAGACATATACGTGATTCCTGTCTGCACCATGTCAGCCACAAGCCATTTGGAAGTCAATGACAGATCCACATGGCTTGACAAGAGATGCTTTATCACACACCTGCACATCACAGCTCTGGGCCCACTACTCAGCAGCCTCCAACATACTGGTATCTGTGTTATACACCGTTTTCATGAAACCCAGTCAATCAAGGCACTGTCTGGTACCCTCATGATCAGCAACAGGACATCCAAAGATTCTCCAGGGCCACCTGGTCATGGGAATTTAAAAAATTTCATGGTATTTATCTAGCCATTTTTCAAGGATGAATTTGGGGAAACTGTGGGTTTAAATTCATTCAGGAACCATTAAATTTTGAAGAAGCACATTTCAAGGAAAGCTCTTGTGAACTCTCAGAGGCAAGGCTTCCCAAAGAGTGGCCCAAAGGACACATGAAGCCAGGCCCATTGAGGTGTCCAATGTAAGGTCCATGTATGTTTTGACTCTCAACTATGGCGGCCAATCTTTCAGAATAAAGTCATGTGATATCCAGGCTGAGTTTGACAGTACTCTTTGGAAAGCCACCCTTTTCTATATCTCAGTTTTCAAGGGTGAATCTCATGCATGGCCACCTAAAATCTCAACACAATTCATGGCAATACTTCTCTGAGGTCAGTTCCATTACTCAGTCTCTATGGGAAATCACACCATAGTTCAAGCTCAGGTGGACCCAGGCATCTTTACCAACCACCACACAGCTGACCACAATTAAAACCAAAACACTCCCACATGGCCCTCATCTTCTTCCACATATACACTCATCATAACCTCTGGCTGGAGGTTTCCATGAGGGGCGCAGCCCAAGACACTGTCCAAAATAAGCACACTTGTGCCTCATTTGCCTAAAGTCAGCTTGGCCTGGACACCCTTCCTGTGAACAAAGAGTGATCAATTAGTCCTGCTCTATAACTGCTCCGCTTCTCCAATTTGAGGCCTACTGACTGTCTGGTATAGATTCTTCATGAGAATTTGTGTCATGAGAAAACTCAAGCACCTATCGGCTAGCCTCTAGAGGGCTTTGAAGAACTCATTTGACCCAAAGAATTCCTATTTTCACTTGATGGAGGTCAGGAAGGTTACAAAAGATGGCGAGACACTTCATCCACAAAGACTGCTCTTTTGGCCATTTTGGTTATGAATGCACACTTGGAAACTTTCTTTAGATGCATCAGATGCTGACAATCTAAGCCACTGCCTCACAAAGGGCCAAGAGGCTGATTCAGCCACATCCCTTTCCAAAGCAATTAAGCAAAGAGCCACAGGTGATGCCCATTCATTTCCGTTTGTAAACTGTTTTCTTCAGGCTTCACAAAGGGGTGGCCTGAGGCAAAGACCTTTCTGACATTCAGGACAACAGAACAATAGGTAAGCAAAAAGCCCAAAGCAGTGTTTCTCCACTGAGACTTTACTGGTCACACAGAATTCTGAGTTTTTGAGATGCTCCCATTCCCTTCAGCTATTAAGTACATGCCCATGTCAGAGAGCTTGGAGGTGGTGCATATCTTGGAAACAAAACCATGAGGCTATTCTGGAGAGTGGCCCGTATTCAAGAAGAAGAGAGAAACTTAGGAAGGTAGTAGGTGTTGCCCATCCATAAGGCAAGCCACTCTCCATTCTTAAATTGGGCAGGATGAATGCTGGGAAGCTTTCTACCAGACAGGACACAACCATTGATGCATTCTCTTTTCAAATGTCTATAACCATGTATACAGTGGGATACACAGACATAGAAACACTCATGTTGTCAAACAAATTTCTAGAAACATTCCACTCCAAACAAACAAACCGACTTATTCTCAGAACATGAGACTAAACAACAAACTCATAGGGACACCCACAACAGCACCTCCTTCCCCCAAGTATGTCTGTGACTATCCTCAGTGTCCTCTGACTGGTGGGCCATACTATGTTCCCCGAAGTGGCCTGTTCTGTCTCAGATCTGGTCTTCTTTGCCAACTCTTTGAAGTTGTCAGGAGCCATGGTTGAGCCACTACCTGCTTTCTCAGAAAAGGCTTCTATTCAGACCTCTCCTGGCATTTGGCCATCATCACTTAAGTAGGTACCAAGAAAGACTGACTCTGTCCTTGATAGTTCCAAACAATTGAGACCACTGGGACTGGGACTGGGACTTCTCTGGGTGCCTGGCAGTCAATCACCAAGGAAGTGTGGTAGGTGACTTCCTTCAGGAAATGAATGAGGTCACTGCCTTGGCAACCACTTTGTACTAACAGTTGCTTCCAAGGGTCCCATGAGATGGAGTCTGCCCCTACTTCCTGTGACACTTACACAAGTTAGAATGGTATATCAACCACAGGCACCCAGGAACAGCTCTCCACACAGGCCTGGGCCTGGTTTGGTCCATTTAATCTACATTAAGAAGAGAGAGGCTGATTCAGTCACATTCCTTCATCCTGACCAGGTTGTTTGACATGGAAGTTGACTTTTGCTCTCTCACATGCTTCATAGGTGCCTACATCTTCTTCAGGGATGATTTCTGCATGGAACTTTGAGGTTCTCAGCAGGTGGAAGATCGCCTACATTCCTGTATTGTAAGATCAACAATTTCCCTGTTCTTTTGTAAAGTTAGATTGAGGGAAGAGTGTATGGTTAAGGTTAATAACAGGTTCGATTTCGATTAGGAATCATTTTGCAGAATAAATAATGGTATTGGAAACCTGTGATATTTACATGAATATGCGGTGAAATATAAGTATGAAAACAGAAATCTAGGTAAGATTTGAAGTCCATAAGGGCGTTGGGTGGCATGGACCCCATCCTTTGAAGCAGGAATGATCAAATAGCCCTGCTGCTAATACTGCTCTTCTTCTCCAATTTGAGGCCTACTGACTGTCAGGTATATATTCTTACTGTGATTTGGAGTCATGAGAAAACCCAAGCACCTATGGGCTAGCCTCTTCAGGTCTTTGAAGAACTCATTTGACTCAAAGGATTGCTATTCTCACTTGAAGGTAGTCAGGAACTGAAAAGGTCATCGAACGTTGGAGGAAAAGACCAACAAGAAACTGTCTCATGCCAAAAGAAATGTTTTTTTGGGGGTCCAGCATCTGGGGCTCAGAGCTCACTCCAGAGGAGGAAAGAAAAAAGATTCCCGAGAACAACTTGAGCAGAGTTTATATACATTCTTTAGAGAGGGCAGGGACTTTACATACATCATAGCCTCCTTTAGGAAATCATCATACGCCGCAGGAAAATCAAATAGCAACTCTAAAACAAGATTAGCACATCCATTGGCGGGAACAGGTCGGGCAGGGGGTGATTTTTTAGCCCTGAGAAGGGGTATACATTTAAACTGGTTGGTTGAAGCCCTGAGATGTATTCGTGCTGAGCTGCAGGGTTTCTGGGAAGGGGTTGTTTAGCTACTAGGTGGTCAGGGAAGATTTCAACACACATCTAATGGGCAGTTCTGGGAATTGTCTTAACTGCCACAGGAATTTCAGGTTGTGAGTGCAGCTTGGAAACTTTACAAAACCTGGTTCTTTACGTTTCAATTTAAATTTCTTTTATTCTTTCATTTTCCACTCCTTTTTCTGACTACTTTTAATCTTAAAAGTAATGAATCATAATTATTGCGGGTTCTCAGATTCTATTTCTGCCAGTGGATAGTATTTTTATCTGATTACCATGAGTTTTTTCCTTCCCAATCTGAACCTGGAGAAAGGAAACTATGCAGTTTAGCAAACAAGGTCCCACATTTAGTAACACCATAAGGATGATCAGGGGTCCAGCTAAGTCTGATAAAAGTTTAGTTAACCAAGAGGACTGGGTAAACCATGACTCAAAACACCCTTGTTGAATCTCCCTTTCTCTCTGGTGCTCTTCAAGGCATTTTCTCAATTTACTCATGGATTCTTTAAAACTCCACTATGGTCAGCATAAAAACAGCATTCTTCTCTCAGTGAAGCACAGATGCCCTCCTCCCTCATGAAGAGGAGGTCTAATCCTTGCCTTTTCTGTAAAACAACCTCAGAGAGAGAGGTTAAGGATTCCTGCAAAACTGTGATGGAGGTCTCTAACGTTTTCAAGTCTTGATCTATTGCTGTTTCTAATCGGGCCATTTGTTGTGACCCACGGATCATAGCAGCTGTTCCCGTACCCACTCCTGCAGTAACTCCTATCCCCAGTAGGATGGCTAGAGTAAGAGACACTGGCTCCCGGTGAAATCAGGTTGTTAGTCCCCCTAGTAGACCTTCAAATTATTCTGCATCATCATAGAGCACCCTGGGGAGTATCTGCACCATTACACAATAATTTACAGAGCTATCTAATACCTGGGCTGAAATGCAAGGAGTTCTGATTGTGTGGAGTTCAGTACCATAATGGTTCCTTTAATTAGTTGCCAGGGGGAGGAGTCAGCTGTATTCTGGACTGGGAAAGTAGGCAAAGACCGAAACCAGGAAGTATGAGATGGTAGAGGGGTTCTGGTAGATCTAGGCATGGGAGGTTTAGGAGGTTTAATTCCTGGCTTGAGGGGATTGGGCCCTATTGCTGTGGGCTTTTCTTCCTTTTTAAGCTGGATGGTGAACCAGAGAGCAAAGTCATAACCAGGGCCATAAATATAAAATCGCATTCCCCTAGTATTTCCCATAGGCCATGTTGTTCTGAGGTATCCCCTTCCTTTGGAAGTGAAAGTTATTTGAGGGGGTAACATAGACTATTCTTTCCACAGCGAGTTTTTGACACCGCTTGGCTAGCGGCACATTTCTTGGGATCAATCCAGGTGTCATTTGGTCCTACCTGAATCATACTGTCTGGAGAGTTTGGGTTCCACCATGCACTCCCGTTTGTTCACATCCCCAAGATCTACAATAAAAGTCAATGAGTCCTCCACAGGTTTGGGCCTGTTTGCAACTTCGGAAATCAGCTGGGCACACATAAAAATCAAGACTGGCTAGTTTACACCTCAGTTGGGGAGATGACATCCATAATTCATGGGGTAAGGTGGTCTATGTTGCCCTGGTTTGGGTTTGAGTGGGATATGTGTGGGGTCCTCTATGTCAGGGAGATCCCAGTCAGAGAGGCCTATAACAAGCTGACAAATGTCTCAGTGGAGAGATGGCCACCTAGTCCATAAGGCGGCTGTATGTGAAATAGACCACACTACTTGCCCAGTAGGATTTATAACTTGCCATTGTTGCTGAACAGGCTGATGGGGATTAGGAATGCTGGTGGCCAGGGGAAGAATCCATAGCCCTATCCACACGACAGACACGCAACTTGAGAGGGTTACCAGTCAGTTTCAGTTTCCAGCCGGAATCTGTACAGGGCACAGGCTTGAGATGTGAGGCATGTATCCAGGAAGTGATCCCATCCAATTTCACCACTGTAGGTGTTATAAGAAACACCTGGTATGGTCCTTTCCAGCGGGGTTCCAGGGATGACACCTGATGCCGTCTCACGTAGACTAAGTCTCCCACTTGATAACAATGTGGGGTTTCTTTGCCTCCAGGCTGATAAGCAGTGGCCAACTATTTCCACAGGTATCGCTGGGTGCTGGGTTTGTTCAAGGGCTTTAAGTCTGTCAAGCAAGGGTGTGTGAAAGGAATCATTAAGTCTCGAGTTGGGGTTAGGTCCCTTACTGGAGGAGGGGCACCATAGAGAATTTTATAATTGGTGAGGTTACACAAAGAGGCATAGAGGTTATTTCTTGCAGGAAACAGTGCATAAGATAGGAGCATAGTCCAATATTTTATGCCAGTCTCCAGGCTTAATTTCGTTAAGGTCTCTTTGATGGTTCTATTCATCCTTTCTACCTGTCCTGAGCTCTGGGGTCTATAAGCACAATGTAACTCCCAATTAATCCCCAGGGTCCTGGCGAATCCCTGACTTACTTGGGCTACAAATGCCGGTCCATTGTCGGACCCAATTACCTTAGGCAAGCCGGACCTTGGAAAAATGTCTTCTAGGATCTTTTTGACCACCATCTGAGCCGTTTTTTTCTTCATGGGGAAGGCTTCGACCCATCCTGAAAAAGTACCTACAAAGACTAGGAGATATTTAAGTCCATAACTTGCTGGCTTAATTTGAGTAAAGTCCACTTCCCAGAATTGTCCTGGTCTGGTTCCTCGTAAGTGCTTCCTGCAGGAAGCTTGGATGGGTAAGTATTAACTAATTGACAGACTTGACAAGCTCTAGTCACCTGCTCAGCTATTTCTTTCCTCTTTGAGTCAGTCAATAATAAGTCCTTTCTTCGGTCCTTTAAGAGTGCCTACAACTTCTTTGAGTCTAAGTGGGTGAGCTAGTGTAAGTCTTTGACATTAAGGTGGGCTTTTTGAAATTGTAAACTTGGCTCTGTAGGGTCCCAGAGTTCTGTATCTGTCTCCTCAGATGATAAGTTGCCTGAAGGTTCCGGAGCTGCCAAGTCTCCTGATTTTTGTTCCCCCCCCATGTGGAAAAAGTTAACAGAGTCACTTCGTTTAGGGCTGGCAATTAAGCTTCCTCATCTGCCCTTCTGTTTCCAACCACCACGGGGTCGTTTCCCTTTTGGGGCCCTGGACAGTGCCCTATAGCTAGTTCTTTAGGGCCCTGCACTGCTGAGAGAAGGTGGAGGATCTCATCTTCATTCTTTATTTCTTTCCTGGAAGAGGTTACTATTCTCTTTGCTGGTAAATAGCCCTGTGCACATGAGCAGTGGCAAATGCATAGCGGCTGTCAGTGTATATGGTTGCCCTTTTGCTTGTTGCTAGTTCCAATGCTTTCGTAAGAGCAATCAGTTCTGCTTTTTGGACTGATGTCCCTTCTGGGAGACCAGAGGACCAGATGACATTAGTTTTGCTAAGTACTGCTCGTGCAGCCCGCCGCTTACCGTCTTGGAGAAAGCTGCTGCCATCCGTAAACCATACGACTTCAGGGCGAGGCAGTGGCTGATCCTTCAAGTCTTGTCGTATACTGGTTTTCTCTGCCAGTATGTTTTGACACTCATGAGCGACGGGTCCTGATGATACTTCTGGCAGCAGTGTAGCCGGGTTGAGTGGAGCAGGGGGTCCCAGCATTATACTGTCTTTGTCAAGCAAGAGGCTCTGGTAGTGCTTAATTCTGGAGTTTGATAGCCACCTCTCTGGAGGCTGGCAGATGATGCTCTCCAGGGCATGGGGGACTATAATGGTGAGCTTCTGTCCCAACGTTCATTCATGAGCATCTTTTATTAGAAGGGCTGCCACTGCTATAGCTCTTAAGCAAAGGGACCACACGCTAGCCACTGGGTCCAGTTTTTTTTATAAGAATGCTACTAGCCATTTCCAAGGTCCCAATGTCTGAGTGAGCATTCCCCGTGCTATTCCTTTCTTTTCTTCTATGTAGAGATTGAAGGGTTTATCTACATCTGGTAGTGCTAAGGCTGAAGCAGAGAGCAGCACCTTTTTTTTGACATTATCAATAGCTTGTTTGTACTCAGGGGTACATTGGAACTGGGCATCCCCTTTTATCAGAGTGTATAAAGGTGCAGCCAGAGATGCGAACACAGGAATCCATAACCTGCAAAAGCTGGCAGTCCCAAAAAACTCTCTGAGTTGTCTCTTATTAGAAGGGGGAGGTATCTGCACAACGGTTTGTTTTCTGGGCTCAGTGAGCCATCGTTTGTTACCCCTAAGAGAATAACCCAGGAAGATTACTTCTTGCTGACAAAAGTGGGCCTTTTGGCAGAAGCCCTATATCCAAGCCGAGCAAGCTCGAATAATAGTGCTTGGGTCCCAGACTCAGAGTTCTCCTTGGTGTCGGCTGCCAGTAGCAGATCATCCACATATTCAAGTGGGGTGACTTCAGGGTGGGCAGTTATGAAGTCGTTGAAGTCCCTGTGGAGGGCTTCATCAAAGAGAGTGAGGGAGATTTTGAACTCCTGTGGGAATCTAGTCCTGGTTAATTGGCCAGATGTTCCAGTTTTGGGGTTTATCCACTTGAAAGCAAACAGCAACTGACTGTCCTTATGTAGGGGGAAGCAGAAGTAAGCATCTTTTAAGTCCAGCACAGTGTACCATTCTTGCTCCGGATTCAGAGTGCTAAGCAAATTATATGGGTTGGGTACTGTGGGGTGAATGTCCTGCACTCTGTTGTTGATCTCTCTTAGGTCTTGAACAGGATGGTAGTCCCCAGTTCCTAGCTTTCTAACTGGTAGCAGCGGGGTATTCCAGGCTGACTGACAGAGCCTTAAGACCCCAAAAGTCAGGTATTTCTGAATATTGGGCCTTATCCCATCCTTAGCTTCTTTGCTTAGGGGATATTGTTTAACACTGATTGGAGAGGCAGAGGCTTTTAATTATACTGCTATTGGAGGTTGTTTAAGGGCTAGACCTAACCCAGCAGTTTCTGCCCAGACATTAGGATAATCTTTTATCCATTTCTGTGCGAGTTTGCTTTGTTGATCAGTCCTAGGGGACACGAAGAGTGATGTTCACCTTCTACGGACATAGTCAAAGCCGTGACTATGGGAGCTTTTACTGAAGGCTTTAGAAACTCCACTTGGGGACCATCAGGGATAAAGGTTATTCTAGACCAGAGTTTGGTAAGCAGATCCCTGCTCATCAATGGGGCTGGACATTCTGGGATTACTAGAAAAGAGTGTGGACTTTTCCATTTACTAGGTTCATAATCCTCTTTTTTGTCCAAGCCTGATATCTACTGCCATTAGCCCCTTGAACTAGGGACCATTTATTTATTTATAGGGGGCCCAGTGGGGTCTTAAGGGCTGAGTATACTGCTCCTGTATCCATTTCAAAGTTCACTGGAATCCCCTCCACTTCAAATGTTACCCTGAAATCGGGGAGGGGGTCCAAGCCCCGACTTTCTTAGTCCTCTTCTAGAGTCAGCATGGCGGGCTCGTGTGGCTGCTCCTTTTTGGGCCACTCTTTGGCTCAGTGTCCTTTTTCTTTTCAGTAGGCACATTGATCTGATGCCAGGGGCAGCCTTTGGCGTGGGCCCAGGTATCCCTTTCTGTCTCCCTGCATTTAACCTTCTGGAGTATTTTTTGCTGTGAACAAAACCTTAGCCAATGCTTTAGTCTGCCTTTTGCTCCTTTCATCCTTCTTTTGTTCCCTTTCCTTCTCTCTCCTCTGTTCCTTCTCCTCCTCAATTTCTCTCTTATAATATACTGTCTCAGGTTCTCTGACTAAATCTCTTAACATCATATCTTGTAATCCACCTAGACATTGTAACTTTCTCTTAATATATAGGGCAGCCTGCTCGATAAAGGCCATTGGAACAGATGCCTTTTGGTCCTCTGCCTGAGGATCAAAAGAAGTATATTTCCTTTATGCTTCCATAATTCTCTCCTGAGACATACAGGGAGACTCATTAGGCCCTTGGATAATCTCTCTTACATTGGCCAAATTAGTCGGCCCTCTGGCGGTCGCTTGGTGAACCGCTATACCCGCTATTAGAGCCCGGCGATAAGTGGACAGATGCTACCTACCTTCAAAGTTGTTGGGTTCCCAGTTGGGACGGTTCATTGGCCCGTACTGACGGAGAGGGAGCATCACAGGGGATTCTGAGTTTTCTATTATCCATCACCGCCGGGTTCCTTTAGGTGGCCCAGCTTCCTCCAGGGGAGGAGGGGCTGCTGCTGCTGCAGGGAAGTCCCCTGGAGGGCTTGAGTCTGGCCCAATTGCCTCTAGCAGCTGAGAGGCTGAGTCAGCGGCGGGAGGATCATCTGGAACATGTTGGGGGTTGGGGAGCGAGGGTAGAGAATGAGGAGGGGGAAGAGTATCAAGTCTTGTGACTCAGGGAGAATGGTGGGGAGAGCGGGAGTTGTGGAAGGTTTGAATGATATAATCATGAGGGAAGGGGTATATGTCTGTTGATCTGGGTGGCCACGTGGCCCCAGCTAAAAGACAATATCTCTGACTTTTCGGATTAGAGGGAAGTGGAAGGATCCTTCTGGTGGCCATCCGACTCCCAGGATGGGCCATTCTGAAGCTCAGAGAGTCTGCCAGCTCTGGCGTTTTACTGAAAAAGAAAGATTCTGGGCCCTTGAGCGGACATCAGTCCAATGATCAAGGGTCAGGGACAGAGGCATAGAAGTGCTTTGTCCCATAATGGAAGTTACTCAAACAGGGACAGTGAAGACACAAACTCGACACACACAATGACAAACAGTAAACGTTTACCATGAGTCCAAGACAACGATTAGAACTGAGTAACTGGCAAAACCTGATGGGTTAGACAATAAATACAGACAGTAAACTCAACCTGAGTTCAGGACAATGAACAAAACTGAGTAGCTGGCAAAACCTTTTGGGCTGGAAAACCGAATCCTGAAGCAAAATATAACCCAGTTGAGGAAACTACTATTCCTTGATTTCCCTAGTCCTCTGGAGTGCCCCCAGGGACGTGACCTTTGGCTCTGTGACACTTCTGTCAGCCAACATAGGAGAGACCTAATGTCCTCACCCACAGCAACTTTGCCACGCCTTAAACGGAAACCCAAAACAAGAAACAGGCGCCTTACTTACCCTAAGAGAAGTCAGTTGGCGTCTTTGGTCCGCTGCTGCCGAATATCTCACCTGGGGCCTCCAGATGAAAAGGTGGGGCGAAGGTCGGAGAAAAACACCACCAAGAGACTTTCTCATGAAACAGAAAAGGGTTTATTGGGGGTCCAGCATGCTGGGGCTCAGAGCTCACATCAGAAAAGCAAACAACAAAGAGCCCAGAGAACAATTTGAGCAGAGTTTATATACATTCTTTAGAGAGGGCAGGGACTTTACATACATCATAGCCTCCTTTAGCAAATTACCATGTACCCTGGGAAAATCAAATAACAACTCCAAAACATGATTAGCACATTCATTGGCGGGAACAGGTCGGGCAGGGGGTGATTGGTCAGCCCTGTGAAGGGGTAGACATTTAAACTGATTGGTTGAAGCCCTGAGATGTATATGTGCTGAGCTGCACGGTTTCTGGGAAGGGGTTGTTAAGTAACAAGGTCGTCTGGGAAGATTTCAACTCACATCTAATGGACACATCAAAGAATTGTCTTTACTGACTCAGGAATTTCAGGTTCTCAGTGCAGCTTGTAAACTTTACAAAACCTGGTTCTTTACGTTTCAATTTCAATTTCTTTTATTCTTTCTGAACGTTACAAAGGAAGGCCAGAGACTTCATCCACAATGGCTGCTCTTTTTGCCATTTTGGTTTTGGATGCATGCATGGGATCTTTTTTAGATCCATTTTGTGCTGATATTCTAAGCCACAGCCTCACACAGGGTCAAGAGGCTGATTAAGACACATCCCTTTCCAAAGCAATTACTTCTCTGAGGTCAGTTACAGAACTTAGTCTCTGAGCAGAATCACACCAGAGTTCAAGCCCAGATGGACCCAGTCATCTCTTCCAACCGCCACACAAATGACCACAATTAAAACCAAAACACTCCCCCAAGGCCCTCATCTTTTTTCATATATACACTCATCATAACGTCTGGCTGGAGGTTTCCATGAATGGCGCAGTCCAAGAGAGTGTCCAAAATAAGCTCACTTGCCCCTCATTTGCCTAACCTCAGGGTAGCCTGGACACCCTTCCAGTGAACCAGAATTGATCACATAGGTCTGCCATTAATACTGCTCTGGTTCTCCAATTTGATGCCTACTGACTGTCAGGTATAGATTCCTTATGTGATTTGGAGTCGTGAGAAAACTGAAGCACCTCTGCAGGGCTTGGAAGAACTCACTTGACACAAAAGATCACTATTCTCACTTGATGGACATCAGGAAAATAACAGAGGAAGGTGAGAGACTTCATCCACAATGACTGATATTTTTGCCATTTTGCTTTTGGATGCACACATTGGATCTTTCTTTAGATCCATCAGGCACTGAGAATCTAAGCCATAGCTTCACAAAGGGCCAAGAGGCTGATTCAGACACATCCCTTTCCAAAGTAATTAAGCAAAGAGCCACAGGTGATGCAAATTTATTTCCATTTTAAAACTGTTTTCTTCAGGCTTCACAAAGGGTGGCCTGTGGCAAAGACCTTCCTGACACTCAGGACAACAGAACAATAGGTTAGCAAAAGGCCCAAAGCATGGTTTCTCCACTGAGACTTTCCTGGTCACACTGATATCTGAGTTTTCTGAGATGCTCGCCATTCCCTTCAGCTAACCAGTACATGGCCATGTCACAGAGCTTGGAGGTGGTACATATCTTTGACACAAAAATATGAGCCTATTCTGGAGAGTGGCCAAAATTCAGGAAGAAAACAGGAAATTAAGAAGGTTGTAGGTGTTGCCTTTCTATAAGGGGAGCCACAGTCCATTCATAAATTGGGAAGAATGAATGCTGGGAAGCTTTCTACTAGACAGGACACATCTATGGATGCATGCTCTTTTCTAATGTCTACAACCACAGACACACTGGGATACACAGACCTAGAAACACTCACCTTGTCAAAGGACTTTCTAGAAACAGTTCACTCCAAACCAAACAAACAGCCTTTCCTACCTATTCTCAGAACATGAGATAAAACCACAAACTCACAACCACACTCAAAAAGTCACCTCCTTCCCCCAAGTAAGTCTGTGACTATCCGAAGTGTCCTCTGACTGGTGGGCCATACTATGTTTCCCCAAAATGGCCTGTCCTGTCTCAGATCTGTTCTCCTTGTCCAACTCTGTGAAGTTGTCAGGAGCCTGTGCTGACCACTACCTGCTGTCTCAGGAAAGGCCCATTTTCAGAGGTCTACTTGAATTTGGCCATCCTCAAATCTTTAGGTACCAAGAAAGACAGACTCTGTCCTTGTTAAATCCAAACAAGTGAGCCTACTGGGAATGGGACGGGTACTGGCTCTTTGTGCCTGGCTTCCTGGATCCCAAGTTCAGAGAGTTCCATCCCCCAAGAAGTGAGGTAGGTCAATTCCTTCAAGAACGGAATGAGGTCACTGCCTTGGCAACAACTTTGTCCTAACAGTTGCATTCAAGGGTCCCTTGAGATGGAGGCTGCCACTACTTCCTGTGACACTTTCAGAAGTTAGAATTGTATATCAACCATAGGCACCCAGGAGAAGCTCTCCACACCGGGTTGGTTTGGTCCATCTTCTTTATATCAAGAGGAGAGAGGCTGATTCAGATACATCCCTTCATCCTGACTAGGTTGTTTGCCTTGGAAGATGACTTTTGCTCTCTCAGGCCCTTCATAGCTGCCTAAATCTTCTCCAGGGATCATTTCTGCATCAACCTTTGAGGTTCTCAGCAGGTGGAAGATCCCGTACATTCCTGTATTGTAAGACCAACTCTGTCCCTGCTCTTCTGCAAAGTTAGATTGAGGAACAGTGTATGGTTAGGGTTAATAACATATTCTATTTGGGTTAGAAATTATTCTGCTGGACAAATAATGGTATTGGGTACCTGCGATATTCACAAGAATATATAGGTGAAATATAAGTATGAAACCAAAATTCTAGGTACGATTTGAAGCCAGAAGGACATTGGGCCCTTTAGTGGTATACTTAGCTTTGAATTATGTTCTGCACAGATGTCTCAGATAAATCAATATGCAATGGCATAGGACCTTGTACCTTGGATGATTGAATGTTCAAGAGAACATCCAGTCAAAAAGGAATAGTGGGTAGGAATAGGAAGATGGTCAGTAGGTTTAGAAAAAAGAGTGAGTATAGGATTTGGACAAAAGGTTCATTAGCAATAGGGTTTCGGGTAGAGAGTGAAAGTAAATATGAGCACATATAAAGAGTCAGTCACAATGATGAACTGGGGAAAAATATGTAGGAAAGCAGATATTAATAGAGACATTAGGAAATCAGACAAAGTATAATGTGAGTGATAGGATTAGGCATTTTCAATATGGTTGAGGTGGAATATATAATCTTAGGAAGAAAGAAATATGTAGTCACCAATAGAATTGACATTTGAGAACATTAGGCAACCAGGACATGGTTGTTTTTAGTAATCCATGCTCACTTTTCATTTTGCTTTGGTGAAAGGTTAATAAAATAGGTATTTGTCACTTCCTGTTTTTCTTTATGCTTAACAAAACACTGTTGAAATCTTGAGAACTGTTTGCTAATTTTGTTCCCAAAATGTGCTGTCCCCAACTGCCAAACTGCAGAGTGTACTCCCTCACCCGGTTGCACAAAAACTGCCCACTTGCCCTGACCCATCAATTAATTTCCCTCCCTGCCCTCTCCAAAAAAATTATATAAGCTCTGTTTAAGTTGTTCTCAGGGCTCTCTGCTCTAGTCAAGTGAGCTCTGAGCCCCAGCATGCTGGAACCCCAATAAACACTTTGCTGTTGCTGAGTGAAAATGGTACACTGTTCTGTACTTAAAAGATGCTTTCTTTTGCTTGCCTCTGCATAAAGATAGTCAGTTGCTGTTTGCTTTCGAGTGGGTAGACCCAGATAACGGAACTTCTGGTCAACTAACTTGGACTAGACTCCCACAGGTGTTCAAAACCTCCCCCAGTCTCTTTGATGAAGCCCTCCACAGAGATCTCAACAACTTCAGAATTACGCACCCCAAAGTCACCCTGCTTCAATATGTGGATGTCCTGCTACTGGCAGCTAACAACAAGGAAAACTGTGAGTCTGGGACCCAAGCACTATTATCCGAGCTTGCTCAACTCGGGTATAGAGCTTCTGCCAAAAAGGCCCAAATTTGCCAGCAAGAAGTAATCTTCCTGGGTTATTCCCTTAGGGGCGGAAATGATGGCTCACTGAGCCCAGAAAACAAACCGTTGTGCAGATACCACCTCCATCTAACAGGAGACAACGCAGAGAGTTTCTTGGGACTGCTGCCTTTTCAGGTTATGGATACCTGGGTTTGTGTTCTTAGCTGCTTCTTTATACCCATTGTTAAATAAGGATGCCCAATTCCAATGGACCCTTGAGCACCAGCAAGCTTTTGATAACATTTAAGAACACTGACACTGAACTCCTCAACTTCACTGAGCCCAGCCTGCAATTTCAGAAAGCCCTACACTACGTTAAAAATGTACACCAACTTACTCACCTTGGTTCAAAGAAACTGCAGGCATTCCTGAAAGATCAGGAACAGAGATTTCGACTAACTTACTCACAGTGAAAAAAAATAACTGAACGGGTAACAAAAGCCTGTCGGTTCTCTCAATTGGTTAATGCTTACCCTTCCAAGCTTCCTGCAGGAAAGCACCTACGATGAACCAGACCAGGACAATTCTGGGAAGTAGACTTTACTGAAATTAAGCCAGCAAGGTATAGACTTAAATATCTCCTAGTCTTTGTAGATAAATTTTCAGGATGGATTGAATCCTTTCTCACAAAAAAAAAAAAAAAAAAAAAAAAAAAAAAAAAAAAAAAAAAAAACCCGGCTCAAACGGTGGTCAAGAAGATTCTGAAAGATATTAAGATATTTTTTCAAGACAAGGCCTGCCTAAGGTAATAGGGTCTGATAATTGAACGGTGTTCATGGCCCGGGTAAGTGAGGGCTTAGCCAGGACCCAGGGGATTAATTGGAAGTTACATTGTGCTTCTAGACCCCAGAGCTCAGGACAGAAAAAAAAATAAATTGAACCATTAAAGAGACCTTAACGAAATTAAGCTTAGAGACCGGCATAAAATATTAGACTATGCCCCTGCCTTATCCACTGTTTCATGCAAGAAATACTCCCTCTGTTTCTTTGTGTAAACTCACCCCCTATGAATTTCTCTATGGTGCACCTCCTCCAGTAAGGCATGTAACCCCAACTCTAAGACCTAACGATGCCTTCCACACCCCCTTGCTTGACAGAATTAAATCTCTTGAAAGAACTCAATGATACCGGTGAAAACAGCTGACAACTGCCTTGCAACCTGGGGACAAGGGGACTCCACATTGATATCAAGTAAGGGACTTCATCTACATAAGACAACATCAGGTGTCATCCCTGGAACCCTGCTTGAAAGGACCATACCAGGTGCTAATTATAACACCTACAGCGGTAAAAGTAGACGGAAACACTTCCTGGATCCATGCCTCTTATCTCAAGCCTGCACCCTGTCCAGACTCTGTCTGGAAACTGGGAAAGACTGGTAACCATTTCAAATTGCATATTCGCTATGTGGATAAGGCTGTAGACTCTCCCCTTGGCCACCAGTACACCTAACGCTCATCAGCCCGTTCAGCAGCGATGGCTTATCACAAATCCTACTAGACAAGAAGTATGCTCTAACTCGTATACAGCTCCCTTAGGGACCTGGTGGCTAGCTCTCCACCCAGACATTTGTCAGCTGGCTATAAGTCTTTCCTATTAGGATATCGCTGATGAAAATCCCACTAAAATTCAATTAAATCCCTTCCATACCATAGATAATGGAAACAAACATTAGGGATTTAGGGACACGTGAGCCAGATGCAGGTTGGCTAGACTAGATTAGTATGTTTGCCCAGCAGACTATCAAAGCCACAAACAGCCATGGCTGTGTGGAGGGAAAGCCAACTTCTTCTGTAAGTGATGGGGATTTGAGCATACAGGGGCTGCCTGGTGGAACGCAAAATCCTCATCAAATTCAGTACACAGCATTGGCCATATTACCAATTAGACAACCAAAACTGATGGCCCCCAGAGGAGTCTCTAGATCCTCAAATTCTGTGTTACCTTTTTAACTTCTGCAAGTGCTCAAGAGGATGAAAGGAAATTCCCCTATGTGGAGGCCTTTTACCTCCTTCGCTCACTTCCTGAACTATGCATCTCCAATAGATCCTCACCCTCAGGCTTCTGCTCCAGACTCTCTACTGTCAGTCCCACCTCAGCAACCTGATTTCTCTCCTCCAGTTACTAGATCAAAAACCCAAACCTCCGCCAGTTCTCAGATCATTGCTCCCTTGCTGAGGTAGCAGGTACTGAGGTACCCCTCTAAACACTAACTCCTCTCTTCTCCTGTCAGTGCCTACACCCGGTCTCCCCAGGTCCTCTTACCAGGTAACCCAAAGCTCAAACCAGCTGAGAAGAGCCCTCAGACCCCTATCCAAGATGTAATAAAAATGGCCTTTAAAGTTGCTTTTTCATCACTGAAAACAGGTTACTAAGAATTTAAAATCCCTCCCAGGCTTTCTGGGATACTCACTCCCGTCTTCCCCTCTGTTCTACCTGTTCTACTGCTCAAGATTTTGTTCCTAGGAAAATCCCAAACCCCTTTTCCACTATGCTTTTTCATCTCTCTTTTCTCATTCTCAGATCCCCGGAGCTGCTCTCATTCCTCGCCTTCCCCGTCTTTCCCCTCTATACCAGGCCCACAGAAAAATCTTAACTGAACTTCTCCAGAAGTCTTCACCATGGATGACTTTAGAACTTTCAGCAAAAGAGTCCCTATAAAAGAGTTCAGTGTAGATAAACTTGCTCTTTTTCTATTGCCCTGTTATACTTGGCCCCTACTTGGAAAAATCAGCACTTCTAAGCTAGACAACCCCTTAATAGTTTTTCACACAATATGTGAACAAGGCCTCTGGCCTTGAGCTGGGGCTTCACAGAGATGGCTACATTTCTAAAATAAAAAATACCAACTGGGCTTCATGGTAACAGCTGAAGGAGGATAAAAGAAAAGGAAGAAAAAGCTCTCCCCCTCCCAGGTGTCCTTGAAAAGTTAACTTGCCCAGAACAGAGGAAATAACAGAAAAAAAAATCTTTTTGTGAAGTTCTGCCGACTGTGAACTTCTGAGCCCCTTTTCTTTCATGTTGGGTACAAAATTCTGAAACTACCTAAACTTGGGGTTCAGGGCGTTAATTGATTACAACAGAAGCAATGCACTCTGAATCCGGTTGCAACCAAATAGCACTGTATCCCTGTTTTCGGTGCTATCTTAGGTGCCTTGCCTTGTCTGTCCCTACAACAGTATAATTCTATATACTTAAACATTGTTTATGTTTTCATGAAATGGTCAACAGATGTGATTAATTGTGTAATGGTGCAGATGTTTCCCAGAGTGCTCTATAATGATGCAGGTTCATTTGAAATTCAAACAGGCGGGCATACAACACGGTTCCGCTGGGAACATATATCCCTAACTTTAGCCATCCTATTAGGAATAGGAGTTGCTGCAGGGGTGGGCACAGAAACCCCTGCCCTAGTCCATGGGACACAACAAATGACCCAATTAGAAGCAGCAATAGAACAAAACTTAAAGATAGTAGAAACCTCCATCACAGCTTTGCAGGAATATTTATCCTCTCTGTCTGAAGTTGTTTTACAGAACAGTCGAGGGTTGGACCGCCCATTCATGAGAGAAGGGGGCCTTTGTGCTGCATTGAGGGAAAAATATTGTTTTTATGCCGACCATACTGGAGTTGTAAAAAAAATCTATGAGTAAATTAAAAAGACACGTTGAAGAGCGTCACTGAGAGAGGCCCAAAAAGGGTGGTTTGATTCTGATCCATACATTCCCTCTGGTTAACTATGTTTTTATCAACCATGGCCGGTCCAATAATAATCCTCATATTACTGCAAAGTATAAAACCCTGTTTGCTCAAACGTGTAATTTTTTTTCTCCAAGCTCAAATTGGACAAGTTAAACTTATGGTAATAACCCACTTGCAGACATAGAATGTGACACCAGCCTTGATCACTTTTATAATTATAAGTAGCCAGAAGAAGAAGTGGGGAATGAAAGGTTAACAAAATAGGTACTTGTAACTTTCTATTTTTCTGTATGCTTAACAAAACACTGTTGAAATATTGAGAACTGTTTGCTAATTTTGTTCCCAGAATGTGCTGTCCCCAACTGCCAAATTGCAGAATGTATTCCCTCCCCCGTTTACATGCAAACCGCCCACTCACCGTGACCCATCAATAAACTTCCGTCCCTGCCCTTTCCAAGGAAAGAATATAAGCTCTGCTTAAGCTGTTCTCAGGGCTCTCTGCTCTATTTCTGTGAGCTCTGAGCCCCAGCATGCTTGACCTCCAATAAACCTTTTGCTGTTGCATGAGACAGTCTCTTTGTGGTCTCTACCTCTGATGCTCGCACGAACATTACTTGAATGATTGAATGTATAAGAGAAAATCCAGTCAAAAAGGGATAGCCAGTAGGATTAAGAAGATAGTCGGTAGGTTTGGGAAGAAGACTGAGTATAGGATTTGGAACAAAAGTTCTTTAGCAATAGGGGTTCTGTTAGAGAGTGAATATAAATGTCAGCACATGAGAACAGTCACAATAATGAACTGAGGAAAATATGTAGGAAAGCAGATATCAATAAAGACATTACTAAATCAGGCAAAGTATAAAGTGAGTGATACAATTAGACATTTTCAACAGGGTGAGTTTGAATATATAATCTTAGGAAGAAACAAATATGTAGTCACCAATAGGATTGACATTTGAGAGCATAAGGCAACCTTGACATGGATGATTTTTGTAAACCATGCTCACTTTCTATTTAGGCTTTGGTACAATCTAAGTGTGACCTTTGCATTTGTGTCCAGAACTTTACTGTGATAAAATATATATGTAGATCTGGTGACACAAGTATTTCTTCCACCATTTCTGGGAGCAATATTTTGAAGGCATATAAATGGGTATTGGGTGTACAAAGAGGTGTACACTTTGTCCATGAATATAGAGATAATGCATGAATAGACCATACAGTGAATAAATAATATAACTGTTTCCACTTTAAATTATGGATTGAATTGATATTTGAAAATATATAAGAAATCTTATATTGATTTACAATCATTCATTCTAACCAGTTATACATCTAATATTAATATTATGGTTATGGTTTATCATGAAGATATGTTAGTTTTGCTTCAAAAGCGATTATGGAAATCCAAAATAATGTGTTTGGATAGAGTCAGTCACAATGCTGGCAATATGTGAACAAGGCCTCTGGCCTCAAATTGAGGCTTCACAGAGATGGCTACATTTCTAAGATAAAGAAGTTACCAACTGGACTCCATGGTAACAGCTGGCAGGGAGAAAAAAGAAAGAGAAGAAAAAAGCTCTCCCCCTCCCAGGTGTCCTTAAAATGTTAACTTGCCCAGAACAGAGAAAAAAAAAAAACAGAAACAAAAACTGCTTTCTCTGAACTTTTGCAGACTGTGAACTTCTGAGCCGCTCCCTTACATGTTGGGTACAAAATTCTGAAACAACCTAAACTTGGGGTTCAGGGAAGTAACTGATTACAACAGAAGCAATGCCCTTTAAATCTGGTTGCAACCAAATAGGACTGTTTCCCTGTATTCGGTGCTATCTTAGGTGCCTTTCCTTGCCTTGTCCATCCCTTTTCTCATTTAAAGACCAGTCAAGAAACATGGAGAAATACATGTGTTCTGAAGCAGAAAGTGATTGATAGTGAAACAAATGCCTATAAATTTCCTGACTTGTGGATGAAATTTATATCCTATGATGTGCATTAATTGAAGAAATACTAATCTACCAGTGTTGAATAAAAATGAACGTCAAAATACACATCATGTCCGATTGGAATCTACTTGCATTAATATTAAACTGGGTCAGTTACTGTAGAAATATTAGGATTCTTATGCACCATTCACTGAAGTTAGTTTTCAGTACTAGGAAACAAATATGTATTTCAGGTGAATGAATATTTCTAAGAATAATCTTGTGAAAAGTTGATTATAAATCCACATACATGAATATGAATGAATTTGATGAGTGTAAAATAAGACACATATTTCATTTGTTGAAAAATCTGGAGAGTGTATATATATATATATATATATATATATATATATATATATATATATATACATATATACATACACACACACACACACATTAAAAACAGCAATATATATGCCAATTGAAATTTATAATGAAATATATATCATCGACAGATAGAAAAATATTTATTTTACTGAACATGGATTTATGAATAATATTGTTCAAGTAGGAAGATCACCCATAATTTAAATTTTCGGTTCCAACATCGTTTAAGAGGAGTGATCCCTTACAATTTGTATCTGCCAAGTCAGCCACCTCACAAGAATGTACGTGTGGTACCAGGTAGGATTCTATCTGTGCATATAAAAATACAGGTGGTGAATAGGCTACAGAGAAAGGGAGAAAGGAATTCATAGGTGGTTAACTTTAAAAAAAACATGGAGAACTATTTCAACAAAAAAATGACTAGATTTATAAATCCTACCCTATATAATGCAAAAGGTAAGTCCAACTATACACCATGCCTCCTCTGAAATGGTTGTATTTTCATTCTGTTTGGGTTATTATTCTCCATCATATTAGTATTAGTAGTCAGAATATAGTAGGGTAGGGGTTAGTGTCAGGGATTCAGTATTTCGAATGGAAAATTGGAAAATGAATACAATGTGTATGTAAACATGTGCTACACAAAAATGTTTCCACTCTTATCCAGAACAATGCCTTGACAGTACCTTCGCTCCAACTAAAACATCATTAGAGGAGAAGAGTTAGAAAATCAGTGAAAACACATCTTGAATGGAATATGCTGAGGATTTTGAAACCTTGGAGGTGGTAGAGGAGTTTGCAAAAGTAAGGGACAGGGTGAACACTCCACAAACATGGAGTTCTGTTTGACTAAAGACTTCTTGAGAAACTGCCTCTGAATTTGGGCACTTGAAATATATCTTGTTGTCACAAGCTTTAGCTTCCTTTGTAGTGAGACCATCAAACCTGGGTCTGCATCTATGTGACCTGGAGGACATGGTTTCTTATTTTCTAATGAAAATGAGGCAGCAGTGCTGAATTCTCACTTTGTAGGTAACCTGTGGACACTGGGGGCTAAGTGTCTCCCAGTGTGGGCTGTGAAGCCATTTGGTCATGCTCCAATTTTCGTGGTGTTTGTTGCTGCTGCATTGGGGATTTGGTATTTGCTTCACGAAATACAAGGAGTTCAACTGTGTCACAGTGCTGGAGGGAGTTCTGTGACGAGTGGTGGGTCAGGGTCTGCAGGAGAATGCACCAACCAGGCTTCTATCCCACATAGCTTGCCCCCTTGACCATAGCAACCTGATTCTGAACATTGCCCTGAAAGCTCTCCATATAACAAGATACCTTTACACAGAAGTATCTATTGGCTGCACCATGTCAGTAACAAGCCATTTGGAAGCCAAATGCAGATCCACATTGCCCCACCACATGTTTTATCACACACCTGCCAAGCACTGTTCTAGGCCCACTATTCAGCAGGCTCCAACGTACTGGCATCTCTATTCAACACAATTTTCATGAAAACTAGTGAATCCAGGCACTGTCTGGTGTACTCAAGATCAGCATCAGGACATCCAAAGGTTCTCCAGTGCCACCTGGTCTTGGGAATTTCAAAAATTTCATGGTATCTGTTTAGCCATTTTTCAAGGATGATGTTGGAGGCACTGTGGGTTTCAATATATTCAGGACCTGTTAAATGGTGAGGAAGCTCATTTCAATGAAAGCTCTGGGGAACTCTCAAGGGCAAGGCTTCCCAAAGAGTGGCCAAAAGGTCGCATGAAGCCAGGCCTATTGAGTTCTACAATGTGAGGTGCATGTGTTTTTTGACTCTCAACTATGGCTGCCAAGTCTTTCAGAATAAAATAATGTGATTTCCTCACTGAGATTCCCAGTGATCTGTGGAAAGTCAATCTGGGCCTAGATCTCAGTTTCCAATGGTCACTCTCATGTGTGGTCTCCTAAAATCCCAAAACAATTGATGGCAATACTTCTCTGAGGTCAGTTCCAGAACTCAGTCTCTAAGGGGAATCACACCAGAGTTCAAGCCCAGGTGGACCCAATCATCTCTTGCAACTGCCACACAAATGACCACAATTAAAACCAAAACACTCCCACACGGCCCTCATCTTCTTCATAACCTTTGGCTGGAGTTTTCCATTAGGGGCGCAGTCAAAGACAGTGTCCAAAATAAGCTCACTTGTCCCTCATTTGCCTAAAATCTCAGTGGCCTGGACACCCTTCATGTGAACCAGGAGTAATCAAATAGGTCTGCCATTAATACTTTTCCACTTCTACAATTTGAGGCTTTCTGAATGTGGGGTTTAGATTCTTTATGTGATTTGGAGTCATGAGAAAATCCAAGCACACATGGGCAAGCTTTGCAGGGATTTGGAGAATTCTTTTGACCCAAAGGATCCCTATTCTCACTTGATTGAGGTGAGAAACCTTACAGAGGAAAGCTAGAGACTTCATCCACAATGACTGCAATTTTTGCCCTTTGATTTTGGATGCACACATGGGATCTTTCTTTAGATTCATCAGGTGCTGATAATCTAAGCCACAGCCTCACACAGGGCCAGGAGGCTGATTCCGACACATCCCTTTCCAAAGCAATTAAGCAAAGAGCCACAGGTGATGCCCATTCATTTCCATTTGAAAACTGTTTCTTAGGGCTTCACAAAGGGGTGGCTGGAGGCAAAGACCTTCCTGACATTCAGGGCAAAAGAAAAATAGGTAAGCAAAAGGCCCAAAGCAGGGTTTCTCCACTGTGACTTTTCTGGTCTAACTGATATCTGAGTTTTCTGAGGTGCTCGCCAGTCCCTTCAGCTATCCAGTACATGGCCATATCACAGAGCTTGGAGGTGGTACATATCTTTTACTCAAAACCATGAGCCTATTCTGGAGTGTGGCCAGAATTCAGGAAGAAAATAGGAAATTAGGAAGATAGCAGGTGTTGCCCATCCATAAGGCAATCTTCTGCCTAATCATAAATTGGGCAGGATGAATACTGGGAAGCTTTCTACTAGACAGGACACATCCATTGATGCATTCTATTTTCTAATGTCTACAACCACGGACACAGTGGGACACACAGACATAGAAACACTCGCCTTGTCACATGACTTACTAGAAACAGTCCATACCAAACCAAACAAACCGCCTTTCCTATCTATTCTCAGAACATGAGACAAAACCAAAAACTCACACCCACAACCACAAAGGCACCTCCTTCCCCCAAGTAGGTCTGTGACTATCCAGAGGGTGGTCTGACTCGTGGGCCATAATATATTCCCCCAACATGGCCTGTCCTGTCTCAGATCTGGTCTCCTTAGCCAACTCTGTGAAGTTGTCAGGAGTCCGTGATGAGCCACTACCTGCTTTCTCTGGAAAGGCCAGTTTTCAGAGCTTTCCTGGCATTTGGTCATCCTCACAACAGTAGGACCAAAAAATAATGTCTCTGTCCTTGTTCAATCAAAACAAGCGAGCCCAATGGGACTGGGGCTGGGACTGACTCTGGGTTCCTGGCTTCCTGGATCAAAAGTTCACAGTGTTCCATCACCAAAAGTGTGAGGTGTGGTCATTTCTTTAAGGAACTGAATGAGGTCACTGCCTTGGCAAACACTTTGTCCTCACAGTTGCTTTCAATTGACCAATGAAATGGAGGCTGCCCCTACTTCCTTTGAAATTTTCACAAGTTAGAATGGTAGATCAACCATAGGCTCCTGGAACAGCTCTCCACACAGGCCTGGTTTGGTCCATCTTCTCTACATTAAGAAGAGAGAGGCTGATTCAGACATATCCTTTCATCCTGACCAGGATGTTTGCCATGGAAGATGACTTTTGCTCTCTCAGGTCTTTCATAGCTGCCTACATCTTCTCCAGGGATCATTTCTACATGGACCTTTGAGGTTCTCAGCAGGTGGAAGATCACCTACATTTCTGTATTGTAAGTCAAACTCTGTCCCTGTTCTTCTGTAAAATTAGATTGAGGGAACGGTGCATTCTTAGGGTTAATAACATGTTCCATTTGGGTTAGGAATCATTCTGTGAGATGAATAATGGTATTGCAACATGCAATATTTATAAGAATATATTGGTGAAATATAAGTATGAAAACAGAAATCTAGGTAAGACTTGAAGCCCAGAAGGGCATTTTGCCCTTGATTGGGATACTTAGCTTTGAATTACATTCTGAACAGTTGTCTCACATAATTCGATATCGAATGGCAAAAGACCTTGTACCTTGGATGATTGAATGTAGAAGAGAACATCCACTCAAACTGGGATAGTCAGTAGGTTTAGGAAGAAGAGTGAGTATAGGTTTTGGAACAAATTTCATTAGTAATAGGTTTTTGGTTAGAGAGTGAACGTAAATGTCAGCACATGAGAAGAGTCAGTCACATGATGAACAGGGGAAAATATGTAGGAAAACAGATATCAATAGACACATTAGGAAATAAGGCAAAGTATAATGTGAGTGATAGGATTAGACATTTCCAACAGGGTTGAGTTTCAATATATAATCTTAGGAAGAAACAAATATGTAGTCACCAATAGGATTGATATTGAGCATTAGACAACCTGGACATGGATGTTTATAGTAATACATGTTCAATTTCCATTTAGGCTATGGTACAAACATAAGTGTGAGCCTTGCGTTTTGTGTCCAGAATATCACTGTGATAAAATATATATGTAGATCAGGTTACATGAGTAATTCTTCCACCATTTTTTGAAGCAATATTTTGAAGATGTATAAATTAGTATTGGGGGTACAAAGAGATGTACCCTGTGTATATGAATCTAGAGAAAATGCATGAGTAGACCACACTGTGAATTAATAATATAACTAGTTCTACATAAAATAATGGATTGAATTGATATCTTAAAATATATAAGAAATCTTATATTGAAATACTATCATTCATTCCAACTAGTTATACATCTAATGGTAATATTATGGTTATGGTTTATCATGAAGGGTGTGATTTTTGCTTCAAAAGTGATTATGTAATTCAAAAATCATGTGTTTAGAAAGTAGTCTCATGAAACGACCAGTCAAGAAACATGGAGGAATACATTTGTTCTGAAGCAGGAAGTGATTGAAAGTGAAACAAATGCCTATAAATATGCTAACTTGTGGATGAAATATATATCATATGATGTGCATAAACTGAAGAAATAGCAACGTACAAGTCTTGAATGAAAATGAACGTCAAAATACATGTCATGCCCCATAGGAATCTACTTGCATTGATGTAAAACTGAGTCTGTTACTGTAGAAATATTAGGATTTGTATGCATCGTTCACTGAAGTTAGTTGTCTGTATTAGGAAACAAATATGTATTTCAGGTGGATGAATATTTCTGAGTATAATCTTGTGAAAAGTTGATTATACATCCACATATATGAACATAATAGAATTTAGAGAGTGTATAATAAAACACATATATTTTGAAAAATCTGGATAGGAGATATATATATATATATATATATATATATATATATATACAAAAAAAAACAAAGACATTAAAAAGTAGCAATATGTATGCCAATTGAAATTCATAGTGAAATATATATCATCCACGGATGCAAAAATATTTATTATACTGAACATGGATTTATGTATAATGTTGTTCAACTAGGAAAATTAATCCAAAGTGTATGCAAAATTGTGATACAAAAAATCTTTCCACTCTCATCCTGAACAATGCCTTGACTTACCCTCACCTTAAGTAATTCACAATTATATGAAAAGAGGTAAAAAATCTGTGAGAACATATCTGGAATTGAATATGCTCATGATTTCACAACTTTGCAAGTGGTTGATGAGTTTCCAAAAGTAAGGAACAGGGTAAACACTTCACAAACATGGAGCTCTGCTGGACTAAAGACTTCTTGAGAAACTGCCCCTGAGGTTGTGCACTTGAAATATATGTTTTTGTCAGGAGCTTTACCTACCTTTGTTGTGAGACAATCAAAGCTGGGTCTGCATCTATGTGACCTAGAGGACATGGTTTCTTATTTTCCAATGAACATGAGGCACCAGTGCTGAAGTCTCTCTTTGTAGGTAAACTGTGGCCACTTCGGGCAATGTGACTCCCCGTGTGGACTTTGAAGCCATTTGGTCATCCTCCACTTTTCGTGGTGTTTCTTGCTGCTACACTGGGAGTTTGGTATTTGCTTCATGACATACAAGGAGTTCAACTGGCACACAGTGCTTGAGGGAGTCTTGTAACGTGTGGTGGGTCAGGCTCTGCAGGAAAATGCACCAACTAGGCTTCTATCCCACATTGCTTATCGCCTTGACCATAGAAACCTGATTATGAACATTGCCCTGAAACCCCTGCATATAACAAGATGCCTTTTCATATAATGGTCTCCTGGCTGCACCAAGTCAGTCACAAGCCATTTGGAAGCCAATGGCAGATCCACATGGCCACAACACAGATGTATTACCACACATCTCCCCACCACTGCTCTAGGCCCACTACTCAGCAGCCTCCAACTTACTGGCATCTCTGTACTACACAATTTTCATGAAACCCAGTCAATCAAGGCACTGTCTGTTATACTTATGATCAGCAACAGGACATCCAATGGTTCTCCAGTGCCACCTGGTCATTGGGAATTTCAAAAATTTCATGGTGTTTATCTATGCATTTTTCAAGAATGAAGTTGGAGGCACTTTGGGGTTTCCATTCATCTAGGAACCATTACATGGGGAGGAAGCTAATTTCAATGAAAGCTCTGAGGAACTCTCATAGGCAAGGCTTCCCAAACAGTGGCCAAAAGGTCACATGAAGCCAGGCCCATTGAGGTCTACAACGTGAGGTCCATGTGTCTTTTGACTCTAACTATGGCTGCCAAGTTTTTCAGAATAAAATCATGTGATATCTTTGCTGAGATTTTCAGTTCTCTGTGGAAAGCCATCCTGGGCCTAGATCTCAGGTTTCAAGGGCAACTCTCATGTGTGGCCTCCTACAATCCCAACACAATTCATGGCAATACTTCTCTGTCTTCAGTTCCCAAACTCAGTCTCTAAGGGAAATCACACCAGAGTTCAAGCCCATGTAGACCCAGTCATCTCTTCCAACCGCCACACAAATGACCACAATTAAAACCAAAACATTTCCACATGGCCCTCATCTTCATCCATATAGAAACTCATCATAAACTCTGGCTGGAGGTTTCCATGAGGGGCGCAGCCCACGACAGTGTCCAAAATATGCACCCTTGCCCCTCATTTGTCTAAATTTAGGGTGGCCTGGAAACCCATCCTGTGAACAAGGAGTGATAATATAGGCCTGCTGTTAATACTGCTCTGCTTCTCCAATTTGAGGCCTACTGAATGTCAGGTATAGATTGCTTCTGTGATTTGGCATCATGAGAGAACCCAAGCACTTCTGCAGGACTTTGAAGAACTCATTTGACCCAAAGGAATCCTATTCTCACTTGATGGAGTTCAGGACCTAACACAGGAAGACAAGAGACTTCATCCACAATGACTGATCATTTTGCCATTTTGGTTTTGGATGCACACATGGGATCTTCTTTAGATTTATCAGGAGCTGAGAATCTTAGCCACCCCCTCAATCAGGGCCTAGTGTCTGATTAAGACACATCCCTTTCCAAAGCAATTAAGCAAAGAGCCACACGTGATACCCATTCATTTAAATTTGAAAACTGTTTCTTCAGGCTTCTAAAAGGGGTGGCCTGAGGCAAAGACCTTCCTGACATTCAAGGCAACAGAACCATAGGTAAGCAAATGGACCAAAGCAGGGTTTCTCCACTGAGACTCTACTGCTCACACTAATATCTGAGTTTTCAGAGATGTTCCCATTCCCTTCAGCTATCAAGAACATGGACATGTCACAGAGCTTGGAGGTGGTACATAAATTGGACAATAAATCATGAGCTTATTCTGGAGAGTGGCCAGAATTCAGGAAGAAAACAGGATCTTAGGAAGTTAGTAGTTGTTTCCTATCCATAAGGCAAACCACAGTCCATTTATCAATTGTGAACGATGAATGCTGGGAAGCTTTCTACTAGACAGGACACCTCCATTGATGCATTCTCTTTTCTAATGTCTAAAACCACGGACACAGTGGATACACAGACATAGAAACACTTGCCTTGTCAAAAGAGTAACTAGAAACAGTCGACTCCAAACCAAACCAACCACCTTTTCTACCTATTCTCAGAACATGAGACAAAACCATAAACTCACACCCACACACATAAAGGCACCTCCTTCCCAAAAGTGGGTGTGTGACTATCCAGAGTGTCCTCTGACTGGTGTGCTATACTATGTTCCTCTCGAAATGGCCTTTCCACTTTCAGATCATGTCTCCTTGGCCAACTCTGTGATGCTGTGAGGAGCCTGCAGTTAGCCACTACCTGCTATCTCAGAAAAGGCCCCTCTTCAGAGCTCAACTGGCATTTGGCCATCCTCACATCAGTAGGTACCAAGAAAGTCTTACTTGTACTTGGTAAATCCAAACAAGTGAGCCCACTGGGACTGGGACTGGGACTGGCTCTCGGTGCCTGGCTTCTTGCATCACAATTTCAGAGAGTTCCATCACCAAGGAAGTTAGCTAGGTCACTTCCTTCAGGAACTGAATGAGGTCCCTCTCTTGGCAACAACTTTGTTCTAACAGTTTCTTCCAAGGGTCCCTTTAGATGGAGGCTGCTCCTACTTTGTGTGACAATTTGACTAGTTAAAATGGTATATCAAAATAGGCACCTGGGAACAGCTCTCCACGCAGGCCTGGTTAGGTCCATCTTCTCTACATTAAGAAGAGAAAGGCTGATGCATACACATCCCTTCATCCTGTTCAGGTTGTTTGCCATGGAAGATGGCTTTTGCTCTCTCAGATCCTTCATATCTGCCTACATCTTCTCCAGGGATCATTTCTGCATCGAACTTTGAGGTTCTCAGCAGTTGGAAGATACCCTACATTACTGTATTGTAAGATGAACTCTGTCCCTGCTCTTTTGTAATTTTAGATTGAGGCAACAGTGTATGGTTAGGGTTAATTACAGGTTCGATTTGGGTTAGGAATCATTCTGCGGGATGAATAATGGTCTTGGGAACCTGCAATATTTATAGGAATATAGAGATGAAATATAAGTATGAAAACAGAAATCTAGGTAAGATTTGAAGCTCTGAAGTGCATTGGGCAACTGATTGTGATACGTAGCTTTGAATTACGTTCTGCATACATGTTTCAGAAAAATCGATATACAATAGCATAGGACCTTGTACCTTGGATGATTGAATGTAGTAGAGAACATCCACTCAAAAAGGGATAGTTGATATTATCAACTATCTGACTGAAACATACTGACTATCTTCCTGAAGAAGAGTGAGTATAGGATTTGGACCAAAGTTCATAAGCAATAGGGTTTCGGTTAGAGAGTGAATGTCAATGTCAGCACATGCGAAGGGTCAGTCACAATGTTGAACTGGAGAAAATATGTAGGAAAGTAGATATCAATAGAGACATTAGGAAATCAGGAAAAGTACAAAGTGAGTGAAAAAATTAGACATTTTCAATGGTATTGAGGTTGAATATATAATCTTAGGAAGAAACAAATATGTAGTCACCAATAGGATTGACATTTGAGAGCATTAGGCAACCTGGTCATGGATGTTTTTAGTAATCCATGTTCAGTTTCCATTTAGGCTTTGGTACAGTCATACGTGTGAATTTTGCATTTTGTGTCCAGAATATTACTGTGATACCATGCATATGTAGATCAGGTGATATGAGTATTTCTTCCACCATTTCTGGGAGCAATATTTTGAAGATGTATAAATTAGTATTTGGGATACAAAGAGGTGTAACCTGTGTCTATTTATATAGAGATAATGCATGAATAGACCATACTGTGAATAAATAATATAACTGGTTCCACTTTACAAAATGTATTGAATTGATATCAGAAAATATATAAGAAATCTTTTATTGATATAAAATCATTCATTCCAACCAGTTATACATCTAATAGTGATATTATAGTTATGGTTTATCATAAAGTGTGTGTCCGTTTTGCTTTAAAAGTGATAAAGGAAATCGAAAATAATGTGTTTGGAAAGAAATCTCATGAAAAGATCAGTCAAGAAACATGGAGGAAAACATGTGTTCTGAAGCAGGAAGTGATTGAAATTGAAACAAATGCCTATAAATTTGCTAAATTGTGGAGGAAATATATATCCTATGATGTGCATAAACTGAAGAAATTGTAATGTCCCAGTGTTGAATAAAAATGAACGTCGATATACACATCATGTCCCATAGGAATCTACTTGCATTGATGATAAACTGTGTCAGTTACTGTAGAAATGTTAGGATTTGTATGCACCATTCACTGAAGTTAGTTTTCAGCACTAGGAATCAAATATGTATTTCAGGTGGATGAAATTTTCTGAGAATAATCTTGTGAAACGTTGATTATAAATCCACGTTCATGAACATGAATGAAATTAGGAAGTGTATATAAGACACATATATTTCATATTTTGAAAAATATGGAGAGAGTGTGTATATATATATATATATATATATATATATATATATATATATATATATATATATATACACACACAGAGAGAGAGAGAGAGAGACATTAAAAATAGCAATATATGCCAATCAAAATTCACCATGAAATATATATCATCCACAGATCCAAAAATATTCATTTTACTGAACAAAGATTTGTGTATAATTTTGTTCTCTAGGAAGCTCACCCATAGGTTGAATTTTCAGTTCCAACGGCGTTTATGAGGAGTGATCTCTTCTCTCAATTTGTATCTGCCAAGTCAGCCACCTCACAAGAATGTACGTGTAGTACCAGGTAGGATTCTCTATGTGCATATAAAAATATATGTGCTGAGTAGGCTACAGAGAAAGAGAGACAAGAATTCACATATTTGTTATCTTTAAAATCACATGGACAACTATTGCAACAAAAATTGTCTAGATTAATAACTCCTAACCTTTATAATGCAAAAGGCAAGTCCAACTATACACCATGCCTCCTCTGAACTGTTTGTATTTCTATTATGTTTGGGTTATTTTTCTGCCTCATATTAGGATTAGTAGTCAGACACTAGTAGGGTATGGTTTAGTGTCAGGGATTCAGTATTTCAAATGGAAAATTGGAAAATGAATCCAATATGTATGCAAATATGTCCTACACAAAAGTCTTCCCACTCTCATCCAGAAAAATCCA
This sequence comes from Callospermophilus lateralis, assembly GCF_048772815.1. Classification (NCBI taxonomy): domain Eukaryota; kingdom Metazoa; phylum Chordata; class Mammalia; order Rodentia; family Sciuridae; genus Callospermophilus; species Callospermophilus lateralis. Next base: position 3,745,862 of record NW_027517127.1, read on the forward strand.
TTGACATTATCTTCACCCTATGTAAGATGCAATTCGAAGAGAAGAGTTAGAAAATCTGTGAATACATATCTGGAATGGAAAATGCTCAGGAGTTCACAACCTTGGAGGTGGTAGAGGAGTTTCCAAAAGTAAGTGACTGCGTAAACACTCCACAAACATGGAACTCTGCTGGCCAAAAGCCTTCTTGAGAAACTGCCTCTGAGTTTGGACACATGAAATATATCTTGTTGTCCGGAGCTTTAGCTTCATTTCTGGTGAGACCATCAAAGCTGGATCTGCATCTATGTGACCTGGAGGACATCGTTTCTTATTTTCCATTGAACATTAGGTACCGGTGTTGATTTCTCTTTTTGTTGGTAAACTGTGGCCACTGGAAGCTTAGTGTCTCCCTGAGTGGACTGTGAAGCCATTTGGTCATCCTGAACTTTTTGTGGTGTTTCTTGCTGCTGCACTGGGAGTTTGGTATTTGCTTCACGAAATACAAGGAGTTCAACTAGGATATAGTGCTAGAGGGAGTTCTGTGACGTGTGTTGGGTCAGGGTCTGCAGGAGAATTCACCAACCAGGGTTCTATCCCACATAGCTTGCCCCCTTGACCATCACAACCTGATTCTGAACATTGCCCAGAAACCTCTCCATATAACAAGATGCCTTTTCATATAATAGTCTGCTGGCTGTACCAAGTCAGTCACAAGCCATTTGGAAGCCAATGGCTGATCCACATGGCCACACCACAGTTGTATTATCACACACCTGCCCACCACTCCTCTAGGCCCACTACTCAGCAGGCTCCAACTTACTGGCATCTCTGTTCCACACCATTTTCATGAAACCCAGCCAATCAAGGCACTGTCTGTAACACTAATGATCAGCAAGAGAACAACCAATGGTTCTCCAGTGCCACTTGGTCATTGGGAATTTCAAAAACATCATGGTATTTATCTATCCATTTTTCAAGAATGAAGTTGGAGGCACTTTGGGATTTCCATTCTTCCAGGAACCATTACATGGGGAGGACTCTCATTTCAATGAAAGCCCTGAAAAACTCTCACAGGCAAGGCTTCCCAAACAGTGGCCAAAAGGTCACATGAAGCCAGACCCATTGAGGTCTACAACGGGAGGTCCATGTGTCTTTTGACTCTTAACTATGGCTGCCAAGTTTTTCAGAATAAAATCATGCGATATCCTTGCTGAGAATTTCAGTTCTCTGTGGAAAGCCACCCTGGGCCTAGATCTCAGGTTTCAAGGGCAACTCTTATGCGTGGCCTCCTAAAATCCCAACACAATTCATGGCAACACTTCTCTGAGGTCAGTTCCAGAACTCAGTCTCTAAGAGGAATCACACCAGAGTTCAAGCCCATGTGGACCCTGTTATCTCTTCCAACCGCCACACAAATGACCACAATTAAAACCAAAACATTCCCACATATCCCTCATCTTCATCCATATAGACAGTCATTATAAACTCTGGCTGGAGGTTTCCATGAGGGGCGCAGCCAAGACAGTGTCCAAAATATGCACCCTTGCCACTCATGTGTCTAAATTCATGGTGGCCTGGACACCCTTCCTGTGAACCAGGAGTGATCAAAAAAGCCTGCCGTTAACGCTGCTCTGCTTCTCCAATTTGAGGCCTACTGACAGTCAGGTATAGATTCATTATGTGATTTGGCATCATGAGAGAACCCAAGTACTTCTGCAGGACTTTGAAGAACTCATTTGACCCAAAAAAAATCCCTATTCTCACTTTATGGAGGTCAGGAACCTATCGGAGGAAGGCAGGAGACTTCATCTACAATGACTGATCTTTTTGCCATTTTGGTTTTGGATGCACACATGGGATCTTCTTTACATCTATCAGGAGCTGAGAATCTTATCCACAGCCTCAAACAGAGCCTAGTGTCTGATTAAGACACATCCTTTTCCAAAGCAATTAAGCAAAGAGATACAGGTGATGCACATTCATTTCCATTTGAAATCTGTTTCTTCAGGCTTCACAAAGGGGTGGCATGATGCAAAGACCTTCCTGACATTCAAGGCAACAGAACCATAGGTAAGCAAATGGACCAAAGCAGGGTTTCTCCACTGAGACTTTACTGCTCACACTGATATCTGAGTTTTCTGAGATGTTCCCATTCCCTTCAGCTATCAAGAACATGGACATGTCACAGAGCTTGGAGGTGGTACATATCTTGGACAATACATCATGAGCTTATTCTGGAGAGTGGCCAGAATTCAGGAAGAAAACAGGAACTTAGGATGTTAGTAGGTGTTTCCTATCCATAAGGCATACCACGGTCCATTCATCAATTGTGCAGGATAAATGCTGGGAAGCTTTCTACTAGACAGGACACCTCCATTGATGCATTCTCTTTTCTAATGTCAACAACCACGGAAACAGTGGATACACAGACATAGAAAGTCGCCTTGTCAAAAGACTTACTAGAAACAGTCCACTCCAAACAAAACCAACCACATTTCCTACCTATTCTCAGAACATGAGACAAAACCGCAAACTCACATCCACAAACAAAGGCAACTCCTTCCCAAAAGTAGGTCTGTGACTATCCGGAGTGTCCTCTGACTGGTGGGCCATACCATGTTCTCCACAAAATGACCTCTCCTGTCTCACATCTTGTCTCCTTGGCAAACTCTGTGATGCTGTGAGGAGCCAACGGCTAGCCACTACCTGCTATCTCAGGAAAGGCTTCTCTTCAGAGCTCTCCTAGCATTTGGCCATCCTCACATCAGTAGGTACCAAGAAGGTCTGACTCTGTACTTGGTAAATCCAAACAAGTGAGCGCACTGGGACTGGGACTGGGACTGGCTCTCGGTGCCTGGCTTCTTGCATCAAAATTTCAGAGTGTTCCATCACCAAGGAAGTTAGGTAGGTCACTTCCTTCAGGAACTGAATGAGGTCACTGCCTTGGCAACAACTTTGCCCTAACCATTGCTTCCAAGGGACACAATGGATGGAGGCTTCCCTTACTTCCTTTGACAATTTGACTAGTTTCAATGGTATATCAAAATAGGCAACTGAGAACAGCTCTCCACGCAGGCCTGGTTAGGTCCATCTTCTCTACCTTACAAAGAGAGAGTCTGATGCATACACATTCCTTTTTCCTGTCTAGATTGTTTGCCATTGAAGATGGCTTTTGCTCTCACAGGTCCTTCATAGCTGCTGACATCTTATCCAGGGATTATTTCTGCATCGAACTTTCAGGTTCTCAGCAGTTTGAAGATACCCTACATTCCTGTATTGTAAGACGAACTCTGTCCCTGCTCTTTTGTAATGTTAGATTGAGGCAACCGTGTATGGTTATCGTAAATAGCAGGTTTGATTTGGATTAGGAATCATTCTGCAGAATGAATAATGATCTTGGGAACCTGCAATATTTATAGGAATATAGAGATGAAATATACGTATGAAAACAGAAATCTAGGTAAGATTTGAAGCTCAGAAGTGCATTGGGCAACTGATTGCGATATGTAGCTTTGAATTACGTTCTGCATACATGTTTCAGAAAAATTGATATACAGTGGCATAGGACCATGCACCTTGGATGATTGAATGCAGTAGAGAACATCCACTCAAAAAGTGATAGTCGATAGGATCAGGAAGATAGTCAGTATGTTTTGGAAGAAGAGCTAGTATAGGATTTGGACCAAAGTTCATTAGCAATAGTGTTTCCGTTAGAGAGTGAATGTCAATGTCAGCACATGTAAAGGGTCAGTCACAATGTTGAACTGGAGAAAATATGTAGGAAAGTAGATATCAATAGAGACATTAGGAAATCAGTCAAAGAGTATCAAGTGAGTGAAAAAAATTAAACATTTTCAACAGTTTTGAGGTTGAATATATAATCTTAGGAAGAAACAAATATGTAGTCACCAAAAGGTGACTGGAGGTTTATATATGGCTGGAGGTTTCCATGAGGGGCACAGCCCAAGACAGTGTCCAAAATAAGCTCCCTTGCCCCTCATTTGCCTAAAGTCCGGGTGGCTTGGACACCCTTCTTCTGAACCAGGAGTGATCTGTAAGGGTAAAAGAAATTGAAATTGAAATTAAAGTGTTAAAGTTAAAGTGTAAAAGACCGGGTGTTGTAAATTTTCTAATCTTCAAGGCCTGGTTTAAAATGTAAAGGACCAGGTATTTTTAAGTTTCCATGCTACACGCAAAACCTGAAATTCCTGTAAATTGTAGGACAATTTCTGGACTGCCCAGTAAATATTCCCCCTGACCGCCTGGTTGTTTAATAACCTAGGACCCTGTGTGGCCTACCACATATGCATCGCAGGGCCTAAATCAATCAATTTCAATGTGTACCCCGCTTTAGAATTGACCTATCACTCCCGCCTGACGTGTTCAAGCCAATGAATGAACTAATCATGTTTAGGATTTGTTGTTTCATTTTCCCACAGTGTATGATGATTTGCTAAAGGAGACTGTGATATATGTAAAGTCTCACACACCCCAAATCGTGTACTTAAGCACTGCTCAACCCCTGCTCGGGGATCTGGGCTGCTCTCCCTTCTTGAGTGAGCACAGAGCACCAGCATGCTGGATTGGATCCTCAATAAATGTCTTTTGCTGTTGCATGAGCCTTGGTCTCATACATGAACATGAATGAAATTAAGGAGTGTATAATAAGACACATATATTTCATATTTTGAATAATCTATAGAGTGTAGATTTTTCACAAAACACATACAGAGATATTAAAAAGTAGCAATATATATGCCAATCAAAATTCATCATGAAATACATATCATACACAGATCCAAAAATCTTTATTTTACTGAACATGGATTTATGTGTAATGTTGTTCAACTAGGAAGCTCACGCAAATGTTGAATTTTCAGTTCCTACAGCGTTTAGGAGGAGTGATCTCTTCTCAAAATTTGTATCTGCCTAGTCAGCCACCTCACAATAATGTACGTGTGGTACCAGGTAGGATTCTATTTGTGCATATAAAAATACATGTGCTGAATAGGCAACAGAGAAAGGGAGACAGGAATTCACATATCTGATACCTTTCAAAACACATGGAGAACTATTTCAATTAAAAATTAACCAGATTTTTAACAACTACCCTTTATCATGCAAAAGGCAAGTCCAACTATACACTATGCCTCCTCTGAATTGCTTGTATTTCTATTCTGTTTGGGTTATTTTTCTCCATCATATTACCATTAGTAGTCAGAGTCTAGTAGGGTATGCTTTAGTGTCATGGATTCAGTAATTCAAATGAAAATAAAGGAAAATGAATCCATTGTTTACGCAAATATGCACTACAAAAAATCTTTCCACTCTCATTCAGAGCAATGCCTTGACATTACCTTCACCCCAAGTAAGACACAATTAGAGGACAAGAGTTAGAAAATCTGTGAATACATATCTGGAATGGAAAATGCTCAGGAGTTCACAAGCTTGGACATTTTAGAGGAGTTTTCAAAATTAAGGGACAGGATAAACAGTCCACAATCATGGAACTCTGCTGGCCTAAAGACTTCTTGAGAAACTGCCTCTGAGGTTGGGCACATGAAATATATTTTCTTTTCAGGAGCTTTAGCTTCCTTTGTAGTGATACCATCAAAGATGGGTCTTCATTTATCTGACCTGGAGGACATGGTTTCTTATTTTCCAAAGAACATGAGGCAGCAGTGCTCAATCCTACCTTTGAAGGTAAACTGTGGCCACGGAGGGCTAAGTGTCTCCCCGTCTTGACTGTGAAGCCAATTGGTCATCCTACAATTTTCGTGGTGTTTCTTGCTGCTGCACTGGGCTTTTGGTATTTCCTTCATGAAATACAAGGAGTTCAACTGGGACACAGTGCTGGAGCGAGTTCTGTCACGTGTGGAGGGTCAGGGTCTACAGGAGAATTCACCAACCAGGCTTCTATCGCACATAACTTGCAACATTGTCCATAGCAAACTGATTCTGAACATTGTCCTGAAACCTTTCCTTATAACAAGATGCCTTTACATATAAGGGTCTGCTAGCTGCACCATGTAAGCCACAAGCCATTTAGAAGTTAATGGCAGACTCACATGGCCCCACCACAGATATTTTATTATACACCTTCACACCACAGCTCTGGGCCCACTTCTCAGCACTCTCCAACTTACTTACATCTCTGTTCTACACAATTTTCGTGAAACCCAGTCAGTCAAGGCACTGTCTGGTACACTCATGATCAGCAACAATACATCCAAAGGTTCTCCAGTGCCACCTGGTCAGGGGAATTTCAAGGTATTTATGGAGCAATTTTTCAAGGATGAAGTTGGAGGCACTGTGGGTTTCAATTCATTCAGGAACCATTAAATGTTGAGGAACCTCATTTCAATGAAAGCTCTAGAGAACTCTCACAGGTAAGGCTTCCCAAAGAGTGGCCAAAATATACATATATTTCATCTTTTGAAAAATCTTGACAGTGTATATCTATATCTATATCTATATCTATATCTACACACACACACACACACACAAACACACACAGACATTAAAAACTAGCAATATATATGCCAATCGAAATTCATCATGAAATATATATCATCCACGTATTCAAAAATATTCATTTTACTGAACATGGATTTATGTATAATGTTGTTCAATTAGAAAGCTCACCCATAGGTTGAATTTTCAGTTCCAACAGCGTTTAGGAGGACTGAACTTTTCTCACAATTTGTATCTGCCAAGTCAGCCACCTCAGAAGAATATATGTGTGATACAAGATACAATTCTATATGTGCATATAAAAATATATGTGCTGAATAGGATACAGAGAAATGGGGGAGACAGGAATTCACATATTTGATAAGTTTAAAAATACATGGACAACTCTTTCAACAAAAAAATTGACTAGATTTATAACTCCTACCCTATATAATGGAAAACGCAATTCCAACGGTACACCATGGCTTCTCTGATGTGTTTGTATTTCTATTCTGTTTGGGTTACTTTTCTCCATCAAGTTAGGATTAGTTGTCAGAGTCTTGTAGGGTATGGGTTAGTGTCAGGGATTCAGTATTTCGAAAGGAAAATTGGAAAATGAATCCAATGTGTATGCAAATATGTGCTACACAGAAATCTTCCGACTCTCATCCAGAACAATGCCTTGACCTTAACTTCGTCCCAAGTAACACATGTAGAGAAGATGAGTAAGAAAATCTGTGAGTACATATCTGGAATTGAATATGCTCAGGAGTTCACAACCTTGCAGGTAGAAGGGGAGTTTCCAAAAGTAAGGGACAATGTAAACACTCCACAAACATGGAGCTCTGCTATCCTAATGACTTCTGGAAAAACTGCCTCAGATGTTGGGCTCTTGAAATATATGTTGTTGTCAGGAGCTTTAGCTTCGTTTGTAGTGAGATCATAAAAGCTGGGTCTGCATCTATGTGACCTGGAGTAGATGCTTTCTTATTTACCAATGAAAATGAGGCAGCATTGATGAATTCTCTCTTTCTGGGTCAACTGTGGCCACTTGGGGCTCAGTGTCTCCTCATGTGGACTCTGAAGCCATTTGATCATCCTCCAATTTTTGTGATGTTTTTTGCTGCTGCACTGGGAGTTCAGTATTTGCTTCACGAAATACAAGGAATTTAACTGGGACACAGTGCTGGAGGGAGTTCTGTCACCTGTGGTGGAACAGGGTCTGCAGGAGAATGCACAAACCAGGCTTCTTTCCAACATAGCTTGCCACCTTGACCATAGCAACCTGATTCTGAACATTGCCCTGAAACTTATCCATATAACAAGAATCATTTACATATAATGGTCTGCTGGATACACCATGTCAGTCACAAGGCATTTGGAAGCCATTGGCAAATCCAGATAGAAGCACCACAGATGTTTTATCTCACACATGCCCACCTTTGCTCTAGGTCCACTATTCAGCAGGCTCCAACTTACTGGCATCTCTGTTCTACACCATTTTCGTGAAACCCAGCCAATCAAGGCACTGTCTGGTACACTCATGATCACCAACAGAATATCCAATGGTTCTCCACTGCCTCCTAGATATGGGAATTTCAAAAATTTAATGGTATTTATCGAGCCCATCTTTCAAGGTTGAAGTTGGAGTCACTGAGTGTTTCATTTAATTCAGTAATCATTAAATGGTGAAGAAGCTCATTTCAATGAAAGCTCTGGAGAACTCTAACTGCTAAGGCTTCTAAAAAAGTGGCCAAAATGCCACATGAAGCCAGGCCCATTGAAGTCTACAATGTTAAGTGCATTTGTGTTTTGACTCTCAACTATGGCTGCCAAGTGTTTCAGAATAAAATTATGTGATACCCTGGCTGAGATTCCCAGTGCTCTGTGGAAAGCCACCCTGGGAATAGATCTCTGTTTCCAATGGTGACTCCCATGTGTGGCCTCCTAATATCCCAACACAATTCATGGCAATACTTCTCTGAGGTCAGTTCCAGGACTCAGTCTCTATGGGGTATCACACCAGAGTTCAAGCCCAGGTGGACCCAGTCATCGCTTCCAACTGCCACACAAATAACCACAGTTAAAACCAAAACACTCCCACATGGCCCTCATCTTCTTCCATATAGACACTCCTCATAATCTCTGGCTGGATGTTTCCATGAGGGGTGCAGCCCAACACAGTGTCCAAATAAGCTCGCTTGCCCATCATTTTCCTAAAGTCAGGGTGGATTGTACACCCTTCCTGTGAACCAGGAGGGATCAAATATGCCTTCCAGTAATACTGCTCTGCTTCTCCAATTTGAGACCTACTGACTGTCGGTATAGATTTTTTATGTGATGTGGAGTCATGAGAAAACACAAGCATGTATGCAATTGCCTTTGAAGGGCTTTGAAGAACTCATTTGATTCAAAGGATCCCTATTCTCACTTGATGGTGGTAAGGAACCTAACAGAGGAAGGCGAGAGACTTCATCAACAATGACTGATCTTTTTCCCATTTTGGTTTTGGATGCACACATGGGATCATTCTTTAGATCCATCAGGTGCTGAGAACCTAAGCCACAGCCTAACACAGGGCCAAGAGACTGATTCAGACACATCCATTTCCAAAGCAATTAACAAAGAGCCACAAGTGATGCCCATTTAATTCCATTTTAAAACTGTTTTCTTCAGGCTTCACAAACTGTGTCCTGAGGCCAAAACCTTCCTCACATTCAGGGGAAGAGAAGAATTGGTTAGCAAAAGGCCCAAAGCAGAGTTTCTCCACTGAGGCTTTCCTGGTAACACAGATATCTGAGTTTTTTGAGATGCTAGCCATTCCCTTTAGCTATCCACTACATGGCCTTGTCACAGAGCTTGGAGGTGGTACATATCTTGGACACAAAACCATGAGCCTATTCTGGAGAGTGGCCAGATTTAGGAAGAAAACAGGAACTTAGGAAATTAGTAGGTGTTTTCCATCCATAAGGGAAGCCACAGTCCATTCATCAATTGGGCAGGATGAATGCTGGGAAGGATTCTACTAAACAGGACACATCCATTGATGAATTCTCTTTTCAAATGTCGACAACCACGGACACAGTGGGATACACAGACATAGAAACACTCACTTTGTGAAACGACTTACTAGGAACAGTCCACTCCAAACCAAACAAACCACCTTTTTTACCTATTCTTAGAACGTGAGACAAAACCACAAACTCACACTCACACCCACAAAGGCACCTCCTTCCCCCAAAGAGGTCTGTGACAATCCGGAGTGTCCTCTGACTTGTGGGCCTTATTATGTTCCCAGAAATGTCCTGTGCTGTCTCAGATCTGGTCTCCTTGGCCAAATCTGCGAAGTGGTCAGGAGCCAGCTGTGAGCAACTACCTGCTTTCTCAGGAAAGGCCCCTCTTCTGAGCTCTCCTGAAATTTGGCCATTCTCACATTAGTAGGTACCAAGAAAGACTGACTCTGTTCTTTGTAAATCCAAATAAGTGAGCCCACTGGGAATGGTACTGGGACTGCCTCTGGTTGCCTGGCTTCCTGGATCCCAAGTTCAGAGAGTTCTATCACCAAGGAAGTGAGGAAGGTCACCTCCTTTGTGAACTGAATGAGGTCACTGCTTTGGAAACCACTTTGTCCTAAAATTTGCTTCCAAGGTTCCCATGAGATGGAGGCTGCCCCTATTTCCTGTGATACTTTCACAACTGAGAATTGTATATCAACCATAGGCAGCCGGGAACAGCTGTCCACACTGGCCTGGTTTGGTCCATCTTCTCTACATTAAGAAGAGTGAGGCTGATTCTGACACATCCCTTCATCCTGACCGGGTTGTTTGCCATGGAAGATGACTTTTGCTCTCTCAGGTCCTTCATAGCTGCCTAAATCTTCTCCAGGGATCATTTCTGCATGGAACTTTGAGGTTCTCAGAGGTGGAAGATCCCCTACATTCCTGTATTGGAAGACCAATTCTGTCCCTCCTCTTCTGTAAAGTTAGATTGAGGGAACATTGTATGGTTAAGGTTAATAACAGGTTCCATTTTGGTTAGGAATCATTCTCTGGGATGAATAATGGTATTGGGATTTTGCGATATTTTCAAGAATATATAGGTGAAATATAAGTATGAAAAAAGAAATCTAGGTAATTTTTGAAGGACAGAAGGGAATTGACCCCATGATTGGGATTCTTAGCTTTCAATTATGTTCTGCACAGGTGTCTCAGATAAATTGATATACAGTGGCATAGGATCTTGTCTTTTGGATGATTGAATGTCGAAGAGAACATCTGGTCCAAAAGGGATAGTTGGTGGATTAGGAAGATATTCGGTAGGTTTAGAATGAAGAGTGTGTATAGAATTTGGACCAAAAGATCTTTAGCAATAGGGTTTTGGGTAGAGACTGAAAGTAAATGTCAGCACATGTGAAGAGTCAGTCACAGTGATAAACTGGGGAAAAAATACAGGAAATCAGATATCAATAGAGACATTAGGAAATCAGGACAAGTATAAAGTGAGTGATAGGATTAGAAATTTTCAACAGGGTTGAAGTTGAATATGTAATTTCAGGAAGAAACAAATATGTAGTCACCAATAGGATTCACTTTGAGAGCATTAGGCAACCTGGATATGGATTTTTTTTTTTAATCCATGCTCACTTTCCATTTAGGATTTGGTACAATCATAAGTGTGACCTTGCTTTTTGTTTCCACAATATTACTGTGATTAATGTATATATAGATCAGATGACATGAGTATTTCTTCCACCATTTCTGGGAGCAATATTTTGAAGACATATAATTTAGTATTGTGGGTACAAATAGGTATAGGCTGTGTTATACGAATATAGAGATAATGCATGAATAGACCATACTGTGAATAAATAATATAACTGGTTCCAAATTTAAATAATGGATTGAATTGATATCTGGATATATACTGGAAAACTTATATTGATATTCATACAATCATTCGTACCAGTTATACATCTAATGGTAATATTAGTGTTATGGTTTATCATGAAGTGTCTGTGAGTTTTGCTTCTAAAATGATTATGGAAATCAAAAATAATGTGCTTGGAAAGAAGTCTCATTAAAACAACAGTTACGAAACCTGGGGGAATACATATGTTCTGAAGCAGGAAGTAATTGAAAGTGAAAAAAAATCCTATGAATTTGTGAATTTGTGAATGAAAAATGTATTCTATTATGTGCAAAAACTGAAGAAATATTAATGTACCAGTTTTGAATAAAAATGAACATCAAAGTACATATCATGTCCCATAGGAATCTACTTGCATTGATGTTAAACTGAGTCATTTACTGTAGCAATATTAGGATTTGTATGCACCATTCACTGAAGTTAGCTTTCAGTACTAGGAAACAAATATATATTTCAGGTGGATTAATATTCCAGAGAATATTCTTATGAAAAGTTTAATAAAAATCCACATTCATTAACATCAATGAATTTAGGGAGTATATAATAAGACACATACATTTCATATTTTGAAAAATCTGGAGAGTTTATACATATATATATGCACACACACACACACACACACACACACACACATATACATTAAAATGTAGCAATATAAATGCCAATCGAAATACATCATGAAATATATATCATCCACAAATCCAAAAATCTTCACTTTTCTGAACATCAATTTAAGTATAATGTTGTTCAACTAGGAAGCTCACCCATAGTTTGTTTTGTAAGTTCCAACAGCATTTAGGAGGAGTGATCTCTTCTCACAATTTGTATTTGCCAAATCAGCAACCTCACAAGTATCTACGTGTGATACCAGGTAGGATTCTATATGTGCATATAAAAATACATGTGCTGAATAGGGTACAGAGAAATGGAGACAGGAATTCTCATATTTGTTAACTTTAAAAACACATGGAGAAGGGAGGGGCAGAGCCGCCAACCGCGCCTGTAAGATAGGCGGACCTGCGAGCCACCGGTAGAACAGGCCTAGCGGCCCGCAATCGTACAAAACACATAGCCCTGGTTGGGGGTTGGGCAGAGCCGCTGCGCGCCTGCAAGGAACACAGACATGCGACCCACAGGGAGAACAGGCCCAGCAACCCGCGGAGGGGCAGAGACACCCCTTGCAACTTCTAGATAGGTGAACCTGTGACCCACCGGCAGAAGAGGCCCAGTTGCCTTCAGAGGGGCAGAGCCGGCCCCCGCGCCTGCGAAGTAGGCAGACCTGCGAACACCGACAGACCAGGCGCTAGGCCCCGCCACGGTGCTAGACACATAACCAGGTTTGGGGAGGGGCCGAGCCACTGCCCGTGCCTGGAAAGCAGGTGGACCTCTCACCCTCTGGCAGAACAGACCCAGCAACCTACCAGCCTGGTAGATATATCGCCCCGGTTTAGGGAGGGGCAGAGCTGCCACTCGCGCCTGCAATGTAGACAGCCCTGCAATCCACAGACAGAAGAGGCCCAGCGGCACGCGGAGGGGCAGAGCCGACACCTGCGCCTGCAAGGTAGGTGGACCTGTGACCAACTGGCTGAACAGGAGAAGCGCCCGAAGAGGGGTAGAGCAACTGCCCGCTCCTGCAAGGTAGGCGGACAGGCTACCGACCGGCAGAACAGGTCCAGAGGGCTGCTGGTGTGGTAGGCACATTGCCCCAATTGGAGGAGGGGCAGAGCCACCACCCACACCTGTGAGGGAGACTTTTCATGAATACAATAGCAATATAAACATTTAGGGGTAAAATTCAATACCACAAAAGTTCCACCAAACAGAAAAAAACGCGAACAGTAGGAAAAGACAAGGAAAGAAAGGACCACAAGCAATGCAGGTCAACTCAACATTAGAAGAGGTAATATCTGCAGCAGATGGAATGTCAGATAAAGAATTTAGGATATACTTGCTTCCGATGATCTGAGTCAACAGGGAGACATTAGACAGCAAAATCAGACAATGAAAGATCACTTCAACAATAAATTACATAAACAAATCCAAGAAGCAAAAGATCAACTATACAGGGAGATAGAGGTTATAAAAAAAAACAAACAGAAATCATAGAAATGCAGGAAGCAATAAACCAACTTAAAAACTCAATTGAGAATACTACCAGCAGAGTAGATCACGTAGAAGATAGAACATCAGACAATGAAGACAAAGTATTTCAACTTGAAAAGAACATAGACAGCTCAGCAAGACTGTTAAGAAACCATGAGCAGAAAATCCAAGAAATATGGGATAACATGAAGAGACCAAACTTAAGAGTAATTGGGATACAGGAAGGTATACAGGTGCAAAACAAAGGAATGAGCAATCTATTCAATGAAATAATATGAGAAACCTTCCCAGACATGAAGAATGAGACAGAATCCCAAATCATAGAAGCCTACAGGATGCCGAATGTGCAAAATCATAAGAGATAAAGACCTAGACATATTATAATGAAGATGCCAAACATACAGAATAAAGAGAGAATTTTAAAAGCTACAAGAGAAAGGAAGCAGATTACATTTAGGGGTAAACCAATCAGGATAACAGCTGATCTTTCAACACAGACTCTGAAAGCTAGAAGATCCTGGAATAACATTTTTCAAACACTGAAAGAAATTGGGTTCCAACCAAGAATTTTGTATCCAGCGAATTTAAGCTTCAGGATGGAAGATAAAATTAAAACCTTCCATGATAAACAAAAGTTAAAAGAATTTGCAGCTAGAAAACCCTTTCTTCAAAAGATCCTTGGCAAAACATTATAGGAAGACGAAATGGAAAATAACAATGAAAACCAACAGTGGGAGGTAGTACAGTAAAGGGGGGAAAATAATCAAAGAGGAAAAAAATACATGGTTAGTAACATAAATAAACAAATATGGCTGGAATAACAACCCATATCTCAATAGTAACCCTAAATGTTAATGGCTTAAACTCACCAATTAAGAGACACAGGCTAGTAGAATGGATCACAAAAGAAGACCCAACAATTTTCTGCCTGCAGGAGACGCATTTGATAGGAAAAGAGAAACATAGACTGAAGTTGAAAGGTTGGGAGAAATCATATCACTCATATGGACTTCGGAAACAAGCAGGAGTGTCCATACTCAGATCAAATAAAATAGATGTCAAGCCAAAGTTAAGCAAAAGGGATAAAGAGGGACACTACATACTGCTCAAGGGAACCATACACCAACAAGACATAACAATCATAAATATATATGCCCCAAACAATGGTTCAGTTATGTTCATCAAAAAAACTCTTCTCAAGTTCAAGAGTCTGATAGACCACAATACAATAATCATGGGAGACTTCAACACAACTCTCTCACTACTGGACAGATCTTCCAAACAAAAGTTGAATAAGGAAACTATTGAACTGAATAACACAATTAATAACATAGACTTAATAGACATATATAGAATATACCACCCAACATCAAGCAGTTACACTTTTTTCTCAGCAGCACATGGATACCTCTCAAAAATAGATCATATATTATGTCACATGGCATCTCTTAGACAATATAAAGGAGTATAGATAATACCAGGCATCTTATCTGATCATAATGGAATGAAACTGAAAAATCAACAATAAAAGAAGGAAGGAAACTTCATGCATCACTTGGAGAATGAACAATACGTACTGAATGATCAATGGGTTATAGAAGACATCAAGGAGGAAAATAAAAAATTCTTAGAGATAAATGAAAAAGACAGACGGAACATATCAGAATCTATGGGACACATTGAAAGCAGTTCTAAGAGGAAAATTCATTGCTTGGAGTTCTTTCCTTAAAAAAAGAAAAAAAAAAACAACAAATAAATGATCTCATAGTTCATTTCAAAATCCTAGAAAAAAAAGAGCAAAACAACAGCAAAAGAAGTAGAAGGCAAGAAATAATTAAAATCAGAGCTGAAATTAATAAAATCAAAACAAAAGAATCAATTGAAAAATTTGACAATACTAAAAGTTGAAAAATAAATAAAATTGACAGACTCTTAGCCATGTTAACAAAGAGAAGAAGAGAGAGAACTCAAATTACTATCATACTGGATGAAAATGGCAATATCACAACAGACACTTCTGAAATACAGAAGATAATCAGAAATTATTTTGAATCCTTATACACCAATAAATTAGAAGATAGTGAAGGCATTGATAAATTTCTTAAGTCATATGATCTGCCCAGATTGAGTCAGGAGGATATAGACAACCTAAGCAGACCAATATTAATTGAGGAAATAGAAGAAACCATCCAATGACTACCAACTAAGAAAAGAACAGGACCGAATGGGTATACAGCAGAGTTTTTCAAAACCTTTAAAGAGGAACTAATACCAGTACTTTTCAAGATATTTCAGGAAATAGAAAAAGAGAGAGAACTTCCAAATTCATTTTAGGAGGCCAATATCACCCTGATTCATAAAACAGACAAAGACACTTCAAAGAAACAAATCTACAGACCAATATCTCTAATGAACCTAGATGCAAAAATCCTCAATAAAATTCTGGAGAATCAGATACAAAAACATATTTAAAAAATTGTGCAGCATGATCAAGTAGGATTCATCCCTGGGATACAAGGCTGGTTCAATATACGGAAATCAATAAATGTTATTCACCACATCAATAGACTTAAAAATAAGAACCATATGATCACCCCAATAGATGCAGAAAAAGTATTCAACAAAGTACAGCATCCTTTTATGTTCAAAACTCTAGAAAAACTAGGGATAACAGGAACATACCTCAATATTGTAAAAGCAATCTATGCTAAGCCTCAGGCTAGTATCATTCTGAATTGTGAAAAAATTGAAAGCATTCCCTCTAAAATCTGGAACAAGACAGGGATGCCTTCTCTCACGACTTCTGTTCAACATAGTTCTCGAAACACTGGCCAGAGAAATTAGACAAATGAAAGAAATTAAAGGCATAAAATTAGGAAAAGAAGAACTTAAATTATCACTATTTGCAGATGACATGACTCTATACCAAGCAGACCCAAAAGGGTCTACAAAGAAACTATTAGAGTTAGTAAATGAATTCAGCAAAGTGGCATGATATAAAATCAACAATCATAAATCAACGGCATTCCTGTATATCAGCAACAAATCCTCTGAAATGGAAATGAGGACTACCACTCCATTCAGAATATCCTCAAAATAAAAAATAAAATACTTGGGAATCAACGTAACAAAAGATGTGAAAGACTTACACAATGAAAACTACAGAACAATAAAGAGAGAAATAGAAGAAGATCTTACAAGATGGAAAAATATACCCTGTTCATGGATAGGCAGAATTAACATCATCAAAATGGCGATATTACCAAAAGTTCTCTATAGGTTTAATGCAATGCCAATCAAAATCCCAAGGGCATTTCTTGTAGAAATAGATAAAACAATTATGAAATTCATATGGAAAAATACAAAACCCAGTATATCAAAGACAACTCTAAGCAGAAAGTGTGAATCAGGCGGTATAGAGATACAAGTCCTCAAATTATACTACAGAGCAATAGTAACAAAAAGAGCATGGTACTGGTACCAAAACAGGTGGGTGGACCAATGGTACATAATAGAGGACACAGAAATCAATCCACAAAATTACAGCTATCTTATATTTGATAAAGGAGCTAATAGCATGAAATGAAGGAAGGATAGCATCTTTAAAAAATGGTGCTGGAAAAACTGGAATTCCATATGTAACAAATGAAACTGAATCCCTTTCTCTCTCCATGCACAAAAGTTAACTCAAAATGGATCAAGGAGCTTGATATCAAATCAGAGACACGGCATCTGATGGAAGAAAACTTTGGCTATGATCTACATACTGTGGGGTTGGGCTCCAAATTCCTCAATAGGACACCCATAGCATAAGAGTTAATAACTAGAATCTACAAACTGGACTTACTCAAACTAAACAGATTTTTCTCAGAAAAAGAAACAATAAGAGAGGTAAAAAGGGAGCCTACACCCTGGGAACAAATCTTGATTCCTCACACTTCAGATAGAGCCATAATATCCAGAGTTATACAAAGAAATCAAAAAAATTAACAATAAGAAAATGAATTACCCAATCAACAAATGGGCCAAGGACCTGAACAGACACTTCTCAGAGGAGGAAATACAATCAATCAATAAGTACATCAAAAAATTTTCACCATCTCGAGCATTCACAGAAATGCAAAACAAACCCACCCTAAGATACCATTTCACTGCAGTAAGCTTAGCAGCCTTTATGAAGTCAAACGACAACAAGTTCTGGCGAGGATGTGGGGAAAAGGGTACACCTGTACATTGCTGGTGGGACTGCAAATTGGCGCAGCCAATTTGGAAAGCAGTATGGAGATTTCTTGGAAAGCTGGGAATGGAACCACCATTTGACCCAGCAATTCCCCTTCTCGGTCTAATCCCTATAGACCCAAAAAGAGCATGCTACAGGGACACTGATAAATCTATGTTCATAGCAGCACAATTCACAATAGGAAGACTGTGGAACCAACCTAGATGCCCTTCAATAGATGAATGGATTAAAAAAATGTGGCATTTATACACAATGGAGTATTACTCTGCATTAAAAAATGACAAAATCATACAATTTGCAGAGAAATGGATGGCATTAGAACGTATTATGCTACGTGAAGATAGCCAATCACTAAAAAACAAATGCCAAATGTTTTCTTTGATATAAGGAGAGTAACTGAGAACAGAGTTGGAAGGAAGAGCATGAGAAGATGATTAACATTAAACAGGGGTGAGAGGTGGGAGGGAAAAGGAAAGAGAAGCAAAATTGCATGGAAATGGAAGGAAACCCTCATGGTTATACAAAATTAAATACAAGATGAAGTGAGCGGAAAGGGGACGAAAACAAGGGGAAGAAATGAATTACAGCAGATGAGGTACATTGAGAGGATTGGAGGGGAGGGGATGGGAGATAGTAGAGGACAGGAAAGGCAGCAGAATACAACAGACACTAGTATAGCAATATGCAAAACAGTGGATGTGTAACTGATGGGATGCTGCAATCTGTATACGGGGAACAATGGAAGTTCATAACCTACTTGAATCAAAGTGTGAAATATGACATGTCAAGAACTATGTAATGTTTTGAAGAACAAACAATAAATATCAAAGGAAAAAAACACATGGAGAACTATTTCAATTAAAAATTGACTAGGTTTATAACACCTACACTTTATCATGCAAAAGGCAAGTCCGACTATACACCATGCCTCTTCAGAACTGCTTGTTTTTCTATTCGGTTTGGGTCATTTTTCTCCATCATATTAGGTTTAGTAGTCAGAGTTTTGTAGGGTACGTGTTAGTGTCAGGGATTCAGTTTTTGGAATGGAAAATTGGAAAATGAATCCAATGTGTATACAAATATGTGCTACACAAAAATCTTCCCACTTTCATCCAGAACAATGCCTTGAAGTTACCATCTCCCCAAATAAGAAACAATTAGAGGAGAAGAGTTAGAAAATCTGTAAATACATATCTGGAATGGAAAATATTTAGGATGTCACAAACTTGGAGGTGGTAGAGGAGTATCCCAAAGTAAGGTACAGGGTAAACACTCCACAAATATGGAGGTGTGCTGGCCTAAAGACTTCTAGAGAAACTTCCTCTGAGGACGGGCACTTGAAATATATGTTGTTGTCAGTAGCTTTAGCTTCCTTTGTAGTGAGATCATCAAAGCTGGGTCTGCATCTATGTGACCTGGAGGACATTCTTTCTTGCTTTCCAATGCACATGAGGCAGCAGTGCTGAATTCTCTCTTTGTATGTAAACTGTGGCCACTGGGGTCTAAGTGTCTCCCCGTGTGGACTGTGAAGCCTTTTGTTCATCCTCCACTTTTCGTGGTGTTTCCTGCTGCAGCACTGGGAGTTTGGTATTTGCCTCACGAAATACAAGGGGTTCAACTGGAACACAGTGCTGGAGGGAGTTTTGTCACTTGTGGTTTTTCAGGGTCTACAAGAGAATGCACCAACCAGGCTTCATTCCCACATAGCTTGCCCCCTTGTCTATAGCAACCTGATTCTGCACATTGCCCTGAAAACTATCAATTTAACAAGACACCTTTACATATAAGTGTCTGGTCACTGCACCATGTCAGTGACAAGCCATTTGGAAATCAATGGCAAATCCACATGGCGCAACCACAGATGATTCATCACACACCTGCACACCACAGCTCAGGGCTCACTACTCAGGAGGGTCCAACTTAATAGCATCTCTGTTCTACACCATTGTCATAAATCCCAGTCAATTAAGGCACTGTCTGGTACACTCATGATCAGTAAAAGTGCATCCAAATGTTCTCCAATACCATCTGGTCATGGGAATTTCAAAAATTTCTTGGTATTTATCTAGCCTCTTGGTAAATCCAAACAAGTGAGCCCACTTGGACTGGGACTGGGACTGGCTCTGGGTGCCTGGCTTCTTGGATCACAAAATTCAGAGATTTCCATCACCAAGGAAGTGAGGTGAGGTCACTTCCTTCAGAAAATGAATGAGGCCACTGTCTTGGCCACCACTTTGTCGTAACAGTTGCTTCCTAGTGTCTCAGGAAAAGGAGGCAGCCTCTATTTCCTGTGACACTTTCACAAGTTAGAATGGTATAGAAACATAGGCACCTGGGAACAGCTCTCCACACATGCCTGGTTTCATACATCATCCCTACATTAATAAGAGATAGGCTGATTGAGACACATCCTTTCATCCTGATCGGGTGGTTTGCAAAGGAAGATGACTTTTGCTGTTTCAGGTCCTTCATAGCTGCCTACGTCTTCTCCAGGGATCATTTCTGCATGGATTTTGAGGTACTCAGCAGGTGAAAGATCTCCTAACTTCCTGTATTGTAATACTAACTTTGTCCCTGCTCTTCTGTAAAGTGAGATTGAGTGAACAATCTCAGTTTACAGAATGGTTAGGGTTAATAGCATGTTCGATTTGGGTTATGAATCATTTTGCTGGATGAATAATGATATTGGGAACCTGCGATATTTATAAGAATATGGAGGTGAAATATAAGTATGAAAACAGAAATCTAGGTAATATTTGAAGCCCAGAAGGACTTTGGGCCCTTGATTGGGATACATAGCTTAAATTATGTTCTGTGTGACCTTTGCATTTTGTGTCTAGAATATTACTGTGATAATATGTATATGTAGCTAAGGTGACATGAGTATTTCTTCCACCATTTCTGTGAGCAATATTTTGAAAACTTATAAATTAGTACTGGGGATACTAATAGGTTTACCCTGTTTTGATGAATATAGAGATGATGCATTAATAGACCCTACTGTGAATAAATTATATAACTGGTTCCAAATTTAAATAATGGATTGTATTGATATCTGAAAATATATAGGAAATCTTATATTGATATACATACATTCATTCCAACCAGTTATATATCTAATGGTAATGTTAGGGTTATCATTTATCATGAATAGTGTGTGAGTTTTGCTTCAAAAATGATTATGGAATCGAAAATAATATGTTTAGAAAGAAGTTTAGTAAAAAGACCAGTCAAGAAACATGGAGGAATATATGTCTTCCAAAGGAGGAAGTGATTGAAAGTGAACCAAATGTTTATAAATTTGTGAACTTGTGAATGAATGGATATATCTAATGATGTCCATAAACTGAAGAAATAATTACGTACCAGGTTTGAATAAAAATGAACTTTAACAAACACAATAGAAACATTAGGAATTCTGGAAAAGTATAGTTCGCAGTGAAAGGTTAATAAAATAAGTACTTGTCACTTTCTGTTTTTCAGTATGCTTAACAAAACACTGTTGAAATCTTGAGAACTTTTTGATAGTCTTATTCCCAGAATGTGCTGTCCAAAACTGCCAAACTGCAGAATGTACTCCCTCAACCGGTTGCACACAAACCGCTCACTTGCCCGGACCCATCAATAAACTTCCCCCCCTGCCCTCTCCTAGGAAAATATATAAGCTCTGCTTAAGCTGTTCTCAAGGCTCTCTGCTCTATTCAAGTGAGCTCTGAGCCCCAGCATGCTGGACCCCCAATAAACCCTTTGCTTTGCATGAGACAGTCTCTTGGTGGTCTCTTCACCCGATTGTCACCGGACCTTTACATATGGAGGTTCCACCGAGATCCGGCAGCCGTGGACAAGCGACCCCAACGAACTCCTCTCGGGGTAAGTAAGGTGCCTCTTTCTGGTTTCAGGTTTCAGGTCAGGGCTTGGCAAAATGGATGTCGATGAAGAGCGTGAGCTCTCTCCGATGGTGGCTGACAGTCATGTCACAGAGCCACAGGCCAAGTCCCTGGGGGACGTCATAGAGGACTCAGAAAATCGAGGAACAATAGTCTCCATGACTCAGTGATATTTTGTTTCAGATTCGGTATTGCCAACCCATCGGGTTTTGCCAACTACTCAGTCCTGGTCTCAGTGTTGGACTTCCATATCCTGTCTTTATTGTCTTGTCTTGTCTGTGTCATGTGTTGTTGCTTTTACTGTTTGTGTATCTTTCATTATGGGACAGAGCACTTCAATGCCTCTGTCTCTGACCCTTGTTCACTGCAACAAAGTTTGCTTAAGGGATCAGAATCTTTCTTTTTCAGTAAAATGCTGGACCTGGCAGACTCTCTGTGCCTCAGAATGGCTGACCTTTGGATTTCGATGGACCCTAGAAGGATCTTTCTACTTCCCACTAATTTAAAAAGTTAGAGATATTGTCTTTCAGCCAGAGCCACATAGATATCTGTGAAGACAGATGGACACTGCCTACCAACCCGGTGACGAGGGGAATCAACATCAATATCAAGAAAGAGACTTTGCCTACATTAGACGACATCAGGTGTCATCCCTGGAACCCTGCTGGAAGGGACCATAGCAGGTGCTACTTATAACACCTACAGCAGTAAAGGTAGACAGAATCACTTCCTGGATCCATACCTCTCATCTCAAGCCTGTGCCCTGTCCAGACTCTGGCTGGAAACTGTAAAAGACTGGTAACGCTTTCAAATTGTGTATTTGCCATGTGGATAAGGCAATAGACTCTCCCCTTGACCACCAGTAGTCCTAACCCTCATCAGCCCATTCAGCAGCGATGGCTGATCACAAATCTTACTGGACAAGAAGTATGGTCTATCTCGCATACAGCCCACTTAGGGACATGGTCGCCATCTCTCCACAGAAACATTTGTCAGCTGGCTATACGTCTTTTCCATTGGGATATCCCTGATGAAGTGGATCCCACTAAAATTCCATTAAATTCCTTCTCTACCATAGATAATGGAAACAAATATTATGGATGTAGGGACACGCGAGCCAGATGCAGGTTGGCTAGCCTAGATTACTATGTTTGCCCGGCGGACTATCAAAGCCACAAACAGTCAAGGCTGTGTTGGGGGAAAGCCGGCTTCTTCTGTAAGTCATGAGGATGTGAGCATACAGGGACTGCTTGATGGAACCCAAACTCCTCATCAAATTCTGTACACAACATTGGCCATATTACCAATTAGATAACCAAAATTGATGGCCCCCAGAGGGGTCTCTGGATCCTCAAATTCTGCGTGACCTTTTTAACTTCTGCAAGTGCTGAAAAGGGTAAAAGGAGATTCCCCTATGTGGAGGCCTTTTCCCTCCTTTGCTCACATCCTGAACTATGCTTCTCCAATAGATGCTCACCCTCAGCCTTCTGCTACAGACTCTCTGCTCTTACCTTCACCTATGCAACCTGATTTCTCCCCTCCAATTACTAGATCAAAAACCCAAACCTCCGCCTGTTCTAAGACCGTTGCCCCCTTCTTGAGGTAGCAGGTACTGAGGTACACCTCAACCAACTCACTCCTCTCTTCTCCTGTCATTGCCCGCACTGGGTCCCACCAGGTCCTCTTACTACCTAACAAAAAAGCCCAAACCTGCTGAGAAGAGCCCTCACACCCTTATCCAAGATGCAATGTAAATGGCCTTTAAAGTTGCTTTTTCATCACTGAAAACATGTTACTAAGTACTTAAAGTCCCTCAAATGCTTTTTGGGATACTAACTCCCATCTTACCCTCTGCTGTACCTGTTGTACTGCTCAAGATTTGTTCCTAGAAAAATCCAAAACCCCTTTTCCATTATTCTTTTACATTTCTCCTACCTCATTCTCAGATCCACGGAACTGCTCACAGCCATGCCTTCCCCGTCTTCCCCCTCTGTACCAGGCCCACAGAAAAGTCTTAACAGACCTTCTCCAGAAATCTCCAACATAGCTGAATTTAGGAATTTCAGCAAAAGAGTCCCAATAAAAGATTTCTAAGTAGATAAAATTCCACTTTTCATGTTGCCCTATTCTACTTGGCCACTGGCTAAAAAAATCTGCAATCCTAAGCTAGACACCCCCATACTAATTTTTCACAAAATATGTGAACAAGGCCTTGGCCTTGAGCTGAGGCTTCACATAGATGGCTACATTTGTAAGATAAAGAAGTTACCAACTGGGCTCCATGGTAACAGTTGGCAGGGGGAAAAAGAAAGGGAATATAAAGCTCTCCCTCACCCAGGTGTCCTTGGAAGGTTAACTTTCCCAGAACAGAGGAAAAAAAAAGAAGACAAATGGCTTCTTGTGAACTTCTTAAGACTGTGAACTTCTGAGCCCCTTCCCTTATATGTTGGGTACAAAATTCTGAAACTACCTAAACTCGGGATTCCGGGGATTTAATTGATTACAACAGAAGTAATGCCCTCTGAATATGGTTGCAAACAAATAGGACTGTTTTCCTGTCTTTGGTACTATCTTAGGTGCCTTGCCTTGTCCATCCCTACAACAGTATAATTCTATATACTTAAAACATTGTTTATGTTTTCATGAAGTGGTCAAAAGATGTGATTAATTGTGTAGTTGTGCAAATGTTTCCCAGAGTGCTCTATCATGACACAGGTTCATTTGAAGATCAAATAGGGGGGCATAAAACCTGGTTCCACTGGGAACATATATCCCTCACTTTCGCCATCCTATTAGGAATACATGTTGCTGCAGGGGTGGGCACAAGAACCACTGCCTTGGTCCATGGGACAAAACAAATGACCCAAATAGAAGCAGCAATAGGCCAAAACTTAAAGATATTAGAAACCTCCATCACAGCATTGCAGGAATCTTTAACCTATCTCTCTGAAGTTGTTTTACAGAACAGTCGAGGATTGGAATTTCTCTTCATGAGAGAAGAGGGCCTTTGTTTTGCATTGATGGAAGAATGTTGTTTTTATGCCAACCATACTGGAGTTGTAAAAAAATCTATGAGTAAATTAAAATGACGACTTGAAGAGCGTCAACGAGAGAGAGAGGCCCAAAAAGGGTGGTTTGAATCTTGGTTCACAAAGTCCCCCTTGTTAACTACGCATTTATCAACCCTGGCGGGTCCAATAATAATCCTCACATTATTGCTAACTATAAAACCCTGCTTGCTCAACCATGTAATTTATTTTCTCCAGGCTCAAATTGGACAAGTTAAACTAATGGTAATACCCCACTAGCAGACATGGAATGTGACACCACCCAATGATCATATTTATGATTAAAAGTAGCCAGAAAAAGAAGTGTCGAATGAAAGGTTAATAAAATATGTAGTTGTCACTTCCTGTTTTTCTGTACACTTAACAAAACACTGTTGAAATCTTGAGAAATTTTTGCCAATCTTGTTCCCAGAATGTGCTGTCCACAACTGCCAAACTGCAGAATGTACTCCCCCACCAGGTTGCATGCAAACTGAACACTCGCCCTGACACATCAATTAACTTCCCTCCCTGCACTCGCAAGGAAAAGTTTATAACATCTGCTTAAGCTGTTCTCAGGGCTCTCTACTCTTTTCAAGTGAACTCTGAGCCCCAGCATGCTGGACCCCCAATAAACCCATTGCTGTTACATGAGATAGACACTTGGTGGTCTCTTCTTCCGACGCTCGCCCGACCGTTACTTGGATGATTGAATGTAGAATAGAACATCCAGTCAAAAAGGGATAGTCGGTAGGATTAGGAATATAGTCCGTAGGTTTAGGAAGAAGAGTGAGTATAGGATTTGGACCAAAAGTTCTTTAGCAATAGGGTTTCGGTTAGAGAGTGAATGTAAATGTCAGCACATGTGAAGAATGAGTCACAATGATGAAATGCGGAAAATATGTAGGAAAGCAGATATCAATAGAGACATTAGGAAATCAGGCAAAGTACAAAGTGAGTGATAGGATTAGACATTATCAACAGGGTTGAGTTTCAATATATAATCTTAGGAAGAAACAAATATGTAGTCACCAATAAGATTGACATTTGAGAGCATTAGGCAACCTGGACATGGATGATTTTAGTAATCCATGTTCACTTTCCATTTAGGCTTTTGGGAGAATCCTAAGTGTGACCTTTGCATTTTGTGTCCAGAATACTACTGTGATAAAATGTATGTATAAATCAGTTGACATGAGTATTTCTTCCACCATTTCTGGGAGCAATATTTTGAAGATATACAAATTATTATTGGGCGTACACAGAGGTGTACCCTGTGTCTATGAATATAGAAGTAATGCATGAATTGACAATACTGTGAATAAATAATATAACTGATTCCACTTTAAATAATGGATTGATAGAATTGATATTTAAAAATATATAAGAAATCTTATATTTATATAGAATCATTCATTCCAATGAGTTATACATCTAATGGTAATATTAGGGTTATATTTTATCATGAAAGGTTTGTGAGTTCTGCTTCAAAAGTGAGTATGGAAATGGAAAATAATGTGTTTGGAAAGAAGTCTCATGAAAAGACCAGTCAAGAAACATAGAGGAATGCATGTGTTCTGAAGTAGGAAGTAATTGAAAGTGACAAAAATGCAAATAATTTTGCTAACTTGAGGGTGAAATATAAGTATGGAAAAAGAAATCTAGGTATGATTTGAAGCCCAGAAGGGCATTTGCCCCTTGAGTGGTTTAATTAGCTTTGACTTATGTACTGCACATATGTCTCAGATAAAGCGATATACAATGGAACAGGAATTTGCACCTTGGATGATTGAATAACGAAGAGAACATCCAGTCAAAAAGGATTTGTCGCTAGGATTAGGAAGATAGTCGGTAGGTTTAAGAAGAAGATTGAGTATAGGATTTGGACCAAAAGTTCTTTAGCAATAGGGTGTCGGGTAGAGATTGAATATATATGTCAGCACATGTGAAAAGTCAGTCACAATGATGAACTGGGGAAAATAGTAGGAAAGCAGATATCAATAGAGATTAAGAAATCAGGCAAATTATAAAATGAGTCATAGGTTTAGACATTCTCAACAGGGTTGAGATTGAAAATGTAATCTTCAGAAGAAACACATATGTAGTCACCAATATGATTGACATTTGAGAGCATTAGGCAACCTGGACATGGATGAGTTTAGTAATCCATGTTCACTTTCCATTTAGGCTTTTGGGAGAATCCTAAGTGTGACCTTTGCATTTTGTGTCCAGAATACTACTGTGATAAAATATATGTATAAGTCAGTTGACATGAGTATTTCTTCCACCATTTCTGGGAGCAATATTTTGAAGATATACAAATTATTATTGGGCGTACACAGAGGTGTACCCTGTGTCTATCAATATAGAGATAATGCATGAATAGACCATACTGTGAATAAATAATATTACTGGTTCCACTTTACATAATGGATTAAATTGATATCTGAAAGTATACAAGAAATCTTATATTGAAATAGAATCATTCATTCCAACCAGTTTTATATCTAATGATAATATTAGGGTTATGGTTTATCATGACGGTTGTGTGAGTTTTGCTTCAAAATTGATAATAGAAATCAAAAATAATGTGTTTATAAAGAAGTCTCTTAAAAAGAGCAGTCAAGAAACATGGAGTAATCCATGTGTTCTGAAGCAGGAAGTGATGGAAAGTAAAACAAATGCGTATAAATTTGCTAAATTGTGGATGAAATATACATCCTATCATGTGCATAAACTGGAGAAATAGTAATGTACCAGTTTTGAATGAAAATGAACGTCAAAATACACATTATATCCCATAGGAATCTTCATGCATTGATGTTAAACTGGGTCAGTTACTGTAGAAATATTTGATTTTTTTTGGTGTCATAATACACTTTATTTTAGCACTAGCATGCCACAGAATGTAGAGGAAAGAGCAATAGATTTTCAGTTATAGCACTAATAATCTAACATTTAATGACTATTTTGGGGAGTCTAGAAATTGCATAAGGCTATGTAACATAATTGTTTTTTATTTAACATTCATAAAAACTTGGAATTTTGGTAATATTTCTCCTTTTTCATTTTTTATTTTTTCAGTTGTTCATAGACCTTCATTTTATTTATTTGTATGTGGTGATGAGAATATAACCCAGTGCCTCACACATGCTAGACAAGCATGTTAACACTGAGCCAGAAACCCAGCTCCTCCACTTTATCTTATCATCAAACACTCCTCACCCTCTTCATTACTCACTTTCTTAATCGTTTTCCCCCTTCTCTCTATTCTTTTTCACTTTCCCTCCTTTTGTATTTTTCTCTCATGTCATTACAAACACTAGTATGCTATGAAATTTACATTTAAAACTGATTTTATAGTCATTCTTTTTTCTTGAGAAAATTTAAAAATTATAATCACCTGATAGATATATTACAATACGTTTATTATACATATGCATCTATATTCATTCACATGTATTACATATATATATATATATATATATATATATATATATATATGCATATATATTTAAAATTACTCTGATTAGCCTGTTAGAAATAATATATACCAAATCTTTCTTAATTTTCAAGTCTTCCAGAATTAACATCTTACAGTGAAAATCAAATAAACATGTTTAAGTTAACAGGTATCATTCTTATTTATCAATACTGATAATTTAAGGTTTTATATCACATTAAGTTGTAATATGGCATATTAACTCTTATGAATTAGAGAAATTTTTTTTTGAACAACCTATTATTTAAGGACCATATGCACTGACATTTCAAATGGCCTTCTTGTGATTTCAATTTCTATCAATTGTGTGTTAATTAAAAAATACTTATTTTAGTAATTTTCATATTCATAATTGATATAAAGTCAATTGTTTAATCCTTTTTGTAAGTAGTTACTTATTACAGTAGGGGCAGTATTAATAATTCTAAATCTTTATAAGAAAAATGGTACAAAGATATTTTCAGGCAAAATTAAGAATAATTGCGATCTCTAAATGTTTGATTACTGATACATATAATACAGAGCTTTTGATGAGTCTCTTTCCCAGTAAAACATAAAATGCAAAGATACAGTTGGGTATGTATGTCCAAATAAAGATAAGAAAAAATGCACATTATCAGTTAGAAACTATTAAATAAAAGATGAAAAGAACAATCCAACACATTGTACCAACTTGTCAGTTGAGTTAGTATTCTGGAAGAATAGCCTAAGACTAGAACTGGTCCATGACAAAATATTCACTAAAAAATGAAATATGAAAAATATAGGAAATACTATGAATTTTTCAGGAGGGTAGGTGGATTAACCTTTAATCTCAATTATGTGCATTTTTAAAACCAGTTTTCTGGTACAATAAAATTGTGATAGATACAACTAAACAAAACAAAGTTTCTGCTTAGCAAAATGAATGCATCTCAACACTTTTTTAGCTGATATCTTCCCACTCAATTTTAAACCTTTATTTATTTATTTTTTATTGGTTGTTCAAAACATTACAAAGCTCATGGTATATCATCTTTCATACATTTGACTCAATTGGGTTATGAACTCCCAATTTTCCCCAAATACGAGTTGCAGAATCACAATGGTTACACATTCATATTTTTACAAAATGTCATATAAGTGACTGTTGTATTGTGCTACATTTCCTATCCCCTACTATCTTCCCTCCCCTCCCCTCCCATCTTCCCTCTCTACCTCATCTGCTGTTTTTCACTTCTCTCCCTATTCCACCCCCCTTTCCCCTCACTACCTCTTATATGTAATTTTGTGTAACATTGAGGGTCTCCTACCATTTCCATATGGTTTCCATTCTCTCTCCCTTTTGCTTTCCTCTCTTGTCTTTGATTAATGTTAATCTTTTCCTCAAGTTCTTTCTCCCTGTTCTATTCTTAGTTGCTCTCTTTATATCAAAGAAGACATTTGACTTTTGTTTTTTAAAGAGTGGCTACCTTCTCTTAGCATAATCTGCTCTAATGTCATCCATTTCCCTACAAATTCTATGATTTTGTCATTTTTTAGTGCTGCATAATACTCCATTGTGTATAGATGCCACATTTTTTTATCCATTCATATATTGAAGGGCATCTAGTTTGTTTCCACAGTCTACCTATTTTGAATTGTGCCACTATGATCATTGATGTGGCAGTATCCCTATAGTACGCTCTTTTAAGACCCTCAGGGAATAGTCTGAGAAGGGCAAAAGCTGGTTCAAAGGGTGGATCCATTCCCAGTTTTCCCAGGAATCTCCATTCTGCTTTCAAAGTTTGCTTCACCAATTTGCAGTCCCACCAGCAGTGTACAAGTGTACCCTTTTCCCCACATCCTCGTCAACACTTGTTGTTCTGTGACTTCATAATAGCTGCAAATCTTACTGGAGTGAGATGGTATCTTAGGGTGGTTTTGATTTGCATTTCTCTGACTGCTAGAGATGGTGAGCATTTTTTCATGTACTTGTTGATGGATTGTATGTCTTCCTCTGTGAAGTGTCTGTTCAGTTCCTTGTCCCATTTGTTGATTACATTATTTGTTATCTTATTGTTTAATTTTTTGAGTTCTTTGTATATTCTGGATATTAGGGCTCTATCTGAAGTGTGAGGGGTAAAAATTTGTTCCCAGGATGTAGGCTCTCTTTTTACCTCTCTTATTGTTTCTCTTGCTGAGAAAAAACTTTATAGTTTAAGTAAGTCCAATTTGTTTATTCTTGTTATTAACTCTTGGGCTATGGGAGTCTTATTATGGAATTTGGAGCCTGACCCCACAGTATGAAGATCGTAACCAACTTTTTTTCTATCAGACGCAGTGTCTCTGATTTTATATCTAGCTTCTTGATCCATTTTGAGTTAACCTTTGTGCATGGCAAGAGAAAGAAATTCAGTTTCATTTATTTGCATATGGATTTCCAATTTTCCCAGCACCATTTGTTGAAGATGCTATTCTTTCTCCATTGCATGCTTTTAGCCCCTTTATCAAATATAAGAAAGTTGTAATTTTGTGGATTGGTTTCTGTGTCCTCTATTCTGTACCATTGGTCCACCTTCCTGTTTTGGTACCAGTACCACACTGTGTTTGGTACTATTGCTTTGTAGTACAGTTTGAACTCTGATATCGCTATAACTCCAGATTCACACTTACTGCTTAGAGTTGCTTTCGCTATTCTGGGTCTTTTGTTTTTCCATAAGAATTTCATGATTGCTTTATCTTTTTCTACAAGAAATGCTGTTGGGATTTTGATTGGCATCACTTTAAACCTGTAGAGAACTTTGGGTAATATTGCCATTTTGATAATGTTATTTCTGCCTATCCATGTACAGGGTTCATTTTTCCATCTTCTAAGATCTTCTTTTATCTCTCTCTTTAGAGCTCTGTAGTTTTCATTATATAAATCTTTCACCTCTTTTGTTAGGTTGATTCCCAAGTATTTTATTTTATTTGAGGATATTGTGAATGGAGTGGTTTTCCTCATTTCCATTTCAGAAGTTTTGTTGCTGATATACAAAAATGCCTTTGATTTATGTGTGTTGATTTTATATCCTGCCACTTTGATGAATTCATTTATTTACTCAAGCCGTTTCTTTGTAGACCCTTTTGGGTCTGTTAAATATATTATCATGTCATCTACAAATAGCGATAATTTAAATTCTTCCTTTCCTATTTTTATGCCTTTATTTTCTTTTGTCTGTCTAATTGCTCTGGCTAGTATTTCTAGAACTTAATTGAATAGAAGTGGTGATAGAGGGCATCCCTGTCTTGTTCCAGATTTTAGAGGGAATTTCTTCAGCTTTTCTCTATTTAGGATGATGCTAGCCTGATTTTTAGCATATATAGCTTTTACCATGTTGAGGTAAGTTCCTTTAATCCCTAGTTTTTATAGTGTTTTGAACATAAAGGGATGCTGTAGTTTGTCGAATGCTTTTTCTGCATCAATGGAGATGATCATATGGTTCTTGTCTTTAAGTCTATTGATGTGGTGGATTACATTTATTGATTTCCATATATTGAACCAGCCTTGCATCGCAGGGATGAATCCTACTTGATCATGAAGCACAATTTTTTTGATATGCTTCTGTATTCGATTCGCCAGGATTTTATTGAGAATTTTTGCATCCAAGTTCATTAGAGATATTGTTCTGTAGTTTTCTTTCTTTAAAGTGTCTTTGTCTGGTTTCGGGATCAGGGTGATGTTGGCCTCATAGAATGAATTTGGAAGAGCTCTTTCTTTTTGTTTTTCTTGAAATAGCTTGAATAATATTGGTATTAGTTCTTCTTTGAAGGTTTTGTAGAACTCCGCTGTATACCCATCGAGTCCAGGGTTTTTTTTGGTTGGCAGTCCTTTGATGGTTCTTCTATTTCTTCCTTTGTTATTGGTCTGTTTAAATTGTGTGTGTCTTCCTGACTCAATCTGGGCAGATCGTATGACTTAAGAAATTTATCAATACCTTCACTATCTTCAATTTTATTGGAATATAGTGTTTCACAATACTTTCTAACTATCTTCTTTATTTCTGTAGTGTCTGTTGTGATATTGCCTTTTTCATCCCGTATTTTAGTAATTTGAGTTCTCTCTCTTCTTCTGTTCATTAGTATGGCTAAGGGCCTGTCGATCTTATTTATTTTTTCAAAAAACCAACTTTTAGTTTTATCAATTTTTTCAATGTTTTTCTTTGTTTCAATTTTGTTGATTTCTTCTCTAAATTTGATTATTTCTTGTCTTCTACTACATTTGCTGTTGTTTTGCTCTTCATTTTCTAGGTTTTTGAGGTGTAGCATGAGTTCATTTATTTGCTGGTTTTTCTTTTTTTGAGGAAAGAACACCAATAAATGAATTTCCCTCTTAAAACTGCTTTCACTGTGTCCCATAGATTCCGGTACATTGTGTCTGTATTGTCATTTGTCTCTAAGAATTTTTTTATCTCCTCCTTTATGTCTTCTGTTACCCATTGATCATTCAGTAGCATGTTGTTCATTTTCCATGTGATGCAGGATTTTTCCTTCCTTCTTTTATCATTGATTTCCCGTTTCATTCCTTTATGATCAGATATGGTGCATGGTATTATTTCCATGCCTTTATATTTACTAAGAATTGCCCTATGGCATAATATATGGTCTATCTTTGAGTAGGATCAATGTGCTGCTACTGAGAAGAACGTGTATCCACTTGATGATTGTTGATATATTCTATATATGTCTGTTAAGTCTAAGTTATCGATTGTGCTGTTGAGTTCTATAGTTTCTTTATTCAGTTTCTCTCTAGAGGATCTGTCCAATGCCAAGAGTGGTGTGTTGAATTCACCCATAATTATTGTGTTGTAGTCTATGTGACTCTTGAACTTGAGGGGAGTTTGTTTTATGAACGTTGCAATTCCATTGCTTGGTGCATACAAATTGATAATTGTTAGTCTTGTTGGTGAATGGTTCCTTCTAAAAGAATATAGTGTTCTTCTTTATCCCTTTGATTTACTTAGGTTTGAAGTTGATTTTATTCCATATGAGTATGGCCACTCCTTCTTGCTTCCGAGGGCCGTGTGAGTGGTATGATTTTTCCCAAACTTTTACCTTCAGCCTGTGTATGTCTTTTCCTATAATATGGGTCTCCTGAAGACAACATATTGTTGGATTTTTTTTTTCCACGTTACTAGCCCATGTCTCTTGATTGGTGAGTTTTGGCCATTAACATTTAAGGTTACAATTGAAATATGATTTGTACTTCCAGTCATGTTTATTTATTTATTATATTTTAGTTTGGCTAGTTTTTACTTTTTTGGTTATTTTCCTCTCCCTTTACTGAAATACCTCCTGCTGTTAGTTTTGGGCACTATTTTTCAATTCTTCTTCTTGTAGTATTTTGCTCAAAATGCTTTGCAGTGCTGGTTTTCTGGCTGCATATTCTTTTAGCTTTTGTTTATCATGAAAGACTTTAATTTCATTTTCAAATCTGAAGCTTAATTTTGCTGGGTACAGTGTTCTTGGTTGGAATCCATTATTTTTCAGCATTTGAAATACATTGTTCTAGGATCTTCTCTCTTTCAAAGTCTGTGATGAAAAATCAGTCGTTAACCTAATTAGTTTACCCCTGAATGTAATCTGCCTCCTTTCTCTTGTAAGCGTTTAATATTGTCTCCTTGTTCAGTATGTTGGCTATCTTCATAATTATATGTCTTGGATTTGGTCTATTATGTTTTTGAATGTTTGGGGTCCTGTAGGCTTCCAGGATTTGGCAATCCAATCCATCTTTCATCTCTGGGATGTTTTCTAGAATTATTTCATTTAATATGTTGTCCATTCCTTTGGTTTGAATCTCTATGCCTTCTTCTATCCCAATGACTCTCAAGTTTTTTTTTTTGACATCCCTTATCTCTTGAATAGATTTAAGCATCTTTTCTGTGTTGACTATATTCTTTTCAAGTTGAAAAACTTTATCTTCATTTTCTGATTTTCTGACTTCTACTTGATCTACTCTATTTGTAATATTCTTGTTTGAGTTTTTAATTTGGTTTATAGTTTCCTGCATTTCTAGAATTACTGTTTGAATTTTTTTAAGATCTCTATTTTTTGGTAAAGCTCATTTTTTGCCATTTGAATTTGTTTGTTTAATTCATTTTCAAAATATACTTTTATTCCTTGGACTTGCTGCCTCATGTCTTCTCTAATATTTCTTTCCATCTGAGTTAAGTATGCCTTGATTTCTTTCCCTATCCCTGTTTCTGGTGCTTCTAGGTCCTCCTGTAGAATTAAGTTGTCCTGCATTGTTTGTACTCCTTTTATTCCATTGTTTTTTCATGATGTTCACGTTACTTTCCAGCTCTCTTTGATTGCTGTGTTTCTGCTTTATTCTAGAGATTTGTTTTGGTGTTGTATGTCTCTGTTGTCTCTCCTTTGTGTTGGTAGACTATGCATGCTAAAGTGGATTCCGCTTGGAAGAAATTCCGAAGGCCGAGCTCCAGTGACGTCACCTCTCTGTTTTGGCAGGCCCAAGGCTCCTTGCTGAGGTGTCCGTATAGGGGGGTGGGACTGTACTGTCACTTGTTGGTTTCAGCTCCGGGTCACTGGCGGGCAGGCGGTCTCCAGCTGCCCAGTCGTGCGGTCGGTGGCCGGCGGGCAGGCGGTCTCCAGCTGCCCAGTCACTTGTGCAGCAGGTGGGCTGTCACTGGCGGGCGGGCGATCTCTAGCCACCCAGTGGTGCGGTCGGTCGCCGGCGGCAGGGCGTTCTCAAGCCGCCTAGTCACGCGGGCAGCGGGTGGACTGTCGCCTGTGGGCCTGCAGTCTCCCGCTGCCCAGTCACAAGGGCCTGGCCTCTAGTCCTCTGGTTTCTCCTGCTAGTCCTGGTTTTTCCTGCAAGACCAGATTTCCCCTGAGTGATGGCTCTCGGCAGTTCAAACTGTACTCTGGGCCTGCCGTTTGTTGGTTGTGGAGGGTGTCTATTGGGAAGCCAGACACTCTATTGTTTTGATTTTTTCCACTTGCCCCTCCCCCAGCACTGGTTAGACAGGTTTTATTTTCACAGTTGATGAGAGGGGGAGTTGAAGGTCAGTTGCCTCTTGTTTTCCCCCATCTTTATGCAGGCTCGCTCTGATAATCTCTCCCCCGGAAATCCTAGGAGAGATTTTATGCGAATTCCCCGATATATGGGAGATGAGCTGAATAACACACTCCTGTTTTATTGTTGTAATCTGTAGGAGAGTGGCTGTGGTTACTTCAGCTCTCCAAGATGATGGCCATTGGTTTCCTTGGAAGAGTTTCCATTGTGGGAGATAGAACTGTACCGCTTCCTTCCCTGTCTGAAATCCTGAACTCAGCTCAGGGCTCAGTGGGGGCTCTACCGGCAGGATTCCACAGAATCCTTATCAACGTTTCTCCCTGCTTATTGGACCCATCTCGGTGGTGCCGCACCGTCTTTAGCCACTGGGTGGGCCGCGCGGATCAGTCAAATGGGATCTCGGGTTGCAC
Source organism: Callospermophilus lateralis (assembly GCF_048772815.1). NCBI lineage: Eukaryota > Metazoa > Chordata > Mammalia > Rodentia > Sciuridae > Callospermophilus > Callospermophilus lateralis. The sequence continues at coordinate 3,781,445 of NW_027517127.1, forward strand.
ATTTGGCTCGTGTTTGAGACTCAATTACCGGACCATGGTGCTAGAAATCCTTCTTCTAGGTTTTGGTGCACCCCCATTTTGCTGTAATTTCCTAACAAGATAGTTTTTTTGTCACTCTAACTCGTTATTCACCTGTGCAGTGGTGCAGTACACTTGGTGTGATGCACTCTATTCGTGGCCATCTTGCAATGACGAAATATTATGATTTGTATGCACCATTTACTGAAGTCAGTTTTCAGTTTTAGAAAACAAATATGAATTTCAGGTGTATGAATATTTCGGAGAATAATCTTGTGAAAAGTTGATTATAAATCCACATACATGAATATGAATGATTATAGGGAGTGTATAATAAGACACATATATTTTATATTTTGAAAAATCTGGAGAGTATATATATAAATACACACACAAACACACACACACACACAGACATTAAAAAGAAGCAGTATATATGCCAATCGAAATTCATCATGAAATATATATCTTCCACATATCCAAAAATATACATTTTACTAAAAATGGATTTATGTATAATGTTGTTCAACTTGGAAGCTCACACTTAGGTTGAATTTTCAGTTCCAACAGCGTTTAGGAGGAGGGATCTCTTCTCACAATTTGTATGTACCAAGTCACCCACCTCAGAAGAAGGTACGTGTGATACCAGGTAGGATTCTATATGTGCATATAATAATACATGAGCTGAAAAAGGCTAAAGAGAGACAGGAATTGACATATTTCTTAACTTTAAAAACACATGGTGAACTATTTCAATAAACATTGACTTATTTATAACTCCTATCCTATATAATGAAAAAGGGAAGTCCAAATATACACCATGCCTCCTCTGAACTGCTTGTATTTCTATTCTGTTTGAGTTACTATTCTCCATCATATTAGGATTAGTAGTCAGAGTCTAGTAGGGTATGGGTTAGTGTCAGAGATTCATTATTCCGAATGGAAAATAGGAAAATAAACCCAATGTGTTTTCAAATATGTGCTACACAAAAATCTTCCCACTCTCATCCAGAACAATTCCTTGATATTACCCTCGCCTGAAGTAATGCACAATTAGAGGAGAAGAGTTAGAAAATCTGGGAATACATATCTGGAATGGAATATGCTCAGGAGTTCACAACCTTGGAGGTGGTAGAGGAGTTTCCAAAAGTAAGGGACAGGGTAAACACTCCACAAACATGGAGCTCTGCAGGCCTAAATACATCTTGAGAAACTGCCTCTGAGTTTGGGCACTTGAAATATATGTTGTTGTCAGGAGCTTTAGCTTCCTATGTAGTGAGAGCACCAAAATTGGGTCTGCATCTATGTGACCTGGAGGACATGGTATCTTATTTTTCAATGAACATGAGGCAGCAGTGCTGAATTCTTACTTTGTAGGTAAACTGTGGCAACTGCGGTCTAAGTGTCTCTCCGTGTAGACTGTGAAGCCATTTGGTCATCCTCTAGTTTTCCTGGTGTGTCTTGCTGCTTCACTGGGAGTTGGGTATTTGCTTCACAAAATACAAGGAGTTCAACTGGGACATAATGCTGGAGGGAGTTCTGTCACATGCGGTGGGTCAGGGTCTGCAGGAGAATGCACCAATCAGGCTTCTATCTCACATAGCTTGCCCCCAGGCCCATAGCAACCTGATTCTGAACATTGCCCTGACCCTCTCAATATGACAAGATGCCTTAACATATAAGGGTCTGCTAGCTGCACCATGTCAGTCACAAGCCATTTGGAAGCCAATGGCAGATCCACATGGCCCCAACACAGATGTTTTATCACACACCTGCCCACCACTGCTCTAGACCCGCTACTAAGCAGGCTCCAACTTACTGGCATCTCTGTTCTACACCATTTTTCATGAAACCCAGTCAATCAACGAATTGTCTGGTATACTCATGATCAGCAAATGGACATCAAAAGGTTCTCCAGTGACACCTGGACATGAAAATTTCAAAAATTCCATGGTATTTATCTAGCCATTGTTCGTGGATGAATTTGGAGGCACTATGATTTTCAATTTATTCAGGAACCATTAAATGTTGAGGAAGCTCATTTTAATGAAAGCACAGGAGAACACACACAGGCAAGTCTTCTCAAAGAGTGGCCAAATGGTCACATGAAGCCAGGCCCATTGAGGTCTACAATGTGAGGTCCATGTGTGTTTTGACTCTCAACTATGGCTGCCAAGTTTGTCAGAATAAAATCATGTGATATCCTTGCTGAAATTCCCCGTGCCTTGTGGAAAGCCTTCCTGGGCACACATCTCAATTCCAAGGGTGACTCTCATGCATGGCCTCCTAAATTCCCAACACAACTCATGGCAATACTTCTCTGAGGTCAGTTCCAGAACTCAGTCTGTAAGGAGAATTACAGCAGAGTTCAAGCCCAGGTGGAGCCAGTCATCATTTCCAACCGTCAAACTAATAACCACAATTAAAACCAAAACACTTCCGCATGGCCCTCATCTTCTTCCATACAGACACTCATTATAACCTCTGACTAGAGGTTTCCATGAGGGGCGCAGCCCAAGACAGTGTCCAAAATAAGCTCCCTTTCCCCTCATTTGCCTAAAGTCGGGGTGGCCTGAACACCTTCCTGTGAACCAGGAGTAATCGAGTAGGCCTTCCGTTAATACTGCTCTGTTTCTCCAACTTGAGGAATACTGACTGTGGGGTTTAGATTCTTTATGTGAATTAGAAACATGAGAAAACCCAAGCACCTATGGGCTTCCCTCTTCAGGGCTTTGAAGAACTCATTTGACCCAAAGGATCCCTATTCTCACTTGATGAAGTTCAGGAACCTTACAGAGGAAGGCGAGAGACTTCATCCACAATGACTGCTCTTTTGGCCATTTTGGGTTTGGATGAAAACATGGGATCCATCAGGTGCTGAGAATCTAACCACAGCCTCACAGAGGGCCAAGAGTCTGATTCAGACACATCCATTTCCGAAGCAAATAAGCAAAGAGCCACAGGTGAATCCCATTCATTTCCATTTGAAACTGTTTTCTTCAGGCTTCACAAAGGAGTGGCCTGAGGGAAAGACCTTCCTGAAATTCAGGGCAACAAACAAGAGGTAAACAAAAGGCACAAAGCAGGGTTTCTCCACTGAGACTTTCCTGGTCACACTGATATCTGAGTTTTCTGAGATGCTCGCCATTGCCGTCAGTTATCCAGACCATGGCCATATCACAGAACTTGTAGGTGGTACATATCTTGGACACAAAACCATGAGGCTATTCTGGAGAGTGGCCAGAATTCAGGAAGAAAACAGAAACTTTGGAAGATAGCAGGTGTTACCCTTCGATAAGGCAAGCCACAGTCCATTCATAAATTTAGCAGGATGAATGCCTGGAAGCTTTCTACTAGACAGGACACATCCATTGATGCATTCTCTTTACTAATGTCTAAAATCACGGACAGAGTGGGATGCACAGATATAGAAGCACTTGACTTGTCAAACGACTTACTAGAAACAGTCAACGCCAATCCAAACAAACAGCCTTTCCTACCTATTCTCAGGACATGAGACAAAACCAGAAACACACATCCACACCCACAAAGGCACCTCTTTTGCCCAAGTAGGTCTGTGACTATCCGGAGTGTCCTCAGACTGATGGGCCATATTATATTCCCCCAAAATTGCCTCTCCTGTCTCAAATCTGGTCTCCTTGGCCAACTCTGTGAAGTAGTCAGGAGCCATGGGTGAGCCACTACCTGCTTTCTCAGGAAAGTCCCCTCTTCAGAGCTTTCCTGGCATTTGGCCATCCTCACATCAGTAGGAACTAAGAAAGACTGACTCTGTCCTTGGTAAATTGAAACAAGTGAGACCACTGGAACTGGGACTGCGAGTGCCTCTGGGTGTGTCTCTTCCTGGATCACAAGTTCAGAGAGTTACATCGACAAGGAGGTGAGGTGAGGTCACTTCCTTCCGAAACTGAATGAGGTCACTGCCTTGGCAACCTCTTTGTCCTAACAGTTACTTCTAAGGGTCCCATGAGATGCAGGCTGCCCCTACTTTCTGTGACACTTTCACAAGTTAGAATGGTATATCAACCATAGGCACCTGTGAACAGCTCTTCACACAGGCCTTGTTTGGTCCATCTTCTCTATATTTAGAGGTTGATTCAGACACATCCCTTCATCATGACCAGGTTGTTTGCCATAGAATTTAACTTTTGCTTTCTCATGTCCTTCATAGCTGCCTATATCTTATCCAGGGGTCATTTCTGCATGGACCTTTGATGTTCTCAGCAGGTGGAAGATCCCCTACATTCCAGTATTGTAAGACCAACTCTGTCCCTCCTCTTTTGTAAAGTTAGATTGAGGGAACAGTGTATGTTTAGGGTTAATAACATGTTTTATTTGGGTTAAGAATCTCTCTGCCGGATGAATAATGGTATTGGGAACCTGTGATATTTACAAGAATATATAGCTGAAATATAAGTATAAAAACAGAAACCTAGGTAAGATTTGAAACGAGAAGGGCATTGGGCCCTTGAGTGGGATACTTAGGTTTTAATAATTTTCTGTATATATGTCTCAGATAAATTGAAATACAATGGCTTAGGACCTTATACCTTGGACGATTGATTGTCGAATTGAACATCGAGTCAAAATGCAATAGTCAGTAGGATTAGGAAGATAGTCAGTAGGTTTAGAAATAAGAGTGAGTATAGGATTTGGACCAAAATTTCTTTAGCAATAGGGTCTAGGGTAGACAGTGAATGTATAGGTCACCAAATGTGAAGTGTCAGACACAATGATGAACTGGGGAAAATATGTAGGAAAACAGATATCAATTGAGATATTAGGAAATCAGGCAAAGTATAAAGTGAGTGATAGGATTAGACATTTTCAACAGGCTCGAACTATAATATATAATCTTAGGAAGAAACAAATATGTAGTCACCAATAGGATTTACATTGGAGAGCATTTGGCAACCTGGACATTGTTGTTTTAGTAATCCATTCTCACTTTCCATTTAGGGTTTGATACAATCATGATTGTGACCTTTGCTTTTTGTGTCCAGAATATTACTGGGATAAAAAATATATATAAAGATATATATATATATATATATATATATATATATATATATATATATATATATATATATATATATAGATAAGGTGATATGAGTAATTCTTCCACCATTTCTGGGAGCAATATTTTAAAGAGGTATAAATTAGTATTGGGGGGACAAAGAGGTGTACACTGTGTCTTTGAATATAGAGATAATGCATTAATAGACCATACTGTGAATAAATAACATAACTGGTTCCAACATTAAATAATGCATTGGACGGAAATGTGAAAATATACAGAAAATCTTTTATTGATATACATACATTTATTCCAACCAGCTATACATCTAATGGTAATATTAATGTTATGGTTTATCTTGAAGAGTGTGTGAGTTTAGCTTCGAAATTGATTATGGAAATCGAAAATGATGTGTTTGGAAAGAAGTCTCATGAAAAGACCAGTCAAGTAACATGGAGGAATACATGTGTTATGAAGCAGGAAGTGACTGAAAGTGAAACAAATTCCTATAAATTTGTGAACTTGTGGATGAAATATATATCTTATGATGTGCAAAAACTGAAGAAATAGTAATGTACCAGTGTTGAATTATAATGAACGTCAAAATAGAAATCATGTCCTATAGGAATCTACTTGCATTGATGTTAAACTGGGTCATTTACTCTAGAAATATTAGGATTTGTAAGCACCATTTATTGAAGTTACTTTTCAGAACTGGGAAACAAATATGTATTTCAGGTGGATGAGTATTTCTGAGAATAATCTTGTGAAAAGTTGATTATAAATCCACATACATGAACATAAATGAATTTACGGAGTTATATAAGATACATATATTTCATATTTTATAAAATGTGAAGAGTGTGAATATATATATATATATATATATTTGTATATATATATATATATTTATATATGTATTTATATATATATTTATATATATTAAAAAAACACAAAAAATACATTAAAAAGTATCAATATCTATATGCCAATCGTAATTCATCATGTAATATAAATCATCCACAGATGCAAAATTATTTATTTTACTAATCATGGATTTATGTATAACATTGTTCTACTAGGAAGCTCACCCATTGTTTGAATTTTCAGTTCCAACAGCGTTTAGGAGGAGAGATCTCTTCTCACAATTTGTTTCTGCCAAGTCAGCCAACTCATAAAAATGTACGTGTGATACCAGGTAGAATTCTATATGTGCATATAAAAATACATGTGCTGAGTAGGCTACAGAGAATGGGAGACAGGAATTCACATATTTGTTAACTTTAAAAACACATGGAGGACTATTTCAATTAAAAATTGACTAGATTTATAAAACCTACCCTTTATCGTGCAAGAGGGAAGTCCTACTATACACCATGCCTTCTCTGAAATGCTTGCATATTCATTCTGCTTGGGTATTTTTCTCCATCATATTAGGATTAGTAGTCATATTATAGTAGGGTATGAGTTAGTGTCAGGGATTCAGTATTTCGAATGGAAAATAAGAAGAAGAATCCAATGTTATCAAATATGTGCTTCACAAAAAATTTTTCTACTCTCATCCAGAACAATGCCTTGACATTACCTTCGCCCCAAGTAAGACACAATTAGAGGAGAAGAGTTAGAAAATCTTTAAATACATATCTGAAATAGAAAATGCTCAGGAGTTCACAACCTTGGAGATGATAGAACAGTTTCCAAAAATAAGGGACAGTGTAAAAACTCCACAAACATGGAGATTTGCCTGCCTAAAGACGTCTGGAGAAACTGCCTTTAGGTTGGGGACTTGAAATACATGTAGTTGTCAGGAGCTTTAGGTTCCTTTCTAGTGAGACCATCAAAGATGGGTCTTCATCTCTGTGATTTGGAGGATATGGTTATAATTTCCCAATGAACATGAAGCAGCAGTGCTGAATTCTCTTTGTAGTGAGAGCATCAAAGGTGGGTCTGCATCTATGTGACCTGGAGGACATGGATTCTTATTTTACAATGAAAATGAGGCAGCAGTGCTGAATTCTCTCTTTGTATGTAATCTGTGGCCACTGGGGGCTAAGTGTCTCCCCACGTGGACTGTGAAGCCATTTCATCATCCTCCACTTTTCACAGTGTTTCTTGCTGCTGCACTCGGAGTTTGGTACTTGCTTCAGGAAATACAATGCGTTCAACTGGGACACCATGCTGGAGGAAGTTCTGTCAAATGTGGTGGGTCAGGGTCTGCAGGATAATGCACCAACAGGGCTTGTATACCACATAGGTTGCCCCCTTGACCAAAGCAACCTGATTCTGAACATTGCCCTGAAACCTCTCCATATAACAAGATGTCTGTACATATAAGGGTCTGCTAGCTGCACCATGTCAGTCACAGCGATTTGGAAGCCAATAGCAGATCCACATGACCCCACAACAGATGTTTTATTACACACTTGCTCACCACTGCTCTAGTCCCACTACTAAGAAGGCACCAACTTAATGGCATCTCTGTTCTCCACAATTTTCATGAAATCCAGTCAATCAATGCACTGTCTGGTACAGTCATAATCAGCAACAGGACATCCAAAGGTTCTCCAGTGCCATCTGGTCATTGGAATTTCAAAAATTTTATGGTATTTATCTAGTCAATTTTCAAGGATGAAGTTGGAGGCACTGTGGGTTTCAATTCATTCAGGAATCATTCAATGGTGAGGAAGCTGATTTCAATGAAAGTTTTGGAGAACTCTCACAGGCAAGTCCTCCCAAAGAGTGGCCAAAAGGTCACAAGAATCCAGGCCCACTGAGGTCTACAATTGAGGTCCATGTGTGTTTTGACTAGTAAATATGGCTTCAAAGTCTTTCAGAATAAAATTATGTGATATCTTGGCTGAGATTCCCAGTGCTCTGTGGAAAGCCACCCTGGGCCTAGTTCCCAGATTCCAAGGGCGAATCTCATGTGTGGCCTCCGAAAATCCCAACACAATTCATGGCAATACTTCTTTGATGTCTGATCCAGAACTCAGTCTTTCAGGGGAATGACACCAGAGTTCAAGCCCAGGTGGATCCAGTCATCTCTTCCAACTGCCACACGAATGACCACAATTTAAACCAAAATACTCCCACATGGCCCTCATCTTATTAAATATAGACACTCATCATAACCTGTGGCTGGAGGTTTCAAAGCGGGACACATCCCAAAAGAGTGTCCAAAAAAATCTCCCTTACCCCTCATTTGCCTAAAGTCAAGGTGGCATGGACACCCTTCCTGTGAACCTGGAGTGATCCAATAGACCTGCCGTTAATACTGCTCTGCTTCTCCAATTTGAGGCCTACTGATTCCCAGCAATAGATTTTTTATGTGATTTGGAGTCATAAGAAAACACAAGCATCTCTTCAGGGCTTCAAAGAACTCATTTGACCCAAATGATCCCTATTCTCACTTGATAGAGGTCAGGGACCTAACAGAGGAAGGCAAGAGACTAATCAACAATGACAGATTTTTGGCCATTTTGCTTTTGATTGCACACATGGAATCTATCTTTAGATTCATCATGTGCTGAGAATCTAAGCCACAACCTCATACAGGGCCAAGAGGCTGATTCAGACACATCCCTTTCCAAAGCAATTAAGCAAAGAGCCACAGGTTATGCCCATTTATTTTCATTTGAAAACTGTTTTATTCAGGCTTCACAAAGGGGTGGCCTGAGGCAAAGACCTTCCTGAAATTCAGGGCAACAGAACCATAGGTAAGCAAATGAACCAAAGCAGGGTTTCTCCACTGAGAGTTTACTGGTCACACTGATATCTGAGTTTTCTAAGATGTTCCCATTCTCTACAGCTCTCAAGTATATGGACATGTCACATATCTTGGAGATGGTACATATCTTGGACACAAAACCATGAGCCTATACTAGAGAGTGTCCAGAATTCAGGAAGAAAACATTAACTTAGGAAGTTAGTAGGTGTTGCCCATCCATAAGGCACACCACAGTCCATTCATCAATTAGGCAGAATAAATACTGGAGAGTTTTCTACTAGACAGGACACATGCATTGATGCATTCTCTTGTCTAATGTCTACAACCACAGACACAGTGGGATACACAGACATAGAAACACTACCCCTGTCAAACGACTTATTAGAAACAGTCCACTCCAATCCAAACAAAGAGCCTTTCCTACCTATTCTCAGAAATTGAGAGAAAACCACAAACTCACACCCACACGCAAAAAGGCACCTCTTTAACACAAGTAGGTCTGTGACTATCCAGAGTGTCCTCTAACTGGTGGGCCATACTATGTTCCCCTGAAATGGCCTGTCCTGTCTCAGATCTGGTCTCGTTGGGCAACTTTGTGAAGTTTTCAGGAGCCAGTGGTGAACCAATACCTGCTTTCTCAGGAAAGGTCCCTCTTCAGAGCTCTTCTGGCATTTGACAATCCTCATATCAGTAGGTACCAAGGAAGACTGACTCTGTCCTTGGTAAATCCAAACAAGTGAGACCACTGGAACTGGGACTGGGACTGGCTCTGGGTGCCTGGCTTCCTGGATCTCAAGTCCAGAGATTTCCATCACCAAAGAAGTGAGGTGAGGTCACTTCCTTCAGGAACTGAATGAAGTCACTGCCTTGGCCACCACTTTGTACTTACAGTCGCTTCCAAGGGTCCCATGAGATGGAGGCTGCTCCTACTTCCTGTGACACTTTCACAAGTTAGAATGGTATATCAAGCATAGGCACCTGGGAACAGCTTTCCACGCAGGCATGGTTTGATCAGTCTTCTCTACAATAGGAAAGGAGAGGCTGATTCAGACACATCCCTTCATACTGACCAGGTTGCTTGCCATGGAATATGACTTTTGATCTCTTAGGTCCTTCATAGCTGCCTGCAACTTCTCCAGGGTATCATTTCTGCCTGGAACTTTGATGTTCTCAGCAGGTGGAAGACCCCCTACATTACTATTGTAAGACAAACTCTGTCCCGGCTCATCTGTAAACTTAGTTTGAGGGAACAGTGTATGTTTAGGGTAATAACAGGTTCGATTTGGGTTAGGAATCATACTGAGGAACAAACAATGGTATTGGGAACTTGCGATATTTACAAGAATATATTGGTGAAATATATGTATGAACACAGAAATCTAGATAAGATTTGAATCCAAGAAGGGCATTGGGCTGTTGATTGGAATACTTAGCTTTGAATTATATTCTGCATAGATGTCTCAGATAAATCAATATACAATGGCTTAAGATCTTGTACCTTGGATGATTGATTGTAGAAGAGATCATCCAGTCAAAAAGGTATAGTTGGTAGGATTAGGAAGATAGTCAGTAGATTTAGAAAAAAAGAGTGAGTATAGGATTTCGACCAAAAGTTCTTTAGCAATAGGATTTCGGATAGAGAGTGAATGTAAATGTCAGCACATGTGAAGAGTCAGTCACAATGATGAACTCGTGAAAATATGTAGGAAAGCAGATATCAATAGAGACATTAGGAAATCAGGCAAAATACAAAGTGAGTGATAGGATTAGTCATTTTCAACAGGGTTGAGGTTCAATATTTAATCTTAGGAAGAAACAAATATGTAGTCACAAATAAGATTGATTTGAGAGCATTAGGCAACGTGGACATGGATGTTTTTAGTAAACCATGCTCACATTCCATTTAGGCATTGGTGAAAGGTTAATAAAATAGGTACTTGTCACTTCCTGTTTTTCTGTATGCTTAACAAAACACTGTTGGAAACTTGAGGACTGTTTGCTAATCTTGTTTCCAGAATGTGCTGTCCCCAACTGCCAAACTGCAGAATACACACCCTCACCCGTTTGCACGCAAACCTCCCCCTTGCCCTGACCCATCAATAAACTTCCCTCCCTGCCCTCTCCAAGGAAAGTATATAAGCTCTGCTTAAGCTGTTTTCATTGCTCTCTGCTCTATTCAAGTGACCTCTGAGCCCCAGAAAGCTGGTCTCCCAATAAACCCTTTACTGTTGCATGAGACATTCTCTTGGTGGTCTCTTCCTCTGTCGCTCACCCGATCTTTACATCTGGAGGCACCAGCGAGATCCAGCAGCGGCGGACGAAAGACCCCCAAGGGGCTCCTTTCAGGGTAAGTAAGGTGACTCTTTCTGGTTTTAGGTTTCAGGTTAGGGTTTTGCAATATCGCTATCGGTGTTGAGCATGAGCTCTCTCTGACGGTGCCTGACAGATGTGTCACAGAGCCACAGGCCACATCCCTGGGGGACGCCCCAGAGGACTCAGGAAATCAAGGAACAATAGTCTCCTCGACTCTGTGATATTTTGTTTCGGATTCGGTATTGTCAGCCCATCAGGTTTTGAGGGCTACTCAGTCCTTGTCTCAGTATTGGACGTCCATTGTCTGTCTTTATTGTCTTGTCTTGTCTGTGTAGTATGTCGTTGCTTTCACTGTTTGTGTATCTCTCATTTTGGGACAGAGCACTTCAACACTTCTCTCCCTGACCCTTGATCACTGGACCAAAGTCTGCTTAAGGGCCCAGAATCTTTCTTTTTCATTAAAACGCTGGACCTGGCAGACTCTCTGTGCCTCAGAATGACACACCTTTGGAGTTGGATGGCCCCCAGAAGGATGTTTCTACTTCCCACTAATTTGAAAAATCAGAGATATTGTCTTTCAGCTGAGGCCACATAGCCATCCAGATCAACAGCCATATATCTTAACTTGGCAGGACCTCTGCAAATCTCCTCCTCCATGGGTGAAGCCTTTCCTTGTCCCTGCCTACGCTCCTACTCCTTCCACCACGATTCTATCTCTCAAACCCTCTGCTCCTCCTCCTCCACCCTCTGTTCTCCCTGAGTCTCAAGATTCTACTGGACTCTCCTCCTCCTTCTTATCCCCTGCCCTTGTCCCCAACCCCCAACAACCTCTAAGTGATTCCCCTGCTGACTCTGCTTCTCTGCCATTGGAGGAAGTTAGGCCGGCCCAGTGCCCTCCAGATGACTCCCCCGCGTCACACACAGCCCCTCCTTCCCTGGAGGAAGCTGGCCCAGCTAAAAGAACTCAAAGAACTCCCTGGGGTTTTCACACTTGCTTACTTGGGATGACTGCCAACAAATCCTAGGGACTCTCTTTACGGCAGAGGAATGAGAGAAAAACCTCCTGGAAGCTAAAAAATATATTCTCGGACCAGATGTGTGACCAACACAACTTCCCAACATAATCAAAGCCAGCTTCCCCTTGAATTGACCCAACTGAAACCCCAACACCTTTGAAGGTAGGGAGCATCTGTCCACTTATTGCCAGGCCCTAATAGTGGGTTTCCAATCGGCCGCTAGGGAACCACCTAATTTGGCCAAGGTAAGAGAGATAATTTAAGGGCCTGATAAATATCCCTCTATGTTTCTAGAGAGAATTATGGAGGCATATAGGAGATTTACTCCTATTGATCCTCAGGCAGAGGATCAAAAGGCATCTGTCATGATGGCCTTCATTGGGCAAGCTGCCCTGGATATTAAAAGAAAGTTACAACTCTTAGAGGGATCACAAGATATGACTTTGGGAGATTTAGTCAGAGAAGCCGAGAAAGTATACTATATGAGAGAAACAACGAGAAAGAAAGGGAGCAAAGGGAAGATGAGAGATGCAAAAGACAGACTAAGGCATTGACTAAGGTCCTGGTCACAACAATAAATAGGCCAGAAATTAACAAACAGGAAGACAGCAACGGAAACCTGGGCGCACGCCAGAGGCCACCCCTGGCCTCAGATCATTGTGCCTACTGTAAAGAAAAAGGTCACTGGGCCAAAGAGTGCCCTAGAAAAGAGACAGCCACAACAGCCAGCCATTCTGACTCAAAAGGATGACTAAGAACATCGGGGCTCAGATCCCTTCCCCGAGCTCAGGGTAACTTTTGAAGTGGAGAGGACCCAGGTAAACTTTGAAGTGGATACAGCAGCAGTATACTCAGCCCTTAAGGCCCCACTGGGCACACTATCAAATAAAATGTCTCTAGTTCAAAGGGCTAATGGCAGTAAATATCAGACATAGACAACTAAGAGGACCATGGACATGGGGAAAGGAAAAATCCATCACTCCTTCCTAGTAATCCCAGAATGCCTGGCCCCATTGATGGGCAGAGATCTGCTCAGTAAGCTCCAGGCCAAAACAACTTTTAACCCCGAAGGCCCCAAAATGAAATTTCTAAATCCTTCAGTAAAAACTCCTATAGTCTTGGCTTTATAAATGTCAGTAGAAGATGAACATCCACTCTTCACACCCCCCAAGACTGCTCAAACAAGCAAGCTACCCCAGAAATGGATAACAGATTACCCAGATACCTGGGCAAAAATGGCTAGGTTAGGCCTAGCCGTGAAACAACCTCCAAGAACAGTGGAGTTAAAAACCTCAGCCTCCCCAATCAATGTCAAACAATATCCTCTGAGCAGAAAAGCTAAAGATGGGATAAGGCCCCATATTCAGAAATATCTGGCCTTAGGGTCCTAAGGCCCTGTCAATCGGCCTGGAAGACTCCCCTGCTCCCAGTAAAAAAAGCCAGGAACCGGGGACTATCCCCCGTTCAAGACCTAAGAGAGATTAATAACAGAGTGCAGGACATTCACTCCACGGTAACTAATTTGTACAATCTGCTTATCACTCTGAACACTTAGCAGAAATGGTATACTGTTCTGGACTGAAAAGATGCTATCTTTTGTTTGCCTCTGCATAAAGATAGTCAGTTGCTGTTTGCTTGCTAGTGGGTAGACCCAGAAACTGGAACGTCTGATCAAGTAACTTGGACTAGACTCCCACAGGGGTTCAAAAACTCTCCCACTCTCTTTGATGAAGCCCTCCACAGAGATCTCAACAACGTCAGAACTACACACCCCAAAGTCACCCAACTTCAATACGTGGATGACCTGCTACTGGCAGCCAACACCAAAGAAAACTGTGAGTCTGGGACCCAAGCACTATTATATGAGCTTGCTCAACTCGGGTATAGAGCTTCTGCCAAATAGGCCCAAATTTGCCAGCAAGAAGTAATCTTCCTGGGCTATTCCCTTAGGGGCAGTAAACGATGGCTCACTGAGCCCAGAAAACAAACGGTTGTGCAGATACCACCCCCATCTAGCAGCAGACAACACAGAGAGTTTCTTGGGACTACTGGGTTTTGCAGGTTATGGATTTCTATGTTTGCGTCCTTAACTTCTTCTTTATACCCGCTGTTAAATGGAGATACCCAATTCCAATGGACCCCTGAGCACCAGAACGCTTTTGATAACATCTAACGACACCGGCACTGAATTCCTCAACTTGACTGAGCCAAGCCTGCAATTTCAGAAAGCCCTACACTACGTTAAAAATGTACATTAATTCACACTCCTTGGTTCAAAGAAACTGCAGGCATTCCTGAAGGATCAAGAACAGAGTTTTCCACTAACCCACTCACAGCAAAAGGAAATAACTGAACAGGTAACAAAAGTCTGTCCGGTCTGTCAATAGGTTAATGCTTATCTTTCCAAGCTTTCCGCAGGAAAGCACCTATTAGGAACCAGACCAGTACAATTCTGGGAAGTGGACTTTACTGAAATTAAGCCAGCAAGGTATGGACTTAAATATCTCCTAGTCTTTGTAGGTATATTTTCAGGATGGATTGAAGCCTTCCCCACAAAAAAAGGCACAATTGGTGGTCAAGAAGATCCTGAAAGATATTTTTCCAAGACACGGCCTGCCTAAGGTAATAGGGTCTGATAATGGCCCGGCGTTCATGGCCCAGGTAAGTCAGGGGTTAGCCAGGACACTGGGGATAAATTGGAAGTTACATTGTGCTTATAGACCCCATAGCTCAGGACAGGTAAAAAAAATAAATAGAACCATTAAAGAGACCTTAACGAAATTAAGCTTAGAGAGCGGCATAAAAGATTGGACTATGCTCCTGCCTTATGCACTGTTTCATGCAAGAAATACTCCCTCTATTTCTTTGTGTAACCTCACCCCCTATGAAATTCTTTATGGAGCCCCTCCTCCAGTAAGGGACCTAACCCCAACTCTAAGACCTAGTGATCCCCTCCACAACCCCTTGTTTGACAGACTTAAAGCTCTTGAAAGAACTCAGCGATACCTGTTGAAACAGCTGGCCACTGCCTACCAACCTGGTGAAGAGGGGACTCCACATCGATATCAAATAAGAGACATCCTCTACATAAGACAACATCAGGTGTCATCCCTGTAACCCCGCTGGACAGGACCATACCAGGTGCTACTTATAAAACCTACAGTGGTAAATGTAGAAGAAATCAATTCCTGGATCCTAATTCTTATCTCAAGCCTGCGCCCTGTCCAGACTCTGGCTGAAAAACTGGAAAAGACTGGAAACCCTTTCAAATTGCATATTCGCCATGTGGATAAGGCTATAGACTCTCCCCTTGTCCACCAGTAGTCCTTACCCTCATCAGCCCGTTCATCAGCGATGGCTGATCACAAATCTTACTAGACAAGAAGTATGGTCTATCTCGCATACAGCCCCCTTAGGGACCTGGTGGCCATCTCTCCACCCAGAATTTGTCAGCTGGCTATACGTCTTTCATATTGGGATATCTCTGATGAAGAGGATCCAACTAAAATTCCATTAAATCCCTACTGTACCACAGATAACGGAAACAAACATTATGGATCTAGGGACACGCGAGCCAGATGCAGGTTGGCTAGCCTAGAATACTATGTTTGCCCGGCAGACTATCAAAGCCACAAACAGCCATGGCTGTGTGGGGGAAAAGCGGACTTCTTCTGAAAATAATGGGGATGTGAGCATACAGGGGCTGCCTGGTGGAACCCAAACTCCTCATCAAATTCAGTACACAGCATTGGCCATATAACCAATTAGACAACCAAAACTGATGGCCCCCAGAGGGGTCTCCAGATCCTCAAATTCTGTGTGACTTTTTCAACTTCGGCAAGTGTTCAAAAAGATCCATCAATTGGGAATTTCCTTCCAAGAAAATTCCCCTATGTTTATGCCTTTTCCCTCCTTTGCTCACATCCTGAACTATGCTTCTCCAATACATCCTCACCCCCCACCTTCTGCTCCAGACTCTCTGCAGTCACTCTCACATGAGCAACCTGATTTCTCCCCTCCAATTACTAGATCAAAAACAAAAACCTCCGCTGGATCTCATACCATTGCCTCCTTGCTGAGGTAGCAGGTACTGAGGTACCCTTCCACCCACTCACTCCTCTCTTCTCCTGTCAGTGCACGCACCGGGTCCCACCAGGTCCTCTTACCAGCTAACACAAAGCTCAAACCAGCTGAGGAGTGCCCTAAGACGCCTATCCAAGATGTAATGAAAATGGCCTTTAAAGTTGCTTTGTCATCACTGAAAACAGGTTACAAAGAATTTAAAGTCCCTCAAAGGCTTTTTGGGATACTCACTCCCATCCTCCCCTCTGCTCTACCTGTTCTACTGCTCAAGTTTTATTGCCAGGAAAATCCCAAACCCCTTTCCCATTATTCTTTTATATCTCTTTTTCCTCATTCTCAGAACCACGGAGCTGCTCTCACCCCCCAACTTCCTTGTCTTTCCCTCTGTTCCAATCCCACAGAAAAATCTTAAATGGCCTTCTCCAGAAGCCTTGATCATGGCTGACTTAAGGACTTTCAGCAACAGAGGCCCTATACAAGAGTTCAGTGTAGATAAACTTCCTCTTTTTGTGTTGCTTTGTTCTACTTGGCCACTGCCTGGAAAAATCAGCACTCCTAAGCTAGACACCCCCTTACTATTTTTTCACAAAATATGTGAACAAGGCCTCTGGCGTTGAGCTGGGGCTTCCAGAGATGGCTACATTTCTAAGATAAAGAAGTTACCAACTGGGCTCCATGGTAACAGCTGGCAGGAAGAAAAAAAAAGAAGAAAAAAGCTCTCCCCCTACCAGGTGTCCTTTAAAAGTTAAATTTCCCAGAGCAGAGGAAAAAAAACAGAAACAAAAACTGCTTTTTGTGAACTTCTGCAGACTGTGAATTTCTGAGCCCCTTACGTTACATGTTGGGTACAAAATTCTGAAACTACCTAAACTTGGGGTTCAGGGGATTAAAAGATTACAACAGAAGCAATGCCCTCTAAATCTGGTTACAACCAAATAGGACTGTTTCCCTGTCTTCTGTGCTATCTTAGGTGCCTTGCCTTGTCCGTCCTTACAACAGTATAATTCTATATACTTAAACATTGTTTATGTTTTCATAAAATGATCAACATATGGCTGTTGCATGAGACAGTCTCTTGTGGTCTCTTCCTCTGATTAAGTATGTAATGGTGCAGATGTTTCCCAGAGTCCTCTATCATGACGCAGGATCATTTAAAGTTCCAATAGGGGCGCATACAACCTGGTTCCACCAGGAACCCGTATCCCTCACTTTCTCCATCCTATTAGGAATAGGAGTTGCTGCAGCGGTGGGCACAGGAACCACTGCCCTAGTCCATGGGACACAACAAATGACCCAATTAGAAGTAGCAATAGACCAAAACTTAAAGATATTAAAAACCTCCATCACAGCTTTACAGGAATCTTTAACCTCTCTCTCTGAAGTTGTTTTACAGAACAGGCGAGGGTTCGACCTCCTCTTATTGAGAGAAGGGGCCTTTGTCCTGCATTGAGTGAAGAATGTTGTTATTATGCCGACCATACTGGAGTTGTAAAAGAACCTATGATTAAATTAAGAAGACGCCTTGTAGAGCATCAACAAGAGAGAGAGGCCCCAAAAGGGTGGTTTGAGTCTTGGTTCACAGAGTCCCTCTGGTTAACTACGCATTTATCAGCCCTGGCTGGTCCATTAATAAACCTCATATTATTGCTAACTGTGAGACCCTGTTTGCTCAACCGTGTAGTTTCCTTTCTCCAAGCTCAAATTGGACAAGTTAAACTTATGGTAATAAGAAAACAATATACCACACTAGCAGACATAAAATGTGACACCCCCAATGATCACTTTAATGATTAAAAGTAACCAAAAGAAGAAGTGGGGAATGAAAGGTTAATAAAATAGGTACTTGTCACTTCCAATTTTTTGGTATGCTTAACAAAACATTGTGGATATCTTGAGAACTGTTTGCTAATCTTGTTCCCTGAATGTGCTGTACCAACTGCAAAACTGCAGAATGTACTCCCTCACCTGTTTGCATGCAAACTGCCCACTCGCCCTGAGCCATCAATAATCTTCCCTCCCTGCCCTCTCCAAGGAAAGTATATAAGCTCTGCTTAAGCTGTTCTCAGGGCTCTCTGCTCTATTCAAGGGAGCTCTGAGCCCCAGCATGCTGGACCCCCATAAACCCTTGGCTGTTGCATGAGACAGTCTCTTGTGGTCTCTTCCTCTGACACTCGCCTGACCATTACATTGGTAAAATAATAAGTGTGACCTTTGCTTTTCGTGTCCAGAATATTACTGTGATAAAATGTACATGTAGATAAGGTGACTTGAGTATATCTTCCACCATTTCTGGGAGCAATATTTTGAAGATGTACAAATTAGTATTGGGTGTACAAATAGGTGTACCCTGTGACTATGAATATAGAGATAATGCAAGAATAGACCATACTGTGAATAAATAATATAATGGGTTCCAAATTTAAATAATGCATTCAATTTATATCTGAAAATATAAAGGAAATCTTATATTGATACACATACATTCATTCCAACCACTGATACATCTAAAGGTAATATTAGGTTTATGGTTTATCATGAAGAGTCTGTGAGTTTTGCTTCAAAACTGATTATGGAAATTTAAAATAATGTGTTTGGAAAGAAGTCTCATGAAAAGACCATTCAAGAAACACGGAGGAATCCATGTGCTCTGAAGCAGGAAGTGATTGAAAGTGAAACAAATGCCTATAAGTTTGCTAACTGGTGGATGAAATATATATCCTATGATGTGCATAAATTGAAGAAATAGTAATGTACCAGTGTTGAATAAAAATGAACATTAAAATACACAACATGTCCCATAGGAATCTACTTGCATTGAGGTTAAACTGGGTCAGTTACTGTATAAATATTAGTATTTGTATGCAACATTAACTGAAGTTAGTTTTCAGTACTGGAAACAAATATGTATTTCAGGGGGATGAATATTTCTGAGAATAATCTTGTGAAAAGTTCATTATAAATCCATATACATGAATATGAATGAATTTACGGAGTGGGTATAAGACACATATATTTCATATTTTGAAAAATCTGGAGAATATATATATATATATATATATATATATATATATATATACTTCTTGTGTGTGTGTGTGTATATACATATATATGTATATACACACACACACACAAACACACACACAGAGATATTAAAAAGAGCAATATATATGCCAATCGAAATTCACCACGAAATATATATTATCAACAGATCCAAAAATATTCTTTTTACTGATCATGGATTTACGTATAGTGTTATTCAACTAGGAAGCTAACCCATAGGTTGAATTTTCAGTTCCAACACTGTTTAGGAGCAGTGATCTCTTCTCACAATTTGTATCTGCCAAGTCAGCCACCTCACAAGTATGCATGTTTCATACCAGGAAGGATTCTATATGTGCATATAAATACACATGTGCTGAATAAGCTACAGAGAAACGGAGACAAGAATTCACATATTTCTTAACTTAAAAACACATAGAGACCTATTCCAACAAAAATTTGACTAGATATATAACTCCTACCCTATGAAGTGCAAAAGGAAAGTCCAAATATATACCATGCCTCCTCTGATCTGCTTGTATTCCTATTCTGTTTGGGTTATTTTTCTCCCTCATATTAGGATTAGTAGTCAGAGTCTAGTAGGGTATGTGTTAGTGTCAGGGTTTCAGTATTTCGAATGGAAAATTAGATAAGGAATCCAATGTGTATGCAATATGTGCTACAAAAAATTATTCCCACTCTCATCCAGAACAATGACTTGACATTACCTGTGTGGGTAAACACTCCACAAACATGGAGCTCTGTTGGCCTATAGACTTTTTGAGAAACTGCCTCCAAGTTTGGGCACTTGAAATATATGCTATTCTCAGGAGCATTAGCTTCCTTTCTAGTTAGACCATCAAAGCTGGGTCTGCATCTATGTGACCTGGAGGACATGGTTTCTTATTTTACATTGAACTTGAGGCAGCATTGCTGAATTCTCTCTTTGTAGGTAAACTGGTGCCACTGGAGGCTAAGTTTCTTCCCATGTGGACTGTGAAGCTATTTGGAATTCCTCCACTTTTCGTGGTTTTTATTGGTGCTGCACTGGGACTTTGGTATTCGCTTCATGAAATACAACAAGTTCAACTGGGAGACAGTGCTGGAGGGAGTTCTGTCATGTGTGGTGGGTCAGGATCTGCAGGAGAAAGCACCAACCAGGCTTCTATCCAACATAGCTTGCCCCCTTGTCCATAGCAACCTGATTCTGAAAATTGCCCTGAAATCTCTCCAAATAACAAGATGCCTTTACATATAAGGGTCTGCTGGCTGCACCATGTCAGTCCCAAGCCATTTAAAAGCCAATAGCACATTCACATGGCCCCACCACAAATGCTTTATCACACACTTCCACACCACTGCAATAGGCCCACTACTCAGCAGGCTCCAACTTACTGGCATCTCTGTTCTACACCATTTAAAAGAAACACACTCAATCAACGCTTTTGCTGGAACACTCAAGATCAGCAGCAGGACATCCAAAGGTTCTCAAGTGCCACCTGGTCATGGGAATTTAAAACATTTCATGGTATATATCTTCCCCGTTTTTCAAGGATGAAGTTGGAGGCACTGTGGGTTCAAATCATTCAGGGACCATTAAGTGTTGAGGAAGCTAATTTCAATGAAAGCTCTGGAGGACTCTCACAGGCAAGGCTTCCCAAAGAGTGGCCAAAGGTCACATGAAGCCAGGTACATTGAGTTCTACAATGTAAGGTCCATGTGTGTTTTGACTTTCAACTATGGCTGCCAATTATTTCAGAATATATCATGTGATATCCTGGATGAGATACCCAGTGCTCTGTGGAAAGCCACCCTGGGCCTAGATCTCAGTTTCCAAGGGTGACTCTCATGCGTGGCCTGCTAAAATCCCAACAAAATTCATGACAATACTTCTCTGAGTTCAGTACCAGAACTCATTTTCTAAGGGGAATCACTCCAGAGTTCAAGCCCAGATGGACACAGTCATCTCATTCAACTGCCACGCAAATGACCACAATTAAAACCAAAACACTCCTTCATCGCCCTCATATTCTTCCACATAGACACTCATCATTACCTATGGCTGGAGTTTTCCATGAGGAGTGCAGCCCAAGACAGTGTCCAAAATAAGGTCCCTTTCCCCTCATTTGGCTAAAGTCATGGTGGGCTGGACACCCTTTCTGTGAACCAGGAGTGGTCAAATAGGCTTGCCTTTAATACTGCTCTGCTTCTCCAATTTGAGGCCTAATGACTTTCAGGTATAGATTCTTAATGTGATATGGAGTCATGAGAAAACCCAAGCACCTTTGGGCTAGCCTCTGCAGGGCTTTGAAGAGCTCATTTGAAAGAAAGGATCCCTATTCTCACTTGATGGAGATCAGTAACCTAACAGAGGAAGGCAAGAGACTTCATCCACAATGACTGAACTTTTTGCTATTTTGGTTTTGGATGTACACATGGGATCATTCTTTGGATCCATCAGGTGCTGAGAATCTAATCCACGGCCTAACACAGGGCCAAGAACCTGATTTAGACAAGTCCCTTTCCAAAGCAATTAAGCAAAGAGCCACAGGTGATGCCTATTCAATTCCATTTAAAAACTGTTTTCTTCACGCTTCACAAAGTGGTGGCTTGAGGCAAAAACCTTCCTGAGATTCAGGGCAACAGAACAATAGGTAAGCAAAAGGCCCAAAGCAGTGTTTCTCCACTGATATTTTCCTGGTCACACTGATATCTGAGATTTCTGAGATGCTCCCCATTCCCTTCAGCTATCCAGTGCACGGCCATGTCCCAGAGCTTGGAGGTGGTACATATCTTGCACACAAAACCATGAGCCTATTTTGGAGAGTGGCCAGAATTCCTGATGAAAACAGGGACTTAGGATGGAAGTAGGTGTTGCCCATCCCTAAGGCAAGTGACAGTCCATTCATAAATAGGGTAGGATGAATGCTGGGAAGCTTTCTAATAGACAGGACACATCCGTGATGCATTCTCTTTTCTAATGTCTACAACGAAGGACACAGTGGGATACACAGATATAGAAACACTCACCTTGTCATAAGTCATACTAGAATTTGTCCACTCCAAACCAAACAAACCGCCTTTCTTACCTATTCTCAGAACATGAGACAAAACCACAAACTCACACCCACACCCACAAAGGCACCACCTTCCCCCTAGTATGTCTGTGACTATCCAGAGTGTCCTATGACTGGTGGGCCCTACTATGTTTTCCTGAAATGGCCTGTCCTGTCTCGGGTCTGGTCTCCTTGGCCAACACTGTGAAGTTGTCTGGAGCCAGCGGTTAGCCACTACCTGCTTTCTCAGTAAAGGCCCCTCTTCAGAGCTCTTCTGGCTTTTTCCATCCTCACATCAGCAGGTACCAAGAAAGACTGACTCTTTCCTTGGTAAATCCAAACAAGTGAGTCCACTGGGACTAGTACTGCAACTGGCTCTGAGTGCCTGGCTTCCTGGATCCCAAGTTCAGAGAGTTCCATCAACAAGGAGGAGATGTAGGTCACTTCCTTTAGGAACTGAATGAGCTAACTGCCTTGGCAACCACTTGGTCCTAAGAGTTGCTTCCAAGTGTCCCATGAGATGGAGGCTGCCCCTACTTACTGTGACACTTTCACAAGTTAGAATGGTATATCAACCATAGGCACCAGGGAACAGCTCTCCAAACAGGCCTGGTTTGGTCCATCTTCTCTATATTAAGAACAGAGAGACTGATACAGACAAAACCCTTCATCCTGACAAGGTTGTTTGCCATTGAAGATGACTTTTGCTCTCTCAGGTCCTTCATAGCTGCCTACAACTTCTCCAGAGTTCATTTCTACATGGATCTTTGAGTTTCTCAGCATGTGGAAGATCTCCTACATTCCTGTATTGAAAGACCAACTCTGGGCCTGCTCTTCTGTAAAGTTAGATTGAGGGAACAGTGTATGGTTAGGGTTAATAACAGGTTCGATTTGGGTTAGGAATCATTCTGCGTGATGACTAATAGTATTGGGAATCTGCAATATTTACAAGAATATATAGGTGAAATATAAGTATGAAAATATAAATCTAGGTAAGATTTGAAGCCCAGAAGTGCATTGGGCCCATGATTGGTATACTTAGCTTTGAATTACATTCTGCATAGATGTCTCAGGTAAATCGATATAAAATGGGATAGGACCTTCTACCTTGGATGATTGAATGTCGAAGAGAACATCCAGTCAAAAAGGCATAGTCGGTAGGATTAGGAAGATAGCCTGTAGGTTTAGAAAAAAGAGTGATTATGGCATTTGGACAAAAGTTCTTTAGCAATAGATTTTTGGGTAGTGAGTGAATGTCAGTGTCAGCACACGCGAAGGGTCAGTCACAATGATGAACTGGGGAAAATAAGTAGGAAAGCAGATATCAATAGAGACATTAGGAAATCAGGCAAAGTATAATGTAAGAGGGTTAGACATTTTCAACATGGTTGAGGTTGAATATATAATCTTAGGAAGAAAGACATATGTTGCCTCCAATATGATTAACATTTGAGAGCATTAGGCAACCTGGACATGGTTGTTTTTAGTAATCCATGCTCACTTTCCATTTTGCTTAGGTGAAAGGTTAATTAAATAGGCACTTTTCACTTCCTGTTTTTCTGTATGCTTAACAAACCACTGTTGAAATCTTGAGAACTGTTTGCTATTTTGTTCCCAGAATGTGCTGTCCCCAACTGCCAAACTGCAGAATATACTCCCTCACCCGGGTGCACGCAAACCGCACACTCGCCCTGACCAATCAATAAATTTCCCTTTCTGCCCTCTCCAAGAAAAGTATGTAAGCTGTGTTAAAGCTGTTCTCAGGGCTCTCTGCTCTATTTAAGTGAGCTCTGAGCCCCAGCATGCTGGACCCCCAATAACCTCTTTGCTGTGGCCGAGTGAAAATTGTATACTGTTCTGTACTTAAAAGATGCTTTCTTTTGCTTGCCTCTGCATAAAGATAGTCAGTTGCTGTTTGCTTTCGAGTAGGTAGACCCAGAAACTGGAACGTCTTTTCAACTAACTTGAACTAGACTCCCACAGGGGTTCAAAAACTCCCCCACTCTCTTTGATGAAGCCCTTCACAGACATCTCTACAACTTCAGAACTACACACCCCGAAGTCATTCTGCTTCAATATGTGGATGTCCAGCTACTGGCAGCCAACACCAAAGAAAACTGTGAGTCTGAGACCCAAGCACTATTATCTGAGCTTGCTCAACTCGGGTAGAGAGCTTCGGACAAAAAGGCCCAAATTTGCCAGCAAGAAGTAATCTTCCTGGGGTATTCCCTTCGGAACGGTAAATGATGGCTCACTGAGCCCAGGAAACAAACCGTTGTGCAGATACCACCCCCATTTAACAGGAGACAACATAGAGAGTTTCTTGGGACTGCTGGCTTTAGCAGGTTATGGACCTGGGTTTGTGTTCTTAGCTGCTCCTTTATACCCGCTGTTAAATGAGAATGCCCAATTCCAATGGACCCTTGAGCACCAGCAAGCTTTTGATAACATCTAAGAACACTGACAATGAACTCCTCAACTTCAGTGAGCCCAGCCTGCAATTTCAGAAAGCCCTACACTACGTTAAAAATGTACATCAACTCAATCAACTTGGTTCAAAAAAACTGCAGGCATTACTGTAGGATCAAGAACAGAGTTTTAGACTAACTCACTCACAGTGAAAGGAAATAATTGAATGGGTAACAAAAGCCTGTCAGTTCTGTCAATTGGTTAATGCTTACACTTCCAAGCTTCCTACAGGAAAGCACCTATGAGGAATTAGACCAGGACAATTCTGGGAAGTGAACGTTACTGAAATTAAGCCAGCAAGGTATGGGCTTAAATATCTCCTAGTCTTTGTAGATACATTTTCAGGATGGATTGAAGCCATTCCCACCAAAAAAAAAAAAAAATAAAAGAAAACCGGCACAAATTGTGGTCAAGAAGATCCTGAAAGATATTTATCAAAGACACGGCCTGCCTAATGTAACATGGTCTGATAATTGAAGACCCTTCATGGGCCAGGTAAATCAGGGGATAGCCAGGACCCTGGGGATTAATTGGAAGTTACATTGTGTTTATAGACCCCAGAGATCAGGACACGTAAAAAAAATAAATAAAACCATTAAAGAGACCTTAACGAAATTAAGCTTAGAGACGGGCATAAAAGATTAGACTATGCTCCTGCCTTATGCACTGTTTCATGCAAGAAATACTCCCTTTGTTTCTTTTTGTAACCTCACCCCCTATGAAATTCTCTATGGGGCCCCTCCTCCACTAAGAGACCTAACCCCGACTCTAAGACCTAAGGATCCCTTCCACACACCCTTGCTTGACAGACTTAAATCTCTTGTAAGAACTAAGATATACCTGTGGAAACAGCTGGCTACTGCCTTCCAACCTGGGGACGAGGGGAATCCACATTGACATCAAGAAAGAGACTTCCTCTACATAAGATGACATCAGGTGTCATCCCTGGAACCCCGCTGGAAAGGACCATTCCAGGTGCTACTTATAGCACCTAAAGCAGTAAAAGTTGAGGGAATCACTTCCTCCATCCATGCGTCTCATCTCAAGCCTGTGCCATGTCCAGACTCTGGCTGGAAACTGGAAAAGACTGGAAACCCTTTCAAATTGCATATTCGCCACGTGGGTAAGGCTATAGACTCTCTCCTTGGCCACCCGTAGTCCTAACGCTCATCAGCCATTACTGCAGCGATGGCTGATCACAAATCCTACTAGATAAGAAGTATGGTCTCTCTTGCATACAGCCCACTTAGGGACCTGGAGGCCATCTCTCCACCCAGACATTTGCCAGCTGGCTATAGGTCTTTCCTATTAGAATATCCCTGATGAAGAGGATCCCATTAAAATTCCATTAAATCCTTTCTGTACCATAGATAATGGAAACAAACATTATGGTTGTAGGGACAGGCAAGCCAGATGCAGGTTGGCTAGCCTATATTAGTATGTTTGCCCGGCAGACTATCAAAGCCACAAACCGCCATGGCTGTGTGGGGGAAAAGCCGACTTCTTCTGTAAGTCATGGGGATTTGAGCATACAGGGGCTGCCTGGTGGAACCCAAAATCCTCATCAAATTCAGTACACAGCATTGGCCATATTACCACTTAGACAACCCAAACTGATGGCCCCCAGAGGAGTCTCTAGATCCTCAAATTCTGTGTGACCTTTTTAACTTCTGCAAGTGCTCAAAAGGGTGAAAGGAAATTCCCCTATGTGAAGGCCTTTTTCCTCTTTCGCTCACATCCTGAACTATGCTTCTCCAATAGTTCCTCAAACTCAGCCTTCTGCTCCATACTCTCTGCTGTCAGTCCCACCTCAGCAAACCTGATTTCTCTTCTCCAATTACTAGATCAAAAATCGAAACCTCCGCCGGTTCTCAGAGCATTGCCCCCTTGCTGAGGTAGCAGGTACTGAGGTACCCATCCACCCACTCACTTCTCTCTTTTCCTGTCAGTGCCCACACCGGGTCCCACCAGGTCCTCTTACCACCTAACCCAAAGCTCAAACCAGCTTAGGAGAGCCCTCAGACCCCTATCGAAGATGTAATGAAAATGGCCTTTAAAGTTGCTTTGTCATCACTGAAAACAGGTTACTAAATTTTAAAGTCCCTCACAGGCTTTTTGGGATACTCACTCCCGTCTTCCTTTCTGCTCTACCGTTTCTACTGCTCAATTTATGTTGCTAGGAAAATCCCAAAATCCTTTCCCATTATTCTTTTACATCTCTCCTTCCTTATTCTGAGATCCACGGAGCTGCTCTCACCTCCCGCCTTCCCCATCTTCCCCCTCTGTACCAGGCCCTCAGAAAAATCTTCACTGAACTTCTCCAGAAGTCTTCACCATGGCTGACTTTAGGACTTTCAGCAAAAGAGTCTCTATAAATGAGTTCAGTGTAGATTAACTTCCTCTTATTCTGTTGCCCTGTTCTACTTGCCTACTGGCTGGAAAAATCATCACTCCTAAGCTAGACACCCCCTTAATAGTTTTTCACAGAATATGTGAACAAGGCCTCTGGCCTTGAGCTGGGGCTTCACAGAGATGGCTACATTTCTAAGATAAAAAGTTACAAACTGGGCTCCATGGTAACAGCTGGCAGGGGGATAAAAGAAAAGGAAAAAAAAAGCTCTCTGCCTCCCAGGTGTCCTTGAAAAGTTAACTTGCCCACAATAGAGGAAAAAACAGAAAAAAAAAAAAAGCTTCGTTTTGTGAATTTCTGCAGACTGTGAACTTCTGAGTCCCTTCTCTTTCATGTTGGGTACAAAATTCTAAAACTACCTAAAATTGGGGTTCAGGGAGTTAATTGATTACAACAGAAGCAATGCCCTCTGAATCCGGTTGCAACCAAATAGGACTGTTTCCCTGTCTTTGGTGCTATCTTAGGTGCCGTGCCTTGTCCGTCCCTACAACAGTATAATTCTATATACTTAAACATTGTTTATGTTTTCATGAAATGGTCAACAGTGATTAATTGTGTAATGGTGAAGATGTGTCCCAGATTGCTCTATAATGACCCAGGTTCATTTGAAGTTCAAACAGGGGGGCATACAACCCGGTTCCAAAAGTGATTATGGAAATTGAAAAAAATGTGTTTGGAAAGAAGTCTCATGAAAAGACCAGTCAAGAAACCTGGAGGAATGCATGTGTTCTGAAGCAGGAAGTGATTGAAAGTGAAACAAATGCATATAAATTTGTGAACTTGTGGATGAAATATATATATTATGAAGTGCAAAAACTGAAGAAATATTAATGTACCAGTGTTGAATGAAATTGAACGTCAAAAGACTCATCATGTCCCATAGGAATTCACTTGCATTGATGTTAAACTGGGTCAGTTACTGTAGAAATATTGATATTTGTAACCACCATTCGCTGTAGTGAGTTTTCTGTTATAGAAAACAAATATGTATTTCAAGTGGATGAATATTTCTGAGATAAATCTTGTGAGAAGTTGATTATTAATCCACATACATGAAAAAGAATGAAATTTGAGAGTGTATATAAGACACATGTAATTCATATTTTGAAATATTTTTAGAGTGTATATATATATATATATATATATATATACATATATATATAAACACACACACACACACACATACATCACATACATACACACAAAATACACACAGACATTAAATAGTAGCAATATATATGAAAAACGTAATTCATCATAAAATATATACCAACCACAGATGGAAAAATAATATTTATTTTACTGAAAATGGATTTATGTATAATGTTCTACTAGGAAGCTCACCCATAGGTTGAATTTTTAGTTCCAACAGCGTTTACGAGAAGTGATCTCTTCTCACAATTTGTATCTGCCAAGTCAGGCACCTCACACAAATGTACGTGTGATACCAGGTAGGATTCTATATGTGCATATAAAAATACACGTGCGGAATAGGCTAGAGAGAAAGGGAGTCAGGAATTGACATATTTGTTCATTTTTAAAACACATGGAGAAATATTTTAATAAAAAATTCACTAGATTTATAACACCTACCCTTTATCTTGCAAAAGGCAATTCTAGTATACACCATGCCTCCTCTGAAATGCTTGTATTTCAATTCTATTTGGGTTATTTTTCTCCATCATATTAGTATAAGTAGTTAGAATCTAGAAAGCTATGGGGTAGTGTCAGGGATTCAGTATTTCGAGTGGAAAATTGGAAAATGAATCCAATGTATATGCAAATATGTGCTGCACAATAATCTTCCCACTCTCATCCAGAATAATGTCTTGACATTACCTTGGCCTCAAGTAAGACACAATTAGAGGAGAAGAGTTAGAAAATCTGTGAATACATATCTGGATTGGAAAATGCTCAGTAGTTCACAACCTTGGAGGTTGTAGAGGAGTTTCCAAAAGTAAGGGACACGGTTGATACACCCAACCTAAGCTTTTATTAAAATTAGGAGCCATCTTTCCACAAAACCATGAAAAGATAATTTTGGCTTTAGTATAAATTACTGCAAATTCTGAACCTGCTTGAAATGCCTTCCCGTGCCTTGAACTCCCCCATGCCTAGCTCTCTGACCAGATCGCAGCCCTCTCTGAAACTTCAGTGACACCTCATAAATAATGGCCTTCCCTGACCATACAACGACCCTCTCTGAGGCTCTAATGGTCCTCATAATTTCTGATTCTAGGGCCAGCAAAAAAAAATGTAAACAAAAATTAGTGTGATGCTTATCAAAATTCTGTTTTCTGTAACGCCCCTTTTGTGTAACTTTCTGGGCTATAAAGCTTGGCTGTAGGAGAGGTGGGTTTGCTGTCTTGTTTCCACTATTTTGAGAGGAAGATGCAGCCCGGCCACTGAAAATAATAAGCTTGTCTTAATTTGACTTTAATTGGAGTCAGTGGTCTTTTCTTGAATCGTTTTCTAACATTTTGTAGTTCCGCAGCGAGATGAACCTGCCCCAACAGATCACAAGACCAGACTGCTGGAAATTCTGAAGCTGGCCTTCCCTCCAGGGCTCCGTCCTGGAGAGGCAAGTTCCAAGGCCTTGGAGTGAGCTTTTGTTCCGGGGAGAACTGCAGTGAACCACCGCACTAAAACAATTAGCAAGCTCATGGTGGAGGAGGCCTCCATTGGTAAGTAGCACCTATATAACATTTGATATCCGGTAAAGGGAGATCTCTTCTGATGACAGAGAGGTGGCCTGGGGAGGCACACATATACTCCTGTCTGGGACAGTAACGAGAATCATTCTGTCCTCTGTTCTATTCTGTAGTGAATTCCTCTGAAAGGGTAGAGAGGTGTCAACAGACACACAGAAGTTCCTATCCCGGAGCATTAGCAAGATGTTCCATTGCTCCTCTGTTTTTCTGTTTCTGCACCGAGTTTCTGTTTTTTTTTTTTGTTTTTTATTTTCTGTGTTCTACATGTTTTTTGTTTGTTTGTTTTTGTGTGTTTTGTTGTGTGATTTCTGTGGAAAAAACTTAAGGATATTGACGTGAAAATGGGTAATAAAGCATGTAAGGCTGACATCCCTTTGAACTGTGTTTTAAAGAACTGTGATGAACTTTACCCCCCTTTGTTAAGCAGGATAAGAGAAGCCACTAGCTGGCTGCCTGGAGCACACACACTGCACAGGGCAATGCCTGCTGGGGACGTAAGAACTGAGTATCTCCCAGGTTAACAATTGAAACTCCTTTAAAACCCCTTGTCCCTTCAGACAAAGAGAGTTACAACCTTTGGGCAGAGACCCCTGTGTTTTTCTTTTTGTTAGCAAAGCAGTAAAACTCCCTTTTTCTTTTTCTCAAACCCTGTCCTCATTATTAAATTGGCATGAATTGACTTAAAATTCAGGAAGTGAACTTTAAGTTACAAATTTTGGTACCCCCCACCGCCCCGGAAATTTTTGAGAGCTGACTACTGAAATGTTAGGAGATGGAGCGTGCTTGGGGTGGAACAAAACCAGAGGAGCTAATCCTGTAAGTATAAGGAGGGACTGAGCGACTCCCAGCAGCTGCCAAAGCCCTGTTTTTTCAGAGAATTACCTCCTTCCTTCCCTGCACTGTAAGGATTATGCCACCTCTGTTTTTTTAAAAAAGAGAAAAAGAAAAAGGGGACACTAAATGCAGTAAAGTAACCATGGAGACCCTTGATATTACATTTCAGGTTGTCCCTCTGTGAAAACATCTGGTTCCCTTGTGGGGACATCTATGGTTCCACTGGTGTAGTTGATTTTTCTCTTATCTGCTCTGTTTTAAAGGCTTCTGTCTGTCAGCCATATTCTGGAGCTCCTTTCTGTCTGTCTTGTGTCTTTTTTTCTGGCCCTTTAAGACATGTGCAATGATATGTTGATATTATAAATTGTTTCTTGGGAATGATCTTAGCTGAATGTGTGTCTAAATGATGATGTTTTATTGTAACAATCTGGTATCTGAATGGGTTTTTAAAGCATTGCACAATCTTGCAGTTAAAAGTCGGGTTTAGGTAATTGTTTAGTTTATGATTTCAGATAATTCATGTCAGAGAACTTAAATACTTAGGATGGAAAACTAAACAACACAACTTCCAAGTTGGCAAGTAACTTCCCAATCATTCAGGCTATTTTTTACCAATTTTGAACTGGGTAGCCTGGGAAAATGTCACTGTGTGTAGCAGTGCATTAAATTGGACAGGATAGTAAATCATAGTATGGTATCTGTTGACAAAAAAAAGATGTAAAGATATAAAATTTTGTGAATTGTATCTTAAACTTGTATGATAATTTTCAACATCCAAACCTGAATATTATGGTTGAAATGCCTTAGGCCTGAGGTGTCTGCTCAGATTAGCAGCTTTTCCCTGTTCCTTCTGGACCTCAGCCAGGACTTATGTTGAAATGCAAATGAAAGAAGCCTGCTAACTTAGTAGGAGACTGATCTGAGGCCTAAGAGAAAAAAAAAGTTAAATTGTATGGTATTTACTAATTAATTACCAGTCATTTTTTCTAGAACTCTTATTTTTTTCCTTAGATTCTTTATTTTTTTGAGCTCATGATTTTGATCCTACAGACCTAGGTTAATGTTTTTCTGATCAGTTCTATCTTTGACCAACTGTGGAGTTTTTAAAACATTGCAATGGATATTTCACCTGTGAAAAGCTACAAGACCTTTACTATTATTATGTGTACACACTGTTGTTATGTGTTGTATATCTATATATACATATGTCCGTATATCATATATATGATACACAAATTAACACTCATAAAAACAACGCTCATAAAAACAAATTTTACAAAGTGGATCTAAAGATCTTTAATTCACGTGATTTAAATTGTTGAATTTAAATTGGATAAACAGATAAAAATAAATGTCTTTAAAACTCAGTTTACAAGTTTTTCTAGGTGTTCAAAAATCTAATAAAATATTAATGTCTACAAAAATTCTAATATGACTTGGTTCTAGGACTTTTCCTTCAACAAAAAAAATGGTTTACAATCTTCAATACATTTGTCTAATATTTTGATAAATAAGTAAAGTAAATTTGATATGGGACTACTCATTCATGAGTACTTTTGTTACATATCTGATTGATTTACTAAGGTCTGTAGAAGTGTGTAATAAAGTCTGTATAAGATTGTAAAAATCAGTCATGTGTTAAAGAGACAAAAATTTCTGAAAACATAAGTTTACCCATAATATTGTGTTTTATTAAGTTTTATTTTTTCTAGAGCAAGCAACCATAAAAATTAAACAACTGATTAAATAAGAACTGTTATTTTAGAGCCCTGTACTGCCATTTCTTTAAAAGCTAAACTTGCTTAATGTAGAAACATCAATGTAATTGTGATGCTATTAATGTGCTCCTATCTTTCAGGTATACAAGTCTGTTAGGTAGAAACTTTAAAAGAGCATTATACCAAGCTGGTGTTCTGAAGTTGTATAGTAAAAAAAATATATTGGGCATTCATTTACCAGTTTTCAATAAGATATGTAAAGTTTTATGTTACTTTTTACATTGGGGAACAATTTAAATGTATTTTTATGTTAATGAGAGCCTTATCTATGCAAAGGTTAAAAACTTTCAGTGTTTATTAAATTCATGTTTTAAATGTGATATCCTATGGTGTTAGCTAATGTTCATGTGACCTCAAACAATTTATATAAAATTTGTAAAATGATATTTAAAAAAACAAATTTCATCTTTAGAACTAAAACACTTAATATTTATAAAGAGCCCTGCCTTACCTGAGATAAGGCTCTGTGTCCCATATTACTACATGTGAGAATGACTACGAAAGCTGTAGGTAAGATTATGTTTCATTTAAAGTTATGTTCAAAAGTTGTTTTGTTTTCTGTTAAGATTACTAGGATCTCAAACAGGGGATATAATGTATAACTCAGCTAAAAAATTCAGGGGAGCTATTACACGAACTAAGTATTTTTACACTTGTTAAAAAATTTTATTTTGTAATTTCCTTATAAGTGATCTAAAGATTCCCTGTTAGTGTTTTACAGAAGTGTCGCTTTAAGAACACAGCATGGGTTAATTTAAGATAATAAGTCATCACCTACAAGACACCTACAATACAGATCCCAATTAATAAAAAGATAAATAATTATAAACTTATAGACATTAAACCCCAGTACTCTTAATATAAGGCTGTTAAAATTTATTTGCTGGATAATTAAGATTAGGATTTAAAATTAAATTTACATGAAAAGAGCCAAGAAAACCAATATTTGGCTCTTGCCCTCTGAGTCAGTCTGAATCCATTGAACAGGGGACTTCTCTAAAAGCTTTGCAACTCTGGGCCTCATAACCTCCCAATCAGGGAGATTAATGAGACCACTGGAAAACAGAAAGCCAATCAGTGCATTTTCTATGAAGAAGAGAGTCATCAGAGAAGGGAGACATCTTTGATGCTTCCGAGGGAAGCCCCATGGTCAAGCAAGACCTGGACCCACCTAGCGCAAATGGCACCAGCAGAACTGAGAAGCTGCTCTCAAGTTTCCCCAGGAATGACTTTCATAAAACTCAGCTAATGTTAACAATAGATAGAAACAAAAGTCAGTTTGACAGCTTCATCTTAAACACTTAGCAAAGAGAGTTAAAACCAAAATACAGCCATTCCTGACATTTTAAATAATAATAATTATAATAATAATAATAATAATAATAATAATAATAATATTTTAATGTATTCACTTTATGTTATCCTCCCAAAATAAGTAAGACTGGAGGCCACAAAGAAGGATTCTCAGTCAGCAATGCCTGATAACTATAAAAAGTGACTATCAAGAGGAGCTGCCAGAGGCACAAATTTTAAGTTTAAGGCCTACAGATATTCCTAACCTACACAGGTAGGCTTGGTGTTTGCTAGTATGATTATCCAGCCCTGAGTAACAGAATTAAAGGTTTCTCTATTACACACAGAGGTCATACTAGTAAAAGAATTTTGCAAGATCAGATGACATTAAATTATTAAACTGTATCTTATGGGGAGGGACAAATGTAACACTAAAAGTTAAATATTAAGTTGACATTCTGATAACTGGGGATATTAAAGCCTGCTGAGGGAACTTCTATACAGTGACATGTTCCAGCTGCTGCAACATTTTTTCAGTACTCATGGTTTTTGTTTCTCACATAGAAGAACCCATCCCCAGATGACTTTACAACCTGTTCTTCCCCAACCAGACTTCAAACCGAACTGATTTCTAAAAGGCAACCCATGTCCCTCCACTGACTTCTAAAAGACAAGTCATGTCCCATATGCTGTGCCCACTCACGTCACCCTCTCTCAGCTCTGAAGACGCCAAAATGAGTGACGCCTCTCGTCTAACAACTATGGAGCCAAAAATAAATAGACTATCAATATAAGTAATTAATTATGTCAGGTAAAATCAGGAATCCAGGTTTGGGTGAGTTCTAAAAATTTGGAGACTGTTACCTGAGGAATTAAAATTCCCTCATTGCTCTTTTCCTACCCTATCAAAGATTTGGAAGGGGCACATTAGAAAGGGGGAATGATAGACCCAACATGATCATTTATTAAAATTGGGAGCCATCTTGCCACAAAACCATGAAAAGATAATTTTGGCTTTACTATACATTACTGCAAATTCTGAATCTGCTTTGAATGCCTGCCCATGCCTTGAACTCACCCATGCCTGGCTCTCTGACCAGATAGCAGCCCTCTCTGAAACTTTAGTGACACCTCATAAATATTGGCCTTCCCTGGCCAGACAACGACAGTCGTTGAGGCTCTAATGGTCCTGATAAATTCTGATGAGGGGCCAGCAAAAAACAAAAAATGTAAACTAGCATTAATGTGATGCTTCTCCGAGTTCTCTTATCTGTAACCCGCCTTTTTGTAACTTTCTGGGCTATAAAGGTGGGCTGTAGGAAAGGTGGGGTTGCTGTCTAGTTTCCACCATTTTTAGAGGGAGAGGAAGTCAGTGGAAATAATAAGCTTGGTTTAATTTGATTTTAATTGGAGTCAGTGGTCTTTTGTCATGTCCTGGTCTAACAGGTAAACACTCCACAAATATGGAGCTCTGCCGGCCTAAAACTTCTTGAGAAACTGCCCCTGACCTTGGGCACTTGAAATATATGTTGTTGTCAGGAGCTTTAGCTTCCTTTGTAGTGAGACCATCAAAGCTGGGTCTGCATATATGTGACCTGGAAGATATAGTTTCTTATTTTCAAATGAACATGAGGCAGCAGTGCTGAATTCTCTCTTTGTTGGGAAACTGTGGCCACTGAAGGCTAAGTGCCTCCCCGTGTGGACTGTGAAGCCATTTGCTCATCTTCCACTTTTCATGGTGTTTCTTGCTGTTGCACTGGGAGTTTGGTATTTGCTTCACAAAATACAAGGAGATCAACAGGGACTCAGTGCTGGAGGAATTTCTCATACGTGTGGTGGGTCAGGGTCTGCAGGAGAATACACCAACCAGGCTTCTATCCCACATAGCTTGCCCCCTTAACCATTGCAACCTGATTGTGAACATTGCCCTGAAACCTCTCCATATAACAAGATGCCTTTATATGAAGAGGTCAAACGTATAAGGGATTACGCGCTGCACCATTTCAGCCACAAGCCATTTGGAAGTCATTGGCAGATCCACATGGCCCCACCAGAGATGTTTTATCACACACCTGTGCACCACAGCTCTGTGTCACTATTCAGCAGTCTCCATCTGAGTTTGCCTAGATCTCAGTTTCCAAGGGAGACTCTCATGAGTGGCCTCCTAAAATCCCAACACAATTCATGGCAATTCTTCTCTGAGGTCAGTTCCAGAACTCAGTTTCTAAGGGGAATCACACCAGAGTTCCAGTCATGGTGGCCACAGTCATGTCTTCCAACCGCCACAAAAATGACCACAATTAAAACCAAAACACTCTCACATGGCCCTCATCTTCTTCCATATAGACACTCATCAAATTCTCTGGCTGGAGGTTTTCATAAGGGGCGCAGTCCAAGACAGTGTCCAAAATATGCTCCCTTGCCCCTATTTTCCCTAATTCAGTGTGGCCTGAACACCCTTCCTGTGAACCACGAGTGATCAAATATGCCTGCCCTTATTACGGCTTCACTTCTCCAATTTGAGGCCTAATGACTGCCAGTTATAGATTCTTTATGTGAATTGGAGTCATGAGAAAACCCAAGCATCTATGGTCTAGCCTCTGCAGGCATTTGAAGAACTCATTTGTCCCAAAGGATCCCTATTTTCACTTGATGGATGTCAGAAATATTTCAGAAGATGGCGAGAATCTTCATACACAATGACTGCTATTTTGACCATTTTGGTTTTGTAGCACACAGGGAATCTTTCTTTAGATCCATCAGGTGCTGAGAATCTAAGCCACAGCCTCACACAGGACCAAGAGGCTGATTAAGAAACATCCCTTTCCAAAGCAATTAATCAAAGAGCCACAGGTGATGCCCATTCATTTCCATTTGAAAACTGTTTTGTTCAGGCTTCACAAAGGGGTGGCCTGAGGCAAAGACCTTCCTGACATTCAGGGCAATGGAACAATAGGTAAGCAAATGGCCCAAAGCAAGGATTCTCCACTGAGACTTTACTGGTCACATTCATATCTGAGTTTTCTGAGATCCTCCAATTCCCTTCAGTTATCATGTACATGGCCATGTCACAGAGCTTGGAGGTGATACATATATTGGACACAAAACCATGAGCCTAGTCTCGAGAGTGGCCAGAATTCAGGAAGAAAACAGCAAGGTAGTAAGATAGTAGGCATTGCCCATCCATAAGGCGAGTCAAAGTCCATTCACAAATTGGGCAGAATGAATGCTGGGAAGCTTTCTACTAGACAGGACACATCCATTGATGCATTCTCTTTTCTAATGTCTACAACCACGGACAAAGTGGGATACACAGACATAGAAACACTCGCCTTATCAAACAACTTACTAGAAAAAGTCCACTCCAAACCAAACAAACCGCCTTTTCTACCTATTCTCAGAACATGAGAAAAAACCACAAACTCACACCCACACGCAAAAAGGCACCTCCTTCCCCCAAGTAGGTCTGTGACTATCCGGAGTGTCCTCTGACTGGTGGGTCATACTATGTTCCCCTGAAATGGACTATCCATTCTCAGATCTGGTCTCCTCGGCCAACTGTGTGAGGTTGTCAGGAGCCTGTGGTGAGACACTACCTGCTTTCTCAAGAATGACCCTGGCATTTGGCCATCCTCACATCAGTAGGTACCAAGGAAGAGTGACTCTGTCCTTAGTAACACAAAACAAGTGAGCCCACTGGGACTGGGACTGGGATTGGCTCTGGGTACCTGGCTTCCTGGATCCCAAGTTTAGAGAGTTCCATTACCAAGGAAGTGAGGTAGGTCACTTCCTTTAGGAACTGAATGAGGTCACTGCCTTGCCAAACACTTTGTTCTAACAGTTGCTTCCAAGTGTTCCATGAGCTGGAGGCTGCCCCTACTTCCTGTGACACTTTCACAAGTTAGAATGATATATCATTCATAGGCACCAAAGAACAGCTCTGCACAAAGGCCTGGTTTGGTCCATCTTCTCTACATTAAGTAGAGAGAGGCTGATTCATACACTTCCCTTCATCCTGACCAGGTTTTTTGCCATGGAAGATGACTTTTGCTCTCTCACGTCCATCATAGCTGCCTACATCTTCTTCAGGGATCCTTTCTGCATGGACCTCTGAGGTTCTCAGCAGGTGGAAGATCCCCTACATTTCTGTATTTTAAGATCAGCTCTGTCCCTGCTCTTCTCTAAAGTTAGATTGAGGGAACACTGTGTAGTTAGGGTTAATATTAGGTTTGATTTGGGTTAGGAATCATTCTGTGGGATGAATAATGGTACTGGGAATCTGTGATATTTATAAGAATATAGACGTATGATTCTAGTATGAAAAACAGAAATCTAGGTAAGATTTGAAGCCCAGAAGAGAATTGGGCCCTTGATTGGGATACTTAGCATTGAAATACTTTCTGCACAGATGTCTCAGATAAATCGATATACAATGGCATAGGACGTTGTACCTTGGATGATTGAATGTCAAAGAGAACCTCCAGTCAAAAAGGGATAGTTGTTAGGATTAGGAAGATAGTCGGTAGGTTTAGAAAGAAGAGTGAGTATAGGATTTGGACCAAAGTTCTTTATCAATAGAGTTTCAGTTAGAGAGTGAATGTTAATGTCATTCCATGTGAAGAGTCAGTCACAATGATGAACTGGGGAAAATATGTAGGAAAGCAGATATCAATAGAGACATTATGAAATCAGGCAAAGTATTAAGTGAGTCATAGGATTAGGCATTTTCAACAGGGTTGAGGTTGAATATATAATCTTAGGAAGAAACAAATATGTAGTCACGAAGAGAATTGACATTTGTGAGCATTAGGCAACCTGGACAAGAATGTTTTTAGTAATCCATGCTCACTTTACATTTAGGCTTTGGTGAAATTACATAAAATAGGTAGTTGTCACTTTCTGTTTTTCTGTATGCTTAACAAAACACTGTTGAAATCTTGAAAACTTTTTGCTAATCTTGTTTCCAGAATGTCCTGTCCCGAACTGCCAAACTGTAGAATGTATTCCCTCTCCCATTTACACGCAAACCGCCCACTCGCCCTGACCCATCCATAAACTTCCCTCCCTGCCCTCTCCAAGGAAAGTATATAAGCTCTGCTTAAGCTGTTCTCAGGGCTCTCTGCTCTATTCAAGTGAACTCTGAGTCCCAGAATTCTGGACCCTTGGCTGTTGCATGAGACAGTCTCTTGGTGGTCTCTTCCTCCAACGCTCGCCCGAACTTTACATCTGAGGGCCGCAGGGAGATCCAGCAGTGGTGGATGAAAGACAGACAATGGGCTCCTCTCAGGGTGAGTAAGGTGCCTCTTTCTGGTTTCAGGTTTCAGGTTAGGGATGGGCATAATGGCTATCGGTGATGAGCATGAGCTCTCTCTGAGGGTGTCTGACAGACGTGTCACAGAGCCACAGGTCATGTCTCTGGGGGACGCCCTGGAGGTCTCGGGAAATCGAGTAACAATAGTCTCCTCGACTCAGTGATATTTTGTTTTGGATTCGGTATTGCCCGCCCATCAGGTTTTGCCGGCTACTCTGTCCTGGTCCCAGTACTGGACGTCCATTGCCTGTCTTTATTGTCTTGTCTTGTCTGTGTCGTGTGTCATTGGTTTCACTGTTTGTGTATCTTTCATATGGGACAGAGCACTTAAACGCCTCTGTCCCTGACCCTTGATCAGTGGACCAAAGTCTGCTTAAGGGCTCAGAATCTTTCTTTTTCAGTAAAACGCCGGACCTGGTAGACACTCTGTGCCTCAGAATGACCCACCTTCAGAGTCGGATGGCCCCCAGAAGGATGTTTCTACTTCTCACTAATTTAAAAACTCAGAGATATTGTCTTTCAGCCAGGGCCACTTAGCCATCCAGATCAACAGCAATATATCTTAACTTAGCAGGACCTCTGCAAATCTCCTTCTCCATGGGTGAAACCTTTCCTTGAACCTGCCCCCGCTCCTACTGCTTCCCCCACGATTGTATCTCTCACACCCTCTGCTCCTCCTCCTCCACCCTCTGTTCTCCCTGAGTCTCAAGACTCTACTGGACTCTCCTCCCCCTCCTTATGCCCTGTCCTCGTCCCCCAACCCCCAACTCCCTCTAAGTGATTCCCCTGCTGGTGACTCAGACTCTCCACCATTGGAGGAATCTAGGCCAGCCCAGCTCTCTCCAGATGACTACCCCGTGGCACACACAGCCCCTCCTTCCCTGGAGGAAGCTGGCCCTGCCAATAGAACTCAAAGAACTTGCCGGCAGTGAGTAAATTTTGAAGTGGACACAGGGGCAGTATACTCAGCCCTTAAGACACCATTGGACCATCTATCAAATAAAATGACTCTAGTTCAAGGGCCTAATGGCAGTAAATATGGGGCTTAGACAACTAAGAGGACCATGGTCCTGGGGAAAGGAAAAATCCATCACTCCTTTCTAGTAATCCCAGAATGCCCCCCCCCATTGATGGGCAGAGATCTGCTCAACAAGCTCCAGGCCAGGATAACTTTTATCCCTGAAGGCCCCCAAGTGAAATTTCTAAAACCTTCAGTAGAAACTCCTATAGTCACGGCTTTAACTATGTCAGTAGAAGATGAACATCAACTCGTCACCCCCCCCAAGACTGATCAAACAGGCAAGCTACCCCAGAAATGGATAACAGATTTTGCAGATGCCTAGGAAAAAACTGCTGAGTTAGGCCTAGCCATGAAACAACCTCCAATAACAGTGGGGTTAATAACTACAGCCCACCCAATCAATGTCAAAATATATCCTCTGAGCAAGAAAGCTAAAGATGGGATAAGGCCCTGTATTCAGAAGTATCTGGCCTTAGGGGTCCTAAGGCCCAGTCATTCAAACTGGAACACACCCCTGGTACCAGTAAAAAAATCCAGGAACTGGGGTATATCGCTTCGTTCAAGACCTAAGAGAGATCAACAACAGAGTGCAGAACATTCACCCCACGGTACCTTATCTGTACAATCTGCCTAGCACTCTGAACCCTGAGCGGAATTGCTATACTGTTCTGTACTTTAAAAAAATGCTTTCTTTTGCTTGGGTCTGCATAAAGATAGTCATTTGCTATTTGCTTTCGAGTGAGACCCAGAAACCAGAACGTCTGGTCAACTAACTTGGACTAGATTCCCACAGGGGTTCAAAATTTCCCCCACTCTCTTTGATGAAGCCCTCCCCAGAGATCTCAACAACTTCAGAACTACGCACCCTGAAGACACCCTGCTTCAATATGTGGATGACCTGCTACTGGCAGCCAACACCAAGGAAAACTGTGAGTCTGGGACCCAAGCACTATTTTCCGAGCTTGCTCAACTCGGGTATAGTGCTTCTGCCAAATAGGCCCAAATTTGCCAGAAAGAAGTAATCTTCCTGGGATATTCCCTTAGGGGCAGTAAACGATGGCTCACTGAGCCCAGAAAAGAAACCATTGAGCATATACCACCCCCATCTAATAGCAGACAATTCAGAGAGTTTCTTGGGACTGCTGGCTTTTGCAGCTTATGGATACGCGGGTTTGCATCCTTAGCTGCCCTTTATACCCGCTGTTAAAAGGAGATGCCCAATTCTAATGGAACCCTGAGCACCAGCAAGCTTTTGACAACATCTAATGACACTGAAACTGAAATCCTCAACTTCACTGAGCCCAGCCTGCATTTTCAGAAAGCCCTATGGTACGTTAAAAATGTACATCAACTCACTCACATTGGTTCAAAGAAACTTCAGGCATTCCTGAAGAATAAAGAACAGAGTTTTCCACTAACCAACTCAGAGCGAAAGGAAATAACTGAACAAGTAACAAAAGCCTGTCAGGCCTGTCAATTGGTTA
Organism: Callospermophilus lateralis; assembly: GCF_048772815.1. Classification (NCBI taxonomy): domain Eukaryota; kingdom Metazoa; phylum Chordata; class Mammalia; order Rodentia; family Sciuridae; genus Callospermophilus; species Callospermophilus lateralis. The sequence goes on from NW_027517127.1 coordinate 3,823,043, forward strand.
ATGCTTACCCTTCCAAGTTTCTTGCAGTTAACCACCTACAAAGATCCAGACCAGGACAATTCTTGGAAGTGGACTTTACTGAAATTAAGCCAGCATGGTATGGACTTAAATATCTCCAAGTTTTTGTAGGTACATTTTCAGGATGGATTGAAGCCTTCCCACAAAAAAAAAGGCACAAATTGTGGTCAAGAAGATCCTGAAAGATAATTTTCCAAGATACAGACTGCCTAAGGTAATAGGGTCTGAAAATGGATTGGCGTTCATGGCCTTGTAAGTCAGGGGTTAGCCAGGACCCTGGGGATTAATTGGAAGTTACAATGTGCTTATAGACCCCAGAGCTCAGGACAGGTAAAATAAATAAATAGAAGCATTAAAGAGACCTTAACAAAATTAAGCTTAGATATCAGCATAAAAACTTGGACTATGCTCCTGCCTTATGCACTGTTTCATGCAAGAAATACTCATACTCCCTCTGTTTCTTTGTGTAATCTCACGCGCTATGAAATTCTCTATGGTCCCTCCTCCAGTAAGGGACATAACCCCAACTCTAAGACCTAATGATTCCTTCCGCACCTCCTGAGTTGACAGAGTTAAAGTTCTTGAAAGAAGACAGTGATATCTGTGGAAACAGCTGGCCACTACCTACCAACCTGGGGACGAGGGGACTCCATATCAATATCAAGTAAGAGACTTCATCTACATAAGACGACATCAGGTGTCATCCCTGGAACCCCACTTGAAAGGCCCATACCAGGTGCTACTTATAACACCTACAGTGGTAAAGGTAGAGGGAATCACTTCCGGGATCCATGCCTCTCATCTCAAGCCTGCGCCCTGTCCAGACTCTGGCTGGAAAATAGAAATGACTGGTAATCCTTTCAAATTGTGTATTCGCCATGTGCATAAGGCTATAGACTCTCCCCTTGGCCAATAGTAGTCCTAAACCTCATCAGCCTGTTCAGCAGCGATGGCTGATCACAAATCATACTGTACTAGAAGTATGCTCTATCTTGCATACAGCCCCCTTAGGGACCTGGTGGCCATCTCTCTACCCAGACATTTGTCAGCTGGCTATAGGTCTTTCCTATTGGGATATCCCTGATGAAGGGGATCCCACTAAAATTCCATTAAATCTTTTCCGTGCCATACGTAATGGAAACAAACATTATGGATGTAGGGACACGTGAGCCAGATACAGGTTGGCTAGCCCAGATTACTATGTTTGCTCAGCGGACTATCAAACCCACAAACAGCCAGGGCTATGTGGGGGAAAAGCCGACTTCTTCTGTAAGTCATGGGATGTAAGCATACAGGGGCTGCCTGGTGGAACCCAAACTCCTCATCAAATTCAGTACTCAGCATTGGGCATATTACCAATTAGACAACCAAAACCGATGGCCCCCAGAGGGGTCTCTAGATGCTCAAATTCTGCATGACCTTTTTGACTTCGGCAAGTGCTCAAATGGTGGAAGGAAATTCCCCTATGTGGAGGCCTTTTCCCTCCTTCACTCACATCCTGAACTATGCTTCTCTAATAGATCCTCACCCTCTGCTTTCTGCTCCAGACTCTCTGCTGTCACTCCCACATAAGCAACCTGATTTCTCTCCTCCAATTACTAGATCAAAAACCGAAGCCTCTGCCGGCTCTTAGACCATTGCCCCCTTGCTGAGGTAACAAGTACTAAGGTACCCATCCACCCACTCACTCCTCTCTTCTCCTGTCAGTGCCCTCACCAGGTCCCACCAAGTCCTCTTACCAACTAAACCAAAGCTCAAAAAGCTAAGGAGAGCCCTCAGCACCCTATCCAAGATGTAATGAAAATGGCCTTTAAAGTTTTTTTTTGTCATCAGTGAAAACAGGTTACTAAAAATTTAACATCGCTCACAGGCTTTTTGGGATACTCACTCCTGTCTTCTCCTCTGCTCTACGTGTTCTACTGCTCAACATTTTGTTGCCTGGAAAATCCCAAACCCCTTTCCCATTATTCTTTTACATCTCTCCTTTCTCATTCTCAGACCATTCTCTTAAACCTCTCTCTCTGAATTTGTTTTACAGAACAGGCGAGGGTTGGACCTCCTCTTCATGAGAGAAGAGGGCCTTTGTGCTGCATTGAGGGAAGAATGTTGTTTTTATGCCGACCATACTGGAGTTGTAAAAAAATTTATGAGTAAGTTAAAAAGATGCCTTGAAGAGCATCAACAAAGGAGAGGGGCACATAAAGGTTGGTTTGTGTCTTTGTTCACATAGTCCCCCTGGTTACCTACGCTTTTATCAACCCTGGCCAGTCCATTAACAATCCTCATATTAATGCTAATTGTAGGAACCTGTTTGCTCAACCGTGTAGTTTCTTTTCTACAAGCTCAAATTGGATAAGTTAAACTTATGGTAATCAGACAACAATATACCTCACTAGGAGACATAAAATCAGAGACCCCCCAATGATCACTTTTATGATTAAAAGTAACCAGAATGAGAAGTGGCGAATGAAAGGTTAATAAAATAGGTACTTGTAATACCTGTTTTTCTGTATGCTTAACAAAACACTGTTGAAATCTTGAGAACTGTTTGCTAATCTTGTTCCCAGAATGTGCTGTCCCCAACTGCCAAACTGCAGAATGTACTCCCTCTCCCATTGGCACGCAAACCACTCACTCGACATGACCAATCAATAAATTTCCCTCCCTGCCCTCACCAAGTAAAGTACATAAGCTCTGCTTAAGATGTTCTCAGGGCTCTCTTCTCTATTCAAGTGAGCTCTGAGCCCCAGCATGCTGGACCCCCAAAAAGCCCTTTGCTGTTTCATGAGACAGTCTCTTCCTGGTTTCTTCCTCCAATGCTCGGCCGACCTTTACATTGGTACAATCATAAGTGTGAACTTTCCTTTGTGTGTCCAGAATATTACTGTAATAAAATGTATATGTAGATCAGGTGACAGGAGTATTTCTTCCACCATTTCTGGGAGCAATATAATGAAGATGTATGAATTAGTATTGGGGATAGAAATAGGTGAACCATGTGTCTATGAATATAGAGATAATGCATGAATAGACAATACTGTGAATAAATAATATAACTGGTTCCAACTTTAAATAATGGATTGAATTGATATCTGAAAATATACAGAAAATCTTATATTGATATAATACATTTAATCCTACCCGTTATATATCTAATTGTAATATTAGGGTTATGGATTCTCATGAAGAGTGTGTGAGTATTGCTTCAAAAGTGATTATGGAAATTGAAAATAATGTGTTTGGAAAGAAGTCTCATGAAAAGACCAGTCAAGAAACCCGGAAGTGTACATGTGTTCTGAAGCAAGAAGTGATTCAAAGTGAAACAAATGCCTAAATATTTGCTAACTTGTAGATAAAATATATATCCTATGATGTGCATTAATTGAAGAAATAGTAATGTACCAGTGTTGACAAAAATTAACGTTAAATACACATCATGTCCCATAGGAATCTACTTGAATTGATGTTAAACTGGGTCAGTTACTGTAGAAATATTAGGATTTGTATGCACCATTCACTCAAGTTAGTTTTCAGTACTAGGAAAGAAATATGTATTTCAGGTGGATGAATATCTCTGAGAATAATCTTGTGAAAAGTTGATTATAAATCCACATATATGAATATTAGTTAATTTAGGGAGTGTATAATAAGACTCATACATTTCATATTTTGAAAAATCTGGAGAGTGTGTGTGTATACACACACACACACACACACACACACTGAGACATTAAAAATAGCAATATATATATATATATATATATATATATATATATATATATCAATCGAAATTCACCATGAAATATATATCATCCACAGATCCAAAAATATTCATTTTATTGAAGATAGATTTATGCATAATGTTGTTGAACTAGCAAGTTTACCCATACATTGAATTTTCAGTTCCAACAGCATTTAGGAGGAGTGATCTCTTCTCACAATTTGTATCTGCCACGTCAGCCACCTCACAAAAATGTACGTGTGATACCAGGTAGTATTCTATATGTGTATATAAAAATGCATGTGCTGAATAGGCTACAGAGAGAGGGAGACAGGAATTCACATATTTGTTAACATTAAAAACACATGGAGAACTATTTCAACAGAAAATTGACTATATTTATAACACCTACCCTTTTTTATGCAAAAGGCAAGTCCAACTCTACACCATGCCTCCACTGAACTGCTTGCATTTCTATTCTGTTTGGGTTATTTTACTGCATCATATTAGGATTAGTAGTCAGAGTCTAGTTTGTTATGGGTTACTGTCTGGGATTCAATATTTCAAATGGAAAATACGATAATGAATCCAATGTGTATGCAAATATGTGCTACACAAAAATCATCCCACTCTCATCCAGAACAAAGCTTTGACATTCCCTTCGTCTGAAGTAAGTCACAGTTAGAACAGTGGTGTTAGAAAATCTGTGAATACATATCTGGAATGGAAAATTCTCGGGAGTTCACAACCTTGGAGGTGGTAGAGGAGTTTCCAAAAGTAAGGGACATGGTAAACACTCCTCAAACATGGAGGTCTGCTAGCCTAAAGACATCTTGAGAAACTTCCTCTGAGGTTGGGCACTTGAAATATATGTTATTTTCAGGAGCTTTAGCTTTCTTTGTAGTGGGACCATCAAAGCTGGGTCTACATCTATGTGACCTGAAGAATATGGTTTCTTATTTTCCAGTAAACTTGAGGCAGCAGTTCTGAATTCACTCTTTGTAGGTAAACAGTGGCCACATGGGTCTAAGTGTCTCTCCGTGGGGACTGTGGAACCATTTGGTCATCCTCCACTTTTCGTGGTGTTTTTTGCTGCTGCACTGGGAGTTTGGTATTTCCTTCACAAAATACAAGAAGTTCAACAGGGACACAGTGTTAGACGGAGTTCTGTCACTTGCGGTGGGTCAGGGTCTGCAGGAGAATGCACCAACCAGGCTTCTTTCCCACATAGCTTGCCAACTTGTGCATAGAAACTTGATTCTTAACATTGCCCTGAAACCTCTCCATATAAAAACATGCTTTTACATATACGGGTCTCCTGCCTGCACCATGTCAGTCACAAGCAATTTGGAAGCCAATGGCAGATCTACATGGCCACAAGACAAATGTATTATCACACAACTGCACACCACTTTCTAGGCCCACTACTCTGCAGGCTCTAACTTAATGGCATCTCTGTTCTACACCATTTTCATGAAACCCAGTCAATCAAGGAATTGTCTGGTACACTCTTGATCAGCAACAGGACATCCAAAGGTTCTCCAGTGCCACCTGGTCATGGGAATTTCAAAAATTTCATTTTATTTATCTAGCCATTTTTCAAGGATGAAGTTGGAGGCACTGTGGGTTTCAATTCATTCAGGAACCATTAAATGGTGAGGAAGCTCATTTCAATGAAAGCTCTGGAGAATGATAACAGGCAAGGTTTCCCAAAGAGTGTCCAAAAGGTCACATGAAGCCAGCGCTGTTGAGGTCTACAATGTGAGGTCCATGTGTGTTTTGACTCTCAACTATGGCTGCCAAGTTTTTCAGAATAAAATCATGTGATATTCCGGCTGAGATTTCCAGTGCTCTCTGGAAAGCCACCTGGGCCTAGATCTCAGGTTCCAAAGGTGACTCTCATGCATGGCCTCCTTAAATGCCAACACAATTCATGGCAATACTTCTCTGAGGTTAGTTCCAGAACTCAGTCTCTAAGGGAAATCACACCAGAGTTCAAGAGCAGGTGGACCCAGTCATCTCTTCCAACTGCCACACAAATGACCACAATTTAAACCAAAACACTCCCACATGACCCTCATCTTTATCCATATAGACATTCATCATAACCTCTGGCTGTATGTTTCCATGAGGGGTGCAGCACAAGACAGTGTCCAAAATAGATTTCCTTGCCCCTCATTTGCCTAAAGTATGGGTGGCCTGGAAACACTTCCTGTGAAACAGGAGTGATCAAATAGGCCTGCCCTAAATACTGCTGTGCTTCTCCAATTTGAGGCCTACTCACTGTCATGTATTGATTATGTATGTGATTTGGAGTCATGAGACAACACAAGCAACTATGGGCTAGACTCTGCAGGGATTTGAAGAGCTCATTTGACCCAAAGGATCCCTATTCTCACTTGATGGAGGTCAGGAACCTTACAGAGGAAGGCGAGAGACTTCATCCACAATTACTGCATTTTTTGCCATTTTGGTTATGGATGCAAACATGGGATCTTTCTTTAGATCCATCAGGTGCTGAGAATCTAAGCCAAAGCCTCACACAGGGCCAAGTGGCTGATTCAGACACATCCCTTTCCTAAGCAATTAAGCAAAGAGCCACAGGTGATGTCCATTCATTTCCATTTGAAAACGGTTTTGTTCAGGCTTCACAAAGGTGTGGCCAGAGGCAAAGGCCTTCCTGACATTAAGGGCAACAGAAGAATAGGTAAGCAATAGGCCCAAATCAGGGTTTCCCCACTGAGACTTTCCTGGTCACATTGATATCTGGGTTTTCTGAGATGCTCCAATTCCCTTCAGCTATCCAGTACATGGCTATGTCACAGAGATTGGAGGTGGTAAATAATTTGGACACAAAACCATGATCCTATTCTGGAGAGTGGCAAAATTCAGGAAGAAAAGAGAAACTTAGGAAGATAGTAGGCATTGCCCATCCATAAGGCAAGCTGAATTCCTTTCATAAATTGGGTAGGATGAATTCTGGGAAGATTTCTACTACACAGGACACATTCATTGATGCATTCTCTTTTCTAATATCTACAACCAAGGTCACAGAGAGATGGACAGACATAGAAACACTCGGCTCCTCAAAGGACTTACCAGACACAGTCAACTCCAAACCAAACAAACCACCTTTCCTACCTATTCTCAGAACATGAGACAAAATCACAAACTCACACCCACACCCACAAAGGCACCTCGTTTTCACAAATAGGTCTGTGACCATCAGGAGTGTCCAATGACTCGTGGGCCCTACTATGTTTTCCCGAAATGGCTTGTCCTGTCTCAGATCTGGTCTCCTTGGCCAACTCTGAGGAGTTGTGAGGAGCAAGCGATGAACAACTACATGCTTTCTGAAAAAGTACACTCTTCAGAGCGCTGCTGGCATTTGGCAATCCTCACATAAGTAGGTACCAAGGAAGACTGACACTGTCCTTGGTTATTTCAAAAAACTGAGCCCACTGGAACTGGGACTGGGACTCGCTCTGGGTGCCTGGATTCCTGGATCCCAAGTTCAGATAGTTCCATCACCAAGAAAGTTTGGTAGGTCACTTCATTCAGGAACAGACTGAGGTCACTACCTTGGCGACCACTTTGTCCTAACAGTTCCATTCAACGGTCCCAATAGATGGAGGCTACCCCTACTTCCTGTGACACTTTCACAAGTTAGGATGGTATATCAACCATAGGCACCCAGGAACATCTCTCCACACAGGCCTGGTTTGGTCCATCTTCTCTACATTAAGAAGAGAAAGGCTGATTCAGACACAAACCTTCATCCTGACCAGGATGTTTGCCATGGAAGATGACTTGTACTCTCTCAGGTTCTTCATGGCTGCCTACAACTTCTCCAGGGATTATTTCTGCATGGACCTTTGAGGTTCTCAGCAGGTGGAAGATCCCCTACATTCCTCTTTTGTAAGACCAACTCTGATCCTGCTCTTCTGTAAAGTTAGATTGAGGGAACAGTGTATGTTTAGGGTTAATAGCATGTTCAATTTGAGTTAGGAATCATTCTGTGGGATGAATAATGGTACTTGAAACCTGTGATATTTACAAGAAAGGGGAAATATAATTATGAAAACAGAAATCTAAGTAAGATTTGAAGCCCTGAAGGGCAAATTGGGCCCTTGAGTTGGATACTTATCTTTGAATTATGTTCCGCACAGTTATCTCAGATAAATCCATATACAATGGCATAGGACCTTGTACCTTGGATAATTGAATGTAGAAGAGAACATCAAGTCAAAAAAAGATAGTCAGTAGGATTAGGATGATCGTCGGTAGGTTTAGGAAAAAGAGTGAGTAAATGATTTGGACCATAAGTTCTTTCGCAAGAGGGTTTCGAGTAGAGAGTGAATGTAAATGTCAGAACATGTGAAGAGTCAGTCACAAAGATGAACTGGGGAAAATATGTAGGAAAGTAGATATCAATAGAGATATTAGGAAATCAGGAAAAGAATAAAGTGAGTGATTGGATTAGACATTTTCAACAGGCTTGAGGTTGAGTATATAATCTTAGGAGGAAACAAATATATAGTCACAAATAGGATTTACAATTGAGAGAATTAGGCAACCTGGAGATGGATGATTTTTGTAATCCATGCTCACTTTCCATTTAGGATTTGGTACAATCATAAATGTGACTTTGCATTTTGTGTCCAGAATATTACTGTGATAAAATGTATATGTACATCAGGGAACATGAGTATTTCTTCCACCATTTCTGCAAACAAGTTTTTGAAGACATATAAATTAATTTTGGGAGTAAAAATAGGTGTGCCCTGTGTCTCTGAATATAGAGAAAATGCATGAATAGACCATACTGTGAATAAATAATATAACTGGCTCCAACTTTAAATAATGGATTGAATTGATATCTGAAAATATACAGAAAATTTTATATGGATATACATTCATTCATTACAACCAGTTATACATCTAATGGTAATTTTAGGGTTATGCTTTATCATGAAGAGTGTGTGAGGTTTGCTTTAAAATTGATTATGAAAATCGAAAATAATGTGTTTGGAAAAAGGTTTCATGAAAAGGCCAGTCAAGAAACCTGGAGGAAATCATGTGTTCTGAAGCAGGAAATGATGGAAACTGAAACAAATGCCTATAAATTTGTGAACTTGTGGATGAAATATATATATTATGATGTTCAAAAACTTAAGAAATAGTAATATACCAGTGTTGAATGAAAATGAACCTCAAAATACACACCATGTCCCATAGGAATCTACTTGCATTGATGTTAAACTGAGTCAGTTAGTGTAGCAATATTAGGATCTGTAACCACCATTCACTGTAGTGAGTTTGTTGTACTAGGAAACAAACATGTATTTCACGTGGATGAATATTTCTGAGAAAAATCTTGTGAAAAGTTGATTATAAATCCACATACATGAACATGAATGAATTCAGGGAGTGTATATAAGACACATATATTTCATATTTTGAAAAATCTGGACAGTATATATATATATATATATATATATATATATATATATATATATATATATACAAAACACACACACAGAGACATTAAAATGTAGCAATATATATACCAATCGAAATTCATCATGAAATATATATCCTCCAGAGATGGAAAAATTTATATTTTAATGAAAATGGATTTATGTATAATATTCCACTAGGAAGGTCACCCATAGGTTGAATTTTAAATTCCAAAAGTGTTTAGGAGGGGTGATCTCTTCTCACAATTTGTATCTGCCAATGCATGCACTCACAATAATGTACTTGTGATACCAGGTAGGATTCTATATGTGCATATAAAAATACATGTGCTGAATAGGCTACAGAAAAAGGGAGACAGAAATTCACATAGTTGTTAACTTTAAAAACTCATGGAGAACTATATCAATTAAAATTGACAAGATTTGTAACACCTACAATTTGTTATGCAAAAGGCAAGTCCAAATATATGTGATACATCCACTGAACTGCTTGTATTTCTATTTTGTTTGGGTTATTTTTCTCCATCATATTAGGATTATCAGTAAGAGTCTAGTTGGGTATGGGTTATTGTCAGGGATTCAGTATGTCGAATGGAAAATAGGAAAATGTATCCAATGTGTATGCAAATATGTGCTACACAAAAATCTTCCTACTCTCATCCAGAAAAATGCCTTTACATTACCTTCACCCCAAGTAAGACACAATTAGAGGAAAATAGTTAGAAAATATGTGAATACATATCTGCAATGGAAAATAATCAGGAGTTCACAACCTTGGAGGTGGTAGAGGAATTTCCAAAACTAAGGGACAGGGTAAACACTCCACGTACATGGAGCTCTGCTGGAATAATACTTCTTGAGAAACTGCCTCTGTGGTTGGACACTTGAAATATTTGTTGTTCTCAGGAGCTTGTCAGAAACTATGTTCCTTTGTAGTGAGAACATCAAAGCTGACCCTGCATCTATGTCCAATGAACATGAGACAGCAGTGCCGAATTCTCCATTTGTATGTAAACTGTGGCCACTGTGGGTAAGTGTCTCCCCGTGTGGACTGTGAAGTCATTTGGTCATCCTCCACTTTCCATGGTGTTTCTTGCTCCTGCACTGGGAGTTTGGTATTTGCTTCATGAAATACAAGGAGTTCATCTGGGACACAGTGTTGGAGGGAGTTATGTCACATGTGGTTTGTCAGGGTCTGCAGGAGAATGCACCAAACAGGCTTCTATCCCACATAGCTTTCTCCTTGACCATAGCAACCCTATTCTGAAGATTGCCCTGAAACCTCTCCATATAAAAAGATGCCTTTACAAGAAAGAGCCTGCTGGCTGCACCATGTCAGCCACAAGCTATTTGGAAGTCAATGGGAGATCCACATGTCTCAACCACAGATATTTTTTCACACACCTGCACACCACAGCTCTTGGCCCACTACTCTGCAGGCTTCAATATACTGGCATCTCTGTTCTACACCATTTTCATGAAACCCAGTCAAACAAGGCACGGTCTGGTACACTCATGATCAGCAACAGAACATCCAAAGGTTCTCCAGTGCAACCAGGTCATGGGAATTTCAAAAATTTCATGGTATTTATGTAGCCATTTTTCAAGGATGAAGTTGGAGGCATTGTGGGTTTCAATTCATTCAGGAACCATTAAAAGTTGAGGAAGTTCATTTCAAAGAAAGCTCTGGAGAACTCTCACAGGCAAGGCTTCCAAAAGAGTGGACAAAAGGTCACATGAAGCCAGGCCCATTGAGTTCTCCAATATGAGTTCCATGTGTGTTTTGACTCTCAACTATTGCTGCCAAGTATTAAAGAATAAAATCCTGTGATATCCTGGCTGAGATTCCCAGTACTCTGAGGAAAGCCACCCTGGGCCAAGCTCTCTGTTTCCAAGGGCGACTCTCATGCGTGGCCTCATAAAATCCCAACACAATTTATGACAATACTTCTCTGAGTCAGTTCCAGAACGCAGTCTCTAAGGGGAATCACACCAGAGTTCAAGCCCAGGTTGACCCAGTCATCTCTCCACACCGCCAAACAAATGACCACAATTAAAACCAAAACACTCCCACATGGCTTCCATCTTCTTCCATGTAGATACTCATCATAACCTCTGGTTGGAGCTTTCCATGAGGGGCACATTCCAAAGAGTGTCCAAAATAAGCTCCATGTCCCTCATTTGGCTAAAGTCAGGGTGGGCTGGAAACCCTTCCTGTGAAACCGGAGTGATCAAATATTCCTGCCCTTAATACTGCTCCGCTTCTCCAATTTGAGGCCTTCTGACTGTGGGGTTTAGATTCTTTATGTGAATTGGAATCAGGAGAAAAGACAAGCCCTTCTGCAGAGATTTGAGGAACTCATTTGACGCAAAGGATCCCTATTCTCACTTGATGGATTTCAGGAACCTAACAGAGGAAGGCAATAGAATTCATTCACAATGACTGAACATTTTGCCATTTTGGTTTTGGATGCACACATGGAATCTTTCTTTAGATCCATCAGGTGCTGAGAATATAAGCCACAGCCTCACACAGGGCCAAGAGGCTGATTCAGACACATCCTATTCCAAAGAAATTAAGCAAAGAATCCAAGGTGATGCCCATTCATTTACATTTGAAAACTGTTTTCTTCAGGGTTCATAAAGGGGTGGCCTGAGGCAAAGACGTTCCTGAAATTCAGGGCAACAGAACAATAGGTTAGCAAATGACCCAAAGCAGGGTTTCTCCACTGAGAGTTTCCTGGTCACACTGATATCTGAGTTTTCTGAGATACTGGCCATTCCATTCAGCTATCCAGTACAAGGCCATGTCACAGACGTTGGAGTTGGCACCTATCTTGGACAAAAATCCATGATCCTATTCTGGAGAGTGGCCAGAATTCAGGAAGAAAAAATGGGACTTAGGAAGGTAATAGGTTTTGCCCATCCATAAGGAAAGCCACACTCCATTCATAAGTTAGACAGGATGAATTCTGGGAAGTTTTCTAGTAGACAGGACACATCCATTTGTTGCATTGTCTTTTCTCGTGTCTACAACCACGGACACAGTGGGATACACAGACATAGAAACACTCACCTTGTCAAACGACTTACTAGAAACAGTTCACTCCAAACAAACAAACAAACAAACAAAAAAAAAAAAAAAACGCCTTTCCTACCTATTCTCAGAACATGAGAGAAAACAACAAACCCACACTCACAAAGGCACCTCCTTCCCCCAAGTAAGTCTTTGACTATCCGGTGTGTCCTCTGACTGGTGGGCCATACTATGTTCCCCCGAAATGGCCTGTACCCTCTCTTGTTTCCTTGGCCAACACTGTGAAGTTGTCAGGAAAAAGTGGTGAGCCACTACCTGCTTTATCAGGAAAGGTCCCTCTTAAGAGCTCTCCTGGCATTTTGCCATCCTCACATCAGTAGGTACCAAGAAAGACTAACTGTCCTTGGTAAATCCACACAAGTGAGCCCACTGGGACTGGGACTGGGAATGCATCTGGGTGCCTGGCTTCTTGGATACCAAGTTCAGAGAGTTCCATCACCAAGGAAATGAGGTACATCACTTTCTTTGGAACTGAATGAGGTCACTGCCTTGGCAACCCCTTTGTCCTAACAATTGCTTCCAAAGGTCCAGTGAGATGGTGGCTGTCCCTACTTTCTCTAACACTTTCACAAGTTAGAATGGTATATCAATCATAGGCACCCGGGAACAGCTCTCCACACAGGCCTGGTTTGGTCCACCTTCTCCACAATAAGAAGAGAGAGCCTGATTCAGAAACATCCTTTCATCCTGACCAGGTTGTTTGCCATGCAATTTGGCCTTTGCTCTCTTAGGTCCTTCATACCTGCCTACAACTTCTCCAGGTATCATTTCTGCATGGACCTTTGAGGTTCTCAGCAGGTTGAATGTCCCCTACTTTCCTGTATTGTAAGAACAACTCTGTCCCTGCTCTTCTGTAAAATGAGATTGAGGGAACAGTGTATGTTTAGGGTTAATAACAGGTTTGATTTGGGTTAGAAATCATTCTGCTCCATGAATAATTGTATTGGGAACCTGCGATATTTACAAGAATGTAGAGGTGAAATATAATTATGAAAACAGAAATCTAGGTATGATTTAAAACCCACAAGGGCATTGGGCGCTTGATTGGGATACTTAGCTTTGAATTATGTTCTGCACAGATGTCTCAGAAAATTTGATATACAATGGCACAGGACCTTGTACCTTGGAAGATTGAATGTAGAAGAGAACATCCACTCAAAAAAGGATAGTCATTAGGATTTGAAAGATAGTCGGTAGGTTTAGGAAGAAGAGTGAGTATATGATTTGGACCAAAAGTTCTTTAGCAATAGGGATTCAGTTAGAGAGCGAATGTATATGTCAGCACATATGAAGAGTCAGTCACTATCATGAACTGGGGAAAATATGTAGAAAAGCAGATATCAATAGAGACATTACTAAATCAGGCAATGTATAAAGTGAGTGAGAGGATTAGACATTTTCAACAGGGTTGAGTTTGAATATATAATCTTAGAAAGAAAGAAATACGTAGTTACCAATAGGATTGACATTTGAGAGCATTAGGCAACCTTGAAATAAATGTTTTTAGTAATCTATGTTCACTTTCCATTTAGGCTTTGGTAGAATCATAAGTGTGACCTTTACAATTTTTGTCCAGAATATTACTGTGATAAAATGTATACATAAATCAGGTGACATAAGTATTTCTTCCACCATTTCTGGGAGCAATATATTGAAGACGTATAAATTAGTATTGGGGGTAAAAATAGGTGTACCCTGTGTTTATGAATATAGAGATAAAGCATGAATAGACCATACTGTGAATAAATAATATAACTTGTTCCAACTTTAAATAATGGTTTGAATTGATATCTGAAAAATTACAGGAAATCTTATATGGATATACAATCATTCATTCCAACCAGTTATTCATCTAATGGTAATATTAGTGTTTTGGTTTATCATGAAGAGTGTGTGAGTTTTGCATCTAAAGTGATTATGGAAATCGAAAATAATGTGTTTGGAAAGAAGTCTCATGAAAAATCCAGTCAAGAAACCCTGACAATACATGTGTTCTGAAGCAGGAAGTGATTAAAGTTGAAACAAATACCTATAAATTTGCTCACTTGTGGATGAAATATATATCCTATGATGTGCAAAAACTGAAGAAATAATAATGTACCAATGTTGAATAAAAATAAACATCAAATTACATATCATGTCCCATAGGAATATACTTGCATTGATGTTTGACTGGGTCAATTACTGTAGAACTATTAGGATTTGTATACACCATTCACTGAAGTTAGTTTTCACTACTAGTAAACAAATATGTATTTAAGGTGGATGAATATTTCTAAGAATAATATTGTGAAAAGTTGATTATAAATCTAAGTCCATGAACATGAATGAATTTAGGGAATTTAAATAAGACACATATATTTCATAGTTTGAAAAATCTGGAGAGTGTATATATATATATATATATATATATATATATATATATATATATATATATACACATATACATATATACACAAAACACACACACAGACATTAAAAAGTACTAATATATATGCCAATCGAAATTCATCTTTAAATATATATCATCCACATATGTAAAAATATTTATTTTACTGAACATGAGTTTACGAATAATGTTGTTCTACTAGGAAGCTCCCCTATAGGTGGAATTTTCAGTTCCAACAGCGTTTAGGAGGAGTGATCTCTTCTCACAATTTGTACCTGCCAAGTCAGCAACCTCACAAAAATGTACCTATAATACCAGGTAGGATTTTATAAGTGCATATAAAAATACATGTGATGATGAGTAGGCTACAGAGAAAGGGAGAGAGGAATTCACATAGTAGTTAATTTTAAAAACACATAGAGAACTATTTTAATTAAAAATTGACTAGATTTATAACACCTACCATTTATCATGCAAAAGGAAAGTTCAACTATATACCATGCCTCCTCTAAACTGCTTGTATTTGTATTCTGTTTAGGTTATTTTTCTCCATCATATTAGGATGAATAGTCAAAGGCTAGTAGGGTATGGGATAGTGTCATGTATTCAGTATTTCAAATGGAAAATTGAAAAATGGATCCAATGTGTATGCAAATATTTGCTACACAAAAATCTTTTCAATCTCATCCAGAACAATGCTGTGACATTACCTTCGCCCCAAGTATGACACAGTTAGAGGAGAAGAGTTAGAAAAATCTGTGAATATATATCTACAATGAAAACTGCTCAATTTTCACAACTTTGGGGGTGGTAGAGGAGTTTCCAAAAGTAAGGGACAATGTAAACACTCCACAAATGTCGAGACCCCTTGCCCACAAGGAAGACGCAACTCAGGAATCTTCTTTCAGCAGTTTATTCAGGCCCTTGATATTTCTTCTTCTTCCTTGTTGGATGCCCCTCCCAGCCTTAATAAAGCATCCCAAGCCCCAATGCAAAGCTGCCACGTGGAACTTTCTCACAGGGTGCTGAAAAACCATGCACCAACTCTCCCAAACAAGCAGTTGTTTGTTACAGACCACAGTGGAGCCAGCGCCATCCTGCAATGGCGACCATAATCTGCAGAAGCGGCTCACCACAGTTCCCCCTTTCTGTTTTCTGAAAACAATACAGGCGAGAGTAGAGGTCCTATCCCACTGTGCAGAAGTGGCTGCATAGTATGACTCAGTCCTAAGGAGGGCCCTTCCCCAGATCTGAAGCCATATCAGCCGACGCCTTTTTCGTGGGGCGGGGCGTGGACATCAAACCCGCATGCAATAGGACATGCTCTCCTTGAGGTCCACTTCAAGGATCACTCAAGTGCAGTGCCTTGCCTCGCATCCTGTATCATGACGAAGGTGGACGAAGGGGGACAGCTGAGGCTGAACTGTGGCTGTACACAACGACAAACGAGTTGACAGCACCCTGAAAGAAAGGCACGGACTTTAAGGCGATAGAGAAGCATTAGTGTGGAAACCCACCTGCGTGCAATGGCAGCAAGACCGGCAGAGTGCAAGGGCTTTCCAACACTAAGAGAATAACGAGGAAAGACATGCCGATCCCAGTGCAATGTTATAATCACTTGGGGTGCAACGACCATGTCAAAGATTTACTGTTTAAGATGCGCAAGCCAGACTTGAGGTGAATTGCCATTTTCTAAAGCTGCAAGAGCTTGGATGATCATAGCCTTATCGTGAGCATTGCGGGCCTTGAGGCAACAGAGAAACATACCGAAGCAACACATTGCACCAAAAATGCCTACCCCCACCCACTGTTTAAAAAAGGAAAAAGCAGAAGATATCCAATCGGTGAATTGACCCAAACTCACGGGATCAACACGGGTGTTATTCAAGACAGCTATCTGGGTTAGTTGAGACTGGATCATGTCTTCCGCTTCCATGGACCAATTTCCAGCCAAATATTCACCAATGATGCGGGAAACATTCCTGGAATCATTAAATCTGACAGAGGTTATGCATAAATCTGCACGTTGGTCAACACAACCCAAAAGCACTAAGTCAGCCAATTCTTCTACCTGAGCTTGGAGTAAATCTATTCTTTGGTTGGCAGCTAAAATCCCTGACAAAATATGTTGATTAATTGTATTTTGGGATTCAAGTATGGTGGAAGTTTGTTGGACAACTTGATTAATGGTGGCAGCAGTTTGTACTTGATTGGCCATAGCCACTCCGGCCGTAACCGCTGCAGCAGCAGATACCGCCACGGCTGTCACTATAGCCGCTGTGATTCCAAAATCTCTGTGGACTCTAAGTAGCTCAACAATAGGGAATTTATCAGGATCCGCAGTGACCGGGATTGGGACAAAAGTTGGAATTTTCATAACCACTGCTACAGTCCAGGAACCATTCCAACACTCAGATAAGAGACTGGTAGTATGAGAACAATCCAGCATCCCCGACAAGGTGGCCTTAGCCAAAAGGAATAAGAAGGGGGATTGGACACAGACCATTGCAGGAGGCATTGTGGCATTATACAACAGAGAGTTGAATGAAACAGATGTAAGTCTATTACCTCGTTCACTTTCCCTAACAGTACCAGAAACATTAGTCAGCCAACTTTTGGCTCCTACCAACTGAGCCAATGCAGAAATATCGGCTGAAGCCCCCTTTTCATTGGAAATCAGCCATTGAAACCAGGACCAACCTACTCCTGTAGAGGAGCTGGCACTATTGTTAAAGTTATAAACATACCTCTTAAGAGAGGGGGAAAGGGAGAAACCTTTAGCAACTTGATGTTTCTCCCAAGAATGATCCTGACAAGGCGTAAATGTTGGGGGGAAACCAAGATTAGGGGAACAGTAAGGAGAGGCCTTGAAATGAGTGGCATCATGAATACTACTAGAAGAAGGAGGCACTGGGATTAGTACCTCGGAGATAATAGCCAAGGTAGTTATGTTAAAAGCAGAGCTACTGTTTGCGGGGGTTCCTGAGCCTGATTGCTTCCCCGAAGCTACCTTGCTCAATACAGCACTGATAATGCTCCCTGAGACCTGACTGGACCACAATGGGTCCTCCCAGTTAGTCAAATTTTTGGTCTTAAGGCTAATGCAATTAGCGTTTTTAAGTCTGAAACAAAAAACTCCTGTTAGATTAACTTGAGATTGATTAAAAATTCTCTCCATGTCCCCTCTAGGAGAGGCACAGGGAGCAGACATCTCACATGAGGTAGAAAAAAGAGTGGGGAGGACACTAGAATTACCATGAACCGGCATCGGCATTGGCCATGCCCGTGCCACTGCCCACCACCGCATTGGTGTCGCCTGTGCCATCGGCACCAGCACCAGAGCCAGAGCACTTAGCAGAATGAAGATCCTCATCACAGAATTGTTGTGGTATCTCTTGTTGCTGGTCAGTTGATGTCGAGACTCTTCTTGTCAAGCGTTCAGGGACCCACAACGGTTCCGTACGATCCTGGGGAAAAACACATACAGATCCTCGTGCCCATGTCAGCACGGGGTCAGGGCCGTTCCATTGGCCCGTAAGAACATTCTTCCACTTAACATAGCCAATCACAGAGGGCTGAGGGGACACATGTCTATCGGCCGCAAAGCCACCATGAATATCCAAATTCGAAAAATTAATGGTAAAGAAAGCTAAGGACAGGCGTTCTTTAGGAGTGTGTTCAGCTCCTAATCCCCCTTTTTGTTTTTGTAAAGTTTCCTTTAAGGTGCGATGAGCACACTCAACAATGCCTTGTCCTTGAGGATTGTAAGGCAAACCATGAGTAAGTTGCACTCCCATAGTAGAACAAAAAGCTGTAAATTGTCTGCCAGTATAAGCAGGTCCATTATCAGTCTTAAGGGATGCAGGTGCACCCCATGCTGCCCATGCCTCTAAACAGTGAGTAATGACATTACGTGCCTTTTCTCCTGATAAAGCAGAAGCATGGATAATTCCAGAGCACGTATCAACGGAAACATGCACATACTTGAGGTTACCAAAGTCAGGTATATGTGTCACATCCATTTGCCAAACAACCAATGGCTTTAATCCCCGTGGGTTTACTCCATAATTAGGGGGATGAAGAAATGTGACACAGTGGGGACATTGCAATACTATCTGCCGAGCATCCGCTCTTGAAATGGAAAAATGCCTGTGCAGCGTTAATGCATTAACATGGAAGATTTGGTGAAACAACTTAGCCCCCTCTAAGGAGGAAGCCAAGCATATCAATTGACCTCTAGTGGCTAAGTCCGCACGCACAGGCATTACCCTGGGATAACGTACCAGGAAGAGAGGTGTGAGCCCTGATGTGCATTGGATAAAAAGAAGCAGTGCGGTTAGAGATAAGCTGTTGAAACTGAGTAAAGTAAGCAGACACATTGTGGGCATCACTAATAGCTCCCACGGCCTCCAGGACTTTTAGTTCTTGTACCACATACCTGGAGTCCGAAATAAGATTAAAAGGAAAAGAACACTGTTTAAAAACTTCAATAACAATTTGTAGTTCTATCCATTGTGGATTTCCAGGAGCAAATTGATGCTGGATAGGGGGAGAGTCATTAATTACATAAGCTCCCATTCCAGACTTGGAACCATCAGTAAAAATGTTAACAGCCCCCGGAATTGGACTGGATGAAGTTACCTTAGGGAAAATGATGGGATGTTCTTTAACAAAATGGAGTAATGGATGAGAAGGGTAGTGATTATCAATACCCCCTTGAAACGAGCAACACAGAATAGCCCAGTTGGCTAGAGTAGCACATAAAACATTAAGTTGAGCTTTAGTGTAGGGTATGATAAGAGAAGAAGGTGATTGGCCGAAAAATTGAATGCTTTGTTGAATCCCTTTAAGTGCCAACGCTGCAACAGCATCAGGATAATATTCTAAGGATTTTCCTGGGGATACATGTGGGTGGATCCATAGTAAAGGCCCATCTTGCCACAGTACTCCAGTAGGCTGCCGCATAGTGGCAAGCACACATAACTGGAAAGGTTTATCACTCTGGAGCCTGCATAGAGTGGCATGCTGTATAGCTTTTTCTACTTTTATAAGGGCCGCTCTAGCCTCAGTAGTGAGGCTACGAGGGGAAGCAAGATCTGGATCACCGTTAAGAGTAGCATACAAAGGCTGGAGCACAATATTAGGAATATGTAAATATCCTCTTATCCAATTAATGTCTCCCAGCAATTTTTGAAAATCATTTAGAGTTTGGAAATCTTGAGTCCTGATGGTAATTTTTTGTGGTTTTAATTTGTCATACCCAATTGTCGCTCCCAAATACCTGATAGAATCCCCTGTTTGAACCTTTTCAGGTGCGATGTGCAGTCCATGTTGAGCCAACAGCATCACGAGTTCTTTATAAGCCTCATTAACTGTCTGTTCTAATTTTGCGGCCAATAACACATCATCCATATAATGAATGATCTTGGTGGAGGAATACTTATGTCTGCGAGGTGCGAGTGCCTTCCCCACATACATTTGGCACATCGTGGGACTGTTAGCCATCCCCTGTGCCAACACCACCCACTCAAACCTTTGATCTGGTTCCTCGTGATTACACGAGGGAAGGGTGAAAGCAAAACGTTGTGAATCTTTAGGATGCAAAGGAATGGAAAAGAAACAGTCTTTAATGACAATAACAATTATATCCCAGCCTTGAGGAACAGAGGAGAGCAGAGGCAGCCCTGTTTGAATGGGTCCCATAAGTTGCATCTGAGCATTAACTGCTTGTAGATCATGCAGTAGGCGCCACTTCCCTGATTTTTTCTTAATGACAAATATGGGAGTATTCCATGGAGAAGTAGAAGGTTGGATGTGACCCAAATCAAGTTGTTCTTTGACTAGATCATGGGCTGCTGCCAGTTTAGCCGAGGGAAGAGGCCACTGAGGCACCCAAACAGGCTCCTCGGTGAGCCATGTTATGGGTATTTGAGCCCCAGTGGCCCCTAGGAAAAACCCAGACCAAACCTGTTAAGCTTTTGATGAGCTAGCACAGGATGCTTACGCCCCTGTAGGTGCCTATTAGGGTCCCCAAAAATCTTTCCAGCGGCCTCCACCATCCTTGCTACAAAATCTGAAAAGGGTTCTGTAGAGCCCTGCAGAATCTTAGTCAAGTAACCAGACACCTCTCCTCTATTTGGAAGTGACTTCCATGCCCGAATGCAAATGTTGTTAATTTGATCATATGCCTCAGGAGGGAATCCTGTCTGTTGATTAGCAAATCTGCCTTGTCCTAAAAGCATATCCTTGTCCCAATGGGGGTGTCCCGCGGCATAGTTTTGGGCGGCCTGCTCAACAGCGCCCTCTAGCAGAAAGGCTCTCCAGTCCAAATATTTACCTGGAGAAACACAAGCCCGAACAAGGCTAGCCCAATCTGAAGGAGTCATACAAAATCTAGCAAGTCCCTCCACCTGAGTAAGGGTGAAAGCGGCATCCACGCCATAAGTGCGGAAAGATTCCGCCAAGGTTTTAATTTTCTTAAAGTCTAAAGGCTCATGATATCTTCCCCTGTTATTGTCCTGAAATACAGGGTATGCAAGTCCCATATCTGTATTAACTGTCCTCCAAACTTGCGCATGAAAATATCTCCCGGAATTTTGGCTCCCCCCCACATACGGGGGTGGGGCAACCGGCACCATATCTTCTTTGAGATATTCTACCTCCTCCTCCTCAGAGTGTTGTTGACCGATATTGGATCCCGTCCCCTTTTTACAGTAGGCCTGCGTGCCCTGTATCCCTTTTTTCTTTTTCTTCACTTTTATCTTTCGTAGTTGTTGTAACAATATATCAAGGTCCTCAGAACTCTCTGAGCCGCTTGTGTTCTCAGGCGTTTTTAATTCAGCCAAGTCTGGGTAGAGCCTTCTCCTATTTTTAGTTTCAGGCTCTTTTGCCTTCTCACTACTCTTACTCCCAATGTTCTCTGCCACTTCACTATGTGATCCTTCAGACTTTTCCTCATGTAGTTGCTCAAAAACTTCTTGTCCTTTAGTAAGTGCTTCCTGACATCTGCCATCTGCGAGGCAACTACGGATCATCTTCCAAAGGGGTATCACCCCACCCTCTAATATGCCCTGCTCAGAAGCAAAGTCAAGATCTGTGCCTAACTTATCCCAGCTAGGTATAGTAAAGCTGCCCGAGAACGCAAACCACGGTGCAGCAATATCTGTCTTCCGTAAAAATCTCTGTAAAGTACTACGTTTCACTTCTAGGCCCTTGCAACGTAACAGGTTATCTAGGGCCAGGAGAAGCGGACTTGAAGATACGGCACTCATGACACAACAAAAGACACACAAAAAACAAAAGTGAAAGTAAGAGCGAAAGTACACAGTGCAGCTGCAATAAGATGTAATGCTCTCTCTGGCTTTACAGAGGAGCTGCTGCTTTGATAGCGGGTCCCACTTACCTGGGACTAATCCCCGCTTTGACCACGGGTCCCACTTACCTGGGACTAACCTCCGCTTTGACCGCGGGTCCCACTTACCTGGGACTAACCGGTGCACCACCCCTGACTGCTGAAAGTTCTGGTTCCCTGGTTTTCAGCACCACTTGTCGCGACCCCTTGCCCGCAAGGAAGACGCAACTCAGGAATCTTCTTTCAGCAGTTTATTCAGGCCCTTGATATTTCTTCTTCTTCCTTGTTGGATGCCCCTTCCAGCCTTAATAAAGCATCCCAAGCCCCAATGCAAAGCTTCCACGTGGAACTTTCTCACAGGGTGCTGAAAAACCATGCACCAACTCTCCCAAACAAGGAGTTGTTTGTTACAGACCATAGTGGAGCCAGCACCATCCTGCAATGGCGACCATAATCTGCAGAAGCGGCTCACCACACACAAACACGGAACTCTGCTGGCCTAAAGTCTTCTTAAGAAACTCCCTCTAAGGTTGGGCACATGTAATATATGTTGTTCTCAGGAGCTTTAGCTTCCATTGTAGTGAGACCATCAAAGGTGGGTCTGCATCTATGGGACCTGGAGGACATGGTTACTTATTTTAAAATGAACATGAGGAAGCATTGCTAAATCCTCTCTTTGTAGGTAAACTGTGGCCACTGGGGGCTAAGTGTCTCCCCATGTGCACTGTGAACCCATTTGTTCATACTCCATCTTTCGTGGTGTTTCTTGCTGCTACACTGGGAGTTTGGTATTTGCTTCACGAAAGAAGGAGTTCAACTGGGACACAGTGCTGGAGGGAGTTCTGTCACGTTTGGTGGGTCAGGGTCTGCAGGAAAATGCACCAACCAGGCTTCTATCCCACAAGCTTGCCTCTTTGAGCATAGTAACCTGATTCTGAACATTGCCCTGAAACTCCTCAATATCACAAGATGCCTTTACATAGAAGGGTCTGCTGGCTGCACCATATCAGTCTTAATCCATTTGGAAGCCAATGGCATATCCACATGGCCACACCACAGATTTTTTATCACACACCTGCCCACAATTTCTCTAGGTCCACTACTCAGCAGCCTCCAACTTACTAGCATGTCTTTTCTATATTATTTTCATGAAACCCAGTCAATCAAGGCACCTTCAGGTATACTTATGATCAGAAACAGGACATCCAAAGGTTCTCCAGTGCCACCTGCTCATGGGAATTTTAAGCATTTCATGGTATTTATCTAACCATTTTTCAAGGATGAAGTTGGAGGCACTGTGGGTTTCAATTCATTTAGGAACCATTAAATGGTGAGAAAGCTCATTTCAATGAAAGATCTGGAGAACTCTCACAGGCAAGGCTTCCCAAAGAGTGGCCAAAAGTTCACATGAAGCCAGGCCCATTGAGGTCTACAATGTGAGGTCCTTGTTTGTTTTGACTCTCAACTATGGTTGCCAAGTCTTTCAGAATAAAATAATGTGATATCCTGGCTGAGATTTCCAGTGCTCTGTGGAAAGCAACCCTGGGCCAAGACTCATTTTCCAAGGGCGACTCTCATGCGAGGCCTCCTAAAATCCCAACACAATTCATTGCAATACTTCTCTGAGGTCAGTTCCAGAAATCAGTCTCTAAGTGGAATCACACCAGAGTTGAAGCCCAGGTGTAACCAATCATCTCTTCCAACCGCCACACAAGTGATCACATTTAAAACCAAAACACTCCCACCTAGCCCTCATCTTCTTCCATAAAGACACTCATAATAACCTCTGGCTGGAGGTTTACTTGAGAGGCACAGCCCAAGACAGTGTCCAAAAGAAGCTCCCTTACCCCTCATTTGCCTAAAGGCCCGGACTCCCTTCCTGTGAACCAGGAGTGATTAAATATGCCTGCTGTTAATACTGCTTCACTTCTCCAATTTGTGGCCTACTGACTGTGGAGTTTAGAGTCTTTATGTGAATTGGAGTTATGAGAAAACCCAAGCACCAATGGGCTAGACTCTACAGAGCTTTGAAGAACTCATTAGACCCAAGGAATCCCTATTCTCACTTGACGGAGGAAGGAACATTACAGAGGAAGGTGAGAGACTTCATGCACAATGACTGCTCTTTTGGCCATTTTCGTTTTGAATGCACACATGGGATCTTTCTTTAGACACAACAGGTGCTGAGAATCTAAGCCACAGCCTCACACAGAACCAAGAGGCTGATTCAGACTCATCCCATTCCAAAGCAATTAAGCAAAGAGCCCAAGGTGATGCCCATTCATTTCCATCTGAAAACTGTTTTCTTCAGGCTTCACAAAGGGGCGACCTGAGGCAAAGACCTTCCTGACATTCAGGGCAACGGACAAATAGGTAAGCAAAAGACCCAAAGCAGGGTTTCTCCACTGAGACTCTCCTAGTCACACTGATATCTGAGTTTCTGATATGCTCCCATTCCCTTCAGCTATCCAGTACATAGCCATGTCACAGAGCTTGGAGGTGGTACATAACTTGGAAACAAAATCATGAGCCTATTCTAGAGAGAGGCCAAAATCAGGAAGAATACAGGAACTTAGGAAGATTGTAGGTGTTGTACATCTATAAGGCAAGCCACAGTCCATTCATAAATTAGGGAGGATGAATGCTGAGAAGCTTTCTACTAGACATAACACATCCATTGATGCATTCTCTTTTCTAATATCTACAACCACAGACACAGTGGGATACACAGACATAGAAACACTCGCCTTGTCAAAGGACTTACTAGACACAGTCCATTCCAAACCAAACAAACTGCCTTTCCTACGTATTCTTAGAACATGAGACAAAACCACAAACTCACACCCATACCCACAAAGATACCTCTTTCCCCCAAGTAGGTATGTGACTATCCAGAGAGTCCTCTGACTGGTGGGCCATTTTTTGTTCCCCCGAAATGGCCTGTCCTGTCTAAGATCTGGTCTACTTGGCCAACTCTGTGAAGTTGTCAGGGCCCAGCAGTGAGCCACTACCTGAGTTCTTAGGAAAGGCCGCTCTTCAGAGCTCTCCTGGCATTTGGCCATACTCACATCAGTATTTACCAAGAAAGACGGACTCTGTCCTTGGTAAGTCTAAACAAGTGAGACCACTGGGACTGAGACTGGGCCTGCCTCTGGGTGCTTGGCTTCCTGGATTCCAAGTTCAGAGAGTTCCATCACCAAGGAAATTAGGTAAGGTCACTTCCTTCAGAAACTGAATGAGGTCACTGCCTTGGCAACCACTTTGTCCTAACAGTTTCTTCAAACGGTCCTTTGAGATGGAGGCTGCCCCTATTTCCTGTGACAATTTCACAAGTTAGAATGTTATATTAACCATAGGCACTTGGAACAGCTCTCCACACAGGCCTGGTTTGGTTTATCTTCTCTACATTAAAAAGATAGAGGCTGATTCAGACACATCCCTTCGTCCTGACCAGGTTTTTTTTGCCATGTAATAGGACTTTCGCTTTCTCAGGTCCTTCATAGTTCCCTACATCTTCTCCAGGGATCATATCTACATGGACCTTTGAGCTTCTCAGCAGGTGAAAGATTCCCTATATTCCTGTATTGTAAGACCAACTCTGTGCCTGCTCTTTTGTAAAGTTAGATTAGGGAACAGTGTATGATTAGGGTTAAAAACAGGTTTGATTAGGGTTAGGAATCATTCTGCTGGATGAATAATGGTATTGGTATTCTGTGATATTTAATAATATAGAGGTGAAATATAAGTATGAAAACAGGTAAGATTTGAAGCCCAGAAGGGCATTGGTCACTTTAGTGGGATACTTACCTTTGAACTATGTTCTGCACAGATGTCTCAAATAAATAGATAAACAATGGCAAAGGACCATGTACCTTGGTTGATTGAATGTCTAAGAGAACATCCAGTCAAAAAGGCATAGTCGATAGGATTAGGAAGATAGTGTTGGTTTAGATAGAAAAGTGAGTATAGGATTTGGACCAAAAGTTCTTTAGCAATAGAGTTTTGGTTAGAGAGTGAATGTAAATGTCAGCACATGTGAAGAGTCGGTCACAGTGATGAACTGGAAAAAATACGTAGGAAAGCAGATATCAATAGAGACATTAGGAAATCAGGCAAAGTATATAGTGAGTGATAGGATTAGACATATTCAACAGGCTTGAGATTGAATATATAATCTTAGGAAGAAACAAATATGTAGTCACCAATAGGATAGACATTTGAGAGCATTAGGCAACCTGGACATGGGTGTTTTTAGTAATCCATGCACACTTTCTATTTAGGATTTGGTACAAACATAAGTGTGACATTTGCTTTTTTGTGTCCAGAATATTACACTGATAAAATATATATGTAGATCAGATGACATGAGTATTTCTTCCACCATTTCTAGGAGCAATATATTGAAGACATATAAATTAGTATTGGGGGTACAAATAGGTGCACCCTTTTTCTATGAATATAGAGGTAATGCATGACTAAACCATACTGTGAATAAATAATATCACTGTTTTCAACTTTAAATAATGGATTGAATTGATATCTGAAAATATACAGGAAATTTTATATTTATGTACATACATTCATTCAAACCAGTTATATATGTATTGGTAATATTAGGGTTATAGTTTATCATGAAGTGTGTGTGAGTTTTGCTTCAAAATTGATTATGGAAATCGAAAAAAATGTGTTTGGAAAGAAGTCTAATGAAAAGACCAATCAAGACACCTGGAGAAATACATGTGTTCAAAAGCAGGAATTGATTGTAAGTGAAACAAATGCCCATAAATTTGTGAATTTGTGGATGAAATATATATCCTATGATGTCCATTATATGAAGAAATATTAAGTACCAGTGTTGAATAAAATTGAACATCAAAATACACACCTTGTCCCATCGGAATCTACTTGCATTGATGTTAAACTGGGTCAGTTACTGTAGAAATATTAGTTTTTGTATGCACCATTCATTCAACTTAGTGTTCAGTACTAGGATACAAATATGTTTTTCAGGTGGATAAATATTTCTGAGAATAATCTTGTGAAAAGTTGATTATAAATCCAAGTCCATGAACATGAATGAATTTAGGGAATTTAAATAAGACACATATATTTCATAGTTTGAAAAATCTGGAGAGTGTGTATTTGTATATATATACACATATTTATATATACACAAAACACACACAGAGACATTAAAAAGTAGTAATATATATGCCAATCAAAATTCATCAATAAATATATATTATCCACAGATGACAAAACATATATTTTACTTAACATGGATTTATGTATATTGTTGTTCTACCAGGGGACTCAACCATAGGTTGAATTTTTGTTTCCAACAGCGTTTAAGAGGAGTGATCTTTTTTCAGAATTTGTATCGGCCAAGTCAGCCACCTCACAAAAATGTACCTGTGATACCAGGTAGGATTCTATAAGTGCATGTAAAAATACATGTGATGAATAGGATACAGAGAAAGGGATACAGGAATTCACATATTTGTTAATTTTAAAAACACATGAAGAATTATTTCAATTGAAAATTTACTAGATTTATAACACCTAGCGTTTATCATACAAAAGGCAAGTCCAACTATACACCATGCCTCCACTGAACTTCTTGTATTTCTATTCTGTTTGCATTATTTTTCTCCATCATCTTAGGATTAGTTGTCAGACTCTAGTAAGGTATGTGAATATTTCTCAGAATAATCTTGTGAAAAGATTATTATAAATCCACATTCATGAATATGAAAAATTTAGGAAGTGTAAAATAAGACACATATATTTCATATTTTGAATAATCTGGAGAGTGTGTGTGTGTGTGTGTGTGTGTGTGTGTGTATATATATACACACTCATGCACACACACACACACACACACACACATATACACAGACATTAAAAAGTAGCACTATATGTCAATTGAAAATCACCAAGAAATATATATCATGCACAGATTCAAATAAATTCATTTTACTGAACATGGATTTATGTATAATGTTGTTCAACTAGGAAGCTCACACATAGGTTGAATTTTCAATTCCAACAGCGTTTAGGAGGAGTGATCCCTTGTCAGAATTTGTATCTGCCAATTCAGCCACCACACAAGAATGAACGTGTGGTAACAGGTAGGATTCTATATGTGCATATAAAAATACAGGTCCTGAATAGGCATTAAAAACATATGGAGAACTATTTCAAAAAAAAATTGACTGGATTTATAACTCCTACCCTATATTATGCAAAAGGCAAGTCCAACTATACACCATGCCTCCTCTGAACTGCTTGTAGTTCTATTCTTTTTGGGTTATTTTTCTCCAACATATTAGGATTAGTATTCAGAATCTAGTAGAGTATGTGTTAATGTCAGGGATTCAGTATTTTGAATGGAAAATTGGAAAATTTATCCAATGTGTATTCAAATATGTGCTACACAAAAATCTTCCCACTTTCATCCAGAACAATGCCTTGACATTACCTTCACCCCAAGTAAGACACAATTAGAGGAGAAGTGTTAGAAAATCTGTGAATACTTATCTGGAATGGAATATGATAAGGAGTTCACAACCATGGACGTGGTAGAGGAGTTTCCAAAAGTAAGGGACAGGGTAAACACTCCACAATAATGGAGCTCTGCTGGCCTAATGACTTCTTGAGAAACTGCCTCTGAGTTTGGGCACTTGAAATATATGTTGTTGTCAGGAGCTTTTGCTTTTTTTCTAGTGAGATGATCAAAGCTGGGTCAGCATCTATGTGACCTGGAGGACATAAATTGTAATATTCCAATGAACATGAGGGAAGAGTGCTGGATTCTCTTTTTGTGGGTATACTGTGGCCACTGGTGGCTAAGTGTCTCCCTGTGTGGACTGTATAGTCATTTATTGCTCTTCCACTCTCCATTGTGTTTCTTGCTCCTGCACTGGGAGTTTGGTATTTGCTTCACCAAATACATGGAGCTCAACTGGGACACAGTGCTGGTGGGAGTTATGTCACGTGTGGTGGGTCAGGTTCTGCAGGAGAATGCACCAACCAGGTTTCTAACCCACATAGTTTACCCCCTTGAACATAGCAAGCTGATTCTGAACATTGCCTTGAAACCTCTCCATATATCAAGATGCCTTTAAATAGAAATTTATGCTGGCTGCACCATGTCAGTCCCAAGCAATTTGGAATCCAATGGTAGATCCTCATTCCCCTACCACAGATGTTTTATCACACATATGCCCACCACTTCTCTAGGCCCACTACTCAGCAGGATCCAACCTATAGGCTTCTCTGTTCTACACCATTTTCAGGAAACCCAGTCAATCAAGGCACTCTCTGGTATACTCATGATCAGCAACAGGACACCCAAAGTTTCTCCAGTGCCACCAGGTCATTGAAATTTCAAAAATTTAATGGTATTTATATAGCCATTTTTCAAGGATGAAATTGGAGGCACTGTGGATTTCAATTCATTTAGGAACCCTTAAATGGTGAGAAAGCTCATTTCAATGAAAGATCTGGAGAACTCTCACAGGCAAGGGTTCCCAAAGAGTGGCCAAAAGGTCATATGAAGCCAGGCCCATTGAGGTCTACATGTGAGGTCCATGTGTGTTTTGACTCTCAATTATGGTTGCCAAGTCTTTCAGAATAAAATCATGTGATATCCTGGCTGAGATTTCCAGTCTCTGTGGAAAGCGACCCTGATCGCATTTTCCAAGGGCAATTCTCATGCGAGGCCTCCTAAAATCCCAACACAATTCATGGCAACACTTCTCTGAGGTCCGTTCCAGCACTCAGTCTCTAAGGGGAATCACACCAGTGTTCAGGCCCAAGAGGACCCAGGCATCTCTTCCAACCGCCACACAAATGACCGCAATTAAATCAAAACACTCCAACATGGGCCTCATATTCTTCCATATAGACACTCATCATAACCTCTGCCTGAAAGTTTCCATAAGGGGTGCAGCCCAAGACAGTGTCCAAAATAAGCTCTTTTGCCCCTCATTTGCCTAACATCAGGGTGGACTGTACACCCTTCCTTTGAACCAGGAATGATCAAATAGCCCTGCCGTTAATACTGCCCTACTTCTCCAATTTGAGGCCTACTGACTGTCAGGTATTGATTCTTTCTGTGATTTGGAGTCATGACAAAACCCAAGCCCCTATGGACTATCCACTGTAGGGCTTTGAAGAACTCTTTTGACCCAAAGGATCCCTATTCTCACTTGATGGAAGTCAGGAACTGAAAAGTTCGGACGAACGTCTTAGGAAAAGACCACCAAGAGACTGTCTCATGCCACGGCAAAAGGGTTTATTGTGGGTCCAGCATGCTGGGGCTCAGAGCTCACTTCAGAGGAGCAAAGAACAAAGAGCCCCAGAACAACTTGAGCAGAGTTTATATACATTCTATGGAGAGGGCAGGGTTTTTACATACATCATAGCCTCTTTTAGAAAATCATCTTATACCCCAGCAAAATCAAATAACAACTCTAAAACATGATTAGCACATTCATTGGCGGGAACAGGTCGTGTAGTGGGTGATTGGTCAGCCCTGAGAAGGGGTTAACATTTAAACTGATTGGTTGAAGCCCTGAGATGTATACGTGCAGATCTGCATGGTTTCTGGGAAGGGGTGTTAAGTATCTAGCTGGTCAGGGAAGATTTCAACACACATCTAATAGGAAGATCTGGGAATTGTCTTAAGTGCCACAGGAATTTCAGGTTCTGAGTGGAGCTTGAAAGCTTTACAAAACCTGGTTCTTTACATTTCAATTTCAATATATTTTATTCTTTCATTTCCCACTCCTTTTTCTGACTACTTTTAATCTTAAAAGTAATGTTTCATAATTATTCTGGAGTCTCAAATTCTATTTCTGCCTGTGGAGCATATTTCTGTCTGATTAGCATGAGTTTTACCTACCCAATCTGAGCCTGGAATAAGGAAACTATGCGGTTAAGCAAACAAGGTCCCACAGTTAGCAACACCTTAAGGATGATCAGGGGTCAAGCTAAGTCTGATAGGAGTGTAGTTAACCAGGGGGACTGGGTAAACCATGACTCAAACCACCCTTGTTGAATCTCCCTTTCTCTCTGGCGCTATTCAAGTTATTTTCTTAATTTACTCATGGATTATTTTGCAACTCCAGTAGGGTCAGCATAAAAACAACAGTATTCTCTCAGTGCCGCACAGAGACCCCCTCCCTCATGAAGAGGAAATCTAGTCCTCCCCTGTTCTGTAAAACAAATGCAGAGAGAGAGAAAGGTTAAGGATTCCTGCAGCACTGTGATAGAGGTTTCTAACGTCTTCAAGTCTTGATCTATTGATGTTTCTAATTGGGCCAATTGTTGTGACCCACGGATCATAGCAGCTGTTCCCATACCCACTCCTGCAGGACCTCCTATCCCCAATAGGATGGCTAGAGTAAGGGACAATGGCTCCTGGTGAAATTGGGTTGTTTGTCCCCCAAGTAGACCTTCGAATGATTCTGCATCATGATAGAGCACCCTGGGGAGTATCTGCACCATTACACAATAATTTACAGAGCTGTAAAATACCTGGGCTGAAAAGCAATGAGTTCTGACTGTGTGGAGTTCAGTACCATAAACATTCCTTTAATTAGTTCCCAGGGGGTGGAGTCAGCTGTACTCTGGACTGGGGAAGTAGGCAAAGACGGAAACCGGGAATTATGAGATGGTAGAGGGGTTCTGGTAGATCTAGGCATGGGAGGCTTAGGAGGCTTAAGTCCTGGCTTGAGGGGATTGGGCCCTATTGCTGTGGGATTTTCTTTCTTTTTAAGCTGGAGGGTGAACCAGAGACCAAAGTCATAACCGGGGCCATAAATATAGAATTGCATTCCCCACGTATTTCTCATAGGCCATTTTGTTCTGAGGTAGCCCCTTCCTTTGGAAGTGAAAGTTATATTGAGGGGGTAACATAGACTATTCTTTCCACAGCGAGTTTTTGACACCACTTGGCTAGCGGCACATTTCTTGGGATCAATCCAGCTGTCATTTCATCCTACCCAAATCTTGCTGTCTGGGGAGTTTGGGTTCCACCATGCAGCTTCCGTTTGTTCACAACCCCAAGATCTAAAATAAAAGTTACTGGGTCCTCCACAGGTTTGGGCCTGTTTGCGACTTTGGAAATCTGCTGGGCACACATAATAATCTTGACTGGCTAGTTTACACATGAGCTTGGGGAGATGACATCCATAATTCATGGGGTAAAGTGGTCTATGTTGCCCTGGTTTGCATTTGAGTGGGATCTGTGTGGGGTCCTCTATGTCAGGGAGATCCCAGTCAGAGAGGCCTATGGGAAGCTGACAAATGTCCGGGGGGAGAGATGGCCACCAATTCCATAAGGGGGCTGTATGTGAAATACACCACCCTACTTGCCCAGTAGGATTTATAACTTGCCATCGTTGCTGAACAGGCTGATGGGGATTAGGACTGCTGATGGTCAGAAGAAGAATCCATAGCCCTACCCACACGACGGACACGCAACTTGAGATGGTTACCAGTCTGTTTCGGTTTCCAGCCGGAGTCTGTACAGGGTGCAGGCATGAGATGGGTGGTATGGATCTATGAAGTGATCTCATCCACTTTCACCACTGTGGGTGTTATAAGCAGCACCTGGTATGGTCCTTTCCAGCGGGGTTCCAGGGATGACACCTGATGCCATCTCACGTAGATGAACTCTCCCACTTGATATCGATGTGGGGTTCCCTCATCTCCAGGCTGATTAGCAGAGGCCAACTGTTTCCACAGGTATCGCTGGGTGCTGGTTTTGTTCAAGGGCTTTAAGTCTGTCAAGCAAGGGGGTGTGAAAGGAATCATTAAGTCTCCTAGTTGGGGTTAGGTCCCTTACTGAAGGAGGGGCACCATAGAGAATTTCATAAGGGGTGAGGTTACACAAAGAGGAAGACTTGGTATTTCTTGCACAAAACAGTGCATAACTTAGGAACAGAGTCCAATTTTTCATGCCAGTCTCCAAGCTTAATTTCGTTAAGGTCTCTATGATGGTTCTATTCATCCTTTCTACCTCTCCTGAGCTCTGGGGTCTATAAGCACAATGTAACTTCCAATTAATCCCCAGGGTCCTGGCAAATCCCTGTCTTACCTGGGCCATGAATACCGGTCACTTATCGGACCCTATTACCTTAGGCAGGCTGAACCTTGGAAAATGTCTTCTAGGATCTTTTTGACCACCAGCTGAGCCGTTTCTTTCTTCATGGGGAAGGCTTCGACCCATCCTGAAAAAGTATCTACAAAGACTAGGAGACATTTAAGTCCAATCCTTGCTGGCTTTATTTCAGTAAAGCTCACTTCCCAGAATTGTCCTGGTCTGATTCCTCATAAGCGCTTCCCTGAAGTAAGCTTTGATGGGTAAGTATTAACTAATTGGCCAACTTGACAAGCTGTAGTCACCTGCGCAGTTATTTCTTTCCTCTGTGAGTCAGTCAATAATAATTCCTTCCTTTGGTCCTTTAAGAGTGCCTATAACTTCTTAGAGTCTAAGTGGGTGAGCTGGTGTATGTCTTTGAGATAAAGGTGGGCTTTTGAAAATTGTGTACTTGGCTCTGTAGGTTCCCAGAGTTCTGTATCTGTCTCCTCAGATGATAAGTTGCCTGAATGTTCCGGTGCGGCCAAGTCTCCTGATTGTTGTTCCCCCCGGTGTGGAAAAAGTGAACAGAGGCACTCCGTTTAGGGCTGCCAATAAGCTTCCTCATCTGCCCTTCTGTTTCCAACCGCCACGGGGTCGTTTCCCTTCTGGTGCCCTGGACAGTGCACTATGCCTAGGTCCGTAGGGCCCTGCACTGCTGAGAGAAGGTGGAGGATCATATCTTTGTTCTTTATTTCTTTATTTCTTTCCCAGCGGAGGTTAATAGCTGCCTTTGCTGGTAAATAGCCCAGTGCACATTTGCAGTGGCAAATGCATAGCGGCTATCAGTGTATATGGTGGCCCTTTTGCCTGTTGCTAGTACCAATGCTTTCGTAAGGGCAATCAGTTCTGCCTTTTGGACTGATGTCTCTTCTGTGAGACCAGAGAAACAGATGACATTAGTTTTGCTAACTACTGCTGCTCCAGCCCACCACGTACCATCTTGGAGGAAGCTGCTCTCGTTCGTAAACCATACGACTTCAGGGTGAGGCAGTGGCTAGATCCTTCAAGTCTCGTCCTATACTGGTTTCTCTGCCTCTTTTTGGGGCACTCTTTGTCCAAGTTTTCTTTTTCTTTACAGTAGGCACATTGATCTGAGGCCAGGGGCAGCCTTTGGCA
The DNA here is from genome assembly GCF_048772815.1 of Callospermophilus lateralis. Classification (NCBI taxonomy): domain Eukaryota; kingdom Metazoa; phylum Chordata; class Mammalia; order Rodentia; family Sciuridae; genus Callospermophilus; species Callospermophilus lateralis. The sequence goes on from NW_027517127.1 coordinate 3,857,367, forward strand.
TGGGCCCATGTATCCCTTCATGTCTCCGTGCTTTTTAACTTCTGGTCTATTTGCTGCTCTGACCAAAACCTTAGCCAATGATTTAGTCTGCCTTTTGCTCCTTTCATCCTCCTTTTGTTCCCTTTCCTTCTCTCTCATCTGTTCCCATTCCTCCTCAGTTTCTCTCTTATAATATACTTTCTCAGTTTCTCTGACTAAATCTCTTAAGGTCATATCTTGTAATCCATCTAGACGTTGTAACTTTCTCTTAATATCTAGGGCAGCCTGCTGGATAAAGGCCATTGCAACAGAGGATTTTTTGTCCTCTGCCTGAGGATCAAAAGGAGTATATTTTCTATTTGCTTCCATAATTCTCTCCAGAATCATAGAGGGAGACTCATTAGGACGTTGGATTATCTCTCTTACCATGGCCAAATTAGTCGGCCCTCTGGCGGCCACTCGGAGCCCCGCTATTAGAGCCCGGTGATAAGTGGACAAATACTACCAACCTTCAAAGGTGTTGGGGTCCCAGTTTTGTCGGTTCATGGGCCCATAAGGATGAAGAGGGAGCATCACAGTGGCTTCTGAGTTTTCTATTTTCCGTAGCTGGCGGGTTTCTTCAGGTGGCCCAGCTTCCACCAGAAAAGGAGGGGCTGCTGCTGCTGCGGAGAAGTCCCTTGGAGGGCTTGGGTCTGGCCCAATTGCCTCTAGTGGCGGAGAGGCTGAGTCAGTGGTGGGAGAATCATCTGGAATGTGTTGGCGGTTGGGGAGCGAGGGTAGAGGATAAGGAGGGGGAGGATTGTCCAGTCTTGTGACTCAGGAAGAATGGGGGGAAGATGGGGAGGAAACGGAAGGTTTGAATGATAGGATCCTGGGGAAGGGGTATATGGCTGTTGATCTGGGTGGCCACGTGGTCCCGGCTGAAAGACAATATCTCTGACTTTTCGGATTAGAGGGAAGTAGAAGGATCCTTCTGCGGGCCACCCGACTTTGAGGATGGGCCATTCTGAAGCACAGAGAGTCTGCCAGGTCTGACATTTAACTGAAAAATAATGATTCTGGGCCCTTGAGCGGACATCAGTCCAATGATCAAGGGTCAGCGACAGAAGCATGAAAGTGCTTTGTCCCATAATGGGAGTTACTCAAAAAGAGACAGTGAAGACACAAACGCAACACAGACAAAGACAAACAGTAAACGTTTAACATGGGTCCAAGACAAATATTAGAACTCAGTAACTGGCAAAACCTGATGGGTTAGACAATAAAGACAGACAGTAAACTCAACATGAGTTCGGGACAATGAACAAAACTGTGTAGCCAGCAAAACCTGATGGGCTGGCAAACCGAATCCTGAAGCAAAATATAACCGAGTTGAGGAAACTAATATTCCTTGATTTCCCTCATCCTCTGGAGTGTCCCCCAGGGACGTGGCCAGTAGCTCTGTGACACGTCTGCCAGCCACCGTCAGAGAGAGCTAATGCTCTTCACCGACAGCCACTTTGCCAAGCCCTCACCTGAAACCCGAAACCAGAAAGAGGCGCCTTTCTTACCCTGAGAGGAGTCCCTTGGGGTCTTTCGTCCGCTGCGCCGGATATCTCACCTGGGGCCTCCAGATGAAAAGGTGGGGCGAACATCGGAGGAAAAGACCACCAACAGGCTTTCTCATGCAACACCAAAGGGTTTATAGGGGGTATAGCGTGCTGGAGCTCAGGGCTCACTTCAGAGGAGCAAAGAACAAAGAGCCCTAAGAACCACTCGAGCGGAGTTTGTATACATTCTTTAGAGAGGGTAGGGACTTTACACACATCATAGCCTCCTTTAGCAAATCATCATATTCCACGGGAAAATCAAATAACAACTCTAAAACATGATTAGCACATTCATTGGCGGGAACAGGTTGGGCAGGGGGTGATTGGTCAGCCCTAAGAAGGGGTATACATTTAAATTGATTGGTGGATGCACTGTGATGTATACGTGGTGAGCTGCATGGTTTCTGGGGAGGGGCTGTTAAGTAACTAGGTCCTCAGGGAAGATTTCAACACACATCTAATGTGCAAATCCGGGAATTGTCTTAACTGCCACAGGAATTTCAGGTGCTGAGTGCAGCTTGGAAACTTTACAAAACCTGGTTCTTTACATTTCAATTTCAATTTCTTTTATTCTTTCAGAACCTTACAGAGGAAGGCGAGAGAGTTCATCGACAATTACTGCTATTTTGGCTATATTGGTTTTGGATGCACACATGGGATCTTTCTTTAGATCCATCTGGTGCTGATAATCTAAGCCATAGCCTCAAACAGGGCCAAGAGGCTGATTAAAACATATCCATTTCCAAAGCAATTACTACTCTGAAGTCAGTTATAGAACTCAGTCTCTTAGGAGAATCACGCCAGTGTTAAAGCCCAGGTGAACACAGTCATCTCATCCAAAAGTCACACAAGTTACCACAATTAAAATCAAAACAATCCCACATGGCCCTCATCTACTTTCATATAGTCACTCATCATAACCTCTGGCTGGAGGTTTCCTTAAATGGCACAGCCCAATAGAGTGTCCATAATAAGCTCCCTTCCCCTCATTTGCCTAAATTCAGGGTGGCCTGGACACCCTTCCTGTGAACCAGGATTGATCACATAGTTCTGCCGTTAATACTGCTCTGTTTCTGCAATTTGAGGCCTACTGACTGTCAGGTATAGATTCCTTATGTGATTTGGAGTCATTATTAAACCCAAGCACCTTTGCAGGGATTGGAAGAACTCATTTGACCCAAAAAATCCCAATACTCCCTTGATGGAGGTCAAGAACCAAACAGAGGAAGGCAAGAGACTTCATCCACAATGACTGATTTTTTGCCATTTTGGTTTTGGATGCACACATTGGATCTTTCTTTAGATCCATCCGATGCTGATAATCTAAGCCACAGCCTCACACAGGGCCAAGAGGCTGATTCAGAGACATTCCTTTCCAAAGTAATTAAGCATAGAGCCACAGGTAATGCCCATTCATTTCCATTTTAAAACTGTTTTCTTCAGGCTTCACAAAGGGTGGCCTGAGGCAAAGACCTTCCTGACATTCAGGGCAACAGAACAATAGGTAAGCAAAAGGGCCAAAGCAGGGTTTCTCCACTGAGACTTTCCTGGTCACACTGATATCTGAGTTTTCTGAGATGCTTGCCATTCCCTTCAGCTATGGATTACATGGCCATGTCACAGAGTTTGGAGGTGGTACATATTTTGGACACAAAACCATGAGCCTATTCTGGAGAGTGGCCAGAATTCAGGAAGAAAACAGGAACTTAGGAAGACAGTACATGTTGTCCATCGATAAGGCAACCTGCAATCCATTCCTAAAATGGGTAGGATGAATGCTGGGAAGCTTTCTACTAGACAGGACACATCCATTGATTCATTCTCTTTTCTAATGTCTACAACCACGGACACAGTGGGATACACAGACATAGAAACACTCGCCTTGTCAAAAGACTTTCTAGAAACATTCCACTCCAAACCAAGCAAGCCGCCTTCCCTACCTATTCTCAGAATATAAGACAAAACCACAAACTCACACCCACACTGAAAAAGGCACCTCCTTCCCCAAAGTAAGTCTGTGACTATCCAGAGTGTCCTCTGAATGGTGGGCTATACTATGTTACCCAGAAATGGCCTGTCCTTTCTCAGATCTGGTCTCCTTGGCCAACTCTGTGAAATATCAGGAGCCCGCGGTGAGCCACTTCTTGCTTTCTCTGGAAAGGCCAGTCTTCAAACTTTCCTGGCATTTGGCCATCCTCACATCAGTAGGTACCAAGAAAGACTGACTCTGTCCTTGGTAAATTTAAACAGGTGATCCCACTGTACTGGGAATTGGACTGGTTCTGGATGCCTGACTTCCTGGATCCCAAGTTCACAGAGTTCCATCACCAAGGAAGTGAGGTGAGGTCACTTCCTTCAGGAACTGAATGAGGTGACTGCCTTAGCAACCACTTTTTCCGAACAGTTGCTTCCATACTTCCTCTGACACTTTCACAAGTTAGATAGGTATCTCAACCATAGGAACCCAGGAACAGCTCTCCACAAAGGCCTTGGTTGGTCCATCTTTTCTACATTAAGGAGAGAGGGTGAATGAGACACAACCCTTCATCCTTACCAGGTTGTTTTCCATGCAATATGACTTTTGCTCTCTCACGTCCTTCATAGTTGCCTACATGTTCTCCAGGGATCATTTCTGCATGGACCTTTGAGGTTTTCAGCAGGTGGAAGATCCACTACATTCCTGTATTGTAAGACCAACTCTGTCCCTGCTGTTCTGTAATGTTAGATTGAGGGAACAGTGTATGGTTAGGGTTAATAACATGTGTGATTTGGGTTAGGAATCATTCTGCTGGATGAATAATGGTATTGGGAACCTGCGATATGTATGAGAATATATAGGTGAAATATATGTATGAAAACAGAAATCTAGGTAAGATTTGAAGCCCAAAAGAGCATTGGGCCCTTGATTGGAATACTTAGCTTTGAATTAGGTTGTGCACAGATGTGTCAGATTAATCAATATACAATGGCATAGGACCTTGTACCTTCGATGATTGAATGTCGAAGAGAACATCCAGTCAAAAAGGGATAGTCGGAAGTGAAAGGTTAATAAAATAGGTATTTGTCACTTCCTGGGAAGAATTTTGTGTTTATTCCGAGCATAATGTAGTTGTAAAAAAAAAATGATTAAATTAAAAAGACACCTTGAAGAGCGTCAATGAGAGAGTGAGAGGACCAAAAAAAGTGGTTTGAGTCTTGGTTCACCTAGTCCCCCTGTTTGACTACTTTTTTTATCAACCCTGGCCTGTCCGATAATAATCTCCATATTATTGCTAACTATAAAACCCTGTTTGCTCAACCGTGTAATTTCTTTTCTCTAAGCTCAAATTGGACAAGTTAAACTTATGGTAATACCCCACTAGCAGACATAGAATGTGACACCCCCCAATGATCACTTTTATGATTAAAAGTAGCTAGAAGAAGAAGTGGGGAATGAAAGATTAATAAAATATGTACTTGTCACTTTTTTTTTTCTGTATGCTTAACAAAACACTGTTGAAATCTTGAGAACTGTTTGCTAATCTTGTTCCCAGAATGTCCTGTCCCCAAATGCCAAACTGCAGAATGTACTCCCTCACCCGGTTGAATGCAAACCGCCCACTCTCCCTCACCCATCAATAAACTTCGCTCCCTGCCCTCCCCAAAGAAAGTATATAAGCTCTGCTTAAGCTCTTCTCAGGGCTCTCTGCTCTATTCAAGTGAGCTCGGACCCCCTGCATGCTGACCCCCTATAAACCCTTTGCTGTTGCATGAGATAGTCTTTTGGTGGTCTCTTCCTCCGAAGCTCGCCCAATGTTTACTTTGATGATTGGGTGTAGAAAAGAACATTCAGTCAAAAAGGGATAGTCGGTAGGATTAGGAAGATAGTTGTTAGGTTTAGGAAGAAGAGTGAGTATAGGTTTTGGAAAAAAAATATTCTTTATCAATAGGGTTTTGTTTAGAGTGTGAATGTAAATGTTAGCCCATGTGAAGAGTCAGTCAAAATAGTGAACCGGAGAAAATATGTAGGAAAACAGATATCAATAGAGATATTACGAAATAAGGCAAAGTATAAAGTGGGTGATAGGATTAGACATTTTCAATAGGGTTGAATTTGAATATATGATCTTAGGAGAAACCAATATGTAGTCACTAATTGGATTGATATTTGAGAGCATTAGGCAACCTGGACATGGCTGTGTTTAGTAATCCATGTTCATTTTCAATTTAGGCTTTGGTACAATAATAAGTGTGAACCTTGCATTTTGTGTCCAGAATATTACTGTGATAAAATGTATATGTAGATCAGGTGACATGAGTAATTTTTCCATCATTTCTGGGAGCAATATTTTGAAGATTAATAAGTTAGTATTGGGGGTACAAAGACGTGTACCTTGTGTCTAAGAATATAGAGCTAATGCATGAATAGACCATACTGTTAATAAATAATATAACTGGTTCCACTTTATATAATGCATTGGATTCGTATCTTAAAATATATAAGAAATCTTATATTGATATACATACATTCATTCCAACTAGTTATACATCTAATGGTAAAATTAAGGTTATGGTTTATCATGAAAAGTGTGTGAGTTTTGCTTCAAAAGTGATTATGGAAATCAAAAATAATGTGTTTGGAAAGAAGTCTCATGAAAAGACCAGTCAAGAACCATGAAAAAATACATGTGTTCTGAAGCAGGAAGTGATTGAAAGTGAAACAAATGCCTCTAAATTCGCGAACTTGTGGATGAAATATATATCCTATTATGTGCATAAACTGAAGAAATAGTAATGTACCAGTTTTGAATAAAAATGAACGTCAAAATACACATCATGTCCCATAGGAATCAATTTGCATTGATGTTAACCTGGGTCAGTTACTGTATTAATTTTAGGATTTGTAGGCACCATTCACTGAAGATAGTTTTCAGTACTAGGAAACAAATACGTATTTCAGGTGGATGAATATTTCTGACGATAATCTTGTGAAAAGTTGATTATAAATTCACATATATGAATATGAATGAATTTAGGAAATGTATAATAAGACACATGTATTTCATATTTTGAAAAATCTGGAAAGTTTGTATATATATATATATATATATATATATATATATATATATATATATATACACACACACACACATGCACACAGACATTAAAAAGTAGCAATATACATGCCAATTGAAATTCACCATGAAATATATATCATCCACAGTTTCAAAAATATTCATTTTACTGAACATGGATTTATGTATAATGTTGTTAAACTAGGAAGCTCACAGAGAGTTCGAATTTTAACTTCCAACAGCATTTAGGAGAAGTGATCTCTTCTCACAATGTGTATCTGCCAAGTCAACCACTTAACAAGAATGTATGTGTTGTACCTTGTAGGATTCTATATGTGCATATAAAAATACATGTGCAAATAGGCTACAGAGAAAGGGAGACAGGAATTCACATATTTGTTAACTTTAAAAACACATGGAGAACAATTTCAACAAAAGTTGACTAGATTTATAACTCCTACACTACATAATGCAAAAGGCAAATTCAACTATACACCATGCCTCCTCTGAACTGCTTGTATTTCTATTCTGTTTGGATTATTATTCTCCATCATATTAGGATAAGTAGTCAGAGTCTAGTAGGCTATGGGTTAGTGTCAGGGATTCAGTATTTTGAATGGAAAATTGGAAAAGGTATCCAATGTGTATGTAATTATGTGCTATGAAAAATCTTCCCACTCTTATCCAGAACAATGCCTTGACATTACCTTTGCCCCAAGTAAGACACAATTACAGGAGAAGAGTTCGAAAATCTGTGTATATATATATATATATATATATATATATATATATATATATATATATATATATATATATGGAATGCAATATGCTCAGTTGTTCACAAACTTGGAGGTGGTAGATGAGTTTACAAAAGTAACGAACAGGGTAAACCCTCCACAAAAATGGAGCTTTGCTGGCCTAAAGACTTCTTGAGAAACTGCCTCTGAGTTTGGGAACTTGAAATATATGTTGTTGTCAGGAGCTTAATCTTCATTTGTGGTGAGACAATTAAAGCTGGATCTGCATCTATGTGACCTGAAGGATCTTGTTTCTTATTTTCCAATGAACATGAGACAGCAGTGCTGAATTCTCTCTTTGTAGGTAAACTGTGGCCACTGGGGGCTATGTGTCTCCCTGTGAGGACTCTGAAACCATTTGGTCATCCTCCAATTTTCGTGGTGTTTCTTGCTGCTGCACTGGGAGTTTGGTATTTGCTTCGTGAAATACAAAGATTTCAACTGGGACACAGTGCTAGAGGGAGTTCTGTCATGTGTGGTGTATCAGGGTCTGCAAGAGAATGCACCAACCAGGCCTCTATCTCACATAGCTTGCCCCCTTGACCATAGCAACCTGATTCTGAACATTGCCCTGAAAACTCTCCATATAACAAGATGCATTTACATATAAGGGTTTGCTGGCTACACTATGTCAGTCACAAGCTATTTGGAAGCCAATGGCAGGTCCACATGACTCCATCACAGATGTTTTATCACACACCTGCACACCACTACTCTAGGCCCAGTACTCAGGAGGCTCCAACTTACTGGCATCACTGTTCTTCAACATTTTCATGAAACCCAGTCAATCAAGGCACTGTATTGTATACTCATGTTCAGCAACAGGACATCCAAAGTTTCTCCAGTGCCACCTGGTCATGGGAATTTCAAAAATTTGATGGTATTCATCTAGCCATTTTTCAAGGATGAAGTTGGAGGCACTGTGGGTTTCAATTCATTCAGGAACCACTAAATGGTGAGGAAGTTCATTTCAATGAATTCTCTGGACAACACTCACAGGAAAGGCTTCCCAAAGAGTGGCCAAAAGGTCACATGAAGCCAGGCCCATTGAACTGTACAATGTGAGGTCCATGTGTGTTTTGACTCTCAACTATGGCTGCCATGTTTTTCATAATAAAATCATGTGATATCCTGGCTGAGATTCCCAGTGCTCTGTGGAAAACCAACCTGGGACTAGATTTAAGATTCCAAGCGTGAATCTCATGCGTGGCCTCCTAAAATCCCAACTCAATTCATGGCAATACTACTCTGAGGTCAGTTCCAGAACTCAGTCTATAAGGGGAATCACCCAAGAGTGAAGCCCTGGTGGACCGAGTCATCTCTTCCAACTGCCACAAAAATGACCACAATTATAACCAAAACACTCCCACATGGCCCTCATTTTCTTCCATATAGACATCCATCATAACTTCTGGCAAGAGTTTTCCATAAGTGGCGCAGCTCAAGACAGTGTCCAATATAAGCTTCCTTGTCCCTCATTTGCCTAAAGTAAGTGTGGCCTGGACACTCTTCCTGTCAACCAGGAGTGATCAAATAGGCCTGCCATTAATACTGCTCTGCTTCTACTATTTGAGGCCTACTGACTGTCAGGTATAGATTCTTTATGTGGTTTGTAGTCATGAGAAAACACTACCACATCTGCAGGGCTTTGAAGAACTCATTTTACCCAAGGGTCCATAATCACACTTGATGGAGGTCAGGAACCTAACAGAGGAAGGTGAGAGACTTCATCCACAATGACTGATCTTTTTGAATTTTGGTTATGGATGCACACATGGGATCTTTCTTTAGATCCATCAGGTACTGACAATCTAAGCCCCAGCTTCACCGAGAGCCAAGAGGCTGATTCAGACACATCCATTTCCAAAGAAATTAAGCAAAGAGCCACAGGTGATGCCCACTCATTTCCATTTGAATACTGTTTTCTTCAGGCTTCACAAAAAGGTGGCCTGAGCCAAAGACTTTCCTTACATTTAGGGCAACAGAAAAATAGGTAAGCAAATGACCCAAAGCAGCGTTTCTCCACTGAGACTTTCCTGGTCACAATGATATCTGAGTTTTCTGACATGCTCCCCTTCCCTTCAGCTCTCCAGCATATGGCCATGTGACAGAGCTTGGAGGTGCCACATAGCGTGGACACAAAACTCTGAGCCTATTCTGGAGAGTGTCGAGAATTCAGGAAGAAAACAGGAACTTAGAAAGATAGTAGGTTTTGCCCATTGATAAGGCTAGCCGCAATCCATTCATAAATTGGCAGTATGAATGCTGGGAAGCTTTCTACTAGACAGAACACATCCATGATGCATTCTTTTTCTAATACCAAGACCACAAACAGAGTGGGATACACAGTAATAGAAACACTCACCTTGTCAGAGGACATACTAGATAAAGTCCTCTCCAAACCAAACAAGTCGCCTTTCCTACATATTCTCAAACTCACACCCACACTCAAAAAGGCACCACCTTCCCCAAAGTAGGTCTGTGACTATCCGGAGTGTCCTATGATGGGTGGGATATACTATATTTCCACGAAATGCACTGTGCTGTCTCAGTTCTGGTCTCCTTGGCCAACTCTGTGAAGTTGTCAGAAGTCACTGGTGATCCACTACCTGCTTTCTCAGGAAAGGCCCCTCTTCTTAGCTTTCCTGGCATTTGGCCATCCTCACATTACTAGGAACCAAGAAAGACTGACTCTGTCCTTGGTTTACCCAAACAAGTGAGACCACTGGAACTGGGACTGGAACTGGCTGTGGTCTCCTGGCTTCCTGAATCCCAAGTTTAGAGAGTTCCATTACCAAGGAAGTTATGTGAGGTAACTTCCTTCAGGAAGTGAATGAAGTCACTGCCTTGGCAAACACTTTGTCCTAACAGTTGCTTCCAAGGGTCCCATGAGATGGAGGGTGCACCTACTTCCTGTGACATTTTCACAAGTTAGAATGATATATCAACCATAGGCACCTGGGAACAGCTCTCCACACAGGCTTGGTTTGGTCCATCTTCTCTACATTAAGAAGAGAGAGGCTGATTCAGACACATCCCTTCACCCTGACCAGGTTGTTTACGATGGAAGTTGACTTTTCCTCCCTCAGGTCCTTCATTGCTGCCTACATCTTCTCCATGGATTATTTCTGTATTGACCTTTGAGGTTCTCAGCAGGTGGAAGATCCCCTACACTCCTGATTGTAAGACCAACTCTGTCCTGCTTTTCTGTAAAGTTAGATTGAGGGAACAGTGTATGGTTGGGGTAATAACAGGTTCGATTTGGGTTAGGAATCATTCTGCATGATGAATAATGGCAATGGGAACCTGTGATATTTACAAGAATATATAGGTGAAATATAAGTATGAATACAGAAATCTAGGTAAGATTTGAAGCCCAGAAGAGCATTGGGTCCATGATTGGGATACTTAGCTTTGAAATACCTTCTGCACAGATGTCTCAGATAAATCAATAAAAAATGGCATAGGACCTTGTAAATTGGATGATTAAATGTAGAAGAAAACATCCACTTAAAAAGGGTAGTTGGTAGGATTGGAAAGATAGTCAGTAGGTTTAGGAAGAAGAGTGAGTATAGGATTTGCTCCAAAAGTTCTTTAGCAATAGGGTTTCTGGTAGAGAATGAATGTAAATGTCAGCACATGTGATGAGTCAGTTACAATGATTAACTGGGGAAAATATATAGGGAAGCAGATATCAATAGAGACAGGAAGAAATCAAGCAAAGTATAAATTGAGTGATAGGATTAGACATTTTCAGCATGGTAGATGTTGAATATACAATCTTAGAAAGAAACAAATATTTAGCAACAATAGGATTGACATTTGAGAGCATTAGGCAATCTGGACTTGGATGTTTTTAGTAATCCATGCTCACTTTCCATTTAGGCTTTGGTACAATCATAAGTGTGAACTTTGCATTTTGTGTCCAGAATATTACTGTGATAAAGTGTATATGTAGATCAGGTGACATGAGTATTTCTTCCACCAATTATGTGGTCAATATGTTGAAGATGTATAAATTAGTATTGGGTGTACAAATAGGTCTACACTGTGTCTACAAATATTGATAGAATGAATGAATAGACAATACTGTGAATAAATAATATAACTGGTTCCAACTTTAAGTTATGGATTGAATTGATATCTTAAAATATACAGGAAATCTTATATTGATATACATACATTCATTACAACCATTTATAGATCTAATGGTAATATTAGGGTTATGATTTGTCATGAAGAGTGTGTGAGGTTTGCTTCAACATGATTATTGAAATCTAAAATGAAAAGTATTCTCATGAAAAGACCAGTCAAAAAACATGGAGGAATACATGTGTACTGAAGCAGGAAGTGATAGAAAGTGAAACAAATGCCTATAAATTTGCAAACTTGTGAATGAAATATTTATCCTATGATGTGCATAAACTGAAGAAATTGTCATGTAACATTGTTGAATAAAAATGAACGTCATAATACACATCATGTACCATAGTAATCTACTTGCATTGATGTTAAAGTTGGTCAGTTACTGTAGAAAAATTAGGACTTCTATGCACCATTCACTGAATTTAGATTTCAGTACTAGGAAACAATATGTATTTGAGGTGGATGAATATTTCTGAGAATAATTTTGTGAACATTTGATTATAAATCCACATACATGAATATGAATGAATTTAGGGATTGTATAATAAGACACATATATTTTATATTCTGAAAAATCTGGAGAGTGTGTGTGTATACACACACACACACACACACACACACACACATGCACAGACATTAAAAGGTAGCAATATATATGCAAATCGAAATTTATCATGAAATATATATCATTCACAGATCCAAAAATATTCATTTTACTGAACATGGATTTATGTATTATCTTGTTCAACTAGGAAGCTCACCCATAGTTTTAATTTTCAGTTCCAACAACGTTCAGGAGGAGTGATCTCTTTTGACAATTTGTATCTGCCAAGTCTGCCACCTCACAAAAGTGTACATGTGTTACCAGGTAGGATTCTATATGTGAATACAAAAATACATGTGCTGAATAGGATACAGATAAAGGGAGACAGGAATTCACGTATTTGTTATCTTTAAATCACACGGAGAACTACTTCAATTTAATATTGACTTGATTTATAACACCTACCCTTTATCATACAAAAGGTAAGTCCAGCTATACACCATGCCTCCTCTGAACTGCTTGTATTTCTATTCTGTTTTGGTTATTTTGCTCCATCAATTTAGGATTGCCACAGTCTGGCTGGGCACAATTCAGGAGCCACTTGTCAAAAGCTAACTTTATTTTTAGAACCACACACTCCAAAAAATAGCTCCTCGGGAAAAACACTCAGAGCACAACTGCCACCACCGGCTTCCCACAAGCTCTCAACCTCCTCACTCCTCCTGCTCTTGAGGTCGATTGGCTGGGTTGTTTGAGCAGAGCCAAAATAGTCCACCAAGAAGCAGCTCCATAATTTGAAAGGGTGGGGAAACAGCCCAATGGGCATCACCGAAGAGGAGCCAATCAGCTAGATGTTGCTGGGGCTGCTGTGAGCCAACCATCAGCTGGCAGTCTGAAAGTTTGCTTTGGCCCCTTGGGCTGTGGCTCTCAACATCTAACCCTCTCTGTTTAAACAACAAGCATGTGGCTTAGGGACCGTGCCTGCCTTAGGTTGTCCAATAGTACATATGGTCCTTACCCATTATCGAATGAGCTGACCTCAAGGTGTCAGCCTCCTGTCTTAGATTGGTACCATTGTAATTGGATCTTACCCATCACTGACTACAGGTCCAGTATACATCCACACCTGTGGAGAGGTCTTTGTACCAGGGGCGGGTGAGGTTCTTTGCCTCATCTCTGTTGGCACCCAAATTTTAGCTGAACGACCATGACAAGCAGAAGGGAGGAAGATACACCAAGGCAATTGATGGCTCTTTTTGAAAAAATTGTACCACCGATGACATCATCAGAGAAATACCCCAACACTACCACAAGTCGCTGCACCAACAGATAGTTCACAATGCATGCAGGTGAGTTCACAATGCATACAAGTGATACATAGTCCAGGCAAGTTCTGCAAGCAGTTCAGTGATGGCTATTGCAGAAGCTGTAGATTGGTTTTATCTTTGTCTTCACATGCACTGGGATGAAGTTAGAAATTCTGGCAACAATGCCTAAAGAAAGAATTATGTAACATTCCAAAAGGCACTAAAAGAAAACAATTTTCTTAACAATTTACATTGTCTCGAAGAGAATTATTAAATATAATGCAAAGAAAAGGTGGATCCAACATGGCGGCGGGCAGAGAGGCTGCGCTTTTAATGCACTCACAGTGATGGGGTCATAAAGTCGCAAGGATAACTCTTGGATTCTACCATCGGAGATTCTCCTAGCAAAATTCCACTGAAGGGCGACCGCCCGGGAGCTACTAGAATTTTTTTGAAGCGTCTGTGTGACCCGGACGAGCGGGACCCAGCCACTAGACGCGGAGTTCGAGATTCACCAGCCACAGTCCGCGCACCGCGGGCACAGCTGCAGATCCATCCACCCGCCCGCAGCCAAAGGGACTGGGTCCTGCTAGACGCTGAGACACAGCTTGGCAGAAAGAAGTCTTTAGCCAAGCCTCCACGCGCCAGGAGCTGAGGCGAACCGGGCCGGGCCAGTCCCACCCCTCCCCTCGGTCAATCCGGCAAGAAGCCTGGGGCCCGCCATAGCAGAGAGTTGACGTCATCGGAGTTCGGCTGGCGAAATTCCTTCCCAGCAGAATCCACTTTAGCAGGTGCGTGACTCCCCATACTGATACAAGCAGCCAGGAAACTTCATTGACTTCTCAGGGGTCATGTCCGTAGGGAAGCAGAGGGGAGCCCAGACCCCAAGGCCCCCATATCACCAGCGGTGACCCCTAAGGTCTTAGCCGCCAGTTTACCACAGCACTGAGGCTTAAAAGGGACACTCGGTGGGGCTGCAAGTGTAACTAGATCTCTGGAGAATCACTTCTGGGAAACAGGACCTGGCTGGCAGGCTCACAGGAGGAAGGGGGTTAAGAGCTGGAGAAGTGAAATGGCTCTGGACTGACAAGTCTGAGAAACCCCCAGAAGACGCCGTACAGGGATAGCTCTCGGCAGGTAGAGAGCAGACACTCCGCTTGGAAGGCACAGCTCTGCCTACTGGAAGAGAAGAAGGTGGATCTCTAAGACTTTAATTTTTTTGTTGTTGTTGTTGTTGCTGTTGTTGATATTTTTTTCTCTCCGTCTTCTCTCCCTGTTCCTTTCCCCCCTTTTCCTTCTCTCTTTCTATCCCATTTCAAGTTTTATTGTTCTTTTCATTCCCCTCTAATCTATCTCTCCCTCTATCATTTTTTCTTTTTAAGAGCACCTTCATTCTCGTACCGCCCAACTCTCATCCCAAGCATTACATCTTCCTTTGTGTGTAATTGTCTAAATGCAAATAGGTGAATGTCTCGAGGCTGTCTATAAGACTCCTAAATACCTAGCTACTACCAACACCCTGATCCAATTGCCTGGTAGTATCCACCTTCAGTGGAGCAATCTTCTAAAGTAGAAAAGTCATACTAACCATTGTACCACCAGAGCACCCAACCTAAACATATAGTCCTAAGAACAAACAGCAAATCATTATATGCATACAGAACCTAGAAGCCTTATATGAATTGAATGAATCAGCTTTAAAGTAAAACAAATCCCAAAATTTCTAGGCATAATCTCCCACCACAAAAGAGAGACAACAGAGATATACAAAGCCAAAACAAATGTATAGGAGAAAGCAGTTACAAAGCAGTCAAACAGAGCTGGAAAGCAACGTGAACAATATGAAAAAACAAGGGAAAAAAGGGTTTTGAACAATGCAGTACAATCTAAATATACAGGAGGACCTAGAAGAATCAGAAATATGGACAGGGAAAGAAATCAAGGCATTCCTAATTCAGATGGAACGGAATATTAGAGAAGACATGAGACAGCAAATCCAAGCATTGAAAGTATATTTTGAAGAGGAACTAACCACACAAATTAAATCCACAAAGAATGAGCTTTATCAGGAGATAGAGGTGTTAAAAATAATCAAGTTGTAATCATAGAAATGCAAGAAACCGTAAATCAGATTAAAAGTGCTAATGAGAATATTACAAACAGACTAGATCAAGTAGAAGTCAGAACATCAGATAATGAAGACAAAGTATATCAACTTGAAAAGAATATAGTCAACACAGAAAAGATGCTGAAATCAAACATATAACACAAAACACAAGTGTGCACACATAATATAATACATACAACACATGACATAATATTAAAGGCCTTATGACTTTTTACAGGTGAAATCTCCATTGCAATGTCTAAAAACTCTATTGTCCAAAAATAGAACTGATCAGCAAAACATTAACCTAGGTCTGTATGAGCTAAAAAAAAAAAAACAAAATAAAACTTCATGATATGAGAAAGGGCAATAATAAAATAGATGTTGAAAAAAACATTCTGGTTCTGTCACAGATGTAAGAACAGCCAAACTGGAGTTCTGGATATCAGCTCTTATTGATTTGAGCCAAATCATTTTATTTTTGGTCTGTAGAAATCTCTTTAGTTAATCTCTCTGGAATCCAAATTGGCTACTCTTCTCCCTGTAGAAACACAAAAACAGACCCCGGACTCCAGACAATTACTGGGTCAGGACCTTTCCATTGTTCTGTTAGAATATCCTTCCAAAGTACCTTGGGCTTATGTACATTATTTGGACATATATGCCTTTCTGCAGCGCTAAGCCCTGATGAACCCAAATTTAAAAAGTTTAGAGTAAAAGGGTTATTTTAAGTTTATCTTTGGGGAATATATACCCCTTCCCAATTCCTTCTTTTTGCTTTAATATGTATGTTTTAATAGTTTGATGTGATCTTTCAACTATGCCTTGTCCCTGTGGATTGTATGGGATTCCTGTTATATGAGTAATGCCAAATGATGAGCAAAATTGTTTAAAAGAGGTAGAAATATAACCAGGGGCATTATCTGTTTTTAACTCTTTTGGAACACCCACAGTGGCAAAATTTTGTAAGCAATGAGCTATAACATCTTTAGTTTTTTTCTCCAGCAAGAAGGGAGACCATCAAAAATCCAGAAGAAGTATCAACTGTAACATGCAAATATTTTAATTTTCCAAATTCTGGCAAGTTTGTGACGTTCATCTGCCAAATATGGTTAGGTATCAATCCTCTAGGATTGACTCCAAGATTAACTTGTGGTAAAAAGGTCACACAATTTTGACATTGTTTTATTATTTGTCTAGCTTGTTCCTTAGTTATTTTGAAATGCTTTTGTAAAGTATTAGCATTGACATGGAACTTTTTATAAAAATTTATAGCTTCTTCTAGTGTAGAGAAAATATGTATGTATGTCATGTGTTGTTTTATCTACTAAATAATTGCCCAAACTAAGGGCTCCAGGCATTCCTGTATGTGTCCTGAAATGTCCTATAAAGAACGGATCTTTCCTGTCCCAGATTAGACTTTGTATAGTGGAAAGCAAAGAGAAAAGAGTAGAGGAAGGGGAAATCCTTCCACCATCTTCAAGTGATACTATAGCAATAACTATATACTGATTATCGGAAAATAAATTAATTACAGATGCTTTAAGCATCACAAAAGCTTGTAATACTGCATTAAGCTCTACATTTTGAGCTAATTGTTTTCGTACTAAAAATGTAAAAGTTTGATCAGGTGTAACTATTACTGCTATACCATTATTTGACCCATCAGTGAATATATTTGTAGCATTTATAATAGGTGTTTTTCTTCTCATTTTTGGAAAAATTACATGATGTGATGACCAAAAAGACAATAAAGGATTAGATGGTAAGTGGTTATCAAATGAAACATTAGATTTGCACATGATTATTGCCCAAGTATTTAACTAATTATCTAACTCATCAATTTGATTCATAGTATATGGAGTAATAATTTTATTGGAAGACATTCCAATCAGTCCCTTTGCTGCTTTTATTCCTTTGAGTATTAATTGTCCTAAAGCCTCAGTATACCTAGTAAGAATAGTGTTAGGAGAACAAGATAAATGTATTCATAATAATGGACCTTCTTGCCAAAAATACTTCTGTAGGAATATTTTTTTGGTGGTAGTACAATAAATAATAAAGGCATTCTTAAATCAATTCTATCCAAATGAATATTTTCCATACATTTTTCAATGATTTTTAATGCCTTTCTTGCTTCAGGTGTTAACATTCGGGGTGCATTTGGATCTGATAGACCTTTTAGGATATCAAATAAAGGTTCAAACTCTCCTGTTGGTATACCTAGATAAGGCCTTATCCAATTTATGTCTCCTAATAACTTTGGAAAGTCATTTGAGTTGATCTATTTGTATTTGAATTTTTGGTGGATGGACCATGATTGAGGATAAAAGAACTTCTAAATAATTAATTGAAAAATTTAATTGTACTTTATCTATTGCTATCTCTAGTTTATAATTTTTTAATAAGTTTGTAAGTGTGGCATAACATTCTAGCAATGCGTTTTTAGCTTTCTGTGCTAATAATACACCATCCATATAGTGAAATATTTGTAGTTCAGGATTTTGATTTCTAAGTGGCTGGATTAATTTGTTAACATAAATTTGACACATAGTTGGACTGTTAGCCATCCCTTGAGGGAGTACTTTCCATTTGGATCTCTGATCAGGAACTTCATGATTCAGTGCAGGGATAGTAAATGCAAACCATGGACTATCCTCAGGATGAATTGTAATTGAATAAAAACAATCATTAATATCTATAATTAAAACATACCAGGTTTTTGGCAAAGCAGTACATTGAGGAATTCCCAAATGAGCAGGTCGCATAATAACCGTCTCATTATTAATGGCTCTTAAATCTTGCAATAATCTCCATTTACCAGATTTCTTTTTGATGACAAAAATGGGAGTATTATGGGGAGATACAGACAGTTGTATATGTCCTTCCGCTAATTGTTGTTTTACCAGGTCATGGGTTGCTTGTACCTTTTCTTTAGTCAGGGGCCACTGAGGAACCCATACTGGTATTTCTGATTTCCAAGTAGTTTTTATTGTCTTAGTGGCCCTTTCTTAAAATCCAACCCATGTCTGTCTGTTCTTTGATCTATTTGTATTGGGGCTGCTATACCTTGTTCTTGTTTTTCTAATCTTTTTCCTTTCCTAAAACCTTGTCTAACCATAATTGTGGGTACATTTTGATTGATGTTATTTGTTAATGTCAAACCTAATCGATCTAGGACATCTCATCCCCATAAATTTATGGGAAGATGATCCATACATATGGCTGTTTAGTTCCTTCACATCCTTCAGGATCCTTCCAATCTAATACCATTGCTCTTCTATGGGGATTAGTCACCAATCCTAGGCCTTGAAGCATTTGAGTGTATTGTTGTAATGGCCAATGTTTTGACGAGAGATGATGCTAAGTTCTTGATGAGAGATGATGCTAAGTTCTGCATCTGTATCCAATAGCCCATTAAATTCATGTCCTTGAATATTTAGTTTTAGCATGGGGCGAGAATCTAAATTTAAAGAAACATAGCCCAATCTACACGTGTGGAGCCTAATCCCTTGGAACCTCTTTCTACAGCATGACTGAAAAATTTATCATGTAGGCTTGGTATTATTAGTAACTGTGCTATTCTGTCTCTTGGTGAAATTACAGATATACCCTTTGGAGAACTGGCTATAATTTTTAATTCACCTTCTATGGTCTACAAGCACGGACACAGAGAGATAAACAGACATAGAAACAGTTGCCTTGCCAAAGGACTTACTAGACACAGTTCACCCCAAACCAAACATTCTGCTTTTCCTACCTATTGTCAGAACATGATACAAAACCACAAACTCACACCCATACCCACAAGTCACCTCCTTCCCCAAAGTAGGTCTGTGACTATCCAGAGTTTCCTCTGACTGGTGCGCCATAATATTTTCCCACGAAATGGCCGGTACTGTCTCAGATCTGGTCTCCTTGGCCAACTCTGTGAAGTTTTCAGGAGCCAGCTATTTCCTGCTTTCTCAGGAAAGGCTCCACTTCAGAGCTCTCCTGGCATTTGGCCATCCTCACATCAGTATGTACCAAAAAAGACTGACACTGTCCTTAGTAAATCCAAACAATGAGCCCACTGGGACTGAGACTGGGACTGGCTCTGTGTCCCGCGCTTCCAGTACAGAGAGTTCCATCACCAAGTAAGTGAGGTAGGTCACTGCTGGCTTGTGGGAAGCCGGTGATGGCAGTTGGGTTCTGAAGGTTTTCCTCAGGAGCTGTTTTGTTTGGCATGTGTGGTTCTTAAAATAAAGTTCGTTTCTTTTGTCAAGTGGCTCCTGAATTTTGCCCAGCCAGACTGTGGCATTTGGAGGACCTCAAGGGGAATGAGTGAGGGTAAGTGATAAGGTAAACTGCTCACCTCTGAAGGCAGGGCGAGAGGATGGGAAGCCATTTTAAAATTCCTCTTTTGTTTTGCTTCACTTTTGTTTTAAGTTGCCTGTCCCTGGAGATGGGTAAGATGGAAGAAAAACCACTCACATCTGAGGAACTGATTGAGAGAAAAAAGAGATGGACATTTCAGGAGGATAGAAAAGCTATTATAATGATTTTCTGTTGTTCCACTTTTGTTTCATTCTGGTTCAGTTTTGTTTGGCGATATCTTCTTGGGTTGTATTATAGTTATAGTAGAAATATTCAAGTAAAAGAGAAGGTTTCTCAAGCTAGTCAGACAGAGATAAAAATTCAATTAAAAGAGAAGGTCTCTCTAGCTAGTTAGACAGAGGAAAAAAACAGGTGATTGATCCTGATAATGTGTCTGAATCAGCCTCTTGGACCTGTGTGAGGCTGTGGCTTAGATTCTCATCACCTGATGGATCATTCCGTGTGTGAATCCATACCCAAAATGGCCAAATGAGCAGTCCCTGTGGATGAAGTCTCTTGCCTTCCTCTGTAAGGCTACTGACCTCCATCAAGTGAGAATACGCATCCTTTGTGTCAAATGAGTTCTTCAAAGCCCTGGAGAGTCTAGCACATAGGTTCTTTGGTTTTCTCATGACTCCAATTCACATAAAAATATCTATACCTGACAGTCAGTAGGCCTCAAATTGGAGAAGCAGAGGTGTATTAAGGGCAGGCCTATTTGGTCACACCTGGTTCACAGGAAGGGTGTCCAGGCCACCATGACTTTAGGCAATGAGGGGCAAGAGAGCTTATTTTGGACACTGTCTTGGACTTCGCCACTCATGTAAACCTCCAGACAGAACTTAGTATGAGAGTGTATATATGGAAGAAGATGAGGACCATGTGGGAGTGTTTTGGTTTTAATTGTGGTCATTTGTGTGGTAGTTGGAAGATATGACTGGGTACACCTGGACTGAACTCTGGTGTGATTCCCCTTAAAGACTGAGTTCTGGAACTGACTTAGAGAAGTGTTATCATGAAATATGTTGGGATTTCAGTTGGTCACGCATGAGAGTCGCCCTTGGAAACCGAGATCTAGGCCCAGGTTTGCTTTCCACAGAGCACTGGGAATCTCAGCCAGGATATCACATGGTTTTATTCTGAAAGACATGGCAGCCATATTTGAGAGTCAAAACACAAATGGACCTCACATTGTAGACAGCAATAGCCCTGGCTTCCTGTGAAACTTTGGCCACTCTTTGGAAGCCTTGCCTGTGAGATTTCTCCAGAGATTTCATTGAAATGAGCTTCCTCACCATTTAATTGTTCCTGAATGAAGTTAAACACACAGTGCCTCCAACATCATTCTTGAAAAATGGCCTGATAAATACCATGAAATTTTTGAAATTCCCATGACCATGAAAATGGTGTAGAACAGAGATGCCAGTAAGCTGGAGCCTGATGTGAAGTGGGCCTAGAAAAGTCGTGTGCAGGTGTGTGATAAAATATCTTTGGTGGGGCCATGTGGATCTGCCATTGGCTTCCAAATGGCTTGTGACTGACATGGTGCACTCAGCAGACCCTTCTATGTAAAGGCATCTTGTTATATGGAGAGTTTTCAGGGCAATGTTCAGAATCAGATTGCTATGGTCAAGGATGGGATTGAAGCCTGGTTGGTGCATTATCCTGCAGACCCTGACACACCACACGTGACAGAACTCCCTTTAGCACTGTGTCCCAGTTGTACTCCTTGTATTTTGTGAAGCAAATACCAAACTCACATTGCAGCAGCAAGAAACACATCGACAAGTGGAGGATTGCCGGATGGCTTTACAGTCCACACGGAAAGATTTTCCCCCCAGTGGCCACAGTTTACCTACAAAGAGAGAATTCAGCACTGCTGCCTCATGTTCATTAGAAAATAAGAAACCATGTCCTCCAGGTCACTTAGATACATACCTAGCTTTGATGGTCTCTCTACAAAAAAAGCTAAAACTCCTGACAACAACAAATATTTCAAGTGCCCAAACTCAGAGGCAGTTTCACCAGAAGTTTTAGTCCAGCAGAGCTCCATTTTTGTGGAGTATTTACCTGTCCCTTACTTTTGGAAACTCCTCTGCCACCTTCAAGGTTGTGAACTCTTGAGCATATTACATTCCAGATATGTATTCACAGATTTTCTAACTCTTCCACTCTAATTGTGTTTTACTTGGGGTGAAGGTAAAGTCAAGGCATTGTTCTGGATTAGAGTGGGAAGATTTTTGTGAAGCACATATTTACATACACATTGGATTCATTTTCCTATTTTCCATTCAAAATGTTGAATGGCTGACACTAACCCATACCCTACTAGACTCTGACTACTAATTCTAATATGATGGAGAAAAATAACCAAAACCGAATAGAAATACAAGCAGTTTAGACGAGGCATAGTGTATTGCTGGACTTGCCTTTTGCATTATACAGGGTAGGACTTATAAATCTAGTCAATATTTTGTTGAAATAGTTCTCCATGTGTTTTTAAAGTTAACAAATAGATGAATTCCTTTCTGCATTTCTCTGTAGCCAATTCAGCACATGTAATTTCATATGCACATATTGAATCATTCCTGTTATCACATGTACATTCTTGTGAGGTGGCTGACTTTGCAGATACAAATTGGGAGAAGAGATCACTCCACCTAAACACAGTTGGAAGTGAAAATTCAACCTATGGGTGAGCTTCATAGATGAACAACATGATAAATAAAATCATGTTCAGTATAATGAATATTTTTGGATCAGTGGATGATATACATTTCATGATGAATTTCGATTTCCATATATATTGCTACTTTTTAATGTCTGTGTGTGTGTGTGTGTGTGTGTGTGTGTGTGTGTGTACAACACTCTCCAAGTTTTACATAATATTAAATATATGGGTCTTAATGTACACTCCCTAAATTCATTCGTATTCATGTATGTGGATTTATAGTCAAATATTCAAGAGATTATTCTCAGAAATATTCATCCACCTAAAATACATATTTGTTTCCTAGAACTAAAAACTAACTTCTGTGAATGGTGCATACGAATCCTAATATTTCTACAGTAACTGACCCAGTTTAACACCAATGCAAGTAGATATTTATGGAACGTGATGTGTATTTTGATGTTCATTTTTAGTCAACACTTGTACATTACTATTTCTTCAGTTTATGCACATCATAAGATATATATTTCATACACAAGTTAGCAAATTTATAGGCATTTGTTTCACTTTCAATAACTTCATTCTTCAGAACACATGTATTCCTCCATGTTTTTTGACAAGACTTTTCATGAGACTTCTTTCTAAACACATTATATTCGATTTCCATAATCACTTTTGAAGCAAAACTCACACACTCTTCATGATGAAATATCACCCTAATATTACCATTAGAAGTATAACTGGTTGGAATGAATGATTTAATATCAATATAAGATTTTCTGTATATTTTCAGATATCAACTCAGTCCATTATTTAAAGCGGACCAATTATATTATTTATTCACAGTATGGTCTATTCTTGCATTATCTCTATATTCTTAGACAGATACTACACCACATTCTACCCCCAATACTCATTTATACGTCTTCAAAATATTGTTCCCAGAAATGGTGGAAGAAATACTCATGTCACCTGATCTACATATACATTTTATCACAGTAATATTCTGGAAAATAAAGCAAAGGTCACACTTATGATTGTACCAAAGTCTAAATTTAAAGTGAGCATGGATTTCTAAAAACATCCATGTCCAGGTTGCCTAATTCTCTCAAATGTCAATCCAATTGTTGACTACATACTTGTTTCTTTCTAAGATTATATATTCAAACTCAACCCTGTTGAAAATGTCTAATCCTATCACTCACTTTAAACTTTGCTGATATCCTAATGTCTCTATTGATATAGGCTTTCCTTCATAATTTCCCAGTTCATCATTTTGACTGTTCATTTGTGCTGACATTTACATTCACTCTCTACCTGAAACCCAATTGCTAAATAACTTTTGGTCCAAATCCTATACTCACTCTTCTTTCTGAATCTACTGACTATCTCCCAAATCCTACTGACTATCCTTTTTTGAATGGATGTTCTCTTCGACATTCAATCATTCAAGGTACAAGGTCCGATGCCATTGTGTATTGATTTATCTGAGACATCTGTGCAGGACATAATTCAAAGCTAATTCTCCAAATCAAGGGCCCAATCCCTTTCTGGGCTTCAAATATTACTTAGATTTCTGTTTTCATACATATATTTCACCTCTATATTTTTATAAATATTGCAGATTTCCAATACCATTATTCATCCAGCAAAATGATTCCTAACCCAAATCGAACAAGTAATTAACCCAAACCATATACTATTCCCTCATTCTAACTTTATAAAAGAGCAGGGAAAGTCTTGGTCTTACAATATAGGAATGTAGGGGATATATCACCTGCTGAAAACCTCAAAGGTCCATGCAGAAATAATCCCTGGAGAAGATGTAGGCAGCTATTAAGGACCTGAGAGAGCAAAAGTCATCTTCCATGGAAAACAACCCTGTCTGGAGAGGGGTTGTTTCTGACTCAGTGTCTCTGTTCCTAATGTACAGAAGATGGACCAATCCAGGCCTGTGTGGAGAGCTGTTCATGGGTGCATATGGGTGATATACTATTCTAACTGGTGAGAGTGTCACGGGAAATACGGACAGCATCTATCTCATGGGACCCTTGAAAGCAACTGTTAGGAAAAAGTGGTTGCAAAGGCAGTGACCTCATTCAGTTCCTGAAGGAAGTGACCTCATCTCTATTCCTTGGTGATGGAACTCTCTGAACTTGTGATCCAGGAATCCAGGCACCCAGAGCCAGTCCTAGTCCCAGTCCCAGTGGGCTCACTTGTTTGGCTATTCCAAGGACAGAGTTAGTCTTTCTTGGTATCTATTGATGTGAAAATGGCCAAATGCCAGGAAAGCTTTGAAGACTGGCCTTTCCAGAGAAAGCAAGTAGTGGCTTACCACAGGCTCCTGACAATTTCACAGAGTTGGCCAAAGAGACCAGATCTGAGACAGGACAGGCCATTTTGGAGGTACATAGTAAGGCTCACCAGTGAGAGTACACTCCGAATAGTCACAGACCTACTTGGGGGAAGGCGATGCCTTTGTGGTTTTTGTTGTGTGTTTGTGGTTTTATCTCATGTTCTGAGAAAAGGTAAGAAAGGTGGTTTGTTTGGTTTGGAGTGAACCGTTTCTAGTAAGTGATTGGACAAGGCAAGTGTTTCCATGTCTGTGTATCCCAATGTGTCTGTTGTTGCAGACATTATAAAAGAGAATGCATCAATGTATGGGTCCTGTCTAGTAGAAAGCTTCCCAGCATCAATCATGCCCAATTCATGAATGGACTGTGGCTTGCATTATCGAAGGGCAACACCTACAAACTTCCTTAGTTCCTGTTTTCTTCCTGAATTCTGGCTACACTCAAGAATAGGCTCATGGTTTTGTGTTCAAGATATTTACCACCTCCAAGCTCTGTGATATGGCCATGTACTGGATAGCTGAAGGGAATGGCGAGCATCTCAGAAAACTCAGATATCAGTGTGACCAGTAAAGTCTCAGTGGAGAAACCCTGCTATGGGCCTTTTGCTTACCTATTGTTCTTTTGCCCTGAATGTCAGGAAGGGCTTTGCCTCACGCCACACATTTGTGAAGCCTGAAGAAACCAGTTTTCAAATGGAAATGAGTGGGCATCACCTGTGGCTCTTTGCTTAACTGCTTTGGAAAGGGATGTGTCTTAATCAGTCTCTTGGCCCTGTGTGAGGCTGTGGCTTAGATTACCAACACCTGGTGGATGTAAAGAAAGATCCCATGTGTGCATACAAAATCAAAATGGCAAAAATTGCAGTCATTGTAGATGAAGTCTCTCGCCTTTCTCTGTAAGGTTCCTGACCTCCATCAAGTGGGAATAGGGATCCTTTGGGTCAAATGAAGTCTTCAAAACCATGCAGAGGCTAGTCCATAGGTGCTTCGGTTTTTTCTTGACTCCATTTCACATAAAGAATCTAAATGCCAAAGTCAGAATGCCTCAAATTGGAGAAGTGGAAAAGTATTAATGGCAGACCTGTTTGATCACTCCTGGTTCACAAGAAGGGTGTCCAGGCCACCGTGACTTTAGTCACACACACACACACACACACACACACACACACACACATATATATATATATACTCCCCAGATTTTTTAAAATATGAAATATGTGTCTTATTTTACACTCACCAAATTCATTCATATTCATATACGTAAATTTATAATCAACTTTCCAAAGATTATTCTTAGAAATATTCATTCACCTGAAAAACATATTTCTTTCCTATACTGAAAAGTAACTTCAGTGAATGATGCACACAAATCCTAATATTTCTACAGTACCTGACCCAGTTTAACATCAATGCAAGTAGATTCCAATCGGACATGATGTGTATTTTGACGTTCATTTTTATTCACCACTGGTAGATTACTATTTCTTCAATTAATGCACATCATAGGATATATATTTCATCCACAAGTTAGAAAATTTATAGGCATTTGTTTCACTATCAATCACTTCCTGCTTCAGAGCACATGCATTCCTCCATGTTTCTTGACTGGTCTTTTCATGAGAAAAAGGATGGACAAGGCAAGGTAAGGCAACTAAGATAGCACCGAAGACACGGAAACAGTCCTATTTGGTTACAACCGGATTTAGAGGGCATTGCTTCTGTTGTAATCATTTAATCCCCTGCACCCCAAGTTTAAATTGTTTCAGAATTTTGTACCCAACATGTAAGGGAGGGGCTCAGAAGTTCACAGTCTGCAGAAGTTCATAAAAAGCAGTTTTTGTTTCTGTTTTTTTTTTTTCTCTGTTCTGGGCAAGTTAACGTTTTAAGGACACCGGGAATGGGGCAGAGCTATTTTCTTCTCTTTTTTTTTCTCTCTGCCAGCTGTTACCATGAAGCCCAGTTGGTAACTTCTTTATCTTAGAAATGTAGCCATCTCTGTGAAGCCCCAGCTCAAGCTCAGAGGCCTTGTTTACATATTGCCAGCATTGTGACTGACTCTTTCCAAACACATTATTTTTGATTTCCATAATTACTTTTGTAGCAAAACTAACATATCTTCATGATAAACCGTAACCCTAATATTAATATTAGATGTATCATTGGTTGGAATGAATGATTGTATATCAATATAAGATTTCCTATATATTTTCAGATATCTATTCAATCTGTTATTTAATGTGGAACCAGTTATATTATTTATTCACTTATGGTCTATTCATGCATTATCTCTATATTCAATGACACAGTGTACACCTTTTTGTACCCCCAATACCCATTTATATGTCTTCAAAATATTGCTCCCAGAAATAGTGGAAGAAACACTCATGTCACCACATCTACAT
Source organism: Callospermophilus lateralis (assembly GCF_048772815.1). Lineage (NCBI taxonomy): Eukaryota > Metazoa > Chordata > Mammalia > Rodentia > Sciuridae > Callospermophilus > Callospermophilus lateralis. Next base: position 3,884,672 of record NW_027517127.1, read on the forward strand.
ATACATTTTATCACAGTAGTATTCTGGAGACAAATGTAAAGGTCACACTTGTGATTGTACCAAAGCCTAAATGGAAAGTGAACATGGATTACAAAAAACATCCATGTCAAAGTTGCCTAATGCTCTCAAATGTCAATCCCATTGGTGACTACATTTTGTTTCTTCTTAAGATTATATATTCTAACTCAATTCTGTTGAAAATGTCTAATTGTATCACTCACTTTATACTTTGCCTGATTTTGTAATGTCTTTATTGATATCTGCTTTCCTACGTATTTTCCCCACTTCATTATTGTGACTGTTCACATGTGCTGACATTTACATTCACTCTCTAACCGAACCCCTATTGCTAAAGATATTGTTTTCCAAATCCTATACTCACTCTTCTTCTTAAACCTACAGACTATCTTCTTAATCTTACCGACTATCCCTTTATGACTGGATTTTCTCTTCTACATTCAAACATCCAAGTAATGTTCCTGCAAGCGTTGGAGGAAGAGATCACCAAGAGAGTGTCTCATGCAACAGCAAGGGGTTAATTGGGGGTCCAGCAAGCTGGGGCTCAGAGCTCACATGAATAGAGCAGAGAGCCCTGAGAACAGCTTAAGCAGAGCTTATATACTTTCCTTGGAGAGGGCAGGGACGGAAATTTATTGATGGGTCAGAGCGAGTGGGCGGTTAGTGTGAAAGTGGGTGAGGGAATACATTCTGCAATTTGGCAGTTGGGGACAGCACAATCTGGGAACAAGATTACAAACAGTTCTCAAGATTTCAACAGTGTTTTGTTAAGCATACAGAAAAACAGGAAGTTACAAGTACCTTTTTTATTAACCTTTCATTCCACATTTCTTCTTCTTGCTACTTTTAATCATAAAAGTGATTATTGGGGCGTGTCACATTCTATGTCTGCTAGTGGGGTATTACCATAAGTTTAACTTGTCCAATTTGAGCTTGGAGTAAAGAAATTACATGGTTGAGCAAACAGGGTTTTATAGTTAGAAATAATATGAGGATTATTATTGGACAGGCCAGGGTTGATAAAAGCGTAGATAACCAGGGGGACTGTGTGAACCAAGACTCAAACCACCCTTTTTGGGCCTCTCTCTCTCATTGACGCTTTTCAAGGCATCCTTTTATTTTACTCATAGGTTTTTTTTACAACCTCAGTATGGTCGGCATCAGAACAACATTCTTATATCAATGCAGCACAAAGGCCCCCTTCTCTCATGAAGAGGAGGTCCAACCCTCAACTGGTGTGTAAAACAAATTCAGATACAGATGTTAAAGATTCCTGCAAAGCTGTGATGGAGGTTTCTATTATCTTTAAGTTTTGCTCTCTTGCTGCTTCTATTTGGGTCATTTGTTGTGTACCATGGAGCAGGGCAGTGGTTCCTGTGATTACCCCTGAAGCAACTCCAATTCCTAATATGATGGCTAAAGTGAGGGATATATGTTCCCAGTGGAACCGGGTTGTATGCCCCCCTGTTTGAACTTCAAATGAACCTGGGTCATTATAGAGCAATCTGGGACACATCTTCACCATTACACAATTAATCAAATCTGTTGACCATTTCATGAAAACATAAACAATGTTTAAGTATATAGAATTATACTGTTGTAGGGACGGACAAGGCATGGCACTTAAGATAGCACCAAAGACAGGGAAAGAGTCCTATTTGGTTGCAACCGGATTCAGAGGGAATTGCTTCTGTTGTAATCAATTAACTCCCTGAACCCCAAGTTTAGGTAGTTTCAGAATTTTGTACCCAACATGAAAGAGAAGAGACTCAGAAGTTCACAGTCTGCAGAAATTCAAAAAAAGAAGCTTTTTTTTCTGTTTTCTCCTCTATTGTGGTCAAGTTAACTTTTCAAGGACACCTGGGAGGCAGAGAGCTTTTTTTTTTTCCTTTTCTTTTATCCCCCTGCCAACTGTTACCATGGAGCCCAGTTTGTAACTTTTTATCTTAGAAATGTAGCCATCTCTGTGAAGCCCCAGCTCAAGGCCAGAGGCCTTTTTCACACATTCTGTGAAAAACTATTAAGGGGGTGTCTAGCTTAGGAGTGCTGATTTTTCCAGCCAGTAGCCAAGTAGAACAGGGCAACAGAAAAAGAGGAAGTTAATCTACACTGACTCATTTATAGAGACTCTTTTGCTGAAAGTCCTAAAGTCAGCCATGGTGAAGACTTCTGGAGAAGTTCAGTGAAGATTTTTCTGTGGGCCTGGTACAGAGGGGGAAGACGGGGAAGGCGGGGGGTGAGAGCAGCTCCGTGGATCTGAGAATAAGGAAGGAGAAATGTAAAAGAATAATGGGAAAGGGTTTTGGGATTTTCCTAGCAACATAAATTGAGCAGTAGAACCGGTAGAGCAGAAAGGAAGACAGGAGTGAGTATCCCAAAAAGCCTGTGAGGGACTTTAAATTCTTAGTAACCTGTTTTCAGTGATGACAAAGAAACTTTAAAGGCCATTTTCATTACATCTTCGATAGGGGTCTGAGGGTTCTCCTAAGCTGGTTTGAGCTTTGGGTTAGGTGGTAAGAGGATCTGGTGGGACCCGGTGTGGGCACTGACAGGAAAAGAGAGAAGTGAGTGGGTGGATGGGTACCTCAGTACCTGCTACCTCAGCAAGGGGGCAATGCTCTGAGAACCAGCAGAGGTTTCGGTTTTTGATCTAGTAATTGGAGAATAGAAATCAGGTTTCCTGAGGTGGGACTGACAGCAGAGAGTATGGAGCAGAAGGCTGAGTTTGAGGAACTATTGGAGAAGCATAGTTCAGGATGTGAGCGAAAGAGGAAAAAGGCCTTCACATAGGGGAATTTCCTTTCACCCTTTTGAGCACTTGCAGAAGTTAAAAAGGTCACACAGAATTTGAGGATCTAGAGACTCCTCTGGGGGCCATCAGTTTGGGTTGTCTAAGTGGTAATATGGCCAATGCTGTGTACTGAATTTGATGAGGATTTTGGGTTCCACCAGGCAGCCCCTGTATGCTCAAATCCCAATGACTTACAGAAGAAGTCGGCTTTTCCCCCACACAGCCATGGCGGTTTGTGGCTTTGATAGTCTGCCGGGAAAACATACTATTATAGGCTAGCCAACCTGCATCTGGCTTGCCTGTCCCTACAACCATAATGTTTGTTTCCATTATCTATGGTACGGAAAGGATTTAATGGAATTTTAATGGGATCCTCTTCATCAGGGATATTCTAATAGGAAAGACCTATTGCCAGCTGACAAATGTCTGGGTGGAGAGATGGCCACCAGGTCCCTAAGGGGGCTGTATGCAAGATAGACCATACTTCTTGTCTAGTAGGATTTGTGATCAGCCATCGCTGCTGAAGGGGCTGATGAGCGTTAGGACTACCGGTGGCCAAGGAGAGAGTCTATAGCCTTACCCACGTGGCGAATATGCAATTTGAAAGGGTTAACAGTCTTTTCCAGTTTCCAGCCAGAGTCTGGACATGGCACAGGCTTGAGATGAGAGGCATGGATGCAGGAAGTGATACCCTCTACTTTTACTGCTGTAGGTGCTATAAGTAGCACCTGGAATGTTCCTTTCCAGTGGGGTTCCAGGGATGACACCTGATGTCATCTTATTCAGAGGAAGTCTCTTTCTTGATATCAACGTGGATTCCCCTCATCCCCAGGTTGGAAGCCAGTAGCCACCTGTTTCCACAGGTATAGCTGAGTTCTTAAAAGAGATTTAAGTCTGTCAAGCAAGGGTGTGTGGAAGGGATCCTTAGGTCTTAGAGTCGGGGTTAGGTCTCTTAGTGGAGGAGGGGCCCCATAGAGAATTTCATAGGGGGTGAGGTTACACAAAGAAACAAAGGGAGTATTTCTTGCATGAAACAGTGCATAAGGCAGGAGCATAGTCTAATCTTTTATGCCGGTCTCTAAGCTTAATTTCGTTAAGGTCTCTTTAATGGTTCTATTTATTTTTTTTAATGTGTCCTGAGCTCTGGGGTCTATAAGCGCAATGTAAATTCCAATTAATCCCTAGGGTCCTGGCTAACCCCTGATTTTCCTGGCCCATGAAGGCTGTTCAATTATCAGACCATGTTACATTAGGCAGGCCGTGTCTTTGATAAATATCTTTCAGGAACTTCTTGACCACAATTTGTGCCGGTTTTCTTTTATTTTTTTGGTGGGAAAGGCTTCAATCCATCCTGAAAATGTATCTACAAAGACTAGGAGATATTTAAGTCCATACCTTGCTGGCTTAATTTCAGAAACGTCCACTTCCCAGATTTGTCCTGGTCTGGTTCCTCATAGGTGCTTTCCTGCAGGAAGCTTGGAAGTGTAAGCATTAACCAATTGACAGAACTGACAGGCTTTTGTTAACCATTCAATTATTTCCTTTCACTGTGAGTGAGTTAGTCTAAAACTCTGTTCTTGATCCTACAGTAATGCCTGCAGTTTTTTTGAACCAAGTTGATTGAGTTGATGTACATTTTTAACATAGTGTACGGCTTTCTGAAATTGCAGGCTGGACTCACTGAAGTTGAGGAGTTCATTGTCAGTGTTCTTAGATGTTATCAAAAGCTTGCTGGTGCTCAAGGGTCCATTGGAATTGGGCATTCTCATTTAACAGCGGGTATAAAGGAGCAGCTAAGAACACAAACCCAGGTCCATAACCTGCTAAAGCCAGCAGTCCCAAGAAACTCTCTATGTTGTCTCCTGTTAAATGGGGGTGGTATCTGCACAACGGTTTGTTTCCTGGGCTCAGTGAGCCATCATTTACCGTTCCGAAGGGAATACCCCAGGAAGATTACTTCTTGCTGGCAAATTTGGGCCTTTTTGTCCGAAGCTCTCTACCTGAGTTGAGCAAGCTCAGATAATAGTGCTTGGGTCTCAGACTCACAGTTTTCTTTGGTGTTGGCTGCCAGTAGCTGGACATCCACATATTGAAGCAGAATGACTTCGGGTTGCATAGTTCTAAAGTTGTTGAAATGTCTGTGAAGGGCTTCATCAAAGAGAGTGGGGGAGTTTTTGAACCCCTGTGGGAGTCTAGTCCAAGTTAGTTGAAAAGACGTTCTGGTTTCTGGGTCTACCTACTCGAAAGCAAACAGCAACTGACTATCTTTATGCAGAGGCAAGCAAAAGAAAGCATCTTTTAAGTACAGAACAGTTTACCATTTACACTCGGCCACAGCAAAGAGGTTATTGGGGGTCCAGCATGCTGGGGCTCAGAGCTCATTTGAATAGAGCAGAGAGCCTGAGAACAGCTTTAACAGAACTTATATACTTTTCTTGGAGAGGGCAGAAAGGGAAATTTATTGATGGGTCAGGGCGAGTGTGCGGTTTGCGTGCACCCGGGTGAGGGAGTATATTCTGCAGTTTGGCATTTGGGGACAGCACATTCTGGGAACAAAATTAGCAAACAGTTCTCAAAATTTCAACAGTGGTTTGTTAAGCATACAGAAACACAGGAAGTGACAAGTGCCTATTTAATTAACCTTTCACCTAAGCAAAATGGAAAGTGAGCATGGATTACTAAAAACAACCATGTCCAGGTTGCCTAATGCTCTCAAATGTCAATCCTATTGGAGGCAACATATGTCTTTCTTCCTAAGATTATATATTTAACCTCAACCATGTTGAAAATGTCTAACCCTATTTCATTATACTTTGCCTGATTTCCTAATGTCTCTATTGATATCTGCTTTCCTACATATTTTCCCCAGTTCATCATTGTGACTGACTCTTCATATGTGCTCATATTTACATTCACTATCTACCCAAAACCCTATTGCTAATGAAACTTTTGTCCAAATCCTATATTCACTCTTTTTTCTGAACCTACTGACTACCTTCCTAATCCTGCCGACTATTCCTTTTTGACTTAATGTTCTCTAGGACATTTAATCATCCAAGGTACAAGGTCCTCTGCCATTGCACATCGATTTATCTGAGATATCTGTGCAGAACATAATTTAAAGCTAAGTATCTCACTAAAGGGCCCAATGCCCTTCTGGGCTTCAAATCGTACCTAGATTTCAGGTTTCATACTTATATTTCACCTATATATTCTTGTGAATATCGCAGGTTCCCAATACCATTATTCATCCCGCAGAATGTTTCCTAACCCAAATAGAATATGTTATTAACCCTAACCATACACTGTTCCCTCAATCTAACTTCACAAAAGAGCAGGGACAGAGTTGGTCTTACAATACACGAATGTAGGGTTCTTCCACCTGTTGAGAATCTCAAAGTTTGATGCAGAAATGATCCCTAGAGAAGATGTAGCAGCTATGAAGAACCTGAGAGAGCAAAAGTCATCTTCCATGGCAAACCACCTGTTCAGGATGAAGTGATGTGTCTGAATCAGCCTCTCTCCTACTGATATAAAGAAGATGGACCAAACCAACCCTGTGTGGAGAGCTTCTCCTGGGTGTCTATGGTTGATATACCATTCTAACTTCTGAAAGTGTCACAGGAAGTAGGGGCAGCCTCCATCTCAAGGGACCCTTGGAAAGAAGTGTTAGGACAAAGTGGTTGCCAAGGCAGTGACCTCATTCCCTTCCTGTTGGAATTGACCTACCTCACTTCTTTGGTGATGTAACTCTCTGAACTTGGGATCCAGGAAGCCAGGCACACAGAGCCAGTCCCAGTTCCATTCCCAGTGGACTTACTTGTTTGGATTTACCAAGGAGAGAGTCTGTCTCTCTTGGTACCTAATGGTTTGAGGATGACAAAATGCAAGTAGAGCTCTGAAGATGGGCCTTTAATGAGAAAGCAGGTAGTGGTCAGCACAGGCTCCATACAACTTCACAGAGATGGACAAGGAGACCAGACCTGAGACAGGACAGGCCATTTTGGGGGAACATAGTATGGCCCACCAGTCAGAGGACACTCTGGATAGTCACAGACTTACTTGGGGGAAGGAGGTGACTTTTTGAGTGTGGGTGTGAGTTTGTGGTTTTGTCTCATGTTCTGAGAATAGGTAGGAAAGGCGGTTTGTTTGGTTTAGAGTGGACTGTTACTAGAAAGTCCTTTGACAAGGCGAGTGTGTTTCTGTCTATGTATCCCACTGTGTCCTTGGTTGTACATATTAGAAAACAGAATGGATTAATGGATGTATCCTGTCTAGTAGAAAGCTTCCCAGCATTCATCCTGCCCATTTTAGGAAAGGACTGCTGGTTGCTTTTCGATGGGCAACACCTACTATCTTCCTAAGTTACTGTTTTCTTTCTGAATTCTGGCCACTCTCCAGAATAGGCTCATGGTTTTTTGTCCAAGATATGTACCACCTCCAAGCTCTGTGACATGGCCATGTACTGGATAGCTGAAGGGAATTGTAAGCATCTCAGAAAACTCAGATATCAGTGTGACCAAGAAAGTCTCAGTGGAGAAACCCTGCATTGGGATTTGCTGACTTACTGTTCTGTTACCCTGAAGTCAGGAAGGTCTTTGCCTCAGGCCACCCCTTTGTGAATTTTGAAGAAAAAAGTTTTAAAATGGAAGTGAATGGGCATCACCTGTGGCTCTTTGCTTAACTGCTTTGGAAAAGTATGTGTCTGAATCAGCCTTGTGGCTCTGTTTGAGGCTGTGGCTTAGATTATCAGCGACTGATGAATCTAAAGAAAGATCCAATGTGTGCATTCAAAACCAAAATGGCAAAAAGATCAGTCATTGAGCATGAAGTCTCTCGCCTTCCTCTGTAAGTTTCCTGACCTCCACCAAGTGAGAATAGGGATCCTTTGGGTCAAATGAGTTCTTTGAAGCGCTGCAAAGTTACTGTGGTTTAATAATTACTCCAAATCACATAAGGAATCTATACCTGACAGTCAGTAGGCCTCAAATTGGAGAAGCAGTGCAGTATTAAAGGAAGAACTATGTGATCAATCCTGGTTCACAGGAAGGGTGTTCAGGCCATCCTGAGGTTAGGCAAATGAGGGGCAAGGGAGCTTATTTTGGACACTCTCTTGGGCTGCGCCATTCATGGAAACCTCTAGCCAAAGGGTATAATGAGTGTATATATGTAAGAAGATGAGTGCCATGTGAGAGTGTTTTGGTTTTAATTGTGGTCATTTGTGTGGCGGTTGGAAGAGATGACTGGGTCCACCTGGTCTTGAACACTGGTGTGATTCTCCTCAGAGACTGAGTTCTGAAACTGACCTCAGAGAAGTAATTGCTTTGGAAAGAGATGTGTCTTAATCAGGCTCTTGGCCCTGTGTGAGGCTGTGGCTTAGATTATCAGCAACAGACGGATCAAAAAAATGATCCCATGTGTGCATCCAAAACCAATATAGCCTAAAGAGCAGTCATTGTGAATGAAGTCTCTCACCTTCCACTGTAAGGTTCTGAAAGAATAAAAGAAATTGAAATTGAAATGTAAAGAACCAGGTTTTGTAAAGTTTCCAAGCTGCACTCAGAACCTGAAATTCCTGTGGCAGTTAAGACAATTCCTGGAACTGCCCATTAGATGTGTGTTGAAATCTTCTCTGACCACCTAGTTACTTAACAACCCCTTCCCAGAAGCCGTGCATCTCACCACGTATTCATCTCAGGGCTTCAACCAATCAGTTTAAATGTATACCCCTTCTCAGGGTTGACCAATCACCCCCTGCCCCAACTTTTCCCGCCAATGAATGTGCTAATCATGTTTTAGAGTTGTTACTTGATTTTCCCGTGGTACATGATGATTTCCTAAAGGAGGCTATGATGTATGTAAAGTCCCTGAGCTCTCTAAAGAATGTATATAAACGCTGCTCAAGTTGTTCTCGGGGCTCTTTGTTCTTTGCTCCTCTGAAGGGAGCTCTGAGCCCTAGCATTCTGGACCCCCAATAAACCCTTTGCTGATGCATGAGAAAGCCTCTTTGTTGTCTTTTCCTTTGACGTTCGCAGCACCTTTTCATCTGGAGGCCCCAGGTGAGATATCCGGCAGCGGTGGACGGAAGACCTCAAGGGACTCCTCTCGGGGTAAGTAAGGCGCTTTTTTCTGGTTTTGGGTTTCAGGCTAGGGCGTGGCAAAGTGGCTGTTGGTGAAGAGCATTAGCTCTCTCCTATGGGGTGACAGACGTGTCACAGAGCCAAGGTCACGTCCCTGAGGGACACTCCGGAGGACTAGGGAATTCAAGGAATAGTAGTTTCCTCAACTCGGTTATGTTTTGCTTCAGGATTCAATTTGCCAGCCCATCAGGTTTTGCCGGTAATTCAGTTTTGGTCATTGTTCTGAACTCATGTTGAGTTTACTGTCTGTCTTTATTGTCTAACCCATTGCCAGTTACTCAGTTCTAATCTTTGTGTTGGACTCATGTTAAACGTTTACTGTTTGTCTTTGTCTGTGTTGTGTTTGTGTCTTCACTGTCCCTGTTTGAGTAACTCCCATTATGGGACGAAGCACTTCCTCTTCTCTGTCCCTGACCCTTGATCATTGGACTGATGTCCACTCAAGGGCCCAGAATCTTTCTTTTTCAGTAAAACACTGTACCTGGCAGACTCTCTGTGCTTCAGAATGGCCCATCCTTGAATTCGGATGTCCCCAGAAGAATCCTTCCACTTTCCTCTTATCTGAAAATTCAGAGATATTGTCATTCAGCCGGGGCCACGTGGCCAACCAGATCAACAGCCATATACCCCTTCCCCCACATTCCTATCATTCAAACTTTCCGCTCCTCTCCCTCTTCCTTCCATTCTCCCTGAGTCACAAGACTGGACACTCCACCCCCTCTTATCGTCTACTCTCCCTCCCCAACCCCCAACACAGTTCCTGATGATCCTCCCACCGCTGACTCAGCCTCTCCACTGCTAGAGGCAATCGGGCCAGACCCAAGCCCTCCAGGGGACTTCCCCGCAGCAGCAGCAACCCCTCCTCTCCTGAAGGAAGCTGGGCAACCTAAAGGAACCCACCGGCGACGGATAATAGAAAACTCAGAAGCCCCTGTGATGCTCTCTCTCCATTCCTATGGGCCCATGAACCGACCCAACTGGGACTCCAACACCTTTGAAGGTGGGAAGCATCTGTCCACATATCTCCAGGCTCTAATAGCGGGTCTCTGAGTGGCCGCCAGAGAGCCGACCAATTTGGCCAATGTAAGAGAGATTATCCAAGGGCCTAATGAGTCTCCCTCTATGTTTCTGGAGAGAATTAAGGAAGCATATAGAAAATATACTCCTTTTGATCCTCAGGCAGATGACCAAAAGGCATTTGTTACAATGGCCTTTATTGAGCAGGCTGCCCAAGATATTAAGAGAAAGTTACAATGTCTAGATGGGTTACAAAATACGACCTTAAGAGATTTAGACAGAGAAGCTGAAATAGTATATTATAAGATATATATTATAAGTATATAGTATAAGTATATAAGTATATTATAAGAGAGAAACTGAGGAGGAGAGGGAACAGAGGAGAGAGAAGGAAAGGGAACAAAAGGAGGATGAAAGGAGCAAAAGGCAGACAAAAGCATTGGCTAAGGTTTTCTTCACAGCAGCAAATACGCCAGAAATTAAAAGGCAGGGAGTCAGAAAGGGATACCTGGGCCCACGCCAAAGGCTGTCCCTGGCCTCAGATCAATGTACCTACTGTAGAGAAAAAGAACACTGAGTCAAAGAGTGCCCCAAAAAGAAGAAGCCACGTCAGCCCGCCATGCTGACTCTAGAAGAGGACTTGGAATGTCAGGGCTCGGATCCCCTCCCCAAGCTCAGGGTAACATTTGAAGTGGAGGGGACTCCAGTGAACTTTGAAGTGGATACAGGAGCAGTATACTCAGCCCTTAAGGCTTCACTGGGCCCCATATCAAATAAATGGTCCCTAGTTCAAGGGGCTAATGGCACTACATATCGGGCTTGGACAACTAAGAGGATTATGGAAGTAGGAAAATGAAAAGTCCACCACTCTTTCCTAGTAATCCAAGAATGCCCAGCCCCATTGATGCACAGGGATCTGCTTACCAAACTCGGGGATAGAGTAACTTTTAACCCTGATGGTCCCCAAGTGGATGTTCTAAAGCCTTCAGTAAAAACTCCCATAGTCAGAGAATTGACTATGTCTGTAGAAGATGAACATCAACACTTCGTGCCCCCTAGGACTGATCAAAGAGGCAAACTACAACAGAAATGGATAAAAGATTATCCTAACGCCTGGGCAGAAACTGCTGGGTTAGGTCTAGCCGTAAAACAACCTCCATAGTAGTAGAATTAAAAGCCTCGGCCTCTCCAATCAGTGTTAAACAATATCCTCTAAGCAAAGAAGCTAAGGATGGGATAAGTCCCCATATTCAGAAATAATTGGCCATTGGGGTCCTAAGGCCCTGTCAATCAGCCTGGAATACCCCCCTGCTACCAGTAAGAAAGCCAGGAACTAGGGACTACAGTCCTGTTCAAGACCTAAGAGAGATCAACAACAGAGTGCAGGACATTCACCCCACAGTACCCAATCCATATAATTTGCTTAGCACTCTGAATCTGGAGCGGGAATGGTACACTGTGCTGGACTTAAAAGATGCTTACTTCTGCTTGCCTCTACATAAGGACAGTCAGTTGCTGTTTGCTTTCGAGTGGATAGACCCAGAAACTGGAACATCTGGCCAACTAACCTAGACTAGACTCCCACAGGGGTTCAAACCCCCCCACACTCTCTTTGATGAAGCCCTCCACAGGGACATAAACGACTTCAGAACTGCACACCCTGAAGTCACCCTATTCCAATATGTGGATGATCTGCTACTGGCAGCGGACACCAAGGAGAACTATAAGTCTGGGACCCAAGCACTATTATCCGAGCTTGCTCGGCTTGGATATAGGGCTTCTGCCAAAAGGCCCAAATTTGTCAGCAAGAAGTAATCTTCCTGGGTTATTCTCTTAGGGGTGGCAAATGATGGCTCACTGAGAACAGAAAACAAACCATTGTGCAGATACCACCCCCATCTAATAAGAGACAACTCAGAGAGTTTCTTGGGACTGCTGCCTTTTGCAGGTGATGGATTCCTGGGTTCACCTCTCTGGCTGCCCCTTTATACCCGCTGATAAAGTGTAATGCCCAATTCCAATGGACCCCTGAGCACCAACAAGCTTTTGATAATGTCAAAAAAAGTGCTGCTATCTGCTCCAGCCTTAGCACTCCCAGATATAGATAAACCCTTCACTCTCTACATCGAGAAAAAGAAAGGAATAGCACGGGGAGTGTTCACTTAGAATTTGGGACTTTGGAAAAGGTCGGTAGCATTCTTATCAAAAAAACTGGACCCAGTGGCTACTGGGTGGTCCCGTTGCTTAAGAGCTATAGCAGTGGCAGCGCTTCTAATAAAAGATGCTCATTAATGAACGTTGGGACAGAAGCTATCCATGATAGCCCCCCATGCCCTGGAGAGCATCATCTGTCAACCTCCAGAGAGGTGGCTATCAAACTCCAGAATAAACCACTACCAGAGCCTCTGGATTAGCAAAGACAGAATAACTCTTGGACCTTCTGCTCCACTCAACCTGGCTGCCAGAAGAATCATCAGGACCTGTCGCTCATGAGTGTCAACACATACTGTCAGAGGAAACCAGTATAGGACGAGACTTGAAAAATCCAGCCACTGCCTCACCCTGAAGTCGTATGGTTTATGAAAGAGAGCAGCTTCCTCCAAGATGGTATGTGGCGGGCTGGAGCAGCAGTAGTTAGCAAAACTAATGTCATCTGATCCTCTGGTCTCCCAGAAGAGACATAAGTCCAAAAGGCAGAACTGATTGCCCTTACGAAAGCATTGGAACTAGCAACAGGCAAAAGGGCCACCATATACACTGATAGCCGCTATGCATTTGGCAATGCTAATGTGCACAGGGCTATTTACCAGCAAAGGGGGATATTAACCTCCAGTGGGAAAAAAAATAAAGAACAAAGTTGAGATTCTCCACCTTCTCTCAGCAGGGCAGGGCACTAAGGAACTAGCTATAGTGCACTGTCCAGGGCACCAGAAGGGAAACGACCTCGTCGCAGTTAAAAACAGAAGGGCAGATGAGGAAGCTTAATTGGCAGCCCTAAACGGAGTGACTCTGTTAACTTTTTCCACACCAGGGGGATCAACATTCAGGAGACTTGGCCACACTGGAACATTCAGGCAACTTATCATGTGAGGAGACAGATACAGAACTCTGGGACCCTACAGAGCCAAGTTTAAAATTTCAAAAAGCCCACCTTTATGTCAAAGACGTACACTAGCTCACCCACTTAAGCTCAAAGAAGTTATAGGCTCTCTTAAAGGACCGAAGAAAGGATTTATTAATGACTGACTCACAGAGGAAAGAAATAGCTTAGCAGGTGACTAGAGCTTGTCAAGTCTGCCAATTAGTTAATGCTTACCCATCCAAGCTTCCTGCAGGGAAGCGCTTACGAGGAACCAGAACAGGACAATTCTGGGAAGTGGACTTTTCCTGAAATTAAGCCAGGATGGTATGGACTTAAATATCCCCTAGTCTTTGTAGATACTCTTTCATGATTGGTTGAAGCCTTCCCCATGAAGAAAGAAACGGCTCAGACGGTGCTCAAAAAGATTCTAGAAGACATTTTTCCAAGGTTCGGCCTGCCTAAGGTAATAGGGTCCAATAATGGACCAGCATTCGTTGCCCAGGTAAGTCAGGGATTCACCAGGACCCTGAAGATTAATTGGAAGTTACATTGTGCTTATAGACCCCAGAGCTCAGGACAGGTAGAAAGGATGATTAGAACCATCAAAGAGACTTTAAAGAAATTAAGCTTGGAGACCGGCATAAAAAATTGGACTATGCTCCTACCTTAAGCACTGTTTCGTGCAAGAAGTACACCCTCTTCCTCTTTGTGTAAACTCACCACTTATGAAATTCTCTATGGTGCCCCTCCTCCAGTAAGGGACCTAACCCCAACTCTGAGACTTAATTATTCCTTTCACACCCCCTTGCTTGACAGACTTAAAGCCCATGAACAAACACAGCACCCAGCAATACCTGTGGAAACAGTTGGCCACTGCTTATCAGCCTGGAGACGAGGGAACCCCACATCGATATCAAGTGGGAGTCTTCGTCTATGTGAGACGGCATCAGGTATCATCCCTGGATCGCCGCTGGAAAGGACCATACCAGGTGCTGCTTATAACACCTACAGTGGTGAAAGTGGATGGAATCACTTCCTGGATCCGTGCCACCCATCTCAAGCCTGCGCCCTGTCCAGCATCCGGCTGGAAACTGGAACAGACTGGTAACCCTCTCAAGTTGCGTGTCCGTCGTGTGGGTAGGGCTATGGATTCTTCCCCTGACCACCAGCAGTCCTAATCACCATCAGCCTGTTCAGCAACAATGGCAGCTATAAATCCTACTGGGCAAGTAGTGTGGTCTATTTCACATACAGCCCTCTTATGGACTTGGTGGCCATCTCTCTACCTGGACATTTGTCAGCTTGCCATAGGCCTCTCTGACTAGGAACTCCCTGACATAGAGGACTCCACACAGATCCCACTCAAACCCAAACCAGGGCAACATAGACCACCTTACCCCATGAATTATGGATATCATCTTCCCCAGCTCAGGTGTAAACTAGCCAGTCTTGATTTTTATGTGTGCCCAGCTGATTTCTGAAGTCGCAAACAGACCCAAACCTGAGGAGGACCCAGTGACATTTATTTTAGATCTTGGGGTTGTGAACAAACGGGAGCTACATGGTTGAACCCAAACTCCCCAGACAGTATCATTCAGGTTGGAAAAAATGACACCTGGATTGATCCCAAGAAATGTGCCGCTAGCCAAGTTGTGTCAAAAACTCGCTGTGGAAAGAATAGTCTATGTTACCCCCTCAATATAACTTTCACTTCCAAAGGAAGGGGCTACCTCAGAACAACATAGTCTATGGAAAATACGTGGGAAATGCGATTCTATATTTATGGCCCTCGTTATGACGTTGGTCACTGGTTCACCATCCTGCTTAAAAAGGAGGAAAATCCCACAGCAATAGGGCCCAATCCCCTCAAGCCAGGAATTAAGCCTCCAAAACCTCCCATGCCTAGATCTACCAGAACCCCTCTACCATCTCATACTTCCCAGTTTCCATCTTTGCCTACTTCCCCAGTCCAGAGTACAGTTGACTCCTGCCCCTGGGAACTAATTAAAGGAACCTTAATTGTACTGAACTCCACACAGTCAGAACTCCTTGCATTTCAACCCATGTATTTGACAGCTTTGTAAATTATTGTGTAATGGTGCAGATACTCCCCAGGGTTCTTTATTATGACGCAGAATCATTTTAAGGTCTACTAGGGGGACAAACAACCTGATTTTGCTGTCATCCAGTGTCCCTTACTCTAGCTATCCTATTGAGGATAGGAGCTGCTGCAGGAGTGGGTACGGGAACAGCTGCTATCATCCATGGGTCACAACAAATGGCCTGATTAGAAACAGCAATAGATCAAGACTGGAAGACATTAGAGACCTCCATCACAGTGCTGTAGGAATCCTTAAACTCTCTCTCTGAAGTTGTTTTACAGAACAGGCGAGGATTAGACCTCCTCTTCATGAGGGAGCAGGGCCTCTGTGCTGCACTGAGAGAAGAATGTTGTTTTTATGCTGACCATACTGGAGTTGTAAGAGAATCCATGAGTAAATTGAGAAAATGCCTTGAAGAGCGCCAGAGAGAAAGGGAGATTCAACAAGGGTGGTTTGAGTCATGGTTTACCCAGTCCCCCTCGTTAACTACACTCCTATCAGGCTTAGCTTGACCCCTGATCATCCTTATGGTGTTGCTAACTGTGGGACCTTGTTTGCTTAACCGCTTAGTTTCCTTTCTCCAGGCTCAAATTGGGCAGGAAAAACTCATCGTAATCAGACAGAAATACGCTCCACTGGCAGAAATAGAGTGTGAGACCCCGCAATAATTATGATTCATTACTTTTAAGATTAAATGTAGTAAGAAAAAGGAGTGGGAAATGAAAGAATAAAAGAAATTAAAATTGAAACATAAAGAACCAGGTTTTGTAAAGTTTCCAAGCTGCACTCAGAACCTGAAATTCCTGTGGCAGTTAAGACAATTCCCGGAACTGCCAATTAGATGTGTGTTGAAATCTTCCCTGACCACCTAGTTACTAAACAACCTCTTCCCAGAAACCGTGCAGCTAATCACGTATACATCTCAGGGCTTCAACCAATCAGTTTAAACGTATACCCCTTCTCAGGGCTAACCAATCACCCCCTGTCCGACCTCTTCCTGCCAATGAATGTGCTAATCATGTTTTTGGGTTGTTATTTGATTTTCCCGTGGTATGTTGATTTGCTAAAGGAGGCTATGATGTATGCAAAGTCCCTGCCCTCTCTAAAGAATGTAAATAAACTCTGCTCAAGTTGTTCTTGGGGCTCTTTGTTCTTTGCTCCTCTGAAGTTAGCTCTGAGCCCCAGCATGCTGGACGCCCAATAAACCCTTTGCTGTGGCATGAGACAGTCTCTTGGTGGACTTTTCCTCCGACTTTTGACCGACCTTTTTACCTATGAAGGACCTGAGAGAGCAAAAGTCAAATCCATGTCAACTTCCATGTCAAACAACCTGGTCAGAATGAAGGAATGTGTCTGAATCAGCCTCTCTCTTCTTAATGTAGATTAAATGGACCAAACCAGGCCTGTGTACAGAGCTGTTCCCGGATGCCTATGGTTGATATACCATTCTAACTTGTGAAAGTGTCACAAGAAGTAGGGGCAGCCTCCATCTCATGGGACCATTGGAAGCAACTGTTAGGACAAAGTGGTTTTCCATCGCAGTGACCTCATTCAGTTCCTGAAGGAAGTGACCTACAACACTTCCTTGGTGATGGAACTCTCTGAACTTGGGATCCAGGAAGCCATGCACCCAGAGCAAGTCTTAGTTTCAGTCCCAGTGGTCTCAATTGTTTGAATTTACCAAAGACAGAGTCAGTGTTTCTTGGTACCTACTTATGTGATGATGGCCAAATTTCAGGAGAGCTCTGAAGAGCGGCTTTTTCTGAGAAAGCAGGTAGTGGCTCAACCATGGCTCCTGACAACTTCAAAAAGTTTGCAAAGAAGACCAGATCTGAGATAGGACAGGCCATTTCGTGGGAACATAGTATGGCCCACCAGTCAGAGGACACTCAGGATAGTCACAGTCATACGTGGGGGAAGGAGGTGCCGTTGTGGGTATCGGTGTGAGATTGTGGTTTTGTCTCATGTAGGTTTGGACTGGAAAGTCTCTAGAAAGTCGTTTGACAACACGAGTGTTTCTATGTCTGTGTATCCCACTGTATCCGTGGTTGTAGAAATTTGAAATGCGAATGCATCAATAGTTGTGTCCTGTCTAGTATAAAGCTCCCCAGCATTCTTCTCACCCAATTTAAGAATGGAGTGCGGCTTGCCTAATGGAAGGTGAACAGCTACTATCTTTCTAAGTTCCTCTTTTCTTCCTGAATACTGGCCACTCTCCAGAGTATCCTCATGGTTTTGTTTCCAAGATATGTACCACGTCCAAGCTCTGTTACATGGCCATGTACTGGATAGCTGAAGGGAATGGGAGCATCTCAGAAAACTCAGATATCAGTGTGACCAGTAAAGTCTCAGTGGAGAAACCCTGGTTTGGGCCATTTGCTTACTTATGTTTCTATTATCCTGAATGTCAGGAAGGTCTTTGCCTCAGGCCAACCCTTTGTGAAGCCTGAAGAAAACAGTTTTCAAATGGAAATGAATGGGCATCACATGTGGCTCTTTGCTTAATTGCTTTGGAAAGGGATGTGTCTGGAACAGCCACTTGGCCCAGTGTGGTGGCAGTGGCTTAGATTCTCAGCACCTGATGGATCTAAAGAAAGTTTCTAAGTGTGCATCCAAAACCAAAATGGCCAAAAGAGCAGTCATTGTGGATGAAGTCTCTCACTTTCCTCTGTAAGCTTCCTGAGCTAAATCAAGTGAGAATAGGGATCATTTGGGTCAAATCATTTCTTCAAATCCCTGCAGAGGCTAGCCGATAGGGGCTTGGGTTTTCTATGATACCAATTCACATAAAGAATCTATACCAGACAGTCATTAGTCCTCAAATTGGAGAAGCAGATCAGATATAGGGCAGGCCTATTTGATCACTCTTGGTTCACAGCAAGGGTGTCCAGGCCACCCTGACTTTAGGCAAATGAGGGACAAGGGTGCTTATTTTGAACAGTGTATTGGGCTGTGCCCTTCATGGAAACCTCCAGCCAGAGTTTATGATGAATGTCTATGTGGAAGAAGATGAGGAGCATGTGGGAGTGTTTTAGTTTTATTTGTGGTCATTTGTGTGGTGGTTGTAAGAGATCCTGGGTCCACCTGGGCTTGAACTCTGGTGTGATTCTTCTTAGAGAATGCGTTATGGAACTGACTTCAGAGAAGTATTGCCATGAATTGTGTTGGGATTTTAGGAGGCCACACATGAGAGTCGCCCTTGGACACTGAGATCTAAGCCCAGAGTGGCTTTCCACAGAGCACTGGGAATCTCAGCCAGGATATCACATGATTTTATTCTGAAAGACTTGGAAGCCATAGTTGAGAGTCAAAACACACATGGACCTTACATTGTAGACCTCAATGGGGCTGGCTTCATGTGACCTTTTGGCCAGTCTTTGGGAACCCTTGACTCTGAGAGTTCTCTAGATTATTCATTGAAATGTGCTTCCTCTAAATTTAATGGTTCCTTAATGAATTGAAACCCACAGTTTCTCCAACTTCATCTTTGAAAATGGCTAGATAAATACCATGAAATTTTTGAACTTCCCATGGCCACCTGCCACTGGAGAACCTTTGGATGTACAGTTGCTGATCCTGAGTGTACCAGACAGTGCCTTGATTGACTGGGTTTTATGAAAATGGTGTAGAACAGAGATGCCAGTATGTTGGGGCCTGCTGAGTAGTGGGCCAAAAGCTGTTGTGTGCAGGTGTGTGATAAAACATCTGTGGTCGGGACATGTGATTCTGCCATTGACATCCAAATGACTTGTGGCTGATATGTTACAGAGAGGAATCACTTATATGTCTGAAACCTCTCCATAAAAGGCATTTTGTTATATGGAGACGTTTCAGGGCAATGTTCAGAATCAGGTTGCTATGGTCAAAGGGTCAAGCTATGTGGGATAGAAGCCTGGTTGGTGCATTCTCCTGCAGACCCGGACCCACCACACGTGACAGGACTCCCTCCAGCACTGTGTACCAGTTGAACTCATTGTATTTCATGAAGCAAATACCAAACTCCCAGTGCAGTAGAAAGAAACACCATGAAAATTGGAGGATGACCAAATGGCTTCACAATCCACATGCGGAGACACTTAGCTTTCAGTGGCCACAGTTTACCTACAGAGAGAAGTCAGCACTGCTGCCTCATGTTCTTTGAAAAAATTGAAACAATGTTTTCCAGGTCTCATAGATGTAGACCCAGCTTTGATGGTCTCATTTGAATGGAAGCTAAAGCTTCTGACAACAACATATATGTCGAGTGCGCATCGTCAAAGGCATTTTCTCAAGAAGTCTTTAGTCCGGCAGAGCTCCAGGTTTGTGTAGTGTTTACCTTTTAGACCAGGTCGCAAGAAAAGACCACTGACTCCAATTAAAATCAGATTAAAGCAAGCTTATTATTTCCACCACCCTGGCTGCCTCTCCCTCCCAAAACGTCGGGAACAGAAGAGCAGCCC
The DNA here is from genome assembly GCF_048772815.1 of Callospermophilus lateralis. NCBI lineage: Eukaryota > Metazoa > Chordata > Mammalia > Rodentia > Sciuridae > Callospermophilus > Callospermophilus lateralis. The sequence goes on from NW_027517127.1 coordinate 3,904,261, forward strand.
AGCTTTATAGCCCAGAAAGTTACACAAAAGTGGGGTTAAAAATAACAGAATTCTGACAAGCATCACACTAATGGTAGTTTACATTTTTGTTTGCTGGCCCCAACATCAGAATTTATGAGGACCATTAGAGCCTCAGAGAGTGTCGTCTGGCCAGGGAAGGCCAATATTTATGAGGTGTCAACAAAGTTTCAGAGAGGGCTGTTATCTGGTCAGATAGCCAGGCATGGGTGAGTTCAAGGCACGGGCAGGCATTCCAAGCAGGTTCAGATATTGCTGTAATTTATAGTTAAGCCAAAATTATCTTTTCACGGCTTTGTGGCAAGATGGCTCCCAATTTTAATAAAAGATAAGGTTGGGTCAATCATTCCCCCCTTTTCTAATGTGTCCCTTTCATATATTTGATTGGGTAGGAAGAGCACTGTGGGAATTTTAATCCCTCAGGTAATAGTCTCCCGATTTTTTGAACTCACCCAAAAACACGTCTCCCTGATTTTACCTGACTTAATTAATTACTTATATTGATATTCTATTTATTTTTGTCTCCATTGTTGTAAGAAGAGAGGCGTCACTCATTTAGACTTCTTCTGAGCTGAGAGAGGGTGACGTGAGGGGGCACCGCCTGAGGGACATTAGTCGCCTTTTAGAAGTCAGTTAGGTTTGAAGTCTGGATTGGGAAGAACAGGTAGTAAAGTCATCTGGGATGGGTTCTTCTATGAGAGAAACAAAAAAACATGAGTACTTAATAAATGTTGCAGCAGCTGGAACATGTCACTGTATAGAAGTTTCCTCACCAGTCTTAAATATTCCCAGTTATCAGGACTGTCAACTTAATATTTAACTTTTAGTGTTACATTTGTCCCTCCCCATAAGATTCAGTTTAATAATTTAATGTCATCTGATCTTGCAAAATACTTTTACTAGTATGACCTCTGTGTCTAATAGAGAAACCTTTAATTCTCTTACTCATTGCTGCATAATCATACTAACAAATACCAAGACTATGTGTTTAGGTTAAGAATATCTGTAGGCCTTAAACTAAAAACTTCTGCCTCTGGCAGATAATCTTGATAGCCTCTTTTTATAGTTATCAGGCATTCCTGTCTGAGAATCCTTCTTTGTAGCCTTTAGTCTTACTTATTTTGGGAGGCTAACATAAAGTGTATACCTTAAAATATTATTATTACTATTATTATATAAAATGCCCAGGAATGGCTGTAATTTGTTTTTAACTGTCTTTTCTAAGTGTTTAAGATGAAGCAGTCAAACTGACTTTTGTTTCTATCTATTGTGAACAGTCAGCTGAGCTTTTATGGGAGTCATTCCTGGGGAAACTTGAGAGCAGCTTCTCAGTTCTGCTAGTGCCATTTGTGCTAGGTGGGTCCAGGTCTTGTTTGACCATGTGGCTTCGCTCGGACGCATCAGGGATGTCTCCCTTCTCTGATGACTCTCCTCTTCGTAGCAAATGCACTGATTGGCTTTCTGTTCTCCAGTGGTCTCATTAATCTCCCTGATCAGGAAGTTATGTGGTTCAGAGTTGCAAAGCTCTTTAGAGAAGTCCGCTGTTCCCTGGATACAGACTGACTCAGAGGGCAAGAGCCAAATATTGGTTTTCTTGTCCCTTTTCATATAACTTTAATTTTAAATCCTAATCTTAAACATCCATCAAATAAATTTTAACAGACTTATATTAAGAGTACTGGGCTTTAATGTCTATAATTTAAAATTATTTATCTTTTTATTATTTGGGATCTGTATTATTCTGTCTGTCTTGTAGGTGATGGCTAATTATCTTAAATTAACCAATGTTGTGTTCTTAAAGCAACACTTCTGTAAAACACTAACAGGGAATCTTTATATCACCCATAAGGAAATTACAAAATAAAATTAACAACAGTAAACAAACTTAGTTTGTGTAATAGCTACCCTAAAATTTTTGGCTGAGTTATACATTATATCCTCTGTTTGAGATGCTAGTAATGTTGACAGGAAAAAAAAACTTTTGAAAATATCTTTAAATGAAATAACATCTGACCTACTGCTTTCGTAGTCATTCTCACATAATAAGATTGGACACAGAGCCTTATCTCAGGTAAGGAAGGGCTCTTTATTAATCTTAAGTGTTTTAATTCTAAAGCTAATCTTTGTTTTTTAAATATCATTTTACAAAGTTTACATAAATTGTTTGAGGTCACATGAACATTAGCTAACACCATATGATATAGCATTTAAAACATGAATTAAAAAAAGGCTGAAAGTTTTTAACCTTTACATAGATTAGGCTCTCATTAACTTAAAATACATTTAAATTGTTCCCCAATATAAAAAGTAACATAAAAGTTTACATATCTTATTGACAACAGGTAAATAAATCCCAATATATATATATATATATATATATATATATATATATATATATATATATATATATATATATATATTTTTTTTTTTTTTAACCATACAACTTCAGAACACCAGCTTGATATAATGCTCTTTTAAAGTTTCTACCTTACAGACTTGTATACCTGGAAGATATGAGCACATTAATAGCATCACAATTGCATTGATTTTTCTACATTAACCAAGTTTAGCTTTTAAAGAAATGGCAGTACAGTGCTCTAAAATAACAGTTCTTATTTAATCAGTTGTTTAATTTTTATGGTTGCTTGCTCTAGAAAAATAAAACTTAATAACCACAATGTTATGGGTAAACTTATGTTTTAAGAAATTTTTGTCTCTTTAACACATGACTGATTTTTACAATCTTATACAGACTTTAGGACAAACTTATACAGACCTTAGTAAATCAATCAGATATCTAAAAAAAGTACTCATGAATGAGTAATCCCATATCAAATTTACTTTACTTATTTATCAAAATATTAGACAAATGTATTGAACAGTGTACCATTTTTTGTTGAATAAAAAGTCCTCGAACCAAGGCATATTAGACCTTTTGTCGGCATTAATATTTTATTAGATTTTTGAACACCTAGAAAAACTTGTAAGGTTAAATTTAAAGACATTTATTTTTATCTGTTTATCCAATTTAAATTGTACCAATTAAATCACGTGAATTAAAGATCTTTGGATCCACGTTTTAAAATTTGTTTTTATGAGTGCTTTTTTTATGAGTGCTCCTTATATGTGTTAATTTGTATAACATATATATGATATAGGGATATATGTATATATAGACATACAACACATAACAAAAGTGTGCACACATAATAATAGTAAAGGCCTTGTAGCTTTTTGCAGTTGAAATCTCCATTGCAATGTTTCAAAAACTCCACTGTTGGTCAAAGATAGAGCTGATCAGAATAACATTAACCTAGGTCTGTAGGATCAAATTCATGAGCTCAAAAAAGAATACAGAATCTAAGGAAAAAAATAAGAGTCCTAGAAAATATGACTGGCCAGTAATTAGTAAATACCATACAATTTTCCTTTTTTCCTGCCTTAGGCCTCAGATCAGTCTCCTACTGAGCTTGCAGGCTTCTTTCATTTGCATTTCAACAAAAGTCCTGGCTGAGGTCTGAAAGGAGCAGGGAAAAACTGCTATTCTGAGCAGACACCTCAGGCCTAAGGCATTTTAACCATAATTTTGAGGTTCGGATGTTGAAAATTATGATACAATTTTAAGATGAAATTCACAAAATTTTATATCTTTACATCTTGTTTTGTCAACAGATACCATACTATGATTTACTATCCTTGTCCAAATTAATGCACTGGTACACACTGTGATATTTTCTCAGTCTACCCAATTCAAAATTAGTGACAAATAAAACTGAATGTTTGGGAAGTTACTTGCCAACTTGGAAGTAGAGTGCTTTAGTTTTCCATCCTAAGTATTTAAGTTATCTGGCATGAATTATCTGAAATCATAAACTAAACAATTACCTAAACCCGACTTTTAACTGCAAGATTGAGCAATGCTACAAAAACCCATCCAGATACCAGATTGTTACAATAAAACATCATCATTTAGACACACATTGAACTAATATAATTCCCAAGAAACAATTTATAATATCAGCACATTATTGCACATGTCTTAAAGGGCCAGAAACAAAGACACAAGACAGACAGAAAGGAGGTCCAGACTATGGCTGACAGACAGAAGCCTTAAAAACAGAGCAGATAAGAGAAAAATTTCCTACACCAGTGGCAGGATAGATGTCCTCACAAAGGGATCAGATGTTTTCACAGAGGGCAACCTGAAATGTAATATCAAGGGTTTCCATGGTGACTTTACTGCATTTAGTGTCCCCTTTTTCTTTTTCTTTTTTTTTAAGAAGACAGAGGTGGCATAATCCTTACAGTGCAGGGAACGAAGGAAGGAATTCCTTGAAGCAGCAGGGCTTTGGTAGATGCTGGGAGTCCCTCAGTCCCTCCTTTTACATATGGGACTAGCTCCTCTGGTTTGGTTCCACCACAATCTCGCTCCATCTCCTAACATTTCAGTAGTCAGCTCTCAAAAAGTTCCAGGGTCGGGGGGTTATCAAAATTTGTAACTTAAATTTCGGTTTCTGACCTTGAAGCAAATTAATACCTATTTAATAATGAGGACAGGGTTTGAGAAAAATAAAAAGGGAGGTTTGCTGCTTTGCTAACAAAGCAGAAACACAGGGGACTCTGCCCAAAGGTTGTGACTCTCTTGAACTGGAGCAACAAGGGGTTTTAAAGGAGTTTCCATTGTTTACCTGGGAGATACTCTGTTCCTTGGTGGCCAGCAGGCATTGCCCTCTGCAGTGGGTGAGTTCCAGGCTGCCAGCTAAGCGCTTTTCTCATCCTGCTTAACAAAGGGGGGTAAACTTCTTCACAGTTTTTTAGAACACAGTCCAAAGGGTGTAAGGCTTACTTGCTTTATTACCCATTTTTACGTCCAATATCCTTAAGTTTTTACCACAGAAATCAAACAACAAAATGCACAAAAACAAACAAACAAAAAACATATAGAACACAAAACAAAACACAAAGAAACAGAAACCTGGTGAAGATACAGAAAAACTGAGGAGCAATGAAATGTCTTGCTGAAGCTCCGGGGTAGGAGCTCCTGCGTGCCCGGCTGCACCTTTCTACCCTTTCAGAGAAATTCCATACAGAACAGAACAGAGGACAGAACAATTTTTGTTACTGTCCTGGACAGGAGTACATGTGAGCCTCCCCAGGCCACCTCTCTGTAATCAGAAGACATCTCCCTTAACCAGATATCAGATGTTATAAAGGCACCACCTACCAATGGAGGCCTCCTCCACCAGGTGCTTGCTAATAGTTTTAGTGTGATGGTTCACTGCAGTGCTCCCTGGACCGAAGGCTCACTCCAAGGCTTTGGAACATGGCTCTCCAGCCCTGAGCCCTGGAGGAAAGGCCAGCGTCAGAATTTCCAGCAGTCTGGTCTTGTGATCTGGTCACGTCATCTCGCTGGGGAACTCCAAAATGTTAGACCAGGATGCAAGAAAAGACCACTGACTCCAATTAAAATCAAATTAAGGCAAGCTTATTAGTTCAACCGGCTAGGCTGACTCTCCTTCTCAAAACGGCGGGAAAAAGACAGCTTCCCCACCTTTCCTACACCCCAGCTTTATAGCCCAAAAAGTTACACAAAAAGGGAGTATCAGAAAACAGAACTTTGACAAGCATCACACTAACTGTAGTTAACATTTTTTATTTGCTGGCCCCAGCATCAGAAATTATGAGGACCATTAGAGCCTCAGAGAGGGTCGTTGTCTGGCCAGGGAAGGCCAATATTTATGAGGTGTCAGTAAGGTTTCAGAGAGGGCTGTGATCTGGTCAGTAAGACAGGCATGGGTGAGTTCAAGGCATGGGCAGGCATTCCAAGCAGGTTCAGAATTTGCAGTAATTTATAGTAAAGCAAAAATTATCTTTCCATGGCTTTAAGGCAAGATGGCTCCCAATATTAATGAAAGATCAGGTTGAGTGATCACCCATGTCCCTTCCTTTTGGAAACTCCTCTACCACCTCCAAGGTTGTGAACTCCTGATCATTTTCCATTCCAGATAAGTATTCACAGAATTTCTAACTCTTATCCTATAATTGTGTCTTACTTGGGGCAAAGGTAATGTCAAAGCATTGTTCTGGATGAGAGTGGGAAGATTATTGTATATCACATATTTGCATACACATTGGATTCATTTTCCAATTTTCCATTTGAAATACTGAATTCCTGACACTAACCCATACCCTACTAGACTCTGACTAATAATCCTAATATGATGGTGAAACATAACCCAAGCAGAATAGAAATACAAGCCGTTCAGAGGAGGCATGGTGTGTAGTTGGAATTGCCTTTTGCATTATATAGTATAGGAGCTATAAATCTAGTCAATTTTTTGTTGAAATAATTCTACATGTGTTTTTAAAGTTAACAAATATGGGAATCCTGTCTCCCTTTCTCTGTAGCACACGTATTTTTATATGCACATAGAGAATCCTACCTGGTATCACACGTACATACTTGTGAGGTGGCTGAATTGGCAGATACAAATTGTGAGAAGAGATCACTACTCCTAAACGCTGTTTGAACTGAAAATTCAACCTATGGGTGAGCTTCCTAGTTCAATAACATTATACATAAATCCATGTTCAGTAAAATGAATATTTTTGCATCTGTGGATTATATATATATATACATATATATATCATGATGATTTTCGATTGGCATATACATGGCTACTTTTTTTTTCTTTTTTTGGTTGTTCAAAACGTTACAAAGCTCTTGACATATCATATTTCATACATTAGATTCAAGTGGGTTATGAACTCCCATTTTTACCCCAAATAAAGTTTGCAGAATCACATTGGTTACATATCCACATTTTTACATAATGCCCTATTAGTTACTGTTGCATTCTGCTACCTTTCCTATATTCTATGATCCCCCCTCTTTTCCCCTCCCATCTTCTCTCTCTACCCCATCTACTGTAATTATTTTTTCTCCTTGTTTATTTTCCCATTCCCTTCACAACCTGTTATATGTAATTTTGTATAACAATGAGGGTCTCCCTCCATTAACATGCAATTTCCCTTTTCTCTCCTTTTCCCTCCCACCTCATGTCTCTGTTAATGTAAATCTTTTCTTCCTGCTCTTCCTCCCTGCTCTGTTCTTAGTTGCTCTCATTATATCCAAGAAGACATTTGGTATTTGTTTTTTAGGGATTGGCTAGTTTCACTAAGCATAATCTGCTCTATTACCATCCATTTCCCTTAAAATTCCATGATTTTGTCATATTTTAGTGCTGCGTAATACTCCATGGTGTATAAATGCCACATTTTTGTTATACATTCATCTATTGAAGGGCATCTAGGTTGGGCCCACAGTGCAGCAATTGTGAATTGTACTGCTAAGAACATCGATGTGGCAGTATCCCAGAGGTATACACTATTTTAAGGTCTTCAGGAAATAGTCCGAGAAGGGCAATAGCTGGGTCAAATTGTGGTTCCATTCCAAGCTTTCCCAGGAATCTCCATACTGCTTTCCAAATTGGCCACACCAGTTTGCGGGAACAGCTCTCCTCATAGGTCTGGTTTGGTCCATCTTCTCTACATTAAGAAGAGAGAGGCTTACTCAGACACAACCCTTCATCCTGAACAGGTTGTTTGCCATAGAAGATGACTTTTGGTCTTTCGGGTCTTTCATAGCTGCCTACATCTTCTCCAGGGATCAAATATGCATGGACCTTTGAGGTTCTCAGTAGGTGGCAGATCCCCTACATTGCTGTATTGCAAGACGAACCCTGTCCCTTCTCTTTTGTAAAGTTAGATTGAGGGAACAGTGTATGGTTAGGGTTAATAACATGTTCAATTTGGGTTCGGAATCATTCTGATGGATGAATAATGGTATTGGGAACCTGTGATATTTATAAAACTATAGAGGTGAAATATAAGTATGAAAACAGAAATCTAGGTAAGATTTGTAGCCCAGAAGGGAATGAGGCCCCTGATTGGGATACTTAGCTTTTAATTATGTTCTGCACGGTTGTCTCAGATAAATTGATAATCAATGGCATAGGACCTTGTACCTTGGAAGATTGATTGTAGAAGAGAACATCCACTCAAATTGGGATAGTGGGTAGGATAAGGAAGAGAGTCGGTAGGTTTAGGAAGAAGAGTGAGTATAAAATTTGGATCAAATGTTCTTTAGCAATAGGGTTTCATTTATACAGTAAATGTAAATGTCAGCACATGCGAAGAGTCAGTCACAATGATGAACTGCGGAAAATATAGGAAAGAAGATATCAATAGAGACATTACAAAATCAGGCAATTGTAAAGTGAGTGATAGGTTTAGACATTTTCAACAGGATCGAGATTGAATACATAATTTTAGGAAGAAACAAATATGTAGTCACCAATAGAAATGACATTTGAAAGCATTAGGCAAACTGGAAATGGAAGTTTTTAGTAATCCATATTCAACTTCCATTTAGGATTTGGTACAATCATAAGTGTGACCTTTGCATTTTGTGCCCAGAAAATTATTGTGATAAAATATATATGTAGATCATGTGACATGAGTATTTTTTACACCATTTCTGTGAGCAATATTTGAAGACATATAAATTAGTATTGGGGGTACAAAGTGGTGTACCCTGTGTCTATGAATATAGAGATAATGCATGAATAGAACATACTGTAAATAAATAATATAACTGGTTACACTTTAAATAATGGATTGAATTGTTATCTGAAAATATATAAGAAATCATATATTGACATACAATCATTAATTCCAACCAGTTATATATCTAATTGTAATCTTAGGGTTATTTTTTATCATGAAGTGTGTGTGAGTTTTGCTTCAAAAGTGATTATGGATCGAAAATAATGTGTTTGGAAAGAAGTCTCATGAAATTACCAATCAAGAAATATGGAGGAATCCATGTGTTCTGAAGCAGGAAGTGATTGAAAGTGAAACAAATGCCTATAAATTTGCTAAATTGTGGATGAAATATATATCCTGTGATGTGCATAAACTGATGAAATAGTATGTACCAGTGTTGAATAAAAATGAACGTCAAAATACACATCATGTACCATAGGAATCTACTTGCACTGATGTTAAACTGGGTCAGTTACTGTACAAATATTAGGATTCGCGTGCATCATTCACCGAAATTAGTTTTCTTTTTTTTTTAATTTTTATTTATGCTTGTTCAAAACATTACATAGTTCTTGATACATCATATTTGTCACTTTGATTCAAGTGGGTTATGAACTCCAATTTGTACCCCGTATACAGATTGCAGAATCACATCAGTTACACATGCATTGATTCATATATTGCCATACTAGTGTCTGTTGTATTCTGCTGCCTTACCTATCCTCTACTATCCCCCCTCCCCTCCCCTCTCCTACCATCTTCTCTCTCTATCCCCTCTACCTTAATAAATTTCTCCCCATGTATTATTTTTCCCTTTCTTCTCTCTTCCTCTTGTATGTAATTTTGTATAACCCTGAGGGTCTCCTTCCATTTCCATGCAATATCCCTTCTCTCTCCCTTTCCCTCCCACCTCTCATCCCTGTTTTAATGTTAATCTTCTTCTCATCCTCTTCATACCTATTCTGTTCTTAGTTAATCTCCATATATCAAAGAAGACATTTGGCATTTGTTTTTAAGGGATTGGGTAGCTTCATTTAGCATAATCTGCTCTAGCGCCATCCATTTCCCTGCAAATCTATGATTTTTTGTCATTTTTTAATGCAGAGCAATACTCCATTCTGTATAAATGCCACATTTTTTTTTATCCATTCATCTATTGAAGGGCATATAGGTTGGTTTCACAGTCTTGCTATTGTGAATTGTGCTGCTATGTACATCGATGTAGCAGTGTCCCTGCAGCATGCTCTTTTTAGGTCTTTAGGGAATTGACCGAGAAGGGAAATAGCTGGGTCAAATGGTGGTTTCATTCCCAGCTTTCCAAGAAATCTCCATACTGCTTTCCAAATTGGATGCACCAATTTGCAGTCCCACCAGCAATGTACAAGTGTACCTGTTTCCCCACATTCTCACTAACACTTGTTGTTTGACTTCATAATGGCTGCCAATCTTACTGGAGTGAGATGGTATCTTAGGGTGGTTTTGATTCACCTTTCTCTGACTACTGGAGATGGTGAGCATTTTTTCATGTACTTGTTGATTATATGTCCTCCTCTGAGATGTCTGTTGAGGTCCTCGGCCCATTTGCTGATTGGGTTATTTGTTATCTTATTGTTTAATTTTTTGAGTTCTTTGTATACTCTGGATATTAGGGCTCTATCTGAAGTGTGAGGAGTAAAGATTTGTTCCCAGAATTTAGGCTCCCTATTTACCTCTCTTATTGTTTCTTTTGCTGAGAAACAACTTTTTACTTTGAGTAAGTCCCATGTGTTGATTCTAGTTATTAACTCTTGTTATTAACTCTTGTGCTATGGATGTCCTATTGAGGAATTTGAAGCCCGACCCCACAGTATGTAGATCGTAGCCAACTTTTTCTTCTATCAGACGCCATGTCTCTGATTTGATATCAAGGTCCTTGATCCATTTTGAGTGAACTTTTGTGCATGCAAGAGAAAGGGATTCAGTTTCATTTTGTTACATATGGATTTCCAGTTTTCCCAGAACCATTTGTTGAAGATGCTATCCTTCCTCCATTGATGCTTTTAGCTCCTTTATCAAATAGAAGATTGTTGTAGCATTGTGGATTAATCTCTGTGTCCTCCATTCTGTACCTTTGGTCCACCCGCCTGTTTTGGTACCAGTACCATGCTGTCATTGTTACTATTGCTCTGAAATTTAGTTTGAAATCTGGTATCGCTATACCGCCTGATTCACACTTCCTGGTTAGAATTGCTTTTGATATTCTGGATATTTTATTTTTCCAAATGAATTTCATGATTGCTTTCTCTATTTCTACAAGAAATGCCGTTAGGATTTTGATTGGCATTGCATTAAACCTATAGAGAACTTTTGGGAATATCACCATTTTGATGATGTTAGTTCTCCCTATCCATGAACAGTGTATATTTTTCCATCTTCTAAGATCTTATTCTACTTCTCTTTTTAGGGTTCTGTAGTTTGCATTGTATAAATCTTTCACCTCTTTTGTTAGGTTGATTCCCAAGGATTTTATTTTTATTTTTTGAGGATATTGTGAATGGAGTGTTTTTTTTCTCATTTCCGTTTCAGAAGTTTTGTCACTGATATACAGAAATGCCTTTGACTTATGAATGTTGATTTTATATCCTGCCACATTGCTGAAATCATTTCTTAGTTCTAGTAGTTTTTTTTTTTGTAGACCCTTTTGGGTCTTCTATATATAGAATTATGTCAGCTGCAAGTAGTGATAATTTAAGTTATTCTTTTCCTATTTTCATGCCTTTAATTTCTTTCATCTGTCTAATTGCTCTGGCCAGTGTTTCGAGAACTATATTGAATAGAAGTGGTGGTAGAGGACATCTCTGTCTTGTTCCAGATTTTAGAGGGAATGCTTCAATTTTTCTCCATTCAGAATAATGCTAGCCTGAGGCTTAACATAGATAGCTTTTACAATGTCGAGGTAAGTTCCTGTTATCTCTAATTTTTCTAATGTTTTGAACGTAAAGGGATGCTAAGGGTCTATTGTTCTTATTTATTTTTCGCAGAACCAAGCTTTAGTTTTGTAATTTTTTCAATAGTTTCTTTTGTTTCAATTTTGTTGTTTTCCACTCTGATTTTAGTTATTTCTTGCCTTCTGCTACATTTGCTGTTGTTTTGCTCTTCCTTTTCCAGGGCTTTGAGATGAAGTGTGAGCTCATTTATTTGTTGTTCTTTCCTATTTTTGAGGAATGACGTCAAGGTGGTGAATTTCCCTCTTAAAACTCCTTTCATTGTGTCCCATAGATTCCGATATGTTGTGTCTGTATTTTCATTTATCTCGAAGAATTTTTTGATTTTCTCATTTATGTCTTCTGTAACACATTAATCATTCAGTAAAATGTTGTTCATTTTCAATGTGATGTAGGATTTTTCCTTCCTTCTTTTTCATTGGTTTCCAGTTTCATTCCATTATAATCATATAAAATTCATGGTATTATGTCCACCACTTTATATTTATTGAGGGTTGCTCTATGGCATAATATATGGTCTATTTTTGAGAAGGATCCATGTGCTGCTTAAAAAAAAAAGTATGTCCACTTGATGATGGTTGATATATTTTATATATGTCAGTTAAGTCTAGGTTATTGATTGTGATATTGAGTTCTATAGTTTCTTTATTCAACTTTTATTTGGAGGATCTGTCCAATGGTGAGAGAGGTGTGTTGAAGTCACCCATAATTATTGTGTTGTGGTCTATTTGATTCTTGAACTTGAGGAGAATTTGTTTTATGAACGTTGCAGCACCATTTAATGGTGCGTAAATATTGATAATTTTTATGTCTTGTTGGTGAATGGTTCCTTTTAACAGTATATAATTTCCTTCATTATCCCTTTTGATTAAATTAGTCATGAAGTCGATTTAATTCAATTTGAGGATGGCCACCCCTGCTTGCTTATGAGGACCGTGTGCATGGTATATTTTTTCCCAACCTTTCACCTTCAGCCTGTGTATGTCTTTTCCATTCAGATATGTCTCCTGGAGGCAACATATTGTTGGATTTGTTTTTTGAATCCAAGTTACAAGCCTATGTTGCTTTATTGGAGAGTTTAAGCCATTAGTGTTTAGAGCTACTATTGATATATGGTTTCTACTGCCATCCATGTTTGAATATTTATCGTTTTTTTAAATTTACTTTGTTTCTCCATGATTAGCTTTTCCCCCGCCCTCTGTCATTACTGAGGCACTTCCCACTGATGGTTTTGGTTGTTGTTTTTCATTTCTTCCTCGTGTAGTGTTTTGCTCAAGACACTTTGCAATGATGGTTTTCTTGCTGCAAATTCTTTTAGCTTTTCTTTATCATGAAAGATTTTTATTTCGTTGTCGTACCTGAAGCTGAATTTTGCTGGATACAGAATTCTTGTTTGGCATCCATTGTCTTTCAATGTTTGAAATACGTTGTTCCAGGATCCTCTCACTTTCAGTGTCTGTGATGAAAAATAGGTTGTTAACCATATTGGTTTACCCCTGAATGTAATCTTCCTCCTTTCTCTTGAAGCTTTTAATGTTTTCTCTTTGTTCTGTATATTGGATATCTTCATAACAATGTGTCTTGGCGTTGGTCTACTGTGATTTTGTGTGCTCTGTGTCCTGTAAGCATCTTCAATTTGTATATCCGTTTCCTTTTTTATTTCTGGAAAATTTTCTGTAATTATTTCATTCAACAGGTTACTCATTCCCATGGTTTGAATCTCTGTACCTTCCTCTATCCATATGACTCATAAGTTTGGTTTTTTTATGTTATCCCATATCTCTTGGATGTTTTTCTCGTGATTTTTTACCAGCCTTTCTGTGTTGGCTAGACTCTTTTCAAGATGATATATTTTGTCTTCATTATGTGACATTCTGTCTTCTACTTGCTCCACTCTGTTAGTGATACTCTCAATTGAGTTTTTAATTTGGTTTATCGTTTTCTTCATTTCTAGAATTATTCTTTGAATTTTTATAATCTCTATCTCCTGATAAAGAAGATTAACTTCTTCTTTTATCTGTTTATGTAATTCATTTTCAATGTGTTCTTTCACTGTATTTATTTGCTCTCTCGTGTCCTCTTTAAGGTTTCATTCCATCTGTCTAAGGTATTCCTTGAGTTTTTTATATGACCATTTTTCTGATGATTCTAGGTCCTCCTGAATATTTAGGTTATCCTTCATTGTTTGTACTCCTTTTCTTTCTTGCTTTTTTATGCTGCTCATGTTACTTCTTGTTTGTTTGAGTGCTGAGTTACTGCTTATTCTTATAAATTTATTTGAAGCTTGGAAGGAAAGATATTAGAAGGGATGGGAAGAAGTCACTAAAGAGAATGAGAATAGGCAGGTGGAATTCAAGGATGAGGGAATAAGAAAATTGAAAAGAAATGAAAAGACAAAAGAAAAAAATAGAAAATAAAGAAAGAAATATTTTTTTAAAATAATAATGATAATTAAAAATGAGAATTAAAATTTAAAATAATAATAATAATAGTAAAATTTAAAAAATAAAAACATTAAAATAAGTTAAAGAACAACAACAAAAAATGAAAATGAAAGAAAAAAAGTAAAAATAAAATAATAATAATAATAATACATGCAGTCATAGAGTTCAATTAACTTCTCTTTCAGTAGGTGGAGCTGTGCTCACTGGGCCAAGCGTCTCCTCTCAATAGGTGGGAACCAATCACTGTGCAGCAGCTCTTCCTCCCAGACTGGGCAGGTCTCCAATCCTGTGTGCCTAGGACCTTCTCTAGTGTTTCCTCAAGCCAGGCTCCGCTCAATTGTGACACTCACCACAATACTTGCTACACGTCAGGTCTCTGTTCCTGGTAGTCCTGTTTTCATCAACGCCTGCCACTCTCTCCCTGTTTGCCTCCCTCAGACCCTAAGTTTGTAGAGCTTGGGGCTGGGAACCCCCAGCGAATTTGCTTGCTCTCTGGTATCCATGCCCACATTAGCTGGTGTAAGAGACCTCAGTTGTCAGCACTGGTGGGAGCGGTAGCCGGGAATTCCATGCCACGAGTACCACAGCACACATGATTCCCTCGGTCTGGCCATCTTTCTCACGGGAGACCTGGGAGGGCCCCTTAAAGGAGAGCTGGAAGGGGCCCTTAATGTTTCCCCGCTGTGTGGAGAGAGATGCATAGGGAATTACACACCTGTCGTACTGGTTTCAATGAAGTTATCTCCTCTGCCCATGACGTCAGTTCTCTTCCATGGTGGTATCCCATGCAAATGGTGACCGTTCATTCCTTTTGCCAGGTGACCAATGCAACGGATGGGTCCTGACTGTGTCTCCGAAGCCCCATTTCAATTCAGTGGCCTTTTACCTCTGTAAATTCAGAAGGGCCGACCAGTTATTTCAGAGGGAATGTTAGTTCTGAGACACAAGAAGCAGGCAAATCTGAGCTTCTATGCAACTGATCCGGGCTCTGTGTGTTTTCTGAGGGGCCCAGACTGTTCGCACCAGATCCATGTCAGGTCAGCATTGCCTAATGATTCTGAACAAACAGCATTTAGACAGTTTATGACTCCCTATGCCTGCGCAGCTTAAGAGGTCAGAGACTTGATTTCTCCATGTTCGCCACCATGTTGGATCTCCTATATTGCTACTTTTTAATGTCTGTGCGTGTGCGTGCATATATATATATATATATATATATATATATATATATATATATATACTCTCCAGATTTTTCAAAATATGAAATATATGTGTCTTATTATACGCTCCCTAAATTCATTCATATTCATATATGTGGATTTATAACAAACTTTCCACAAGATTATACTCAGAAATAATCATCCACCTGAAATATATATTTCTTTCCTAGTACTGAAAAGTAACTTCATAGAATGGTGAATACAAACTCTAATATTTCTACAGATACGTACCCAGTGTAACATCAATGCAAGTAGATTCCTAGGGGACATGATGTGTATTTTGACGTTCATTTCTATTCAACACTGGTACATTACTATTTCTTCAGTTTATGCACATCATAGGATATATATTTCATCCACAAGTTAGAAAACTTATAGGCATTTGTTTAATGATCAGTCACTTCCTGCTTCAGAACACATGTATTCCTCCATGTTTCTTGACTGGTCTTTTCATAAGACTTTTTCCAATCACAATATTTTCATTTTTCATTATCTCTTATGAAGCAAAACTCAAACACCCTTCATGATAAACCATAATCCTAAAATTACCATTAGATGTATAACTGGTTGGAATGAATGATTATATATCAATATAAGATTTCTTATATATTTTTAGATATCAATTCAATTCATTATTTAAAGTGGAACCAGTTAAATTATTTATTCACAGGATGGTCTATTCATGCATTATCTCTATATTCATAGACACAGGGTACACCTCTGTGTACCCCTAACACTAATGTATATGTCTTCAAAATATTGCTCCCAGAAATGGTGGAAGAAATACTCATGTCACCTGATCCACATATATATTTTATCACAGTAAAATTCTGAACAAAAAATGTAAAGGTCACACTTATGATTGTACCGAAGTCTAAAAGGAAAGTGAACATGGATAACTAAAAACATCCAGGTGAAGGTTGCCTAATGCTCTCAAATGTCAATCCTATTGGTGACAACATATTTGTTTCTTCCAATGATTATATATTCAAACTAAACCCTGTTGAAAATGTCTAATCCTATAACTCACTTTATACTTTGCCTGATTTCATAATGTCTCTATTGATACCTGCTTTCCTACTTATTTTCCCCAGTTCATCGTTGTGACTGACTCTTCACATGTGCTGAAATTTTCATTCATTCTCTAACAGAAACCCTATTGCTAAAGAACTTTTGGTCCAAATCCTATACTCACTCTTCTTCCTAAACCTACCGACTATCTTCCTAATCCTACCGACTATCCATTTTGACTGGATGTTCTCTTCTACATTAAATCTACCAAGGTACAAGGTCCTGTGCTTCAAATCATACTTAGATTTCTGTTTCCATACTGATATTTCACCTCTATATTCTTGTAATTATCGCACGTTCTCAATACCATTATTCATCGCCCAGAATGATTCCTAACCCAAATTGAACCTGTTATTAACCCTAAACATACACTGTTCCCTAAATCTCATTTTACAGAAGAGCAGCAACAGAGTTGTTCTTAAAATACAGGGAATTAGGGGACCTTCCACCTGCTGAAAACCTCAAAGGTCCATGCAGAAATGATACCTGGAGAAGTTGTAGGGAGGTATGAAAGACCTGAGAGAGCAAAAGTCCTATTCCAAGTCAAACAACCTGGTCAGGATAAAGGGATGTGTCCGAATCAGCATCTCTCTACTTATTTTAGAGAAGATGGACTAAACCAGACCTGTGTGGAGAGCTGTTCCCAGGTGTCTATGGTTGATATACCATTCTAACTTGTGAAAGTGTTCCAGGAAGTAGGAGCAGCCTCCATCTCATGGGACCCTTGGAAGCAAGTGTTAGGACAAAGTGGTTGCCAAGGCAGTGGCCTCATTCAGTTCCAAAGAAAGTGACATACCTCATTTCCTTGGTGATGGAACACTCTGAACTTGCTATCCAAGAACCAAGACACCGAGAGGCAATCCCAGTCCATGTCCCTGTGGGCTCACTTGATTGGATTTTCCAAGGACAGAGTCAGTCTTTCTTGGTACCTCCTGATGTGAGTATAGCCAAATACCAGGAGAGCTCTGAAGAGATACTTTTCCTGCGAAAGCAGGTAGTAGCTGGCCACTTTTTCCTGACAACTTCACAGAGTTGGTCAAGGAAACCAGATCTGATAGAGGACACGCCATTTTGGGGGAACATAATATGGCCCACCAGTCAGAGTTAACTCCGGAGAGTCACAGACCTACTTGAGGGAAGGAGGTGCATTTGTGAGTGTGGGTTTGTTGTTTTGTCTCATGTTCAGAGAATAGGTACGAAAGGCGGTTTGTTTGATTTGAAGTGAACTGTTTCTAGTAAGTCGTTTGACAAGATGAGTGTTTCTATGTCTGTGTATCCCACTGTGTCCGCGGTTGTAGACATGAGAAAAGAGAATGCAACAATGGATGTGTCCTGTCTAGTAGAAAGCTTCCCATTATGCATCCTGCCTAATTTATGAATAGAGTGCGGCTTGCCTTATGGATGGGAAATACCTACTACCTTCCTAAGTCTCTGTTTTCTTCTGAATTCTGGCCACTCTCCAGAATAGGCTCATGGTTTTGTGTCCAAGATATGTAACAACTCCAAGGTCTGTGACATGGCCATGTACAGGATAGCTGAAGGGAATGGCCAGCATCTCAGAAAACTCAGATATCAATGTGACCAGGAAAGTCTCAGTGGATATACCCTGCTTTTGGCCTTTTGCTTACCTATTGTTCTGTTGCCCTGAATATCAGGAAGGTCTTTGCCTCAGGCCACCCCTTTTTGAAGCCTGAAGAAAACAGTTTTCAATTGGAAATGAATGGGCATCACTTGTGGCTCTTTCTTAATTGCTTTGGAAAGGGATGTGTCTGAATTAGCCTCTTGGCCTTGTATGTGGCTGTGACTTTGATTCTCAGCAGCTGATGGATCTAAAGAATGATCCCATGTGTGCATCCAAAACCATAATTGCCAAAAGATCAGTCATTGTGGATGAAGTCTCTCGTCTTCCTCTGTTAGGTTCCTGACTTCCATCAAGTGATAATTGGTATTCCTTGGGTCAAATGAGTTCTTCAATTCACTGCAGAGGTGCTTAGGTTTTTGCATGACTCCAAATCACATAAAGAATCTATAATTGAAAGTCAGTAGGCCACAAATTGGAGATACAGAGCAGTATTAACGGGAGGCTTATTTGATCACTCCTGGTTCACAGGAAGGGTGTCCAGGCCAACATGACTTTAGGCAAATGAGGGGCAAGGGAGTTTATTTGGACACTGTCTTTGGGTGAGCCATTCATGGAGACCTTCAGCCAGAGGTTACGATGAGTGACTATATGGAAGAAGATGAGGACCTTGTTTGAGTGTTTTGGTTTTAATTGTGGTCATTTGTGTGGTGGTTGTAAGAAATATCTTGGTCCACCTGGGCTTGAACTCTGGTTGGATTCCCCTTAGAGACTGCGTTCTGGAACTGAACTCAGAGAAGTATTGCCATGAATTGTGTTGGGATATTAGGAGGCCACGCATGAGAGTCGCCCTTGGAAACTGAGATCTAGGCCCAGGGTGGCTTTCCACAGAGCACTGAGAATCTCAGCCAGGATAACACATGATTTTATTCTGAAAGACTTGGCAGCCATAGTTGAGTGTCAAAACACACATGGACCTCACATTGTAGACCTCAATTTACCTGGCTTCATGTGACCTTTTGGCCACTCTTTGGGAAGCCTTGCCTGTGAGAGTTCCCCAGAGCTTTCATTGAAAATGAGCTTCCTCATTATTTAATGGTTTCTGAATGAATTGAAACCCACAGTGCCTCCAACTTCATCCTTAACAATGGCTAGATGAATACCATGTAGTTATTAAAATTTCCATGACCAGGTGGCACTGGAGAACCTTTGAATGTCCTGTTGCTGATCATGAGTATACCAGACAGTGCCTTGATTGACTGGATTTCATGAAAATGTTGTAGAAAAGAGATGCCAGTACGTTTGAGTCTGCTGAGTAGTGGGCCTAGAGCACTGGTGGGCAGGTGTGTGAAAAAACATCAGTAGTAGGGCCATGAGGATCTACCATTGGATTCCAAATGGCTTGTGACTGACATGGTGCAGCCAGCAGATCCTTATTTGTAAAGTCATCTTTTTATATGGAGAGGTTTCAGGGCAATGTTCAGAATAAGGGTCATATGGACAAGGGGGCAATGGGGCAAGCTATGAGGGATAGAAGCCTGGTTGGTGCGTTCTCCTGCACACGCTGACCCACCACACGTGACATAACTCCCTCCAGCACTGTGTCTCAGTTGGGCTCCTTGTATTTTATGAAGCAAATACTAAACTCTCAGTGCAGCAGGAAAAACACCACAAAAAGTGGAGGAGGACAAAATGGCTTCACAGTTCACATGGGGAGACATTTAGTCACCAGTGGTCACTGTTTACCAACAAAGAGAGGATTCAGGCCTCCTGCTTCATGTTAATTGGAAAATAAGAACCCATGTCCTTCAGGTCAAAGTGATGGAGACCCACCTTTGATGTTCTCACTACAAAAGAAGATAAAGCTCCTGAAAACAGCCTAAATTTCAAGTGCCCAACCTCAGAGTGAGATTCTCAAAAAGTCCTTAGGCCAGAAGAGCTCCATGTTTGTGGAGTGTTTACCCTGTCCCTTACTTTTAGAAAGTCCTCTACCTCCACCAAAGATGTGAAATCTGGAGCATTTTCCATTCCAGATAGGTATTCACAGATTTTCTAACTCTTCTCCTATAATTGTGTCTTACTTGAGGCGAAAGTAATGTTAAAGCATTGTTCTGGATGAGAGTGGGAAGATTTTTGTGTAGCATATATTTGCATACACATTGGATTCAATTTCCTATTTTCTATTCGAAATACTGAATCCCTGACACTAACACATACCCTATCAGACTCTGAATACTATTTCTAATAGGATGGAGAAAAATAACCCAAACAGAATAGAAATGCAAGCAGTTTAGAGGAGTCATGGTGTATATTTGGACTTGCCTTTTGCATGATACAGAGTAGGAGTTAAATCTAGTCAATTTTTTGTTGAAATAGTTCTCCATGTGTTTTTAAAGTTAACAAATTGTGAATTCCTGTCTCCCCTTCTCTGTAGCCCATTCAGCACATATATTTTTATATGGATATATAGAATCATACCTGGTACCACACATACATTCTTGTGAGGTGGATGAGTTGGCAGATACAAATTGTGAGAAGAGATCACTCCTACTAAACCGTGTTGGAACTGAATATTCAACCAATGGGTGAGCTTCCATGTTCAGTAAAATGAATATTTTTGGATCTGTGGATGATATATATTTTATGATGAATTTTGATTGACATATATGTTGCTATTTTTTTTTCTGTGTGTGTGTGTGTTTTGTGTCACTCACCTGTTCTGTAAAACAACTTCAGAGAGAGAGGTTAAAAATTCATGCAAAGCTCTGATGGAGGTATCTAATATCTTAGTTTTGGTCTATTGCTTCTTCTAATTGGGTCATTTGTTGTGTCCCATGGACGAGGGCAGTGGTTCCTGTGCCCACCCCTGCAGCAACTCCTATTCCGAATAGGATGGCTAAAGTGAGGGATATATGTTCCCAGTTGAAACGGGTTGTATGCCCCCCTATTTGATCTTCAAATGAACCTGCATCATGATAGAGCACTCTGGGAAACATCTGCACCATTACACAATTAATCACATCTGTTGACCATTTCATGAAAACATAAACAATGTTTAATTATATACAATTATGCTGTTGTAGGGACGGACAAGGCAAGGCACCTAAGATAGCAAAGAAGACAGCGAAACCGTCCTATTTGGTTGCAACCATATTCAGAGGGCATTGCTTCTGTTGTAATCAATTATTCTCCTGAAACTCAAGTATAGGTAGTTTCAGAATTTTGTACCCAACATGTAAGGGAAGGGGCTCAGAAGTTCACAGTCTGCAGAAGTTCAAAAAAGCCGTTGTTGTTTCTGTTTTTTCCTCGGTTCTGGGCAAGTTAACTTTTCAAGGACACCTGGGAGGGAAAGAGCTTTTTCCTACCTTTCTTATTTTTCGCCCCTGACAGCTGTTACCATGCAGCCCTGATGGTAACTTCTTTATCTTAGAAATATAGCCATCTCTGTAAAGCCCCAGCTCACGGCCAGAGGCCTTGTTCATATATTTTGTGGAAAACAAGTAATGGGGTCTAGCATAGAAGTGCTTATTTTTTTAGCCAGTGGCCAAGTAGAACAAGGCAACACTAAAAGAGGAAGTTTATCTACATTGAACTCTTTTATGGGACTCTTTTGCTGAAAGTCCTAAAGTCAGCCATGGTGAAGACTTCTGTAGAAAGTCAGTTAAGAATTTTCTGTAGGCCTGGTACAGAAGGGGAAGACAGGGAAGGTGGGGCTGACAGCAGCTCCGAGGATCTGAGAATAAGGAAGGAGAGATGTAAAAGAATAATGGGAAAGGGGTTTGGTATTTTCCTAGTAACAAAAACTTGAGCTGCAGAACAGGTTGAGCAGAGGGGAAGACAAGAGTGAGTATCCCAAAATGCATGTGAGGGACTTTAAATTTTTAGTAAACTGTTTTCAGTGATGACAAAGCAACTTTAAAGGCCATTTTCATTACATCTTTGATAGGAGTCTGAGGGCTCTCCTCTGCTAGTTTCAGCTTTGTGTTAGCTGGTAAGAGGACCTGGTGGGACCCGGTGCGGGCACGGACAGGAGAAGAGAGGAGTGAGTCGGTGGGTGAGAACCTGAGTACCTGCTAACTCAGCAAGGGGGCGATGGTCTGAGAACCGGGAGAGGTTTGGGTTTTTGATCTAATAATTGGAGGGGAGAAATCAGGTTGCTGAGGTGAGAGTGACAGCAGAGACTCTGGAGCACAAGGCTGAAGGTGAGGATCTATTGGATAAGCATAGTTCAGGATATGAGTGAAGGATGGAAAAGGCCTGCCCATAGGGGAATCTCCTTTCACCCTTTTGAGCACTTGCAGAAGTTAAAAAGGTCACACAGGGCTGGGGATGTGGCTCAATTGTAGCACGCTCGCTTGGCATGCGTGCGGCCCGGGTTTGATCCTCAGCACCACATACAAACAAAGATGTCATGTCCGCCAAAAACTAAAAAATAAATATTAAAAATTCTCTCTGTCTCTCTGTCTCTCGCCTCTCTCTTTAAAAAAAAAATGGTCACGCAGAATTTGAGGATCTAGAGACCCCTCTGGGTGCCATCGGTTTTGGTTATCTAATTGGTAATATGGCCAATGCTGTGTACTGAATTTGATGAGGAGTTTGTGTTCCATCAGGCAGCCCCTGTATGCTCACATCCCCATGACGTACAGAAAAAGTCAGCCAGGCATTCTGGAATTACTAAAAAGGAGTGATGGATTTTTCCTTTCCCCAGGTCCATGATCCTCTTAGTTGTACAAGTCCGATATTTACTGCCATTAGCCCCTTGAACTAGAGACCTTTTATTTGATAGAGGGCCCAATGGGGCCTTAAGCACTGAGTTTATTGCCCCTGTATCCCCATCAAAGTTTACTGGGGTCTCCTCCACTTCAAAAGATACGCTGAGCTCAGGGAGGGGATCTGAGCCCCGACTTTCGTAGTCATGCTGAAGAGTCAGAATGGCTGGCTGGCTTGGCTGCCTCTTTCTAGGGCACTCTTGAACCCAGTGTCCTCTTTCTTTACAGTAGGCACATTGATCTGAGGTCAGGGGTGGCCTCTGGCGTGGGACCAGGTATCCCTTCCTGTCTCCCTGTTTCTTAATTTCTGGCCCTTTTGTTGTTGTGACCGGGACCTTAGTCAACTCCTTAGTCTATCTTTTGTTTCTTTTATCGTCCTTTTGCTCCCTTCTCTTCCTCAGTTTCTCTCTTATAGTATACTTTCTCGGCTTCTCTGACTAAATCTCTCAAAGTCATATCTTGTAATCCATCTAAGCATTGTAACTTTCTTTAAATATCCAAGGCAGCATGCCCAATAAAGGCCATTGTGACAGATGCCTTTTGATCCTCTGCATGAGGATCGAAAGGAGTATATCTCCTATATGCCTCCGTAATTCTCTCTAGAAACATAGAGGAAGATTCATCAGGCCCGCAGGCGTGGTAGCCATGTCACCCCAAATGGAGTAGGGAAATAGCAGTGCCGCTGCCTGTGCCCGGATAAGGCCCAGTCACCAGCTGGTGTGGTAGTCACGTCACCCAAATTGTAGTAGGGGCCAAGCAGGCCTCCGCCCACGCCCGCAACAAAAGCAGACCTGTGACTGACCTGCAGAACAGGCACAGCGGCCTGCCACCATGGTAGACATGACACCCCAATTGGAGTAGTGGCAGAGCAGAGCTTTCTCCCGCGCCCAGTACAAGCACAACGGCCAACCAGCGTGCTAGTCACGTCAACCCAATTGGAGTAGGGGCAGAGCAGAGCCTTTGCCCGCACCCAGAACAGGCCCAGCGATCTGCCAGCATGGTAGTCACGACACCCCAATGGCAGTAGGGCCAGAGCAGAGCCACCACCCGCTCCCGCAAGGTAGGCAGACCTGCAACCGACAGGCGGAACAGGCCCAGCGGCCTGCAAGCACGGCAGACACGTCAACCCATTTGGTTCTTTGAAAAAATAAAAAATATCGACAGAACATTAGCCATGCTAACGAAGACAAGAAGAGAGAGAACTCAAATTACTAGCATATGGGATGAAAAAGACAACATCATAACAGATATTTCAGATATACAGAAGATAATCTGAAATTATTTTGAATCTTTGTACTCTAATAAAATAGAAGATGGTGAAGGCATCGATAAATTTATTAAGTCATATGATCTGCCCAGATTGAGTCAGGAGGATATAGACAACCTAAACAGACCAATATCAATTGAGGAAATAGAAAAAAACATCAAAACACTACCAAGTAAGAAAAGCCCAGGACCTGATGGGTATATAGCAGAGTTTTACAAAACATTTAAAGAGGAACTAATACCAATACTTTTCAAGTTATTTCAGGAAATTGAAAAAGAGGGAATTCTTCCAAATTCATTCTATGAGGTCAACATCACTCTGATTCCTACACCAGACAAAGACACTTCAAAGAACTAAAACTACAGACCAATATCTCTAATGAACCTAGAGGCAAAAATCCTCAATTAAATTCTGGCAAATCAGATACAAAAGCATATCAAAAAAATTGTGCACCATGATCAAGTAGGATTCATCCGTGGGATGCAAGGCTGGTTCAATATACGGAAATCAATAAATGTTATTCATCACATCAATAGACTTAAAAATAAGAACCATATAATCATCTCGATAGATGCAGAAAAAGCATTCGACAAAGTACAGCATTCCTTTATGTTCAAAACTCTAGAAAAACTAGGGATAACAGGAACATACCTCAATATTTTAAAAGCAATCTATGCTAAGTCTCAGGCTAGCATCATTCTGAATGGAGAAAAATTGAAGGCATTCCCCCTAAAATATGGAACAAGACAGGGATGCCCTCTTTCACCACTTCTGTTCAACATAGTTCTCGAAACACTGGCCAGAGCAATTAGACAGACAAAAGAAATTAAAGGCATATAAATAGGAAAAGAAGAACTTATATTATCACTATTGCAGATGACATGATTCTATACCTAGCAGACCCAAAAGGGTCTACAAAGAAACTAATAGAGCTAATAAATGAATTCAGCAAAGTGGCAGGATATAAAATCAACACTCATAAATCAAAGACATTCCTGAATATCGGTGACAAATCCTCTGAAACGGAAATGAGGACAACCACTTCATTCACAATATACTAAAAAAAAAAAAATAATTGGGAATCAACCTAACAAAAGAGGTGCAAGTTTTATACAAGGAAAACTACAGAACCCTAAAGAGAAAAAAAGAGGAAGATCTTAGAAGATGTAAAAATGTACCCTGTTCATAGATAGACAGAACTAACATCATCAAAATGGCAATATTACCAAAAGTTCTCTATATGTGTAATGCAATGCAATTCAAAATCCCAACGGCATTTCTTGTAGAAATAGAGAAAGCAATCATGAAATTCATATGGAAAAATAAAAGACCCAGAATAGCAAAAACAACACTAAGCAGGAAGTGAGAATCAGGCCGTATAGCGATACCAGACTTCAAACTATACTACAGAACAATTGTAAAAAAAATAGCATGGTACTGGTACCAAAACAGGTGGGTGGACCAATGGTAAAGAATAAAGGACACAGAAACCAATCCAAAAAAATACAACTATCTTATATTTGATAAAGGGGCTAAAAGCATGCAATGGATGAATGATAGCATCTTCAACAAATGGTTCTGGGAAAACTGGAAATCCATATGTAACAAAAAGAAACTGAATCCCTTTCTCTTGCCATGCACAAAAGTTAAATCAAAATGGAACAAGGAGCTTGATATCAAATCAAGACATGGTGTTTGATAGAAGACAAAGTTGTCTACGATCTACATACTGTGGGGTCGCTTCCAAATTCATCAATAGGACACCCATAGCACAAGCGTTAATAACTAGAATCAACACATGGGACTTACTCAAACTAAAAAGTTTTTTCTCAGCAGAAGAAACAGTAAGAGGGGTAAATAGGGAGCCTACATCCTTGGAACAAATCTTTCCTCCTCACACTTCAGATAGAGCACTAATATCCAGAGTATACAAAGAACTCAAAAAATTAGTCAATAAGATAACAAATAACCCAATCAACAAATGGGCCAAGAACCTGAACAGACACTTCTCAGAGGAGGACATACAATCAATCAACAAGTACATGAAAAAATGCTCACCATCTCCAGCAGTCAGAGAAATGTGAATCAAAACCACCCTAAGATACCATCTCACTCCAGTAAGTTTGGCAGCAATTATGAAGTCAAACAACAACAAGTGCTGGCGAGGATCTGGGGAAACAGGTACACTTGTACATTGCTGGTGGGACTGCAAATTGGTGCAGCCAAATGGGAAAGCAGTATGGAGATTTCTTGGAAAGCTGGGAACGGAACCACCATTTGACCCAGTTATTCCCCTTCTCGGTCTAAAACCTAAAGACCTAAAAAGAGCATGCTACAGGGACACTGCTACATCGATGTTCATAGCAGCACAATTCACAATAGCAAGACTGTGGAACCAACCTAGATGCTCTTCAATAGAAGAATGAATAAAAAATGTGGCATTTATACACAATGGAGTATTACTGTGCATTAAAAAATGACAAAATCATAGAATTTGCAGGGACATGGATGGCATTAGAACAGATTATGCTAAGTGAAGCTAGCCAATCCCTAAAAAAACAAATGCCAAATGTCTTATTTGATATAAGGAGAGTAACTAAGAACAGAGTAGGGACGAGGAGCATGAGAAGAAGATTAACATTAAACAGGGATGAGAGGTGGAAGGGAAAGGGAGAGAGAATGGAAACTGCATGGAAATGGAAGGAGAACCTCACTGTTATACAAAATTACATACAAGAGGAAGTGAGGGGAAAGGGAAAAATAATACAAGGGGGAGAAATTTATTACTGTAGAGGGTGTAGAGAGAGAAGAGAGGAGGAGAGGGGACGGGAGGGGGGATAGTAGAGGATAGGAAAGGCAGCAGAATACAACAGACACTAGTATGGCAATATATGAATCAATGGATGTGTAACTGATGTGATTCTGCAATCTGTAAACGGGGCAAAAATGGGAGTTCATAACCCACATAAATCAAAGTGTGAAATATTATTTATCAAGAACTATGTAATGTTTTGAGCAACCATATATAAAAATTAAAAAAAAAGACAACTAAATTCGGTGAATAATGCACGAGAATCCTAATATTTCTACAGTAACTGACCCAGTTTAAAATCAATGCCAGTAGATTCCTATGGGACATGATGTGTATTTTGACGTTCATTTTTATTCAACAATGGTACATTACTATTTCATGAGTTTATGCACATCATAGGATATATATTTCATCCACAAATTAGCAAATTTATAGGCATTTGATTCAATTTCAATTGCTTCCTGCTTTACAACATATGCATTCCTCCAGGTTTCCTGACTGGTCTATTCATGAGACTTCTTTCCAAACATATTATTTTCGATTTCCATAATCACTTTTGAAACAAAACTCACACACTGTTCATGATAAACCAAAACACTAATATTACCATTAGATGTATAATTGGTGGGAATGAATGATTGTATATCAATATAAGATTTCCTGTAATTTTTAAGATATCAGTTCAATCCATTATTTAAAGTTGGAACAAGTTATATTATTTATTCACTGTATTGTCTATCCGTACTTTATCTCTAAATTCATAGACACAGGGTGCACCTCTTTGTAACCCCAATACTAATTTTACGTCTTGAATATATTGCTTCCAGAAATGGTGGAAGAAATACTCATGTCACCTGATCTACATATACATTTTATCACAGTAGTATTCTGGACAAATAATGTAATGGTCACGGTTATGATTGCACGAAGGACTAAATGGAAAGTGAACATGGATTACTAAAAACATCTATGTCCAGGTTGCCTAATGCTCTCAAATGTCAATCCTATTGGGGATTACATATTTTTTTCTTCCTAATATTATGTATTCAAACTCAACCCTGTTGAAAATGTCTAATCCTATCACTCACTTTATACTTTGCCTGATTTCGTAATGTCTCTATTGATATCTGCTTTTCTACATTTTTTCCCAGCTCATCATAGTGACTGACTCTTCATATGTGCTGACTTTAACCATCACTCTGTAACCGAAACCCTATTGTTAAAGAACTTTTGTTCCAAATGGTATACTCACACTTCTTCCTAAACGTACTATCTTCCTATTTCTATCAACTATCCCTTTTTGACTGGATGTTCTCTTCTACATTCAATCATTATAGTAAATGTCCGGCGAGCTTCACAGGAGGAAACCACCAACAGACTATCTCATGCAACAGCAAAGGGTTTATTGAGTGTCCAGCATGCTGGTGCTCAGAGCTCAGTTGAATAGAGCAGATAGCCCTGAGAATAGCTTAAGTAGAGCTTATATACATTACCTGGAGAGGGCAGGGAGGGAAGTTTATTGATGGATCGGGGTGAGTGGGCGATTTGCGTGCAACTGGGTGAGGGAGCACATTCTGCAGTTGGGCAGTTGGGGACAGCACATACTGGGAACAAGATTTGCAAGCATTTCTCAAGATTTCAACAGTGTTTTGTTAAGCATACAGAAAAACAGGAAGTGACAAGTACCTATTTTACTAACCTTTTATTCCCCACTTCTTCTTCTGGCTACTTTTAATCATAAAAATGATCATTGGGGGGGTGTCACATTCTATGTATACTAGTAGGGTATTACCATAAGTTTAACTCGTCCAAATTGAGCCTGGAGAAAAGAAATTACACGGATGAGAAAACAGGGTTTAATAGTTAGCAATAACTTGAGGATTACTATTGGACCGGCCAGGGTTGATAAAAACGTAGTTAACCAGGAAGACTGTGTGAACCAAGACTCAAACCACCTTTTTTGGCCCTCTCTGTCTCGTTGATGCTTTTCAAGGCATCTTTTTAATTTACTCTTAGATTTTATTACAAGTCCAGTATGCTCGGCATACAAACAACTTTCTTTTCTCAATGTAGCACAAAGCCCCCTTCTCTCATGACGAGGAGGTCCAACCCTCGAGTGGTCTGAAAAACAACTTCAGAGAGAGAGGTAAAAGACTCATGCAAAGCTCTGATGGAGGTTTCTAATATCTTAGTTTTGGTCTATTGCTGTCATTTTTTGGGTCATTTGTTGAGTCCCTTGGACAAAGGCAGTGGTTCCCGTGGCCACCAGTGCAGCAATTTCTATTCCTAATAGGATGGCTACATTGAGAGATATATATTTTCAGTGGAACCGGGTTGAATGCCCCCCTATTTGATCTTCAAATGAATCTGCGTCGTGATAGAGCACTCTGGGAAACATCTGCACGATTACACAATTAATCACATCTGTTGACCATTTCATGAAAACATTAACAATGTTTAAGTATATAGAATCATGCTGTAGTAGGGAAGGACAAGGCAACGCACCTAAGATAGCACTGAAGACAGGGAAACAGTCCTATTTGGTTGCAACCAGATTCAGAGGGCATTGATTCTGTTGTAATCAACTAATCCTCTGAAACCCAAGTTTAGGTAGTTTCAGAATTTTGTACCCAACATGTAAGGGAAGGGGCTCAGAAGTTCACAGTCTGCAGAAGTTGAAAAAAGCAGTTTTTGTTTCTGTTTTTTCCTCGGTTCTGGGCAAGTTAACTTTTCAAGGACACCTGGGAGGGAAAGAGCTTTTTCTTCCCTTTCTTATTTTCCCATTGCCAGCTGTTACTACGGAGCCCAGTTGCTAACTTCGTTAACTTAGAAATGTAGCCATCTCTGTGAAGCCCCACGTCAAGGCCAGAGGCCTTGTTCACATATTTTTGTGAAAAACTAGTAAGGGGGTGTCTGGATTAGGAGTGCTGATTTTTTTAGCCAGTGGCCAAGTAGAACAGGGCAACATGAAAATAGGAAGTTTAACTACATTGAACTTTTTTATAGGGACTCTTTTGCTGAAAGTCCTAAAGTCAGCCATGGTGAAGACTTCTGGAGAAGGTCAGTTAAAGACTTTTCTGTGGGCCTGGTATAGAGGGGAAAGACGGAGAAGGTGGGGCTGAGAGCAGCTCCGAGGATCTGAGAATGAGAAAAGAGAGATGTAAAAAAATAATGGGAAAGTGGTTTGGAATTTTCCTAGCAACAAATATTTGAGCAGTAGAACAGGTCAAGCAGAGGGGAAGATGGTAGTGAGTATCCCAAAACGCAGAGGGACTTTAAATTTGTAGTAAACTGTTTTCAGTGATGACAAAGCAACTTTAAAGGCCATTTTCATTACATCTTGGATAGAGGTCTGAGGGCTCTCCTCAGCTGGTTTGAGCTTTGGGTTAGTTGGTAAGAGGACCTGGTGGGACCCAGTGCGGGCACTGTCAACAGAAGAGAGGAGTGAGTGGGTGGAGGGGTACCTCAGTACCTGCTACCTCAGCAAGGGGGCAATGGTCTGAGAACCAGCAGAGGTTTGGGTTTTTGATCTAATAATTGTAGTGGAGAAATCAGGTTGCTGAGGTGGGAGTGACAGCAGAGACTCTGGAACAGAAGGCTGAAGGTGAGGATCTATTGGATAAGCATAGTTCAGGATGTGAGCGAAGAAGGGAAAAGGCCTCCACATAGTGGAATCTCCTTTCACCCTTTTGAGCACTAGCAGATGTTAAAAAGGTCATGCAGGATTTGAGGATCTAGAATCCCCTCTGGTGGCCATCAGTTTTTGTTATCTAATTCGTAATATGGCCAATGCTGTCTACTGAATTTAATGCAGGGTTTGGGTTCCATCAGGCAGCCCCTGTATGCTAACATCCCCATGACTTACAGAAGAAGTCAGCTTTTCCCCCACACAGCCATGGCTGTTTTTGGCTTTGACAGTCGGCCGGGTAAACACAGTAATCTAGGCTAGCCAACCTGCATCTGGCTCGTGTGTCCCTACATCCATAATATTTGTTTCCATTATCTATGGTAAGGAAGGGATTTAATGGAATTTTAGTGGGATCCTCTTCATCAGGGATATCCCATTAGGAAAGACCTATAGCCAGCTGACAAATGTCTGGGTGGAGAGATGGTCACCAGGTCCCTAAGTGGGCTGCATGCAAGATAGATTATACTTCTTTTCCAGTAGAATTTGTGATCAGCCATCGCTGCTGAACGGGCTGATGAGGGTTAGGACTACTTGTGGCCAAGGGGAGAGTCTATAGGCTTATCCAAACGGTGAATATGCAATTTGAAAGTGTTACCAGTCTTTTCCAGTTTCCAGCCAGAGTGTGGACAGGGCGCAGGCTTGAGATGAGAGGCATGGATCCAGGAAGTGATTCCGTTTACCTTTACCACTATAGATGTTATAAGTAGCACCTGGTATGGTCCTTTCCAGTGGGGTTCCAGGGATGACACCTGATATCATCTTACGTAGATGAAGTCTCTTACTTGATATCGATGTGGAGTCCCCTCGTCCCCAGTTTGGTAGGGAGTGGCCAGCTGTTTCCACAGGTATCACTGAGATCTTTCAACAGCTTTAAGTCTGTCAAACAAGGGGGTGTGAAAGGGATCGTTAGGTCTTAGAGTTGGGCTTTGGTACGTTACTGGAAGAGAGGCACCCTAGATATTCACAGGGGGTGTGGTTACTCAAAGAAACAGAGGGCATATTTCTTGCACGAAACATTGTATAAGGCATGAGCATAGTCCAATCATTTATGCTGGTCTCTAAGCTTAATTTCATTGAGGTCTCTTTAATGGTTCTATTTATTCTTTCTACCTGTCCTGAACTCTAGGGTCTGTAAGCACAATTAAACTTCCAATGAATCCCCAGGTTCCTGGCTAACCCCTGACTTACTTGGGCCATGAACGCCGGTGCATTATCAGACCGTATTACCTTTGGCAGGCCGTATCTTTGAAAAATGTCTTTCAGGATCTGCTTGACCACCATTAGCACTGCTTCTTTTTTTTTCTTTTAGTGGGGAAGGCTTCAATCCATCCTAAAAATGTATCTACAAAGACTAGAAGATATTTATGTCCATACCTTGCTGGCTTAATTTCAGTAAAGTCAACTTCCCAGAATTGTCCTGGTCTGGTTCCTCGTAGGTGCTTTCCTGCAGGAAGCTTGGAAGGGTAAGAATTTACCAATTGATGGACTCGACAGGCTTTTTTTACCCATTCAGTTATTTCTTTTTGCTGTGAGTCAGTTAGTGGAAAACTCTGTTCTTGATACTTCAGAAATACCTGCAGTTTCTTTGAACCAAGGTGAGTGAGTTGATGTGCATTTTCTACTGACGTATTTAGAGCTGTGACTATAGGAGTTTTTACTGAAGGATTTAGAAATTCCACTTGGGGGCCTTCAGGGTTAAAAGTTATTTTGGACTGGAACTTGGTGAGCAGATCTCTGCCCATCAATGGGGCTAGGAATTCTGGGATTACTAGGAAGGAGTGATGGATTTTTCCTTTCCCCAGTTCCATGATCCTCTTAGTTGTCCAAGCCCGATATTTACTGTCATTAGCCCCTTGAACTAGAGACCTTTTATTTGATAGAGGGCCCAATGTGACATTAGGGGTGAGTATATTGCCCCTTTATCCACTTCAAAGATTTCTGGGGTCCCCTCCACTTCAAAAGTTACCCTGAACTCGGGGAGGGGATCTGAGCCCCGACTTTCATACTCATCCTCCAGAGTCAGAATGGCTGACTGGCGTGGCTGTCCCTTTCTAGGGCACTCTTTGGCCCAGTGTCCTTTTTTTTTTACAGTTGGTACATTGATCTGAGGCCAGGGGTGGCCTCTGGCATGGGACCAGGTATCCCTTCCTGTCTCCCTGTTTCTTAATTTCTGGCCCTTTTGTTGTTGTGACCAGGACCTTAGTCAACGCCTTAGTCTGTCTTTTGTTTCTTTTATCCTCACTTTGCTTCTTTCTCTTCCTCAGTTTCTCTCTTAAGGTATATTTTCTTGGCTTCTCTGACTAAATCTCTCAAAGTCATATCTTGTAATCCATCTAAGCATTGTGACTTTCTTTTAATATCCAGGGCAGCTTGCCCAATAAAGGCCATCATGACAGATGCCTTTTGATCCTCTGCCTGTGGATCGAAAGGAGTATATCTCCTACATGCCTCCATAATTCTCTCTAGAAACATAGAGGGAGATTCATCAGGCCTTTGAATAATCTCTATTACCTTGGCCAAATTAGTTGGTCGCCTAGTGGCCACTTGGAGGCCCACTATTAGAACCTGGCGATAAGTGGACAGATGCTTTCTAACTTCAATGTTGTTGGTGTCCCAGTTGGGTTGTTTCAAGGGAAAACCAGCTTTGATTAAGTTGGGAAGATGTGTCCGTCTCCAATCTGGTCGGAGGACATTTTTTTATAGCTTCCAGGAAGATTCTCTTTTGTTCCTCTGTCGTGAAGAGAGTCCCTAGGAATTGTTGACAGTCATCCCAAGTAGGCAGGTGTGAAAACATCAATGACTCAACCAGACCTGTGAGCCTGATGGGGTCCTCGGAAAAAGGGGGATTGTTATTTTTCCAGTTATATAGGTCGGAAGAGGAGAAAGGCCAATATTTGTAGGCTTGCATTTTCCCCCCATGGCCTTCGTCAATCAATGGTCCGTAGGGACATAGGGGGAGCATCACAGGAGGTCCAGGGTTTTCAATCATTCGCCACCATCAAGTTCCCTTAGCTGGGCTAGCTTCCTCCTGCGGAGGAGGGGCTGTGTGTGCTGCGGGGGAGTTACCTGGAGGGCGCTGGGCCAGCTTAGATTCCTCCAATGGTAGAGAGGCTGAGTCAGCTGCAGGAGAATCACTTAGAGGGTGTTGGTGGTTGGGGGACGAGGGCAGGGTATAATAAGGGGGAAGAGAGTACAGTAGAGTCAAATCTTGTGACTCAGGGATTACAAAGGGTGGAGGAGGAGGAGGAGCAGAGGGTTTGAGAGATCATGGGGGAAGGAGTAGGAGCAGGGGAAGGGACAAAGAAAGGCTTCACCCATTGAGGAGGAGATTTGCAGAGGTCCTGCAAAGTTAAGATATATGGCTGTTGATCCGGATGGCTATGTGTGCCTGGGTGAAAGACAATATCTCTGACTTCTTAAATTAGTGGGAAATAGAAAGATCCTTCTAGGGGCCATCCAAATTCAAAGGTGGGCCATTCTGAGGCACAGAGATTCCGAAAGGTCCAACGTTTTACTAAAAAAGAAAGATTCTGAGCCCTTAAGCGGACTTTGGTCCAGTGATCAAGGGTCAGGGACAGGGGCATTGAAGTGCTGTGTCCCATAATGAAAGATACAAAAAGAGTGAATGCAAGACACACGACACAGACAAGACAAGACAATAAAGACATTCAATGGACATCCAAAACTGAGACCAGGACTGAGTATCCAGCAAAACCCAATGGCCTGGCAATTCCGAATCCGATACAAAATATTACTGAGTCGAGGAGACTATTGTTCCTCGATTTCCCGAGTCTTTGGGAAGTCCCCCAGGGACGTGGCCTGCGGCTCTGTGACACGTCTGTCAGCCACCATCGGAGAGAACTCACGCTCTTCATCGACAGCCATTTTGCCAAGCCCTAACCTTAACACTGAAACAAGAAAGAGGGGCCTTACTTAACCCGAGAGGAACCCGTTAGGGTCTTTTGTCCGCCGCTGCCAAAACTCGGTGGAATCTCCATATGTAAAGGTCGGGCGAGCATGGAAGGAAGAGACCACTAACAGACTGTCTTATCCAACAGCAAAGGGTTTATTCTGGGTCCAGCATGCTGGGGCTCGGAGCTCACTTGAATAGATCAGAGAGCCCTGAGAACAGTTTAAGCAGAACATATATATTTTCCTTGGAGAGGGCAGGGAGGGAAGTTTACTGATGGTTCAGGGCGACTGGTCGGTTTGCGTGCAACCGGGTGAGGGAGTACATTCTACACTTTGGCACTTGGGGACAGCACATTCTGGGAACAAGATTAGCAAACAGTTCTCAAGATTTTAACAGTGTTTTGTTAAGCATACAGAAAAACAGGAAGTGACAAGTACCTATTTTATTAACCTTTCACTACCGACTATCCTTTTTGACTGAATGTTCTCTTCTACATTCTATGATCCAAAGTACAAGGTCTTATGCCATTGTATATCAATTTATTCAAAGCTAAGTATCCCAATCAAGGGCCCAGTGCCCTTCTGGGCTTCAAATGTTACTTAGATTTCTGTTTTTATACATATATTTCACCTATATATTTTTATACATATTGCAGGTTCCCAATACCATTATTTATTCAGCATAATGATTCCTAACCCAAATCAAACATGTTATTAACCCTAACCATACATGGTTCCCTCAATCTAACGTTACAGAAGAGCAGGGACAGAGTTGGTCTTACAATACAGGAATATAGGGAATCTTCCACCTGCTGATAACCTCAAAGGTCCATGCAGATATAATCTCTGGAGAAGATGTAGGCAACTCTGAAAGACCTGAGAGTGCAAAAGTCATCTTCCATGGAAAACAACCTGGTCAGGGTGAAGTGTTCTGTCTGAATCAGCCTCTCCATTCTTAATGTAGAGAAGATGGACCAAATGAGACCTGTGTGGAGAGCTGCTCCTGGGTGCCTATGGGTGATATACCATTCTAACTTGTGAAAGTGTCACAGGAAGCAGGGGCAGCCTCCATCTCATGGGAAGCTTGGAAGCAACTCTTAGGACAGATTGGTTGCCAAGGCAGTGAACTCATTCAGTTTCTGACGGAAGTGACCTCACCTCACTTCCTTGGTGATGGAACTCTGTGAACTTGCGATCCAGGAAGCCAGTCAAACATTGACAGTCCCAGTCCCAGTCTCAGTGGTTATACTTTTTGAATTTCCCAACGACAGAGTCAGTCTTTCTTGGTACCTACTAATGTTAGGATGGCCAAATGGCAGGAAAACTCTGAAGAGGGGCCTTTCCTGAGAAAACAGGTAGTGGCTCACCGCTGGCTCCTGACAACTTCAGAGAGTTGGCAAAGGACACAAAATCTGAGACAGGACAGACCATTTCGGGGGAACGTAGAATGGCCCACAGTCAGAGGACACTCCAAATAGTCACAACCTACTTGGAGGAAAGAGGTGCCTTTGTGGGTGTGGGTGTGGGTTTGTGGTTTTGGCTCATGTTCTGAGAAGAGGTAGGAAATGAGGTTTGTTTGGTTTGGGGTGAATTGTTTCTAGTAAGTCATTTGACAATGCGAGTGTTTCTGTGTCGCTGTATCCCGCTGTGTCCGTTATTGTAGATATTAGAAAAGAGAAAGCATCAATGGATGTGTCCTGTCTTTTAGAAAGCTTACCAGCATTCATGCTGCCCAATTTATAAATGGAATGCGGCTTGCCATAATGATGGGCAACACCTACGATCTTCCTTAGTTCCTGTTTTCTTCCTGAAATCTGGCCACTCTCCATAATAGGCTCATGGTTTTGTATCCAAGATATGTACCACCTCCATGCTCTGTGACATGGCCATGTACTGAATAACTGAAGTGAATTGCGAGCATCTCAGAAAACTCACATACCTGTTTAACCTGTAAAGTCTCATTGGAGAAACCCTGCTTTGGGCCTTTTGCTTACCTATTGTTCTGTTTCCCTGAATGTCAGGAAGGTCTTTGCCTCAGGACAACGCTTTGCGAAGTCTAAAGAAAACCTTTTTCAAATAAAAGAGAATGGGCATCAGCTGTGGCTCTTTGCTTAATTGCTTTGCAAAGAGATGTGTATGAATCAGCGTCTTGGCCCTGTGTTAGGCTGTAGCTTAGATTCTCAGCAACTGATGGATCTAAAGAAAGATCCCATGTGTGCATCCAAAACCAAAATAGCAAAAGAGCAGTCATTGTGGATGAAGTCTTTCGCCTTCCTCTGTAAGGTTTCTGACATCAATCAAGTGAGAATAGGGATCCTTTAGGTCAAATGAGTTTTTCAGTTCCCTGCAGAGGCTAGCCCATAGGTGGTTGGGTTTTCTCATGACTCCAATTCATATAAAGAATTTAAACCCCACAGTCAGTAGTTCTCAAATTTGAGAAGTGGATCAGTATTAACGGCAGGCCTATTTGATCACTCCTGGTTCACAGGAAGGGTGTCCAGGTCACGCAGAATTTAGGTAAATGAGGGGCAAGAAAGCATATTTTGCACACTCTCTTGGGCTGCATTCCTCATGAAAATCTCCAGTCAGAGGTTATGATGAGTGTCTATATGGAAGAAGATGAGGGCCATGTGGGAGTGTTTTGGATTTAATTGTGGTTATTTTTGTGGCAGTTGGGAGGGATGACTGAGTCCACCTGGGTTTGAACTCTGGTGTGATTCCCCTTAGAGGCTGAGTACAGGAACTGAACTTAGAGAAGTATTGCCATGAATTGTGTTGGGATTTTAGAAGACCAAGCATGAGAGTCACCCTTGGAAACTGAGATCTAGGCCCAGGGTGGCTTTCCAGAGACCACTGGGAATCTCAGGCTTGATATCACATGATTTTATTCTTAACGACTTGACAGTCTTAGTTGAGAGTCAAAACACACATGGACGTTACATTGTAGACCTCAATGGGCCTGGATTTATGTGACACTTTGGCCAATCTTTGGGAAACCTTGCCAGTGAGAGTTCTCCAGAACTTCATTTGAAATGAACTTCCACAACATTTAACGGTCAATGAATGAATTGAAACCCACATGCTGCCAACTTCATCCTTGAAAAATTGCTAGATAAATACCATGAAATTTTTGAAATTCCCATGACCAGATGGCACTGGAGAAACTTTGGTTGTCCTGTTGCTGAACATGATTATTCAGGACAGTGACTTGATTGACTGAGTTTCATGAAAATGGTGTATAACAGAGATTCCAGGAAGTTGGACCCTGCAGAGTAGTGGGCCTAGTGCAGTGAAGGGCAGGTGTGTGATAAAAAAAAATCTGTGGTGGGGCCATGTGGATCTGCCATTGTCTTCCAATTGGCTTGTGACTGACATGGTGCAGCCAGCAGACGCTTCTATGTAAAGGTATCTTTTTATATGGAGAGGTTTCAGGCCAATGTTCAGAATCCGGTTGCTATGGTCAAGGAGGCAAGCTATGTGGAAGAGAAGCCTGGTTGGTACATTCTTCTGCAGGCCCTGACCCACCACAGGTGACAGAACTCCCTCCAGCACTGTGTCCCAGGTGAATTCCTTGTATTTCTTGAAGCAAATACGAAACTCCCAGTGCAGTAGCAAGAAACACCAGGAAAACTGGAGGATGACCAAATGGCTTCAGAGTCCACAAGAGTAGACAATTAGTCCCCAGTGGCCACAGTTTACCTACAAACAGAAAATTAAAGACAGCTTCCTCATGTTTATTGGAAAATAAGAAATCATGTATTCCAGGTCACATAGAAGCATACCCAGATTTGATTGTCTCACTACAAAGGAAGCTAAATCTCCTGACTACAACACATATTTCAAGTGCCCAACCTCAGAGGCAGTTCCTCAAGAAGTCTTTAGTCCAGCAGAGCTCCATGTTTGTGGAGTGTTTACCCTGTCCCTTACTTTTGGAATCTCCTCTACCACCTCCAAGTTTGTGAACTCGTGAGCATATTTGATTCCAGATATGTATTCACAGATTTTCTAACTCTTCTCCTCTAATTGTGTCTAACTTGGGGCCAAGGTAATCTCAAGGCATTGTTATGCATGAGAGTGGGAAGATACTTTTGTAGCATATATTTGCATAAACATTGGAATCATTTTCCAAATTTTCATTCGAAATACTGAATCCCTGACACAAACCCATGCCAACTAGACTCTGACTACTAATTCTAATATGATGGAGAAAATTAACCCAAACAGAATAGAAATACAAGCAGTTCAGAGGACGAATGGTGTATCATTGGAATTGCCTTTTGCTTTATATAGGGTAGGAGTTATAAATCTAGTCAATTTTTTGTTGAAATGGTTCTCCATGTGTTTTTCAAGTTAACAAATATGTGAATTCCTGTCTACCTTTCTCTGTATCCTATTCAGCGCATGTATTTTTATATGCACATATAGAATCCTACCTGGTACCACACGTACATTCTTGTGAGGTGGCTCACTTGGCAGACACAAATTGTCAAAAGAGATCACTCCTACTAAACGCTGTTGAAACTGAAAATTCAAACTATTGATGAGCTTCCTAGTACAATAAAATTATACATGAATCCATGTTCAGTAAAACGAATTTATCTGGATCTGTGGATGACATATATTTCGTGGTGAATTTCAATTGGCTTATATTGCTACTTTTTAATGTCTGTTTGTGTGCGTGCCTGTGTGTGTGTGTGTGTGTGTGTGTGTGTTTATATATATATATACACACACACTCTACAGATTTTTCAAAATATGAAATATATGTGTCTTATTATACACTCCGTAAATTCATTCATATTCATGTATGTGGATTAATAATCAACTTTTCACAAGATTATTCTGAGAAATATTCATCCACCTGAACTACATATTTGATTACTAGTACTGAAAACTAACAGTAAATGGTGCATACAAATCCTAATATCTCTGCAGTAACTGACACAGTTTTATATCAATGCAAGTAGATTCCTATGGGACGTGATGTGTATTTTGTCTTTCATTTTTATTCAATACTGGTACATTACTTTTTCTTCAGTTAATGCACATGGTAGGATATATATTTAATCCACTAGTTCAGAAATTTATAGGCATTTTGTCTTACTTTCCATCCCTTCCTAATTCAGAAAACATGTTTTCCACAGGGTTTCTTGACTGGAGTTTTCATGAGACTTCTTTCACAAAATGCAAAGGTCACACTTATGTTTGTACCGAAGTCTAAATGGAAAGTGAGTATGGATTAATAAAAACATCTATGTCCAGGTTGCCTAATGCTATCAAATGTCAATCCTATTGGTGACTACATATTTGTTTCTTCCTAAGATTATATATTCAACCTCAACACTGTTGAAAATGCCTGATCCTATCACTTACTTTATACTTTGCCTGATTTCCTAATGTCTCTATTGATATATGGTTTCCTACATATTTTCCAGAGTTCATCAATGTGACTGGCTCTTCACATGTACTGATATTTACATTCATTCTCTACCCGAAACCCTACTGTTAAAGAACGTTTGGTTCAAATCCTATACTCACTCTGCTTTCTAAACCTACTGAATATCTTGCTAATCCTACTGACTATCCTTTTGACTGGATGTTCTTTTCGACATTCAATCATCCAAGGTACAAGGTCCTATGCCATTGTATATCAATTTATCTGAGACATCTGTGCAGAATATAATTCAAAGCTGAGTATCCCAATCAAGGGCCCAATGCACTTCTGGGTTTCAAATCTTACCTAGATTTCTGTGTTCATACTTATATTTCACCTATATATTCTTGTAAATATCGCAGGTTCCCAAAACCATTATTCATCGCACAGAATGATTCCTAACCCAAATCAAACCTGTTATTAACCCTAAGCATACACTGTTCCATCAATCTATCTTTACAATAGAGCAGGGACAGAGTTGGTCTTACAATACAGGAATTTAGGGTATCTTCCACCTGCTGAAACCTCAAAGGTCCATGCAGAAATGATCCCTGGAGAAGACTTAGGCAGCTATGAAGGACCTGAGAGCGCAAAATCATCTTCCATGGCAAAAAAACCGGTCAGGATGAAGTATTGTGTCTGAATCAGTCACTCTGTTCTTAATGTAGAGAAGATGGACAAAACCAGGCCTGTGTGGAGAGCTGTTCCATGGTGCCTGTGGTTGATATACCATTCTAACTTATGACTGAGTCAGAGAAAGTAGGGGCAGCCTCCATCTCATGGGACCTTTGTAAACAACTGTTAGGACAAAGTGGTTGCCAAGGTATTGACCTCATTCAATTCCTGAAGGAAGTGACCTACCTCACTTCCTTGGTGATAGAACTCTCTGAACTTGGGATCCAGGAAGCCAGGCACCCAGAGCCAGTGCCAGTCCCATTCCCAGTGGGCACACTTGTTTGAATTTTCCAAGGACAGAGTCAGTCTTTCTTGGTACCTCCTGATGTGAGGATGACCAAATGCCAGGAGAACTCTGAAGAGGGGCCTTTCCTGAGAAAGCAGGTAGCGGCTCATTGCTGGCTCCTGACAACTTAACAGAGTTGGCAAAAGGGACCTGATCTGATACAGGACAGGCCATTTGGGGGGAACATAGTATGGTCCACCAGTCAGAGGACACTCCGGATAGTCACAGACCTAGTTGTGGGAATGAGGTGCCTTAGTGGGTGTGGGTGTGAGTTCGTGGTTTTGTCTCATGTTCTGAGAATAGGTAGCAAAGGTGGTTTGTTTGGTTTGGAGTCGACTGTTTCTAGTAAGTCGTTTGAGAAGGCGAGTTTTTCTATGTCTGTGTATCCACTGTGTCCGTGGTTGTAGTTATTAGAAAAGACAATACATCAATGGAGGTGTCCTGACTAGTAGGAAGCTTCCAGGCATTTATTCTGCCCTTTT
Source organism: Callospermophilus lateralis (assembly GCF_048772815.1). Classification (NCBI taxonomy): domain Eukaryota; kingdom Metazoa; phylum Chordata; class Mammalia; order Rodentia; family Sciuridae; genus Callospermophilus; species Callospermophilus lateralis. The sequence continues at coordinate 3,945,509 of NW_027517127.1, forward strand.
TATGAATGGACTGCAGCTTGCCTTATGGATAGACAACACCTACTATCTTCCCAAGTTCCTGTTCACCTCCTGATTTCTGGCCTCTCTCCAGAATAGGCTCATGGTTTTGTGTCCAAGATATGTACCACCTCCAAACTCTGTGACATAGCCATGTACTGGATAGCTGAATGGAATTGGAACATCTCAGAAACCTCAGAGATCAGTGTAACCAGAAAAGTCTCAGTGGAGAAACCCTGCTTTGGGCAATTTGCTTACCTATGGTTCCCTTGCCCTGAATGTTAGGAATGTCTTTGCCTCAGGCCACCCGTTTGTGGAGCCTGAAGAAAACAGTTTTCAAATTGAAATGAATGGGCATCACCTGTGGCTCTTTGCTTAATTACTTTGGAAAGGGATGTGTCTGAATCAGCCTCTTGGCCCTGTGTGAGGTTGTGGCTTTGATTCTCAGAACCTGATAGATCTAAAGAAAAATCCCATGTGTGCATCCAAAACCAAAATTGCCAAAGGAGCAGTCATTGCTGATGAAGTCTTTCACCTCCCTCTGTAAGTTTTTTGACCTCTATCAAGTGAGAATAGGAAAGATACACCAAGTCAATTGATGGCTCCTATTGGAAAAATTCTATCACTGATGACAGCATCAGCATAAGTACCCCAACACTACGACAATTCGCTGCAGCAGCAGATAGTTCACAATGCATACAAGTGAGTTCACAATGCATACAAGTGATACATAATCCAGGCAAGTTCTGCAAGCAGTTCAGTGATGGCTATTGCAGAATCTGTAGATTGGTTTTATCTTTGTCTTCACTGGCACTGGGATGAAAATAGGAATTCTGGCAGTAATGGCTAAAGAAAAAATTATGTAACATTCCTGAGGGCACTAAAAGAAAACAATTTTCTTAACAATTTACATTATCTTGAAGAGAATAATTAAATATAATGAAAAGGAAAAGTGAAAGTAAACAAGCACGTCTGTTAACCTCCTATTTTTTCACATATTAAGACAATCCTGAACAGTTGTTTTCCCAATTTAAATTAAACAATTTAATTCACGTGAATAAAAAAAAATGGATATATTATTTCATTAGCACTCATCATATGTGATATATGGACATACGCACATTCAAATATATTACACAAAACACAAGTGTGCACACATAATAAATACATACAACACATAATATAATAGTAAAGGCCTTATAACTTTTTACATGTGAAATCATCATTGCAATGTTTAAAAAATCTATAGTCAAAAAATAGAACTGATAAGCAAAACATTATCCTAGGTCTGTATGAGCTCAAAAAAAAAAACAAAAGAGAACTTCATGATGTGGGAAAGGGCAATAATAAAATAGATATTGAAAAAAGCATCCCTGTTCTGTCGCAGATGTAAGGATAGCCAAACTGGAGTTTTCGATATCAGCTGTTATGGATTTGAGCCAAATCATCTTATTTTCGTCTATTGAAAGCGCTTCAGTTAATCTCTCTGGAATCCAAATCGGCTGCTGTTCTCCTTGTGGAAACACATAAACAGACCCCCGACTCCAGGCAATCACTGGGTCGGGACCTTAGTTAATCTCTCTAGAATCCAAATCGGCTGCTGTTCTTCCTGTGGAAACCCAAAAACAGACCTCCAACTCAAGAAAATTAATGGGTCAGGACCTTTCCATTTTCCTGTTAGAATATCCTTCCAAAGTACCTCGGGCTTATACACATTTTTTGGACACTTATGCCATTCTGCAGCACTAAGTCCTGAAAATCCAAATTTAAAAAGTTTAGATTAAAAAGGGTTATTTTAATTTTACCTTTGGGGAATTTATATTCCTTCCCAATTCTGTCTTCTTACTTTAATGAGTACATTTTAATAGTGTGATGTGCTCTTTCAACTATGGCTTGTCCCTGTGGATTGTATGGGTTTCCTGTTATATGAGTAATGCCAAATGATGAGCAAAATGGTTTAAAAGAGGTAGAAGTATAACCGGGGGCATTATCTGTTTTTTACTGTTTTGGAATGACCACAGTGGCAAAATTTTGTAAGCAATGAGCTATAACATCTTTAGTTTTTTTTTTTTCCCCCATGAAGGGAGCCCATCAAAAATCCAGAAGAAGTATCAACTGTAACATGCAAATATTTTACTTTTCCAAATTCTGGCAAGTGTGTGACTTCCATCTGCCATATATGGTAAGGTATCAATCCTCTAGGATTGACTCTAAGATTAAAATGTGGTAAAATGGTCACACAATTTTGACATTGTTTTATTATTTGTCTAGCTTGCTCCTTAGTTATTTTAAAATGCTTTTGTAAAGTATTAGCATTGATATGGAACTTTTCATGAAAATTTATAGCTTCTTCTAGTGTAGAGAAAATATGTATGTATGTCATGTGTAGTTTTACCTGCTAAATCATTCCCCAAACTAAGGGCTCCAGGCAATCCTGTATGTGCCAAGATATGTCCTATTAAGAATGGATCTTTTCTGTCCCAGATTAGACTTTGTATACTGGAAAGCAAAGAGAAAACAGTAGAGGAAGGGGAAATCCTACCAGCATCTTCAAGGGATACTATAGCATTAACTATATACTGACTATTGGAAAATAAATTAAACACAGAATCTTTAAACATCACAAAAGCTTATAATACTGCATTAAGCTCTACCTTTTGAGCTGATTGTTGGGGTGCTAAAAATGTAAAAATTTGATCAGGTGTAACTATTGCTGCTGTACCATTATTTGACCCATCAGTGAATATATTTGGAGCATTCATGATAGGTGTTTTCTTGTAATTTTTGGAAAAATTACAGGATGCAATGACCCAAAAGACAATAAAAGATTAGATGGTAAGTGGTTATCAAATGAAACATTAGATTTACACAGGATTATTGCCCAAGTATTTAACTCATTAGCTAATTCATCAATTTGATTCATAGTGTATGGAGTAATAATTTTATTGGGAGAAATTCCAAACTCTCCCTTTGCTGCTTTTATTCCTATTAGTATTAATTGTCCCTAAGCCTCAGGATACCTAGTAATAATAGTGTTAGAAGAATAAGATAAATGTATCCATAATAATGGACCTTCTTGCCAAAATACTCCTGTAGGAATATTTTTTTGTTGGTAGCACAATGAATAATAGAGGCATTATTTTATCAAATCTATCCAAATGCATATTTCCCATATATGTTTCAATGATTTTTAATGCCTTTCTTGCTTCAGGCATTAACATTCTGGGTGAATTTGGATCAGATGGACCTTTTAGGATATCAAATATAGGTCCCAACTCTCCTGTTGGTATACCTAGATAAGGCCTTATCCAATTAATGTCTCCTAATAACTTTTGAAAGTCATTAATTGATTTGAGTTGATCTACTCGTATTTGAATTTTTGGTGGACTGACCATGGTTGAGGATAATAGAACTCCTAAATAATTAATTGGAAAATTTAATTGTACTTTATCAATTGATCTCCCTAGATTATAATTTTTTAATAAGTTTGTAAGTGTGGCATAACATTCTAGCAATGGGTTTTTAACTTGTGTGCTAATAACACATCATCCATATTGTGAAATATTTGTAGTTCAGGATTTTGATTTCTAAGTGGCTGGATTACTTTGTTAACATAAATTTGACAAATAGTTGGGCTGTTAGCCACCCCTTGAGGGAATGCTTTCCACTCATACCTCTGATCAGGACCTTCATGATTCAGTGCAGGGATAGTAAATGCAAAACTTGGACTATCCTCAGGAAGAATTGGAAATGAAAAAAAAACCAATCTTTAATATGTATAACTAAAACATACCAAGTTTTTGGCAAAGCAGACAATTGAGGAATCCTTGATTGAGCAGGTCCCAAAATAACCATCTCATTATTAATGGCTCTTAAATCTTCCAATAATCTCCATTTACCAGATTTCTTTTTGATGACAAAAATGAAAGTATAATGGGGAGATACAGAAGGTTGTATATGTTCTTCCGCTAATTGTTGTTTGACCAGGAACTGGGCTGCTTGTATCTTTTCTTTAGTCAGGGTCCACTGAAGAACCCATACTGGTCTTTCTGATTTCCAAGTAATTTTTATTGTCTCAGTGGCCCTTTCTGAAAATCCAACCCATGTCTGTCTGTTGCTTGGTCTATTTGTATTGGTGCTGATATACCTTGATCTTGTTTTTCTAATCTTTTTCCTTTCCTAAAACCTTCTCTAGCCATAATAGTGGGTGCATTTTGATTGATGTTATTTGTTAATGTCAAACCTAATTGATCTAGGACATCTCATCCCCATAAATTTACGGGAAGATGATCCAATACATATGGCTGTATAGTTCTTTCACATTCTTCAGGATCCTTCCAATCCAATGCCATTGCACTTCTATGGGGATTAGTTGCCACTCCTAGGTCTCAAAGTATTTTAGTGTACTGTTGTAATGGCCAATGTTTTGGCCATTCTTGATGAGAGACGATGCTAACATCTGCACCTGTATCAAGTAGCCCATTAAATTCATGTCCTTGAATATTTAGTTTTAGCCTGGGGCGAGAATCTAAATTTAAAGAAAGCATAACCAAATCTACACCTGTGGAGCCTAATCCCTTGGAACCTCTTTCTACAGCACGACTGGAAAATTGATCATGCAGACTGAGTATTATTAGTAACTGTGCTATTCTATCTCCTGGTGAAATTACTGATATGTCCTTTGGAGAACTGGGTATAATTTTATTTCACCTTCATAATCGGGATCAATTACCCAAGGACTCATCATAAGTCCTTTTAGATTAGAAGAGCTGCGTCCCAATAAAAGCCTACCGTTCCTTTGAGAAGAGGTCCTCTCACCCTGTGTGAATGATTTGAACCCCCATCTCTACAGTTAGTACTGATCTGACGGAGGTGCAGATATCTAACCCTGCGCTCCCTCTGATTTGTCTGATGAGGCGTCTGATGGACAATGTATCCTGGGCACTACACTGATGGGGTTGCTGGGTTCCTCCAGTGCTCTGTATATTTGTGGTTTTGGGCCCCAGAGCATTGGGCTCCCCTGTCCATTTTTTGGCAATGGAGCCCGATGCCTTTCTCCATGATATCGTGGATAAACAGCTAGTCCTTGTTCATTTTTGATAATGAAGTACCCTCTATGGTGGTTTGAGAACGGCATTCATTAGCCCAATGTCTCCCTCTATGGCATCGTGGGCAAATACCCACGTATTCTACTCCTTTGGTACCTAGTTTTGTTAAACCCTCTTCCTATGGAGCAATTCCTTTTAAAATGTCCTGTTTGTTCACAATTGTAACATGTTCCTGGTCTGGCATCTAAAGCCTGTTTTACTGCAGCTGCCACAAATTGCCCTTGTTCATTGATGTCTCTGGCATCTAAAGCCTGTTTTACTGCAGCTGCCATGACTTTCTCTTATTCATTAATGTCTTTAGATAATTTAATATATGTGTTTAAATCTTCATGTTTCCATGGTCTAGTGATATCTCTGCACCAACGATTCGCTTGGTCATAAGCCAGTTTTTTATTAATGGCATTGCTTGTTCTGTATTCCCCAAAACTCTGGTAGCTGTTTGAATAAGCCTATCTACAAATTCAGTGTAAGATTCATTAGCTCCTTGTATTACCTTAGATAATTGACCTTGTAAACCTCCATGTCCTTGTAAAGTCTTCCATGCCCTAACCGCCTCTGCAGCAATTTTTGCGTATACGCCAGGATCATATGCAATTGGTTGCTGCTGATCCTCATAAGGTCCCTTTCTAACAACATATCTAGATTTCTCTGAGGATAACCAGTTTCTGCATTACGCCTAGCCGTCTCCTTGCAAAATTCCTCATTGGCAACCTTCCATAAAAGGTATTGACCTCCATTTAGCACAGCTTTACACATATTAGCCCAATCTACTGGCGTCATATTCAAGTTGTTAATGGATTCGACCAAGCTTACAATGAAGGGTGCTTGAGGACCATAGGTTGTTACAGCCCCTTTTAGCTGCTTCACTATTTTGAAATTTAAAGCATGGTGAATTCGCTGCCCTCTTACCTCAAAATCAGGGCATGTTCATACTTGAGATCCTGTCTCAGGATCCGAACTATCAACTGTGGGGTTTGGGGGCCTCCCAGCATATGGAGGTGGCCTTGTTATTTGGACATTTACATCCTCTGGTGATAGAAAGGTGTTAGTAACAGTCTCCTGTAGAGGAGGTGCTGTTGGTTGGACATTTACGCCCTCTAGTGATAGAAAGTTGTTAGTAGCAGTCTCCTTTTGTAACTTTGCCCCTGATGGCTTTTTCTGCCCTAAGCTTTGTTCTTCTATCTTTGTCTGAACTAAAGTCTTTGGACTAAGCAAACCAGATATGAACGTCCTCAATGGCAATGTGCCAACTGGCAGAGTCCCTGGGCTGTTCTTTTACCCCCTTTTAAATCTTCACCATGATGGTTCCATTATGGTATATTTAACAACTCCTTAAAAATCCATGGGCTACATTTTTGTATTGTATCAACGTATGCCCTGACTGTTCTTGACTTTACTGAGATGCCTCCTTCCTCTAACAATTTACTTAACACTCTTTCAGTTTGTTTTTTTTTACTAATTTCTGATCCCGTATTTCTACTATAATACAACCCAACAAGACGATGCCAAACAAAACCGAGACAGAATAAAATAAAAAGGGAACAACAAAAAGTCATTATAGCCTTTATATCCTACTGACATGTGCATCCGTCCTTTCTCCCTATCTGTTCCTCAGAAGTAAATAATTTTTTCTCAGATGTGAGCGGTTTTACATCCATCTCACTCATCTCCATGGACAGGCAACAAAAGTGAAGCAAAACAAAAGAGGAATCTTAAATGGCTACCCATCCTCTCGCCCTTCGCTCAGGGGCGAGCAGTTTACCTTATCACTTACCCTCAGTGGCTCCCCGTGCAAGCCATAAAAATGCTGCAGTCTGGCTGGGCACGATTCAAGAGCCACTTTTCAAAAGAAACAAACTTTATTTTTAGAACCACACATGCCAAACAAAACAGCTCGTCAGGAAAAACCCTCAGAGCCCAACTGCCACCACTGGCTTCCTTGCAAAGTTTCTGTCACACCCACAAGCCTCTCCACCTCCCACAATCCTCCTGCTCTTGAGGCTATTTAGCTGGGTCAGGTGGGTGGAGCCAAAAAAGCCCCACAATGAGCAGCTCTGTGGTCTGAAAGGGCAGGGAAACTGCCCAATGAGCATCACTGCAGAGGAGCCAATCAGCTAGATGTTGCTGGGGCCGCTGTGAGCCAATAATCATCTGGCAGGGGAATGTTGCTGGTAGCTGGAAGTTTAATGGGGCCCCTTAAGCTGTGGCTTTCAACAAATTGGTGTCTCCTTTCTCTGTAGACTATTCAGCACGTGTATTTTTATATGCACATATAGAATCCTACCTGTTATCACACGTACATTTTTGTGAGGTTGCTGACTAGGCAGATACAAGTTATGAGAAGAGATCACTCCTCATAAATACTGTTGGAATTGAAAATTCAACCTATGGGTGAGCTTGCTAGTAGAACAACATTATATATACATCCATTTTCAGTGAAATCAATATTTTTGCACCTGTGGATGATACATATTTCATGATGAATTTCGATTGGCAAATATATTGCTAGTTTTAATGTCTCTGTGTGTGTGTGTGTGTGTGTGTGTGTGTGTGTGTGTGTATATATATATATATATATATATATATATATATATACTCTCCAAATTTTTCAAAATATGAAATATATGAATCTTATTATACACTCCTTAAAATCATTCATATTTATGTATGTGGATTTATGATCAACTATTCACAAGATTATTCTCAGAAATATTCATCCACCTTAAATACAGATTTGTTTCCTAGTACTGAAGACTAACTTCAGTGAATGGTGCACACAAATCCTAATATTTCTACAGTAAAACCTAGTTCAACATCAATGCAAGCATTTTCCTATGGGACATGATGTGTATTTTGCAGTTCATTTTTTTTCAACACTGGTACATTACTATTTCTTCAGTTTATGCACATCATATGATATATATTTCATCCACAAGTTCACAAATTTATAGGCATTTGTTTCAATTTCAATCACCTCCTGCTTCAGAACACATATATTCCTCCAGGGTTCTTGACTGGTCTTGTCATGAGACTTCTTTCCAAACACATTATTTTTGATTTTCATAATCATATTTGAAGCAAAACTCACACACTCTTCATGATAAACCATAACCCTAATATTACCGTTAGATGTATAACTGGTTGTAATGAATGTATGAATATCAATTTAAAATTTCCAGTATATTTTCAGATATCAAATCAATCCACTATTTAAAGTTGGAACCAGTTATATTATTTATTCACAGTATGGTCTATTCATACATTATTTCTATATCCATTGACACAGGGTACTCCACTTTTTTCCCCCAATATTTATACGTCTTCAAAATATTGCCCCCAGTAATGGTGGAAGAAATGCTCATGTCACCTGATCTACATATAAATTTTAACACAGTAATATTTAGGACACAGAAAGCAAAAGTCACTCTTATGATTGTAGCAAAGCCTAAAAGAAAAGTGAGCATGGATTACTAAAAATATCCATGTCCCGGTTTCTTAATGCTGTAAAATGTAAATCCTATTGATAAATCCTATGTATTTGTTTCTTTCTAAGATTATATATTCAAACTCAACCCTGTTCAAAATGTCTAATCCTATCCCTCACTTTATACATTGCCTGATTTCTTAATGTCTCTATTGATATCTGCTTTCCTACATATTTTCCCCATTTCATCATTGTGTCTCACTCTTCACATGTGCTGATATTTACATTCACTCTCTTGTTGAAAACCAATTGCTAAAAATCTTTTGGTCCAAATCCTATACTCATTGTTGTTTCTAAACCTAGAGAATATCGTCCTAAACCTACGGACTTTCCCTTTGTGACTGGATGTTCTCTTCAACTTTCAATCATCCAAGGTACAAGGTCCTATGTCATTGTATATCGATTTATCTGAGACATCTGTGCAGAACATAATTCAAAGATAAGTAACCCACTCAATGGCCCAATGCCCATCTGAGCTTCAAATCCTGCCTAGATTTCTGTTTTCATACTTTTATTTTACCTATATATTCTTGTAAATATTGCAGATTCCCAGAACGAATATTCATCCTGCAGAATGATTGCTAACCCAAATCAAACGTGTTATTAACCCTAACCATACACTGTTTCCTCAATCTAACTTTACAGAAGAGCAGGGACAGTGTGACCAGGAAAGTCTCAGTTGAGAAACCCTGCTTTGGGCCTTTTGCTTACCTATTTTTCTGTTGCCCTGAATGTCAGGAAGTTCTTTACCTCAGGCTAACCCTTTGTAAAGCCTGAAGAAAACAGTTTTCAAATGGAAATGAATGGGCATCACCTATGGCTCTTTGCTTAATTTCTTTGGAAAGGGATGTGTCTAAATCAGCCTCTTGGCCCTGTGTGAGGCTGTGACTTAGATTCTCAGCACCTGATGGATCTAAAGAAAGATCCCATGTGTGCATCCAAAACCAAAATGGCAAAAAGTTCACTCATTTTGGATGAAGTATCTTCCCTTCCTCTATTAGATTCCTGACCTCCATCAATTGAGAATAGGGATTTTTTGGGTCATATGAGTTCTTCAATCCCTAAAGAGGTGCTTGGGTTTCTCATGATTCCAATTCACATAAAGAATCTGTACCTATCAATCAGAAGTAGTCAGTCAATATTGCTCCCAGAAATGGTGGAAGAAATACTCATGTCACCTGATCTTCATATACATTTATTCACAGAAATATACTGGACACTAAATTCAAAGTTCACATTTATGATTGTACCAAAGCCAAAATGGAAAATTAACATGGATTACTAAAATCATCCATGTCCAAGATTACTTATGCTCTCAAATGTCAATCCTATTGATGACTACATATTTGTTTCTTCCTAAGATTGCATATTCAAACTCAACCCTTTGAAAATGTCTAAGCCGATCTCTCACTTTTTACTTTGCCTGATTTCATAATGTCCCTATTGATATCTGCTTACCTACATATTTTTCCCACTTCATCATTGTGACAGACTCTTCACATGTGCTGACATTTAAATTCATTTTCTAACCGAAACCCTATTGCTAAAGAAATTTTGTTCCAAATCATACACTCACCCTTTTTTCTATACCTACCTACTATCTTCCTATTCCTACTGACTATCCCTTTTTGACTGGATGTTCCCTTCTACATTCAATCATCCAAGGTACAAGGTCCCATGCCATTGTATATTGATTTATCTGAGACATCTGTGCAGAATGTAATTCAATGCTAAGTACCACAATCAAGGGCCCAATGCCCTTCTGGGCTTCCAATCTTACTTGGATTTCTGTTTTCATACACACTGTTCACCTCTATATTCTTATAAATTTCGCAGGTTGCCAATACCATTATTCATCCACAAAATGATTCCTAACCCAAATTGAACCTGTTATTAACCCTAAACATACATTGTTCCCTCAATCTTACTTTACAGAAGAGCAGGGACAGAGGTGGTCTTATAATACTGGAATGTAGGGATCCTCTACCTGCTGAGAACTTCAAAGATCCATGCTGAAAGGATCCCTGGAGAATATGTAGGCAGTTATGAAGGACCTGAGAGAGCACAAGTCATCTTCCATGGCAAACAACCTGGTCAGGATGAAGGGTTGTGTCTTAATCAGCCTCTCTCTTCTTAATGTAGAGAAGATGGACCAAATCAGGCCTGTATGGATAGCTGTTCCCAGGTGCCTATGGTTGATATACCATTTTAACTTGTGAAATTGTCACATTAAGTAGGGGAAGCCTCCATCTCATGGGACCCTTGGAAGCAACTGTTAGGACAAAGTGGTTGCCAAGGCAGTGACTTCATTCAGATCCTGAAGGAAGTAACCTCACCTCACTTCCTCGGTGATGGAAATTGACATCCAGGAAGCCAAGCACACAGAGCCTGTCCCAGTCCCACTCCCAGTGGTGTCACTAGTTTTGAATTACCGAGGACAGAGTCAGTCTATCTTGGTACCTACAGATATGAGAATGGCCATATGCCAGGAAAGCTCTGAAGAGGGGGCTTGTATGAGAAAAGAGATAGTGGCTCACCACTGGCTTCTGACAAGTCTCAGTGAAGAAACCCTGCTTTGGTACTTTTAATTACCTATTGTTCTGTTGCTCTGAATGTCAGGAAGTTTTTTGCCTCAGGCCACCCCTTTGGGAAGCCTGAAGAAAAGAGTTTTCAAATGGAAATGAATGGGCATCATCTGTGGCTCCTTGCTTAATTGCTTTGGAAAGGGATGTGTCTGAATCAGCCTCTTGGCCCTGTGTGAGGCTACGGCTTAGATTCTCAGCACCTAATGGATCTAAAGAAACATCCCACGTTTGCATCCAAAACCAAAAAAGCCAAAAGAGCAGTCATTGTGGATGAAGTCTCTCACCTTCCTCTGTAAGGTTCCTGACGTCCATCTATGAGAATAGGGATCCTTTGGGTCCAATGAGTTCTTCAAAGCCCTGCAGAGACTAGACCATACGTTCATAGGTTTCTCATGACTCCAATTAACATAAAGAATCTAAACCCCACAGACATTAGGCCTCAAAATGGAGAATCAGAGCAGTATTAAGGGCAGGCCTCTTTGATCACTCCTGGTTCACAGGAAGGGTGTCCCAGCCACACTGACTTTAGGCAAATAGGGGCAAGGGACCTTATTTTGGATACTGTCTTTGGCTGTGCCCCTCATGAAAAACTACAGCCTGAGGTTATGATGAGTGTCTATATGAAAGAAGATGAGGGCCATGTGGAAGTGTTTTGCTTTTAATTGTGGTCATTTTTGTGGCTGTTGGAAAAGATGATGGGTCCACCTGGTCTTGAACACTGGTGTGATTCCCCTTAGAGACTGAGTTATGGAATGGACCTCAAAGAAGTATTGCCATGTATTCTTTTGGGATTTTAGGACGCCACGCATGAGAGTTGCCCTTGGAAACTGAGATCTAGGCCCAGGGTGGCTTTCCACAGAGCACTGGGAATCTCAGGAAGAATATCACATGATTTTATTCTTAAAGAATTGGCAGCCATAGTTGCAAGTCAAAACACAAATGGACCACACATTGTAGACCTCAAACGCCTGGCTTAATGTGACCTTTTTGCCTGTCTTTGGGAAGCCTTGCCTGTTAGAATTCTCCAGAGCTTTTATTGAAATGAGCTTCCTCTCCATTTAATGGTTCCTGAATGAATTGAAACCCACAGTGCCTCCAACTTCATCCTTGACAAATGCCTGATAAAAAACATGAAATTTTTGAAATTCCCATGACCACTTCACACTGTAGAATCTTTGGATGTCCTATTGATGATCACGAGTGTACCAGACAGTGCCTGATTGACTGGGTTTCATGAAAATGGTGTAGAACAGAGATGGCAGTAATTTGGAGCCTGCTGAGTAGTTGGCCTAGAAAAGTGGTGTGAAGGTGTGTGTTAAAACATCTGTGGTTGGGTGATGTGGATCTGCCATTGGCTTTCAAATGGTTTGTGACTGACATGGTGCAGCCCCCAGACCCTTGTATGTAAAGGCATGTTGTTATATGGAGAGGTTTCAGTCCAATGTTTAGAATCAGATTGCTAAGGTCAAGGGGGCAAGCTATGTGGGATAGAAGCCTGATTGGTGCATTCTCCTGCAGACCCTTACCCACCACATGTGACAGAACTCTTTTCAGTACTGTGTCCCAGTTGAACTCTTCGTATTTCATGAAGCAAATACCAAACTTCCAGTGCAGCTGCAAGAAACACAACAAAATTGGAGGATGAGCAAATGGCTTCCAAACTGGAAGACACTTAGCCCCCAGTGACAACAGTTTACCTACAAAAAGAGAATTCAGCACTGCTGCCTCATGTCCTTTGGAAAATAAGAAACCATGTCCTCCAGGTAACATACATGCAGACCCAGCTTAATGGTCTCACTACAAAGGGAGCTAAAGCTTCTGACAACAACATATATTTTAAGTGCCCAACCTCAGAGGCAGTTTCTCAAGAAGTCTTTAGTCCAGCAGAGCTCCATGTTTGTGGAGTTTTACCCTCTCCCTTACATTTGGAAACTCCTCTACCACCTCCAAAGTTGTGAACTCCTGAGCATTTTCCATTCTTGATGTGTATTCACAGATTTTCTAACTCTTCTCCTCTAATTGTGTCTTAGTTGGGGTGAAGGTAATGTCAAGGCATTGTTCTGAATGAGAGTGTGAAGATTTTTGGGTAGCACATATTTGCATACACATTGGATTCTTTCTCCAATTTTTCATTTGAAATACTGAATCCCTGACTGTAAGGGGTAGAAGGAATTCTTATTCAAAGAATAGCCTGACACTTACAAGAAACAGCCCCCAGGGAGACATCCTGTCTGGGAGACATCCTGTAGTCATCTGTGTTCCTGAGACATCCTGTGGCCATCTGTCTTCCTGAAATATTCTGAGGTTATCTCACCTTGTGAAGACATCCAGGAACTGCCGATAAGAGAGCTTTCAAATCTCCAGCATATAAATTCCCCTGTGTGAACAATAAAAGTTTGCATCTTGATCAGAACTTTTGTCTTGCTGTCATCTCTCATGTCTCTTGTCCCTTCATTCCTCCCCATCTAGGTTCGCTACCCACGTTGATGTGTCCTGCAGGCTGGGACAACTGGCACCCAACGACTGGGGCTCGAGCCTTTGACTGAGGGGGAACCCCGTCCTCCTGAAGATTTGGACAAGTGGAGCTCACGATTGCCTCAGCAGACACCACTGAGAGACAGATCCAGGAGGAGAGTGGGGATGACGCACAGTGAGTGACCCACCATGGGAAAAGCAATTTCGTCACATGATTTGTTTTTGTCAGGCCAAAAGGAATCCTTAAATACATGGGGGCACGTGTTAAGAAAAATGACTTAAAATTTTTCTTTTCATACATTGAAAAATTGTTTCCATGGTTTCCCCTTGAAGGGACCATTGATGGTAAAAGATGGCTTAGAGTAGGAGACATTTTAAAAGATTATTATGAATCCTTTGGCCCAGAAAAAGTGTCTGTTCCTACCTTTTCTTTCTGGAAATAAATTAGTGAAATTCTTAAAAGTTCACCCTTTGACAATGGTACCTTAATACTTGTCAGGATTGGGGAAGAGACTATGCAAAAGACCTCTCGTCCCTTCTCGGCATGCCCATCAGTTAGTATAGACATAGACCCTTCTTAGTCTCCCCAGGACCCTGGGAACCTTCCTGATCTTCCTCAAAATCCCACCCTAATGAATAAGGCTCCAATGGTTTCCAACAGCCTTTATGCAGTTTTAAATCCCAGAGAAACTTTGACCCCTGGGGAGGAGGCTACCTTGGAGAAGGAAGCAGCTCGCTACCATTCAGAAGACCCGCCACCTCTCAGGACCCTGCCACAGCCTATAGGACTTACACATTCCCCTCCCTCCTATATCCCTCCTGCCTTTTGTGCTCTGGCCCCTCAGGGGCCAAATGTCCCCCCAGATATTTTTTCCCCACTTCCCTTGCCTAATCCGGCTCCCTTGAGAGAGTCTCTCCAACATGGATGGGAACAGATCCAATTTTTAAAAGAATAAAGATCCCTTGACTCTGAGCTCTCTCCATTAGCCTTAGGAATGGAGTCAACACAAGCTGACCCACAGTGGTCTAATACAAAGGCGAAGCCGCTCCATCGGCCTGTGCTCGCCTTCCCAGTCACCAACAGTCAGATAGATAAGCCTGCTCAGGCTGAGGTCAAAGACTTACAAGAGGATCAAGAGGAGGAAGCGGAGGAAATGGATCAAGGAGATCAGGACTTAGAGGATGAGAAGTTCACCCCTAGGCAGGAAGGAACCCAGAGTGTCTACAAAAAATTTAGCCTCCATTTTCTTGAAAAACTTAAAAAGGCTTGTGCTCACTATGGCCCCACTGTGCCCTACACGTTGGCTTTATTAGAAAGCCACAACACACAATTTCTTACTCCCAATGATTGGAAATTTTTAGACCGAGCTGCCCTCAGTGCTGGAGACTTCCTACTATGGAATGCAGATTTCAAAGAGCCCTGTCAGAAACTGCTCAAAAAAAATTTAACAAAGGCCTCCTCTAAATCCTGGACTTATGTTAAGCTAGTGGGCAATGCAACTTTTGACACTAAAACTAAACAGGCACGTTTCCCTGCTGGACTTTTTGCGCAGATTTAGATGGCTGGCTTACATACTTGGAGACGCCTCCCTGAAAGGGCCTCGGCTATCACTTCCCTGGCCAGAATTCGACAAGGGCCCGACGAGCCTTATAGCGACTTTGTTCCCCGGCTTAACCTAGCTGCGGAATGCTTGCTTGGACCAAGCGAAAGCGAAAGCACCTTTGTAAAACATCTTGCCTTTGAAAACGCCAACCCAGCATGTCAGGATGTTCTTCGACATCATAAGGATAAAGGGAAACTTTCTGACTTTATTAGAGTCTGTGCAGGGGTGGGTGCAGCCCATGCCATGGGTCTCACTTTAGTGCTCCCTTTACCAAGGCCTTTTACAATCCTGGCTCACGTATTTGCTTTACTTGTAAACAACCAGGCCATTTTGCACGCAAGTGTCCGACAGGCAAACAAAGAGTAAGAATAGCGTCTCCTCAAACTGGAGCTAAACCGCCCCCAGCTACACTTTGTCCTTGATATGGTAAAGTTCATCACTGGGCCAGTGAGTGTAGATCAATGACAAATGCCCTCGGACAGCCTATTTCTTCCTGCTTCTCAGGAAACTCCCTGGGGCAATAAGGTTTGTTCCCTTCCAAACTCCCAACCTACCTCAAAATCCTTCTCCACAATTGGCTCCCTCCAACTACCCACTCCAGGCAGTGCAAGATTGGACCTCTGTACCACCACTGATACAACATTAGACTCAATGCAAGGGCCCCAGATAATACCAACTGGAATTATGGGTCCCCCTCCATCTCATACGTGTGCCCTTCTTCTTGGAAGAGCCTCTACTACCTTAGAAGGTGTTCAGGTCTTCCCTGGCATTAATGATAATGATTTCACTGGAGAAATAAAAATACTGGCCTCAGTTATTAATAGAGTTGCGGCCATCCCAGGAGGAAAAAGTCTTGCACAATTAATAATCCTTCCCTTAGATTAAGGGGCACTTCCACCACCCAAACCTACTGTGGGGGACTGCCTCCTTGGGCTCCTCTGAGGTATATTGGGTTCATCCCATTTCTCATAATAAACACACCCTTACCTTACTTATTGAAGGAAAGGAATTCCAAGCAATTTTAGTTACTGGAGTTGATGCGACAATTATTTCTCAAAAATACTGGCGATCAGGTTGGCCCCTCACCCCATCCTTGACTGACCTTAAAGGGATAGGAAAGTCAAAAAATCCTCTGGTCAGCTCTACTGCTCTTAGCTGGACTGATAAAGAGGGTAATAAGGGAACTGTCACTTCTTTCGTTGTTCCTGACCTCCCTGTTTACCTATGGGCCCGAGATATTTTGAGTCAAATGGAAGTTATTCTTGCCAGTCCCAATTCCATGGTGACTCATCAAATGCTCCGTATGAATTTTGTCCCTGGTACAGGCCTTGTGAGGCTGAGACAAGGACTGGTGGGGCTTATACAACCCATAAAAAAAAATACATATGGACTTGGATATTTGGATTTTTAGTGTCGGTCCCTGACCCTCCTGTACCCCATGCAGATAAAATTATTTGGGAGACTCAGACTCTTGTGTGGGTGGATCAGTGGCCCCTTACCCATGAAAATTTGGAGGCTGCCTCCATGTTAGTGAAGGAACAGGTGGCAGCCCGCCATGTAGAGCCCTCAACCTCACCATCGTACACTCCTATTTTTGTTATCAAGAAAAAATCAGGCAAGTGGTGCCATTTACAAGATTTGTGTGCCATTACTAAAGTTATACTCCCGATGGGAGCACTACAGCCAGACATTCCCACACCAGTGGCTATTCACAAAAACTATTGTAAAATGGTTATGGACTTAAAAGTTTGCTTTTTTATCATTCCTTTACATCCTGAGGATAGACCCTATTTTGCCTTTAGTCTTTCTTGCATTAATATTCAGGGCCCTATGCAGAGACTTCAATGGAAGGTTCTTCCCCAAGATATGGCCAACAGCCCTACTCTTTGCCAAAAATAGGTTGCTCAAGCAGTAGACCCTGTGAGAGAGTGAGGGGCACAAATTTATATTTTACATTATATGGATGATTTGTTAATTGCTGCACCTAATACCCATGACCTTAATAATTGTTACTTGGACTTTTACAAAATCCTCACTACCTTGGGACTACAGATAGCTCCTAATAAGGTTCAAACACAGGACTCTTATAAGAGTTTGGGCCTTAAAATTCTAGAAAATCAGATCCAAATTTCTAAAATACAAGGACGTGTGGACCATCTTCACACCCTTAAAGATTTTCAGAAATTACTGAGGGATATTCAATGTCTAATAACATATTTAAAATTATGCACTTGTGTACTTTTGACCCTTAATGATATTTTGAGAGGTAATTTCCACCCCTCCTCCCCTCAAAATCTTACTCCCAAGGCATGACAGGCATTAAACCAAGTAACAGAAGCCATTGCCCAACAATTTGTTACACAAATTTCTTATAACCTTCCTCTGGTTCTGGTTATTTTACACACTCCTCATACACCCACAGGAATATTTTGGCAGCGAGATCCACATTTTAAAAATAAAGACTGCCCCTTGTTTTGGGTCCATTTACCCATCACATCCTCGAAGGTTATTACTGTTTATCTTGCTCAGGTAGCTTCTATTATTTTTAAAGGTCATTTGATTTCTCTACAACATTTTGGCAAACACCCTGATAATATTTTTATTCCATATACTAAGGACCAAACCCAATTTTTACTAGAGACAAGGGATGAATGTGGTATTGCCCTATCAGGCTTTTGGGAACAATTGATCACTACCTCCCCAAAGACCCCCTTTTACATTTTGTCCAGTTACATCCATTTACTTTTCCTGAAATTACTCAAAAGGCTTCCATTCCTCAATCCCTTACTGTCTTTACAGACGGTTCCTGTAATGGCCGAGCGGTCTTTGTTGTCAATAACAAGCCTACCACCTTTGATACTGTCTATCAGTCACCACAGTTTGTGGAATTGTTTGACATAACACAAGTTTTTATAACATTTTTTATAATCCTGTTAACATTTATAAAGACAGTGCCTACATTGCTCATTCTGTGCACCTGCTGGTGATTTCACCCCCATTAAGGCTTCTAACAATGCGGCCTTTCTGTTTCACCAGCTTCAGCAGCTAATTCAGGCCAGACAACACCCATTTTTCTTAGGACACATCAGGGCACACTATGATCTTCCCAGCCCTCTAATTTAAGGTAATGCCCAAGCTGATGCAGCAACTCGTTCCATCTTTCCAATTTTTGTTGGCTCCATTCAAAAGGCCATGGAGTTACACAATATACACCATTTAAATTTCCAGAGCCTTTGATTACTTTGTAAAATTACCAGCAACAGGCACGAGAAATAGTAAAAGCATGCCCTGGTTGTGCTGTCTCCCTCCCCATTCAACACTTGGGAGATAACCCCCGAGGATTACTGCCCGATCAGTTTTGGCAAATGGATGTTACTCATTTTCTTGAATTTGTAATAACCAAATATATACACGTTTCTGTAGATACCTTCAGCGGCTTTAATTTTGCATCACCACATTCTGGAGAGGCTACCAAAGATGTCCTTTCTCATCTTGTTTCAGCCTTTTCTTTTATGGGTAAACCAATACATATTAAAACAGATATTTATCCTACATTTACCATTGCCAAGTTTAAACAGTTTTGTGCTACCTTGCAAATTTGTCATACTACTAGAATTCCATACAACCCTCAGGGCCAAGGCATTGTGGAACTTGCCCACCTTAACTTAAAAACTTGGCTATCCCTCCTTAAGGCTTCCTCCCTTGTATTTACCACACCCAGGCATCGCCTTAACAATGCATTATTTGCCCTTATTTTTCTTACCCTAGACAATGAAGGCGATTCGGCAGCAGACAGACACTGCCATCCCTCGTCCAATTCTGTTCGCCCACCTGTTATGTGACACAATCCACTTACAAATAAATGGAAAGGCCCAGATCCTGTCCTCATCTGGGGAGGAGGCTCAGCTTGTGTTTTGGACCAAGATCAAACAGCCCCAAGATGGTTACCAGAACTCCTGGTTAAACAGGTTAATGACTTACCTCAAAACAGGGACAGAGGCACTCCTCATGAGGACAAAATTTCCTCTTTTTCAGATGCAGCCAACAATCTGCCAGCCTTGGAATAACAGTTCCTGTGGGCACAGGTACACTGGCTTAGGCACGTCTATTCACTCTTACCATCGCCTCTCTCAACAAATTATAAACTCTATCAGGAACAACTGATAAAAACTCTATCAGGAACCATTAAAGATTTGCAGGACCAAATAGACTCCCTGGCAGAAGTGTTCCTTCAAAAAAGACGAGGCTTAAATTTGCTGACAGCTAACCAGGGAGGTATTTGCTTGGCCTTAGGGGAACGATGCTGCATTTATGCCAATAATTCTGGCATAGTATGCACTAAAATTAAGCAGCTTCAAGAAGATCTAGAAAAGAGATGAAGGGAAATATTTGAAAATCCCCTCTGGACTGGGCTTAATGGATTTTTACCCTACCTTCTTCCCCTATTAGGCCCTTTGTTGGGTTTACTTTTAATGGTGTCCCTAAAACCCTGCATTATAAACAGGCTGGTACAATTTATTAAAGAACAGATTAATATTTTGGCCTCTAAGCCCATACAGGTCCACTATCATTGCCTGGATATGGAAGACCGTGCTGCCAACATTTAAAAGGATGTTCTACCCTCCTCACAAGCTTATTTCTTAAGTTTACATGCCCACAGATCTCGCTTTCTTACATAAAACTCTAAGTAACAGCTCTGACCAGCGATCTTCTGCACTTGCCATAAGGGTTCGTCCTCCATGGGCCGCTCCACTTGGGGGAGGACGCACCCATGGAGTGAGGACGTTAGGGCATAATAACGGAGGGTGCAGGAAGGACTGCAGGAGGATGGATCCATGGTTCCCAAAATCCAAGTCTTCTGAGTGACACGCTCTGGTGCATGGCAGTTGGCATGCTTCCCCCTCAAAGCCGTCTCCTCAAAAAACATGCCAAGGCCACCATGAAATCTAGTAAACATGCTCGATCACATCAGGAGATATTCTAAGGCCTGCTAGAGAAACAGAGCCTCTATAACCCCCTAAAACATTGGCCTGTAAGGTATGGTCAAATATTTTATATAAGAAAGGGAGGAGATGTCAGGGGCTAGAAGGAAGTTCTCCTTCAAAGAATAGCCTGACACTTACAAGAAATAGCCCCCTGCGAGATATCCTGCCTGGGAGACATCCCACAGCCCTCTATCACCCTGAGACATCCTGCAGCTATCCGTCTTCCTGAAATATCCTGAGGTTATCTCACCCTGTGAAGACATCCAGCAACTGCCGATAAGAGAGCTTTCTCATCCGCAGCATATAAATACACTGTGAGAACTATAAAAGTTTTCAGCATGATCAGAACTGTTGTCTTGCTGTCATCTCTCATGACTCTTTTCCCTTCATTCCTCCCCAACAAGGTTCAACGCCGACGTTGAAGTGTCCAGCCGGCCCGGACACCTGACACTAAACCATAACCTACTAGACTCTGACTACTAATACTAATATGATGGAGAAAAATAATCCAACAGAATGGAAATGCAAGCAGTACAGATGAGGCATGGTGTATAGTTGGACTTGCCTTTTGAATGATATAGGGTAGGTGTTATAAATCTACCTAATTTATAATTGAAATAGTCCTCCACATGTTTTTAAAGTTAACAAATATGTGAATACCTGTCTCCCATTCTCTGTAGCCAATTCAGCACATGTATTTTTATATGCACATATAGAATCCTACCTGGTATCACACGTACATTCTTCTGAGGTGTCTGACTTGGCAAATACAAATTGTGAGAAGAGATCACTCCTCCTAAACTCTGTTGGAACTGAAAATTCAACCTATGGGTGAGCCTCCTAGTAGAAAATTCAACCTATGGGTGAGCCTCCTAGTAGAACAACAAGCCATACATAAATCCATGTTGAGTAAAATAAATATTTTTGCATCTGTGGCTGATGTACATTTCATGAAGAATTTCGATTGGCATATATATTGCTACATCGTATTGTCAGTTTTTGTTTTTTTAATATATATATATATATATATATATATATATATATATATATATATATATACAATCTTCAAATTTTTCCAAATATAAAATATATGTGTCTTATATACACTACCTAAATTCTTTCATGTTCATGTATGTGGATTTATAATCAACATTTCACAAGATTATTCTCAGAAATATTCATCCACCTGAAACACAAATTTGTTTCCTATTACTGAAAACTAACTTCAGTGAATGGTGCATACAATCCTAATATTTCTACATTAACTGACCCTGTTTAACATCAATGCAAGTAGATTCCTATGGGACATGATGTTTATTTTGAAGTTTCTTTTATTCAACACTGGTACAATACAATTTCAACAGTTTACGAACATCATAGGAAATATATTTCATCCATAAGTTCAAAAATTTATAGGCATTTGATTCACTTTCAATCATTTACTGATTCAGAACACATGTATTCCTCCAGGTTTCTTAACTGGTCTTTTCATGAGACTTTATTTCAAACACATTATTTTCAATTTCCATAATCATTTTGAAGCAAAACCCACACACTCTTCATGATAAAACATAACCCTAATATTACCATTAGATGTATTACTGGTTAGAATGAATAATTGTATATCAATATAAGATTTTCTGTATATATTCAGATATCAATTCAATCTATTATTTAAAGTTGGAACCAATTATATTATTTATTCACAGTATGGTCTATTCATGAATTATCTCTACATTCATAGACAAAGGGTACATCTATTTGTAAGCCCAATACTAATTTATTCGTCTTCAAAATGTTGCTCCCAGAAATGGTGGAAGAAATACTCATGTCACCTGATGTACGTATGCATTTATCACAGTAATATTCTGGACACAATAAGCAGAGGTCACACTTATGATTGTACCAAAGCCTAAATGGAAAGTGAGCATGGATTACTAAAAACATTCATGTCCAGGTTGCCTAATGCTCTCAAATGTCAATCCTATTTATGACAACATATTTGTTTCTTCCTAAGACTATATATTCAACCTCAACTCTGTTCAAATGTCTAATCCTATCACTCACTTTATACTTTCCCTGATTTCTTAATGTCTCTATTGATGTCTGCTTTCCTAAATATTTTCACCAGTTCACCATTTTGACTAACACTTCACATGTGCTGACATTTACGTTCACTGTCTATGTGATACCCTATTGCTAAAGAACTTTTGGTCCAATTCCTGTACTCACTCTTCTTCTGAAACCTACAGAATATCTTCCTAATCCTACCGACTATCACAGTTTGAGTGGATACTCACTTCTACATTCAATCATCGAAGGTACAAGGTCCTATGCCATTGATTATTGATTTATCTGAAACATCTTTGCAGAACATGTATCAAAGCTAAGTATCCCAATCAAGAGTGCAATGCCCTTCTGGGATTCCAATCTTACCTAGATTTCTGTTTTCATACTTATATTTCACCTATATATTCTTATAAATATCACAGGTTCCCAATACCATTATTCATCAAGCAGAATGATTCCTAACCCAAATCAAACCTGTTATTAAGCCAAACCATACACTGTTCCCTCAATCTAACTTTACAGAAGAGCAGGGACAGTGTTGGTCCTAAAATAGAGGAATGTACGGAATCTTCCACCTGTTGAAAAACTCAAAGTTTCATTCAGAAGTGATCCCTGGAGAAGATATAGGCACCACTGAAGGACCTGAGAGAGCAAAAGTCAACTTCCATGGCAAACAACCTGGTCAGTATGAAAGGTTGTTACTGAATCAGCCTCTCTGTTCTTTTTTTTATTATTGGTTGTTCAAAACCTTACAAATCTTTTGACATAACATATTCATACATTAGCATACATTAGCTTCAAGTGATTTATGAACTCCCATTTTTACCCCAGATACAGATTGAAGAATCACATCGGTTACACATCCACATTTTTACATAATGCCATACAAGTAATTGTTGTATTCTGCTACCGTTCCTATCCTCTACTATCCCCCCTCCCCTCCCCTCCCATCTTCTCTGTCTACCCCATCTACTGTAATTCATTTCTCACCTTGTTATTTTCCCATTCCATTCACAACCTCTAATATGTAATTTAGTATAACAATGAGGGTCTCCCTCCATTTCCATGCAATTCCCCTTTTCTCTCTCTTTCCCTCACACCTCATGTCTCTGTTTAATGTTAATCTTTTCTTCCTCCTCTTCCTCCCTGCTCTATTCTTAGTTGCTCTCATTATATCAAAGAAGACATTTGGTATTTGTTTTTTAGGGATTGGCCAGCTTCACTAAGCATAATCTGCTCTAGTGCCACTCATTAGAATATGGACCCAAACAGTCCTGTTTGGAGAGCTGGTCTTGGGTGCCTATGGTTGATATACATTCTAACTTGTGAAAGTGTCACAGGACGTAGGGGCAGCCTCCATCTCATGGGACCCTTGGAAGCAACTGTTAGGACAAAGTGGTTGCTAAGGCAGTGACCTCATTCAGTTCCTGAAGGAAGTGACCTCACCTCACTTCCTTGGTGATGGAACTCTAAGAACTTGTTATCCAGGAAGACAGGCACCCAGAGCCTGTCCCATTCCCAGTCACAGTGGTCTCACTTGTTTGTATATACCAAGGACAGAGTCAGTCTTTCTTGGTACCTACTGATATGAGAATGGCCAAATTCCAGAAAAGCTCTGAAGAGGGGCCTTTCCTGAGGAAAGCAGATAGTGGTTCACCACTGGCTCCTGACATCTTCACAGAGTTGGTTAAGGAGACCAGATCTGAGACAGGACATGCCATTTCTGGGGAACATACTATGGCCCACCAGTCAGAGGACACTCTGGATAGTCACCGACCTACTTTGGGGAAGGAGGTGCCTCTGTGGGTGTCGCTGTGTGTTTGTGGATTTGTCTCATGTTCTGAGAATAGATAGAAAAGGCGGTTTGTTTGGTTTTGAGTGAACTATTTCTAGTAAGTCATTTGACAAGGCGAGTGTTTCTATGTCTGTGTATCCCACTGTGTCCATGGTTATAGACATTAGAAAAGAGAATGCATCAATTGATGTGTCCTGTCTAGTAGAAAGCTTCCCATCATTTATTCTGCCAAAATGATGAATGGATTTTGGCTTGCCTTATCGATGGGCAACACGTGCTATTTTCCAAAGTTCCTGCGTTCTTCCTGAATTCTGGCCACTCTACAGAATAGGCTCATGGTTTTGTGTCCAAGATATGTACCACTTCCAAGCCCTGTTACATGGCCATGTACTGGATAGCTGAAGGGAATGGCGAGCATCTCAGAAAACTCAAATATCAGTGTGACCAATAAAGTCTCAGTGGAGAAACCCTGCTTTGCTTACCTATTGTTCTGTTGCCCTGAATGTCAGGAAGGTCTTTGCCTCAGTCCAGCCCTTTGTGAAACCTGAAGAAAACAGGTTTCAAATGGAAATGAATGGGCATCACCTGTGCCTCTTTGCTTAATTGCTTTGGAAAGGGATGTGTCTGAATCCGCCTCTTTGCCCTGTTTGAGTCAATGGCTTAGATTCTCAGCACCTGATGTATCTTAAGAATGATCCCATGTGTGCATCCAAAACCAAAATGGCCAAAAGAGCAGTCATTGTGGATGAAGTCTCTCCCCTTCTTCTGTTAGGTTCCTGACCTCCATCAAGTGAGAATAGGGATCCTTTGGGTCAAATGATTTCTTCAAACCCTGCAGAAGCTAGCCGATAAGTGCTTGGTTTTCTAATGACTCCAATTCACATAAAAAAATAAACCCCACAGTCAGTAGGCCTCAAATTAGAGAAGCAGAGAAGTATTAACAGCAGGCCTATTTGATCACTCCTGGTTCACAGAAAGTGTGTCCAGGCAACCCTGATTTTAGGCCATTAAGGGGCAAGGGAGATTATTTTGGAGACTGTCTTGGGCTTCGCCCCTCATGGAAACATCCAGCCAGAGGTTATGATGAGTGTCTATATGAAAGATCATGAGGGCCATGTGGGAGTGTTTTGGTTTTAATTGTGGCCATTTGTTTGGTGGTTGGAAGAGATGACTGGGTCCACCTTGACATGAACTCTGGTGTGATTCCCCTTAGAGACTGAGTTCTGGAACTGAACTCAGAGAATTATTGCCATGAATTGTGTTAGGATTTTAGGAGGCCATGCATGAGAGTCCCCCTTGAAAACTGAGATCTAGGCCCAGGGTGGCTTTCAACAGAGCACTGGGAATCACAGCCAAGATATCACGTGATTTTATTCTGAAAGACTTGGCAGCCATAGTTGAGAGTCGAAACACACATGGTCCTCATTGTAGACCACAATGGGCCTGGCTTCATGTGACCATTTGGCCACTTTTTGAGAAGCCTTGCCTGTGAGAATTCTCCAAAGCTTTCATTGAAATGTGCTTCCTCTACATTTAATGGTTCTGGAGTGAATTTTAACCCACAGTGCCTCCAACATCATCATTGAAAAATGGCTACAGAAATACCATAAAATTTTTGAAATTCCCATGACCAGGTGGCAATGGAGGACATTTGGATGTCCTGTTGCTGGTCATGAGTATACCAGACAGTGCTTTGATTGACTGGGTTTTATGAAAATCGTGTAGAACAGAGATGCCAATAAGTTGGAGCCTGCTGAGTAGTGGGCCTAGAGCCGTGGTGGTCAGGTGTGTGATAAAACATCTGTGGTGGGGCCTTGTGGATCTTCCATTGGCTTCCAAATGGCTTGGAACTGACATGGTGCAGCGAGCAGTCCCTTCTATGTAAAGGCATCTTGTAATATTGAGAGATTTCAGGGCAATGTTCAGAATCATGTTGCTATCGTCAATGGGGCAATATATGTGGGCTAGAAGTATGTTTGGTGCATTCTCTTGCAGAAACTGACCCACCACATGTGACAGAACTCTCTCCAGCACTGTGATCCACTAAAACTCCTTGTATTTTTGAATCAAATAGCAAACTCCTAGTGCAGCAGCAAGAAACACCATGAAATTTGGAGGATGACCAAATGGCTTCACAGTCCACAAGGGGAGACACTTAGACCCCAGTGGTCACAGTTTACCTACAAAGAGCAAATTCAGCACTGCTGCCTCATCTTCACTAGAAAATAAGAAACCATGTCCTCCAGGTCACATAGATGCAGACCCAGCTTTGATGGTCTCACTACAAATGAAGCTAAAGCTCCAGAAAACAACATATTTTTCAGGTGCCCAACCTCAGAGGCAGTTCTTCAAGAAGTCTTTAGGCCAGCAGAGCTCCATGTTTGTGGAGTGTTTACCCTGTCCCTTACTTATGGGAACTCCTCTACCACCTCCAGTGTTGTGAACTACTGAGCATATTCCATTCCAGATATGTATTCACAGATTTTCTAACACTTCTCCTCTAATTGTGTCTTACTTGGGGCAAAAGTAATGTCAAGCCATAGTTCTTGATGAGAGTGGGAACCTTTTTTGTGTAGCACATATTTGCATACACATTGGATTCATTTTCCAATTTTCCATTTGAAATAATGAATCCCTGACACTAACCCCTACCCTACTAGACTCTGACTACTAATCGTAATATCAGGGAGAATAATAACCCAATCAGAATAGAAATACAAGCAGTTCAGAGGAGGCATGTTTGGTATTGTTGGACTTGCCTTTTGCATTATATACGGTAGGAGTTATAAATCTAGTCAATTTTTTTGTTGAAATAGTTCTCCGTGTGTTTTTAAAGTTAACAAATATGTGAATTTATTTCTCCCTTTCTCTGTAGCCTAGTCAGCAGATGTATTTTTATATGCATATATAGAATCCTACCTGGTATCACACGTACATTTTTGTGAGGTGGCTGACTTGGCAGATACAATTTGTGAGAAGATATCACTCCTCCTAAACGCTGTTGAAACTGAAAATTCAACCTATGGGTGAGCCTCCTATTTGAACAACATTATACATAAATCCATGTTCAGTAAAACTAATATTGTTGGATCCGTGGATGATATGTATTTCATGATAAATTTTGGTTGGCATACATAATGCTACATTGTAATGTCTCTGTGTGTATATATATATATATATATATATATATATATATATATATACTCTCCAGATTTTTCAAAATATGAAATATATGTGCCTTATTGTGCACTCCCCAAATTCATTCATATTCATGTATGTGGATTTATAATCAACTTTTCAAAAGATTATTCTCAGAAATATTCATCAACCTGAAATACATATTGGTTGCCTAGTACTGAAAACTATCTTCAGTAAATGGTGCATACAAAACATAATATTTCAACATTGCAAGTTGGCCGCAAATAGAGTGCATTACACCCAGTGTACCACGCCACATTGCAGGTGAATAACGAGTTAAAATGACAAAAGACTATCTTGTTAGGATCTTATAGAAAAATGGGTGTGCACCGAAACCTAAAAGAATGATTTCCACCAACGAGATCCGGTAATTGAGTCTCAAACGTGAGCTGAATATGCAACCGGAGATCCGGGCTTATTGATCCCTGTGGCCCGCCCCATGGCTGCAGACATCGAGGCACCACTGAGAAGCGACTAGCATCCAGGGAGAAACGTTGCTGCAGATTCTGTGGAATCCTGCCGGCTGACACCGCACTGAGCCCCAGGCCGAGTTCGGGATTTCAGTCAGGGAAGGAAGCTCTACAGTTCTATCCCCCACAACGGAAACTCCACCAAGGAAACCAATGGCCACCATCTTGGAGAGCTGAAGTAAACACCGCCACTCTCCGACAGATTGCAACAATAAAACAGTTGTGTGTTTTCCGCTCATCTCCCATACAGTAGGAAATTTGCATAAAATCTCTCCTAAGCTTTCCAGGGGAGGGATTTCCAGAGAGAGCCTGCATAAAGATTGGGGGGGGGGGAAACTAGAGGCACCTGACCTTCAACTCCCCCTCCCATCAGTGGTGAAAACGAAATCTGTCTAGCCAGGGATGGGGGAAAGGGCAAACGGAAAAAATAATAAAAATAGAGTGCTGGGGTTCCCAATAGACACAATCCACACCCAAGAAACGGCAAGCCAGAGTACAGTTTGAGCTGCCGAGGGCATTACTCAGGGGAAATCTGGTCTAGCAGGAGAAACCAGGACTAGCAGGAGAAACCAGGGGACTAGAGGCCAGGCCCGCGTGACTGGGCGCCTGGAGAACGCTCGCCCGCCGGCAACAGCCGGCCCGCTGCAGGTGCGACTGGACGGCTGGAGACTGCCTGCCCACCAGCGACCAATCGCCTGCCATATGCCCGCCCTAATGGGTGGCTAGAGATCGCACAACCGCCGGTGACAGCCCACCAGCTGACTGCGCGACTGGACAGTTCGTGACCACCTGCACGCCAGCGACCGGGAGCTGAAACCAAACAGAGACAGTACAGTCCCACACCCCCATGCGAACACCCGGGCAAAGAGCCTGGGGCCCACCATAGCAGAGAGGTGACATCACTGGAGCTCGGCCGTCGGAATTCCTTCCCAGTGGAATCCGCTTTAGCATTCACAGTCTACCAACACAAAGGAGAGTCAATAGAAATATATGAAACCAAAACAAATATATAGAAGAGAGCAGAAACACAGCAATCAAATGGAGCTGGAAAGTAATGTGAACTTCATGAAAAAACAAGGGAAAAAGGTGTACAAATAATGCCGGACAACTTAATTTTACAGGAGGACCTAGAATCATCAGAAACAGGGATAGGGAAAAAACTCAATGCATCCCTAACTCAGATGGAAAGAAATATTAGAGAAGACATGAGGCAGCAAGTCCAAGCAATAAAAAAATATTTTGAAAATGAATTAAACAAACAAATTCAAATGGCAAAGAACGAGCTTCACCAAAAGACAGAGATCTTAAAAAAAATCAAACAGTAATCCTAGGAATGCAGAAAAATATAAACCACATTAAAAATTCAAACGAGAATATTGTAAATAGACTAGATCAAGTAGAAGTCAGAAGATCAGATAATGAATACAAAGTTTATCAACTTGAAAAGAATATAGTCAACACAGAAAAGATGCTTATATCCCATGAGCAATCTATTTAAGAGATATGGGATGTCATAAAAAAACAAATTTGAGAGTCATTAGGATAGAAGAAGGCATAGAGATTCAAACCAAAGGAATGGACAACATATTAAATGAAATAATTCTAGAAAACTTCCCAGAGATGAAAGATGGAATGGATTGCCAAATCCTTGAAGCCTACATGACCTCAAACATTCAAAACCATAATAGACCAACTCCAAGACATAGAATTATGAAGATAGCCAACATGCAGAACGTGGATACACGTTCTTCTCAGCAGCACAAGGATCCTACTCAAAGATAGATCATATATTATGCCATAGGGCAACCCTTAGTAAATATAAAGGCGTGGAGATAATACCATGCACCATATCTGATCATATTGGAATGAAACTGGAAATCAATGATAAAAGAAGGAAGGAAAAATCCTACATCATATGGAAAAATGAACAATATTCTACTGAATGTTCAATGGGTTACAGAAGACATAAAGGAGGATATAAAAAATTCTTAGAGACAAATGACTATACATACACAACATACTGGAATCTATAGGACACAATGAAAGCAGTTTTAAGAGGGAAATTCATTTCTTGGAGTTCTTTCCTCAAAAAAAAAAAAACAAATAAATGAACTCACACTACACCTCAAAAACCTAGAAAAAGAAAACGAAAACAACAGCAAATGTAGTAGAAGACAAGAAATAATTAAAATTAGAGCAGAAATCAACGAAATTGAAACAAAAAAAAACATTGAAAAAATTGATAAAACTAAAAGTTGGTTCTTTGAAAACATAAATAAGATTGACAGGCCCTTAGCCATGCTAACGAAGAGAAGAAGAAAGAGAATTCAAATTACTAACATACGGCATGAAAAAGGCATTATCACAACAGACACTACAGAAATACAGAAGATAATTAGAAAGTAATTTGAAACCCTATATTCAAATGAAATAGAAGATGGTGAAGATATCAATAAATTTCCTAAGTCATACGATGTGCCCAGATTGAGTCAGGAAGACACACACAATTTAAACAGACCAATAACAAAGGAAGAAATATAAGAAGCCATCAAAAGACTACCAACCAAAAAAAGCCCTGGAGCGGATGGGTATAGAGCGGAGCTCTACAAAACCTTAAAAGAAGAATTAATACCAATAATTTTCAAGCTATTTCAAAAAATAGAAAAAGAAGGTGCAATTTCAAATTCATTCTATGAGGCCAAAATCACCCTGATACCAAAACCAGACAAAAACACTTCAAAGAAAGAAAACTACAGACCAATGTCTCTAATGAACTAGGATGCAAACATTCTCAATAAAATCCTGGTGAATGTAATACAAAAGCATATCAAAAAATTGTGCACCATGATCAAGTAGGATTCATCCCAGGGAAGCAAGGCTAGTTCAATATACGGAAATCAATAAATGCTATTCACCACATCAATAGACTTAAAGACAAGAACCATATGATCATCTTGATAGATGCAGAAAAAACATTCGACAAAGTTCAGCCTCCCTTTATGTTCAAAACACTAAAAAAACTTGCATCCCAGGGAAGCAAGGCTAGTTCAATATACGGAAATCAATAAATGCTATTCACCACATCAATAGACTTAAAGACAAGAACCATATGATCATCTTGATAGATGCAGAAAAAACATTCGACAAAGTTCAGCCTCCCTTTATGTTCAAAACACTAGAAAAACTAGGATAACAATGTTGAGTTACCTCAACATTGTAAAAGCTATATATGCTAAACCTCAGGCTAGCGTCATCGTAAATGGAGAAAAACTGAAGGCATTCCCTCTAAAATCTGGAACAAGACAGGGATGCCCTCTATCACCACTTCTATTCGATTTAGTTCTTGAAATACTAGCCAGAGCAATTAGACAGACAAAAGAAAGACATAAAAATATGAAAAGAAGAACGTAAATTATCGCTATTTGCAGATGACATGATAATATATTTAACAGACTCAAAAGGGTCTACAAAGCAACTGCTAGAGTTAATAAATGAATTCAGCAAAGTGGCAAGATATAAAGTCAACACGCATTAATCAAAGGCATTCCTGTATATCAGCAGCAAAACTTCTGAAATGGAAATGAGGAAAACCACTCCATTCACTATATCCACAAAGAAAATAAGATACTTGGGAATCATCCTAACGAAAAAGGTGAAAGATTTATATAATGAAAACTACAGAACCCTAAGGAAAGAGATAGAAGAAGATCTTAGAAGATGGAAAAATGTACCCTGTTCATGGATAGGCAGAACTAACATCATCAAAATGTTGATATTACCCAAAGTTCTCTACAGGTTTAAATCGGTGCCAATAAAAATCCCAACAGCATTTCTTGTAGAAATGATAAAGCAATCATGAAATTCATATGGAAAAACAAAAGACCCTGAATACCAAAAGCAATTCTAAGCAGGAAGTGTGAATCTGGAGGTATAGCGATACAAGAGTTCAAACTGTACTACAAAGCAATAGTAATAAAAACATCGTGGTACTGGTACCAAAACAGGCAGCTGGACCAATGGTATAGAATAGAGGACACAGAAACCAATCCACAAAATTACAACTTTCTTATATTTGATAAAGGGGCTAAAAACATGCAATGGAGGAAAGATAGCATCTTCAACAAATGGTGCTGGGAAAATTGGAAATCCATATGCAACATAATGAAACTGAATCCCTTTCTCTCACCATGCACAAAAGTTAACTCAAAATGGATCCAGGAGGTAGATATCAAATCAGAGACACTGTGTCTAATAGAAGAAAAAGTTGGCTACGATCTACATACTGTGGGGTCAGGCTCCACATTCTTTAATAGGATGCCCATAGCCCAAGAGTTAATAACAAGAATAAACAAATGGGACTTACTTAAACTAAATTGTTTTTTTTCTCAGCAAGAGAAACAATAAGAGAGGTAAATAGAGAGCCTACATCCTGGGAACAAATTTTTACCCCTCACACTTCAGATAGAGCCCTAATATCCAAAATATACAAAAAACTCAAAAAATTAAACAATAAGATAACAAATAACCCAATCAACAAATGGGCCAAGGACCTGAACAGACACTTTACAGAGGAGGACATTCAATCAATGAACAAGTACATGAAAAAATGCTCACCATGTCTAGAAGTCAGAGAAATGCAAATCAAAACCACCCTAAGATACCATCTCACTCCAGTAAGATCGGCAGCCATTATGAAGTCAAACAAAATAAGTGTTGGTGAGAATGTGGGGAAAAGGGTACACTTGTACACTGCTGGTGGGACTGCAAATTGGTGAGGCCAATTTGGAAAGTACTATGGTGATACCTGGGAAAGCTGGGAATGGATCCACCATTTGACCCAGCTATCACCCTTCTCGGACTATTTCCTGAGGATCTTAAAAGAGCGTACTATAGAGATACTGCCACATCAATGATCATAGCAGCACAATTCACAATAGCTAGACTGTGGAACCAACCTAGATGCCCTTCAATAGATGAATGGATAAAAAAAATGTGGCTTTTATACAAAATGGAGTATTACTCTTCATTAAAAAATGACAAAATCATAGAATTTGCAGGGAAATGGATGGCATTAGAGCAGATTATGCTAGGCGAAGCTAGCCAATCCTTAAAAAACAAATGCCAAATGTCTTCTTTGATATTAAAAGAGCAACTAAGAAAAGAACATCGAGGAAGAGCATGAGGAAAAGTTTAACATTAAACAAAGACGAGTCGGGGGAGAGAAAGGGAGAGAGAAGGGAAAGCATATGGGAATATTAGGAGACCCTCAATGTTACACAAAATTACATATAAGAGGATTTGAGGGGAAATGGGGGGGAAACAGTGGAGAGAATTGAACAACAGCAGATGAGGTAGAGACGGAAGATGGGAGGGGAGGGGAGGGGGGATATTGCGGGATAGGAAAGGTCGCAGAATACAACAGTCACTAATATGCTATTATGTAAAAATGTGAATGTGTAACCAATGTGATTCTGCAATTCATATTTGGGAAAAAAATGGGAGTTCATAACCCAATTGAGTCAAATGTATCAAAGATGATATATCATGAGCTTTGTAATGTTTGGAACAACCAATAGAAATAAATAAATAAATAACGGTTTAAAATTGAGTGGGAAGAAATCAGCTAAAAATGGGTTGAGATGCATTCATTTTGCTAAGCAAAACTTTGTTTTGTTTAGTTGCAACTATCACAAATTTATTTTACCAGGAAATTGGCTTTTGAAAATGCACATAAATTGAGATTAAAGGATAATTCACCAACCTTCTTGAAAAATTCATAGCATTTCCTTTATTTTTCAAATTTTATTTTTTTCGTGAATATTTTGTCATGGACCAGGTCTAGTCTTAGGCTATTCTTCCAGAATACTACCTCATCTGACAAATTCGTACAATCTGTTGGATTGTTGTTTTCACCTTTTATTTAATAGTTTCTAGCTGATAATGTGTAGTTTCTTTATCTTTATTTATACGTATATACCCAACAATATCTTTGCATTTTATGTTTTACTGGGGAAGAGACTGATCAAAAGCTCTTTGTTATATGTATCAACAATCAGACATTTAGAGCACGCAATTATTCTTAATTTTGCATGAAAATATCTTTGTACTATTTTCTTATACAGATTTAGAATTATTAATATGTCCCTACTGTAAGAAGTAATTACTTACAAGAAGAAATAAACAATTGACTTTATATCAATTATGAATATGAAAAGTACTAAAACAAGGATTTGGCAATTAATACACAATTGATAGAAATTGAAATCACAAGAAAGCCATTTAAAATGTCAGTGCATATGGTCCTTAAATAATAGGTAATTCAAAAAACTTTTTTTTAATTCATAAGATTTAATATGCCGTATTACAGCTTAATGTGATATAAAACCTTAAATTATCAGTATTGATAAAAAAGAATGATACCTGTTTATTTAAATATGTTTATTTGATTTTCACTGTAAGATGTTAATTCTGGAAGGCTTGAGAATTAAGAAAGTTTTGGTCTATATTATTTTTAACAGGCTAATCAAAGTACTTTTAAATATATATATATATATATATATATATATAATATGTAATGCATATGCATGAATATAGACACATATGTATAAAAATGTATTTTAATATATCTATCAGGTGATTATAATTATTAAATTTTCTCAAGAAAAAAACAATGACTATGAAAAACAGTCTTAAATTTAAATTTCATAGCATACTACTGTTTGTAATGACATGAGAGAAAAACAGATATGAAAGGAAAACGAAAAAGGAAGAGAGAGAAGGGGGAAAATGAGGAAGAAAGTGAGTAAAGATGAGGGAGAGGCGTGTTCGATGTAAAGATAAAAGTGGAGGGGCTGGGTTTGTGGTTCAGTGGTAACATGCTTTTCTAGCATGTGTGGGACACTGGGTTCTATTCTAAGCACCACAT
Organism: Callospermophilus lateralis; assembly: GCF_048772815.1. NCBI lineage: Eukaryota > Metazoa > Chordata > Mammalia > Rodentia > Sciuridae > Callospermophilus > Callospermophilus lateralis. The sequence continues at coordinate 3,980,205 of NW_027517127.1, forward strand.
ACAAATAAACAAAATGAAGGTCAATCACAACTGAAAAAATAAAAAATAAAAAAGTAGAAATATTAGCAAAACTCCAAGCTTTTATGAATGTTAAATTTAAAAAAAAAATTATGTAACATAGCCTTATGTAATTTCTAGACTATCCAAAAGAGTCATTAAATGTTAGATTATTAGTGCAATAACTAAAAATCCATTTCTCTTTCCTCAACATTCTGTGGCATGCTAGTGGTAAAATAAATTCTATTATAACACCAAAAAAAAAATCTAATATTTCTATAGTAACTGACCCAGTTCAATATCAAGGCTAGCAGATTCCTATGGGACATGATGTGTATTTTGACATTCATTTTTATTCAACACTGGAACATTACTATTTCTTCAGTTTATGCACATCATAGGATATATATTTCATCCACAAGTTCGCTAATTTATACGCATTTGTTTCACTTTCAGTCACTTCCTGCTTCAGAACACATGTATTTCTTATGTTTCTTGACTGCTCTTTTCATGAGACTTCTTTCCAAACACATTATTGTCGATTTCCATTATCACATTTGAAGCAAAACTCACACACCCGTATGATAAACCAAACCCTAATATTACCATTAGATGTACAACTAGCTGGAATGAATGATTGTATATCAATATAAGATTTCTTACTTAGTTTCAGATATCAATTAAATCCATTATTTAAAGTGGAACCAGTTATATTATTTATTCACAGTATGGTCTTTTCATGCATTATCTCTATATTCATAGACACAGGGTACACCTCTTTGTACTCCCAATACTAATTTATACGTCTTCAAAATATTGCTCCCAGAAATGGTGGAAGAAATGCACATGTCACCTGATTTACATATACATTTTATCACAGTAATATTCTGGACACAAACAGCAAAGGTGACACTTATGATTTTACCAAACCTAAATGGAAAGTGAAGATGGATTACTAAAAACATCCATGTCCAGGTTGCCTAATGCTCTCAAATGAGAATCCTATTCTTGACTACATATTTGTTTCTTCCTAAGATTATATATTCAACCTCAAGCCCCTTGAAAATGTCTAATCTTATCACTCACTTTATCATTTGCCTGATTTCCTAATGTCTCTATTGATATCTGCTTTCCTACATATTTTCCCCAGATTATCACTGTGACTGACTCTTCACATGTGCTCACATTTACATTCAATCTCTACCAGAAGCCCTATTGCTAAAGAACTTTTGGTCCAAATGCTATACTCACTCTTCGTTCTAAACCTACCGACTATCTTTCTAATAATACCGACTAAACCTTTTTGTCTAGAAGTTCTCTTTGACATTCCATCATTCAAGGTACAAAGTCCTATGCCATTGAACATCGATTTATCTGAGACATTTCTGCAGAACATAATTCAAAGCTAAGTATCCCAATCAAGGGCCCAATGCCCTTCTGGGCTTCAAATCTTACCTAGATTACTGTTTTCATTCTTATATTTCACTTTTACATTCTTGTAAATATTACAGGTTCCCATTACCATTATTCATCCCGCAGAATGATTCAAATCGAACTTTTATTAACCGTAACCATACACTCTTCCCTCAATCAAACTTTACAGAAGAGCAGGGACAGAGTTGCTTTTACAATACAGGAATGTAGGGGTTCTTAAACCTGCTGAGATCCTCAAAGGTCCATGCAGAAATGATCCCTGGAGAAGATGTAGGCAGCTATGAAGGAGTTGAGAGAGCAAAAGTCATCTTGCATGGCAAACCCCCTTGTCAGGATGAAGGGATGTGTCTGAATCAGTCTCTCTATTCTAAATGTAGAGAAGATGGACCAAACCAGGCCTGTGTGGGGAGATGTTCCCAGGCGCCTATGTTTGATATACCATTCTATCTTGTGAAATTGTCACCGAAAGTAGGGGCAGCCTCTATCTCATGGGACCCTTGGAAGCAAATGTTAAATCAAAGTGATTGCCAAGGTAGTGACCTCATGCAGTTCCTGAAGAAAGTGACCTACCTCACTTCCTTGGTGATGTAACTCTCTGAACTTGGAATCCAAGATGCCAGGCTCCCAGGGCCAGTCCCAGTCCCAATCCCAGTGGGCTCACTTGTTTGGATGTACCAAGGACAGAGTCAGTATTTCTTGGTATCTACTGATGTGAGGATTGCCAAATGCCAGGACAGATCTGAAGAGGGGCCTTTCCTGAGAAAGCAGGTAGTGGCTCACCGCTGGCTCCTGAGAACTTCACAGAGTTGGCAAAGGAGACAGATCTGAGACATGACAGGACATTTCATTGGAACATAATATGGCCCAACAGACAGAGGACACTCCAGATAGTCAGAGACATACTTGCGGGAAGGAGATGCCTTTGTGAGTGTGAGTGTCAGTTTGTGGTTTGTCTCATATTCTGAGAATAGGTAGGAAAGACAGTTTGTTTGGTTTGGAATAGACTGTTTCTAGTAAGTTTTTTGACAAGGTGAGTGATTCTATATCTGTGTATCCCACTGTGTCCGTGGTTGTAGACATTAGAAAAGAGAATGCATCAATGGATATGTCCTGTCTAGTAGAAAGCTTCCCAGCATTCATCCTGCCCAATTTATGAATGAACTGCAGCTTGCCTTATGGATGGACAACACCTACTATCTTCCTAAGTTTCTGTTTTCTTCCTGAATTCTGGCCACTCTGCAGAATAGGCTCATGGTTTTGTGTCCAAGATATGTACCACCTCCAAGCTCTGTGACATGCCCATGTACTGGATAGCGGTAAGGAATGGGAACATCTCAGAAAACTCAGATATCAGTGTGACCAGGAAATTCTCAGTGGAGAAACCCTGCTTTGGGCCATTCTCTTACCTATGTTTCTGTTGCCCTGAATGTCAGGAAGGTCTTTGCCTCAGGCCACCTCTTTGTGAAGCCTGAAGAAAACAGTTTTCAAATGAAAATGAATGGCCATTTCCTGTGGCTCTTTGCTTAATTTCTTTGGAAAGGGATGTGTCTTAATCAGCCTCTTGGACCTGTGTGAGGTTGTGGCTTAGATTCTCAGCACCTGATGGATCTAAAGAAAGATCCCATGTGTGCATCCAAACCAAAATGGCAAAAAGATCCGTAATGGTAGATGAAGTGTCTTGCCTTCCTTTGTTAGGTTCCTGACCTACATCAAGTGAGAATAGGGATCCTTTGGGTCAAATGAAATCTTCAAAGCCCTAAAGAAGTGCTTGGGTTTTCTCATTATTCCAAATCACATAAAGAATCTATACCTGACAGGCAGTAGGCTTCAAAATGGAGAAGCAGAGCAGTATTAACTGCAGTCCTATTTTATCACTCCTGCTTCAAATGCAGGGTGTCCAGGCCCCCATGACTTTAGGCAAATTAGGGGTAAGAGAGCTTATTTTGGACACTAACACATACCCCACTAGACTCTGACTACTAATCCTAACATGATGGAGAATAATAACCAAAACAGAATAGAAATACAAGCAGTTCAGAGGAGTCATGTTGTATAATTGGACTTGCCTTTTGCATTATATAGGGTAGGAATTATAAATCTAGTCAATTTTTAATTTTTAATTAAAACAGTTCTCCATGTGTTTTTAAAGTTAACAAATATGTGAATTCCTCTCTCCCTTTCTCTGTGGCCTATTCAGCACATGTGTTTTTATATGCACATATAGAATCCTACCTGGTATCACATGTACATACTTGACAGGTTGCTGACTTGGCAGATGCAAATTGTGAAAAGAGATCACTCCTCTTAATGCTGTTGGAACTGAAAATTCAAACTATTGGTGACCTTCCTAGCTGAACAAAATTATATATAAATCCATGTTCAGTAAAAAGTATATTTTGGGATGTGTGGATTATATATATTTCATGATAAATTTTGATTGGCATATATATTGCTACTTTTTAATGTCTGTGTGAGTGTGTGTGTGTGTGTATATATATAATATATATATATATATATATATATATATATATATATATATATATATATACACTGTCCAGATTTTTGAAAAAATGAAATATATGTGTCTTATTATACACTCCCTAAATTTATTCATGTTCATGTATGTGGATTTATTATCAACTTTTCACAAGATTATTCTCAGAAATATTCATCCACCTGAAATACATATTTGTTTCCTAGTACTGAAAACTAACTTCAGTGAATGATGCATACAAATCCTAATATTTCTACAGTTACTGACCAAGTTTAAGATCAATGCAAGTAGATTCCTATGGGACATGACATGTATTTTGATGTTCATTTTTTTTCAACACTGGTACATTACTATTTCTTCAGTTTATGCACATCGTAGGATATATATTTCATGCACAAGTTCGCTAATTTATATCAATTTGTTTCACTTTCAATTACTTCCTGCTTCAGAACACATGTATTCCTCCATGTTTCTTAACTAGTCTCTTCATGAGACTTCTTTACAAACACATTATTTTCGATTTCAATAATTACTTTTGAAGCAAAACTCACACACCCTTAATGACAAACCATAACCCTAATATTACCATTAGATGTATAACTGATAGGAATGAATGACTGTGTATCAATATAAGATTTCTTATATATTTTAAGATATCAATTTAATCCATTATTTAAAGTGGAATCAGTTATATTATTTATCCACAGTATCATCTATTCATGCATTATCTCTATATTCATAGACACAGGGTACACCTCTTCGTACCCGCAATACTAATTTATACATCTTCAAAATATTGCTCCCTGAAATGGTGGAAAAAATACTTATGTCACCTGATCTACATATACATTTTATCACAGTACTATTTTGGATACAAAATGCAAAGATCACACATATGTTTGTACAAAAGCCTAAATTGAATGGGAGCATGGATTACTAAAAACATTGATGTCTAGGTTGCCTAATTCTCTCAAATGTCCATCCTATTGGTGACTACATATTTGTTTCTTTGAAGATTATATAGTGAATATCAACCCTGTTAAAATGTCTAATCCTATCACTTACTTTATACTTTGCCTGATTTCCTACTGTCTCTATTGATGTTTCCTTTCCTACATATTTTCCCCAGTTTACCTATGTGACTGACTCTTCACATGTGCTGACATTGACATTCATTCTATTACCGAAACCCTATTGATAAAGAACTTTTGGTCCATATCCTGTACTCACACTTCTTGCAAAACCTACTGACTATCTTCCTAATCCTATGGACTATCCCTGTTTGAGTGGATGTTCTTTTCTACAATCTATCATCCAAGGTACAAGGTCCTATGTCATTGATTATCGATTTATCTGAGACATCACTGCAGAACGTAATTCAAAGCTAAGTATCCCAATCAAAGGCCCAATGCCAATATGGACTTTAAATCTTACTAAATTTCTGTTTTCATACATATTTTTCAACTCTATATTCTTATATATATCACAGATTCCCAATACCATTATTCATCCAGCAAAATGATTCCTAACCCAAAACAAACATGTAATTAACCCTAACCATAAACTGTTCCCTCAATCTACCTTTATAAAAGAGCAGGGACAGAGTTGGTCTTACAATACAGGAAAGTAGGGGATTGTCCACCTGCTGAGAACCTCAAAGGTCCATTCAGAATTGATCCCTGGAGAAGATGTAGGCAGGTATGAAGGTCCTGAGAGATCAAAAGTCATCTTCCATGGCAAACAACCTGGTCAGGATGAAGGCTTTTGTCTGAATCAGCCTCTCTCTTCTTAATGTAGATAAGATGGACCAAATGAGGCCTGTGTGGAGAGCTGTTCCCGGGTGCCTATGGTTGATATACCATTCTAACTTGTGAAAGTGTCACAGAAATACGGTCAGCCTACATGTCATGGGAACCTTGGATGCAAGTGTTAGGACAAACTGGTTGCCAAGGCAGTAACCTCATTCAGTTCCTGAAAGAAGTTACCTCACCTCACTTTTTTGATGATGGCACTTTCTGAACTTGGGATCCAGGAAGCCAGGCATCTAGAGCCTGTCTCAGTCCCAGGCCTAGTGGTCTCACTTGTTTGATTTAACAAGGACAGAGTCAGTCTTTCTTGGTATCTACTGATGTGAGGATGGACAAATGACAGGAAAGCTCTGAAGAGGGGCCTTTCCTGACAAAGAAGGTAGTGGCTCACTGCTGGCTCCTGACAACTTCACAGAATTGCCCATGGACACCAGATGTGAGATAGGAGAGGCTATTTCGGGGGAACATAGTATGGCCTATCAGTCAGAGAACACTCCGGATAGTCACAAACCTACTTGGAGGAAGGAGGTGCTTATCTGGCTGTGGGTGTGGGTTTGTGGTTTTTTTCTCATGCTCTGAGAATATGTCCGAAAGTCGGTTTGTTTGGTTTGAAGTAAAGTGTTTCCAGAAAGTCGTATGAAAAGGCGAGTGTTTCTATGTCTGTGTATCTCACTGTGTCCGTGGTTGTAGACATTAGCAAAGAGAATGCATCAATGGATGAGTCTTGTCTAGTAGAAAGCTTCCCAGCATTCATCCTTCCCAATTTATGAATGGACTGCGTCTTGCCTTATGGATCGGCAACACCTGCTTTCTTCCTAAGTTACTGTTTGCTTCCTGAATTCTGGCCACTCTCCAGAATAGGCTCATGGTTTTGTGTCCAAGATATGTACCACCTCCCAGCTCTGTGACACGGCCATGTATTGGTTAAATGAAGGGCATGGCGAGCATCTCAGAAAACTCAGATATCAGTGTGACCAGTAAAGACTCAGTGGAGAAACCATGCTTTGGGCCTTTTCCTTACCTATTGTTCTGTTGCCCCTTGACCTTGTGTAATTCTGTGGCTTAGATTCTCTGAACCTGATGGATCTAAAGAGAGATCCCATGTATGCATCCAAAAGCAAAATGTCCAAAAGAGCAATCATTGTGGATGAAGTCTCTCTCCTTCCTTGGTAAGGTTCCTGACCTCCATCAAGTGAGAATAGGGCTCCTTTGGGTCAAATAAGTTCTTCAAAGCCCTGCAGATTCTAGCCCATAGGTGACTGGGTTTTCTCATGACTCCAATTCACATGAAGAATCTAAATCCCACCATCAGTAGGCCTCAAATTTAAGAAGCAGAGCAAAATAAACGGCAGGCCTATTTGATCACTCTTAGTTCACAGGAAGGGTGTCCAGGCCACCCTGACTTTAGGCAAATGAGGGGCAAGGGAGCTTATTTTGGACACTGTCTTGGGCTGCACCCCTCACGGAAACCTCCAGCCAGAGGTTATGATGAGTGTCTGTATGGAAGAAAATGAGGGCCATGTGGGAGTGTTTTGGTTTTAATTGTAGTCTTTCTTGTGGCGGTTAGTAGAGATGACATGGTCCACCTTGGCTTGAACTTTGGTGGGATTCCGCATAAAGACTGAGTTCTCGTACTGAACTCAGAGAAGTATTGCCATGAATAGTGTTGGAATTTTAGGAGGCCACGCACGATAGTCGCCCTTGGAAACTGAGATCTAGGCCCAGGGTAGCTATTCACAGAGCACTGGAAATCTCAGCCAGGATATCACATGATTTTATTCTGAAAAACTTGGCAACCATTGTTGAGAGTCAAAACACACATGGACCTCACATTGTAGACCTCAATTTTCAAGGATTCATGTGACCTTTTGGCCACTCTTTGGGAAGCCTTTCCTGTGAGACATCTCCAGATATTTCATTGAAATGAGCTTCCTCACCATTTAATAGTTCCAGAATGCCTCCAACTTCATCCTTGAAAAATGGCTAGGTCAATATATCATGAAATTTTTAAATTTCCCGTGACAAGTTGGCACTGGAGATTCTTTGAATATCTTGTGGCTGATCATGAGAATAACAGTCAGTGCCTTGATTGACTGGTTTTCATAAAAATTGTGCAGAACAGAGATGCCAGGAAGTTGGAGCCTCCTGAGGAGTGGGCCTAGAGCAGTGGTGGGCAGGTGTGTGATAAAACATCTGCGGTGTGGTCATGTGGATCTGCCTTTGGCTTCCAAATTGCTTGTGACTGATATGGTGCAGCCAGCAGTCCCTTCAATGTAAAGGCATCTTGTTATATGCAGAGGTTTTAGGGAAATATTAAGAATCAGGTTGCTATGGTCAAGGGGGCAACTATGTGGGATATAAGCCTGTTTGGTGCATTCTCCTGCAGACCCTGACCCACCACACGTGACAGAACTCCCTCACGCACAGAGTAACAGTTGAATTCTTTGTATTTCGTGAAACAAATACCAAAATCCCAGTGCAGCACCAAGAAACAACACGAAAAGTGGAGAATGACCAAATAGCTTCACAGGCCCATGTGGATACACTTAGCCCCCCGTGTCCACAGTTTACCTACAAAGAGAGTATTCAGCACTGCTGACTCATGTTCAGTGGAAAATAAGAAACCATGTCCTTCAGGTCACATAGATGAAGACCTTGATTTGATGGTCTCACTACAAACGAAGCTGAAGCTCCCGACAACAACATATATTCCAAGTGCCCAACCTCAGAGGCAGTTTCTCAAGAAGTCTTTAGGCCAGCAGAGCTCCATGTTTTTGGAATGATTACACTGTCCCTTACTTTTGGAATCTCCTCTACCTCTTCCAAGGTTGTGAACTCCTGAGCATATTCCATTCCAGATATTTATTCACAGATTTTCTAACTCTTCTCTTCTAATTGTGTCTTACTCTGGGCGATTGTAATGTCAAGGCATTGTTCTGGATGAGAGTGGGAAGATTTTTGTGTATCACATATTTACATACACATTGGATTCATTTTCCAATTTTCCTTTCAAAATACTGAATACCTCACACTAACACCTACCCTACTAGACTCTGACAACTAATCCTAATAAGGTGGAGAAAAATAAACCAAAAAAATAGAAATGCAAGCAGTTCAGAGAAGGCATGGTGTATAGTGGAATTGCCTTTTGCATTATTTAGGGTAGGAGTTATAAATCTAGTCAATTATTTGTTAAAATATTTCTCCATGTGTTTTAAAGTTAACAAATATGTGAATTCCTGTTTCCCTGTCTCTGTAGCCTATTCAGCACATGTATTTTTACATGCAATTATAGAATCTTACCTGATACCACACGTACATTCTTGTGAAGTGGCTGACTTGGCAGATACAAATTTTAAGAGATCACTCCTCCTAAGCGCTTTGGAACTGAAAATTCAACCTATGCGTGAGCTTCCTAGTTGAACAACATTATACATAAATCCATGTTAAATAAAATAAATATTTTTGGATCTCTGGATGATATAAATTTCATGGTGAATTTCCTATAGCATATATTATGCTATTTTTAATGTCCGTGTGTGTTTGTGTGTGTGTATGTGTATATATATATATATATATATATATATATATATATATTCTCCAGATTTTTCAAAATATGAAATATGTGTCTTATTATAAACTCCCTTAACTCATTCATATTCAAGTATGTGGATTTATAATCAAATTTTCTCAAGAGTATTCTCACAATATTCATTCTCCTGATATCCATATTTGTTTCTTAGTACTGAAAACTAACTTTAGTGAATGGTGCATACAAATCCTAATATTTCTACAGGAGCTGACCTAGTTTAACATCAATTCAAGTAGATTCCTATGGGACATGATGTGTATTTGGATGTTCGTTTTATTCAACACTGGTACATTACTATTTCTTCAATTTATTCACATCATGGGATATATATTTCATCCACAAGTTCGCAAGTTTATAGGCATTTGTTTCACATTCAATCATTTTCTTCTTCAGATCACATGTATTCCTCCATGTTTCTTGACTGGTCTTTTTATGAGACTTCTTTCCAAACACATTATTTTCGATTTCTAGGATCACTTTTGAAGCAATACTCACACACCTTTCATGATAATCCATAACCCTAATATTACATTTAGATGTATTACTGGTTGAAATGAATGATATTATATCAATACAAGATTTCTTATAATATTTCATATATTAATTCAATGCATTATTTAAAGTGGGAACAGTTAAATTATTTATTCAAAATGTGGTCTATTCATGCATTATGTCTATATTCATGGACACAGGGTACACCTCTTTGTACCCCCAATACTAATTTATAGCTCTTGAAAACCTTACTCCCAGAAATGCTTGAAGAATTGCTCATGTCACCTGATCCACATATACATTCTATGACAGTAATATTCTGGACAAAAAATGCAAAGGTCACACTTATGATTGTACCAAAGCCTAAAAGGAAAGTGAACATGGATTACTAAAAGCATCCATGTCCAGGTTTCCTAATGCTCTCAAATGTCAATCCTAATGGTCACTGCATATTTGTTTCTTCTTAAGATTATATATTCAAACTCAACAGTGTACAAAATGTCTAATCCTATCACTCACTTTATACTTTGCCAGATATTTTAAAGTCTCTATTATTATCTGCTTTTCTACATATTTTTCAAAGTTCATCATTATGACTGAATATTCATATGTGCTGACATTTACATTCACTCTCTAACTGAAACCCTATTGCTAAAGAAATTTCCGTCCAAATCCTGTACTCACTCTTCTTCCTAAAGCTACCGACTATCTACCTAATCCTACCGACTATCCCTTTTTGACTGGATGTTCTCTTCCTCATTCAATCATCCAATGTACAAGGTCCTATGCCATTGTAAATGGATTTATCTGAGACATCTGTGCAGAACCTAATTCAACACTACGTATCCCAATCATGGGCCCAATGCCCTTCTGGGCTTCAAATCCTAGATTTCTGTTTTCATACATATATTTTACCAATATAATTTAATAAATATCGCAGGTTCCCAATAAAATTATTCATCTATCAGAATGATTCCTAACAAAATCGAACCTGTTATTACCCAAACCATACACTGTTCCCTCAATCTAACTTTATAGAAAAGCAGGGACAGAGTTGGCCTTACAATACAGGAGTGTAGGGAAACTTCCACCTGCTGAGAACCTCAAAGGTCCATGCAGAAATGATCCATGGAGAAGATGTAGGCAGCTATGAAGGACCTGAGGGAGGAAAAGTCAACTTCCATGGTAAACAACCTGGTCAAGATGAAGGGATGTGTCTGAATCAGCCTCTTTCATCTTAATGTAGAGAAGATGGACCAAACCAGGCCTGTGTGGAGAGCTGTTCCCGGGTGCCTATGGTTGATACACCATTCTAACTTGTGAAAATGTCAGAGCGAGTAGGTGCATCCTCCATCTCATGGGACTCTTAGAAGCAACTTTTAGGACAAAGTTGTTGTCAAGGCAGTGACCTCATTTAGTTCCTGAAGGAAGTGACCTCACCTCACTTCCTTGATGAAGGAACTCTCTGAACTTGGGATACAGGAAGTCAGGCACCCAGAGCTAGTCCCAGTTCATGTCCCAGTGTTCAAACTTGTTTGGATTTTCCAAAGACAGAGACAGTCTTTCTTGGTACCTACTGATGTGAGGATAGCCTAATGCCAGGAAGGTCTGAGGAGGGGCCTTTCCTGAGAAAGAAGGTACTGGCTCACCGCTGGCTCCTAACAGCTTCACAGAGTTGGACACGGAGACCAGATCTGAGACAGGAAAGCCCATTATGGGGGAATATGTTATGGCCCACCAGTCAAAGGTCACTCCATATTTTCACAGACCTACTTGGGGGTCTGTGTGGGTGTGGGTGTGGGTGTGGGTGTGGGTTTGTCATTTTGTCTCATGTTCTGAAAATAGGTAGGAAAGTCGTTTTGTTTGGTTTGGTGTGAAATGTTTCTAGTAAGTCTTTTGACAAGGCGAGTGTTTCTATGTCTGTGTATCCCACTGTGTCCGTGGTTGTAGACATTAGAATAGAGAGTGCATCAATACATATGTCCTATCTAGTAGAAATCTTACCAGCATTCATCCTGTCCTATTTATGAATGGTCTGCGGCTTGCCATATGGATCGGCCACTCCTAATATCTTCCTAAGTTCCTATTTTCTTTCTGAATTTTGGCCAAACTCCAGAATAGGCTCATGGTTTTGTGACCAAGATATGTACCACCTTTAAGCTCTGTGACATGGCCATGTACTGGATAGCTGAAGGCAATGGTGAGCATCTCAGAAAACTCAGATATCAGTGTGACCAGGAAAGTCTCAGTGGAGAAACCCTGCTTTGGGCCTTTTGCTTACCTATTGTATTATTGCCCTGAATGTCAGGAAGGTCTTTGCCTCAGGCCACCCCTTTGTGAAGACTGAAGAGTTTTCAAATGGAAGTGAATTGGCATCACCTTTGGCTCTTGGCTTAATGGCTTTGGAAAGGGATGTGTCTGAATCAGCTTCTTGGCCCTGTGTGAGGATGTGGCTTAGATTCTCAGCACCTAATGGATCTAAAAAAATCCCATGTGTGCATCCAAAACCAAAATAGCCAAAAGAACAGTCATTGTGGATGAAGTCTCTCACCTTCCTCTGTAAGGTTCCTGACCTCCATCTTTGAGAATAGTGATCCTTTGGGTCAAATGAGTTCTTCAAATCACTACAGAGGCTAGGCCATAGGTGCTTGGGTTTTCTCATGACCCCAATTAACATAAGGAATCTAAACCCCACAGTCATTAGGCCACAAAATGGAGAATCAGAGCAGTATTAAGGGCAGGCCTCTTAGATCACTCCTGATTCACAGGAAGGGTGTCCCTGCCACACTGACTTTAGGCAAATGGGAGAAAGGGACCTTATTTTGGATACTGTCTTTGGCTTTGGCCCTCATGGAAACCTACAGCCTGAGGTTATGATTAGTGTCTATATGGAAGAAGATGAGGGCCATGTGGGAGTGTTTTGGTTTTAATTGTGGTCATTTTTGTGGCCGTTGGAAGAGATGACTGAGGCCACCTGGGCTTGAACACTGGTGTGATTCCCCTTAGAGACTGAGTTATGGAACTGACCTCAAAAAAGTATTGCCATGTATTGTGATGGGATTTTAGGAGGCCACACATGAGAGTCGCCCTTGGAAACTGAGATCAAGGCCCAGGGTGGCTTTCCACAGAGCACTGGGAATCTCAGGAAGGATATCACATGATTTTATTCTTAAAGAATTGGCAGCCATAGTTGCAAGTCAAAACACAAAAGGATCACACATTGTAGACCTCAAACGCCTGGCTTAATGTGACCTTTTAGCCTGTTGTTGGGAAGCATTGCCTGTTAGAATTCTCCAGAGATTTCATTGAAATGAGCTTCCTCTCCATTTAATGGTTCCTGAATGAATTAAACCCCACAGTGCCTCAGACTTCATCCCTGAAAAAAGGCTAGATAGATACCATTAAATTTTTGAAATTCTCATGAACAGGTGTCAGTGGAGAACCTTTGGATGTCTTATAGATGATCATGAGTGTACCAGACAGTGCCTTGATTCACTGGGTTTCATGAAAATCGTGTAGAACAGAGATGCCAGTAGTTTGGAGCCCGATGAGTATTCGGCCTCGAGCAGTGGAGTGTAGGTGTTTGTTAAAACATCTGTGATGGGGTCATGTGGATCTGCCATTGGCTTCCAAATGGTTTGTGACTGACATGGTGCAGCCCCCATACCCTTGTATGTAAAGGCATCTTGTTATACGGAGAGGTTTCAGGGCAATGTTTAGAATCAGATTTCTATTGTCAAGGGGGCAAGCTATGTGGGATAGAAGCCTGGTTGGTGCACTCTCCTGCAGACCCTTAACCAACACACGTGACAGAACTCCCTCCAGCACTCTGTCCTAGTTGACCTCCTCGTATTTCATGAAGCAAATACCAAACTCCCAGTGTAGCTGCAAGAAACACCATGAAAAGTAGAGGAAGACCAAATGGCTTCAAAGTCCACACTGGGAGACACTTTGACCCCAAATGGCAACAAATTACCTACAAAGAGAGAATTCAGCCCTGCTGCCTCATGTTTATTGGAAAAAAAGAAACCATGTGCTCCAGGACACACAGAAGCAGACCCAGATTTGATGGTCTCACTACAAAGGAAGTTAAAACTCCTGACAACAACATATATTTCAAGTGCCCAACCTCAGAGGCAGTTTCTCAAGAAGTCTTTAGGCCAAGAGAGCTTCATGTTTGTGGAGTTTTTACCATGTACCTTACTTTTCGAAACACCTCTACCACCTCCAAGGTTGTTAACTACTGAGCATTTTCCATTCCAGATGTGTATTCACAGATTTTCTAACTCTTCTCCTCTTATTGTGTCTTACTTGGGGTGAAGGTAATGTCAAGGCATTGTTCTGAATGAGAGTGGGAAGACTTTTGGGTAGCATATATTTGCATACACATTGGATTCATTTTCCAATTTTCTATTCGAAATACTGAATCCCTGACTGTCAGAGGTAGAAGAAATTCTCCTTCAAAGAATAGCCAGAAACTTACAAGAAACAGCCACGAGGAGACATCCTGTCTGGGAGACATCCTGTAGCCATCTGTCTCCCTGAGACATCCTGTGCCCATCTGTCTTTCTGAAACTTCCTGAGGTTATCTCACCTTGTGAAGACATCTAGGAAGTGCCGATAAGAGAGATTTCCCACATCCAGCATACAAATACCCCTGTGTGAACAATAAAAGTTTGCAGCTTGATCAGAACTCCTGTCTTGCTGTCATCTCTCGTGTCTCTTGTCCCTTCATTCCTCCCTATCTAGGTTCGCTGCCCACGTTGATGTGTCCTGCCGGCCGGGACATCTGGCGCCCACTGACTGGGGCTCGAGCTTTTGATTGAGGGGGACCCCGTCCTCCTGGAAGATTTGGTCAAGCGGAGCTTGCAATAACCGCAGAAGACACCACCGAGAGACAGATCCAGGAGGAGGGTGGGGATGACACACGGTGATTGACCCACCATGGGGCAAGCAGTTTCGTCACATGATTTGTTTTTGTCAGTCTACACGGAGTCCTTCCAGACATGGGGGCGCGTATTAAGAAAAAAGACTTAAATTTTTTTTCTTTTCACACATAAGAGAGCAGTGTCCATGGTTTCCTCTTGAAAGGACCATTGATGGTAAAAGATGGCTTAGAGTAGGAGACTGTTTAAAAGATTATTATGAATCCTTTGGCCCAGAAAAAGTGCCTGTTCCCACCTTTTCTTACTGGAACTTAATTAATAGAATTCTTAAAAGTTCACCCTTTGACAATGGTACCTTAAAAGTTGTCAAGGTTGGGAAAGAGACTATGCAAATACTTCTCATATCCCCTCGGCATGCCCATCAGTTAGTATAGACATAGACCCTTCTCAGGCTCCCCAGGACCGTGGGAACCTTCCTGGTCCCCCTCAAAATACCACCCTAATGAATAAGGCTCCAATGATTACCAACTGCCTTTATCCAGTTTTAAATACCGGAGACTCATTGACCCCTGTAGAGGAGGCTACCTTGGAGAAGGAAGCAGCTCGCTACCATTCAGAAGACCCTCCACCTCTCAAGACCCTGCCACAGCTTATAGGACTTACACATCCACCTCCCTCCTATATCCCTCCTGCCTTTTGTGCTCTGGCCCTTCAGGGAACAAATGCCCCCCCCCCCGATATTTTCTCCCCACTTCCCTTGCCTAAACTGGCTCCTTTGTGAGCATCCTTTCAACATACACAGGAACAGATCCAAACTTTAAAAGAATTAAGATCCCTTCACTCTGAGCTCTCTTCATTAGCCTTAGGTATGGAGTCAAAGCAACTGGCCTACAGTGGTCTAATACAAAGGCGAAGCCACTCCATTGACCTGTGCTCGCCTTCCCAGTCACCACCAGTCTGATAGATAAGCCTGCCCAGGCTGAGGTCAAAGAATTAGAAGAGGATAAAGAGGAGGAAGCGGGGAAATGGATTAAGGAGATCAGGACTCAGAGGATGAGGAGTTCAGCCCTAGGCAGGCAGGAACCCAGAGTCTACAAAAAATTAAGCCTGCATTTTCCTGAAAAACTTAAAAAGGCTTGTGCTCACTATGGCCCCATTGCACCCTACACGTTGGCTTTATTAGAAAGCCACAGCACACAATGACTTACTCCCAATGATTGGAAATTTTTAGACCAAGCTACCCTCAGTGCCAGAGACTTCCTGTTATGGAATGCAGATTTCAAAGAGCACTGTCGGGAAACTGCTCAAAAAATTTTAACTAAGGCCTTCTCTAAATCCAGGACTTATGTTAAGCTAGTGGGCAATGAGCCTTTTGACAATAAAACTAAACAGGCACATTTCCCTGCTGGACTTTTGATGCAGATTCAGATGGCTGGCTTACATGCTTGGAGACACCTCCCTCAAAAGCCTCGGCTACCACTTCTTTGGCAAAAATTTGACAAGGGCCCGACGAGCCTTATGGCGACTTTGTTCCCCGGCTTAACCTAGCTGTTGAATGCTTGCTTGGACCAAGCGAAAGCAAAAGCGCTTTTGTAAAACATCTTGCCTTTGAAAACGCCAACCCGGCATGTCAGGATGTTCTTCAACCACATAAGGATAAAGGGAAACTTTCTGACTTTATTAGACTCTATGCAGGGGTAGGTGCAGCCCATGCCATGGGTCTTGCCCTAGGTGCCACCTTTACCAAGACCTTTCACAATCCTGGCTCACGTACTTGCTTTACTTGTAAACAACCTGGCCATTTTGCACGCAAGTGTCCGACAGGCAAAAAAAGCCTAGGAATAGTGTCTCCTTCAACTGGGGCTATACCGCCCCAAGCTATCCTTTGCCCTAGATGTGGTAAAGGTCATCACTGGGCCAGTGAGTGTAGATCTAAGACAAATGCCCTCAGACAGCCTATTTTTTCCTGCTTCTTGGGAAACTCCCTGCGGGGCCAGCCCCAGGCCACGACATCCCCCAGGACAAACCCAGGGGCAATAAGATTTGTTCCCTCCCAAACTCTCAACCTACCTCAAAATTCTTCTCCACAATTGCCTCCCTCCAACTAGCCACTCCAGGCAGCGCAGGATTGGACCTCTGTGCCACCACCGATACTATATTGTACTCAATGCAAGGACCCCAGATAATACCCACTGGAATTATGGGTCCCCCTCAATCTCATATGTGTGCCCTTATTTTTGGGAGAGCCTCTACTAACTTACATGGTGTTCAGGTCTTCCATGGCATTAATAATAATGATTTCACTGGAGAAAAAAAAAATACTGGCCACAGCTATTAATGGAGTTGTGGCCATCCCAGCACGAACAAGTCTTGCACAATTAATACTCCTTCCCTTGAATCCAGGAGGCACTTCCACCGCCCAAACCTACCGCAGGGGACTGCCTCCTTGGGCTGCTCTGATGTAAATTTGGTTCAACCCGTTTCTCACAAAAGACCCACAATTTCCTTACTTATTGAAGGAAAGGAATTCCAAGGAATTCTAGATACTGGAGCTGATGACACAATTATTTCTCAAAAATATTGGCCATCAGCTTGGACCCTCACCTCATCCTTGACTGACCTTAAAGGGATAGGACAGTCAAAAAATACTCTGGTCAGCTCTACGGCTCTTAGCTGGACTTATAAAGAGGGTAATAAGGGAATTGTCACTCTTTTCGTTGTTCCTGACCTCCCTGTTAACCTATGGGCCCAAGATATTTTGAGTCAAATGGAAGTTATTCATGCCAGTCCCAATTCCATGGTAACTCATCAAATGCTTCATATAAATTTTGTCCCTGGTACAGGCCTTGGGAGACTGAGACAAGGACTGGTTGAGCCAATAAAACCCATACAAAAAACAAATACATATGGACTTGGGTATTCGGATTTTTAGTGTCGGTCTCTGACTCTCCTGTACCCCATGGAGATAAAATTATTTGGGAAACTCAGACTCTTGAGTGGGTGAATCAATGGCCACTTACCCAAGAAAATATGGAGGCTGCCTCCATGTTAGTGCAGGAACAGCTGGCAGCCGGCCATGTAGAGCCCTCAACCTCAACATCGAATACTCCAATTTTTGTTATCAAGTAAAAATCAGGCAAGTGGTGCCTTTTACAATATTTGTGTGCCATTAATAAAGCTATGTGCCCAATAAGAGCACTACAGCCAGGCATTCCCAAACCAGTGGCTATTCCCAAAAACTATTGTAAAATGATTATTGAGTTAAAAGATTGTTTTTTTACCATTCCTTTACATCCTGCGGATAGACCCTATTTTGCCTTTAGTCTCCCTCGCATTAATTTTCAGGGCTCTATGCAGAGATTTCAATGGAAGGTTCTTCCCCAAGGTATGGCCAACAGCCCTAGTCTTTGCCAAAAATACGTTGCTCAAGCAGTAGACCCTGTGAGAGAGCTATGGCCACAAATTTATATTTTACATTATATGGATGATTTGTTAATTGCTGCACCTAATAACCATGACCTTAATAATTGTTACTTGGACATTTACAAAAACCTCACTTCCTTGGGACAACAGATAGCTCCTAATAAGGTTAAAACACAGGACTGTTATACCTATTTGGGCCTTAAACTTCAAGATAAACAGATCCAAATTCCTAAGATACCACTATGGGTGGACCATCTTCACAACCTTAATGATTTTCAAAAATTCCTGGGGAATATTCAATGGCTAAAAACATATTTAAAATTACCACCTTGTGTACTTTTGTCCCTTAATGATATTTTGAGAGGTGATTCCCACCCCTCCTCCCCTCAAAAACTTACTCCCGAGGCATGACAGGCATTAAACCAAGTCACAGAAGCCATTGCCAAACAGTTTTTTACAGAACATTCTTATAACTTTCCTCTGGTTCTGGTTATTTTACACACTCCTCATACACCCACAGGAATATTTTGGCAATGAAATACACATTTTAGAAATAAAGGCTGCCTTTGCTTTGGGTCCATTTACCCACCACATTCTCCAAAGTTATTACTGTTTTTCTTGCTCAGGTAGCTTCTATTATTTTTAAAAGTCGTTTGTTATCTCGACAACATTTTGGCAAAGACCATGATAATATTTTAATTTCATATACTAAAGACCAAATCCAATTTTTACTACAGACGGAGGATGAATGGCGTATTGCCTTATCAGGCTTTTTGGGAACAATTGATAACCACCTACCCAATGACCCCCTTTTACATTTTGTCCAGTTACATCCTTTTATTTTTGCCAAAATTACTCAAAAGGCTCCCATTCCTCAAGCCCTTACTGTCTTTACAGACAGTTCCAGTAATGGCCGAGCAGTCTTTGTTGTCAATAACCAGCCTAACACCTTTGATACTGTCTATCATTCAGCACAGTTTGTGGAATTGTTTGCAATAACACAAGTTTTTAAAACATTTTTTGATAATCCTGTTAATATTTATACATACAGTGCCTACATTGCTCATTCTGTGCGCCTGCTTGAGATTTCACCCACCATTAAGGCTTCTTCCAATGTCGCCCATCGGTTTCACCAGCTTCAGCAGCTAATTCAGGCCAGACAACACCCATTTTTCTTAGGACACAGCAGGGCACACTCTGATCTTCCCAGCCCTCTAACACAAGGTAATGCCAAAGCTGATGCAGCAACTCGTTTCATCTTTCCAATTTTTGTTGGCTGCACTCAAAAGGCCACGGAGTTACACAATCTTCACCATCTAAATTCCCAGAACCTTCCATAACTATGTAAAATTACCAGGCAACAGGCACGAGAAATAGTAAAAGCATGCCCTGGTTGCCCTGTCTCCCTCCCCATTCAACACTTGGGAGTTAACCCCCGAAGATTACTGTCCAATCAGTTTTGGCAAATGGATGTTACTCATTTTTCTGAATTTGGAAAAACCAAATATGTACACGTTTCTGTAGATACCTTCAGTGGCCTTATTTTCGCATCACCACATTCTGGAGAGGCTATCAAAGATGTCCTTTCTCATCTTGTTTCAGCGTTTTCTGTAATGGGTAAACCAATACATATTAAAAAAAGATAATTGTCCTGCATATACCAGTGCCAAGTTTAAACAGTTTTGTGCTACCTCGCAAATTTGGCATACTACTGGAATTCCATACAAGCCTCAGGCATTGTGGAACGTGCCCACCTTACCTAAAGACTTGGCTAACCCGCATTAATGCTTCTGCACTTGTATTTACCACTCACAGGCATCGCCTTAATCATGCATTATTTGCCCTTATTTTTCTTTCCCTAGACAATGAAGGCCATTCGACTGCAGACTGACACAGGCAATCCTCGTCCAATTCTGTTCGCCCACCTGTTATGTGGCACAATCCCCTAACAAATAAATGGAAACGCCCAGGTCCTGTCCTCATCTGTGGACGAGGCTCAGCTTGTGTTTTGGACGAAGAGCAAGCAGCCCCAAGATGGTTACCAGAACGCCTGGTTAAACAGGTTAATGGCTTACCTCAACACGGGGATGGAGGCCCTCCCCCTGAGGACAAGTTTTCCTCTTTTTCAGATGCAGCCAACAATCTGTGTGAGGATCCTACTTAAGGCACTTATGCTGAACAGGATTGTACACGGAGGCTTTGGCCCTCCACCTTCCAACATCATGGAGTACCTTTTTGGCCCTCCCTGTGAACGCAAGGGAGGATCTTGGACTCAGGCTCCCACTAGTTTGACCCAGACTGCTGACTGCGTGACTAAGGTGGCTTACCTCCGGGCCGAGGTTGACCATAAACTCAGAGGAGTTCATCAGCCTAAATTGGTATGTGTTAACAAGCCAAAGATTATTCCCCCTAGTACAAGTAAAGCTCTCCAAAATTGTTCTGCAACTTGAACGCATACCCAAGCGATGCATGCCACTTGTTATGCGTCGGCCTCAATTTGTGTTAACAAGCAGGGAGAACAATTTTTTGAAGCCTCCCTAACTAAAACTCATGCAGCAGGAGGGACCACTATTCATTATACACCCGTTCTTTTTGACCGGGGAGGAGAAGGCAAATACACCAAGCTACAGTCAGCTGGGTGCCAAGGCCCTGTTGGTAAACCCTCCTGCTGCCCCATTAAGGCACCTACAGGGGTCACTGATGGTGGAGGATTCCCTTATGCTGTCAAGCATCCTCAGATAATCAAACTTTTGAAACCCCAAATCCCTGAGCTCACGTATCATCCCTTAATATAGCCAAAATGCCAGCTCCCAGGTTTAGATAACAATACATTAGATATTTTGGAAACTACCTTCTCCTTGCTTAATAATTCCAACCCCAACTTTGCTGGTGATTGCTGGCTCTCCATGACAACAGGGGCAATCATGCCTATGGCAGTTCCTATTAATTCTATCATAGACGATGATAATACATGCCAACCCAGATTTCATTTAAAAGTACAGTCTATAGGCACTTTTACAATATGTCTTTTAGGCGCGATGCAAAATAATACCTATGATATTGATGTTGGAGTTACTTCCTTTGGAAATTGCTCAACAGTACAAAACTATTCCTCATCCACCCCATCTCTTTGTCCCTCCAATGGCACAGTTTTTATGTGTGGAGGAAACTCGGCCTTCCCGAGGCTTCCATCGAATTGGACCGTTGGCTGAGTTCTTGCCTTATTACTCCCTGATATAACTATTGTCCCAGGAGACGAAACTCTATGCATTCCTAGTCTAGACACCTCAGTCAAAAGACACAGGCGGGCAATACAGGCCTTACCACTCGTTGCCAGCCTTGGAATAACAGCTACTGTGGCCACAGGTACAGCTGGCTTAGGCATGCCTATACACTCTTAGCGTCGCCTGTCTCAACAACTTATAAATGATGTAAAAACTCTATCAGGAACCATTAAAGATTTGCAGGACCTAGTAGACTCCCTGGCAGAAGTGTTCCTTCAAAACAGAGAAGGCTTAGATTTACTGACAGCTAACCAGGGAGGTATTTGCTTGGCCTTAGGGGAACGATGCTGCTTTAATGCCAATAAATCAGCCATAGTACGCACTAAAATTAAGCAGCTTCAAGAAGATCTAGAAAAGAGATGAAGGGAACTTTTTGAAAATCCCCTCTGGACTGGGTTTAATGGATTTCTACCCTACCTTCTTCCCCTATTAGGCCCTTTGTTGGGTTTACTTTTAATGGTGTCCATAGGACCCTGCATTATAAACAGGCTTGTACAATTTATTATAGAACAGATTAATATTTTGGCCTCTAAGCCCATACAGGTCCACTATCATCGCCTGGAGATGGAAGACCATGCTGCCAACATTTAAAAGGATGTTCTACCCTTCTCACAGGCTTATTTCTTAAGTTTACATCCCCACAGATCTCTCTTTCTTACATTAAACTATAAGTAACAGCTCTGACCAACCATCTTCTGCCATTGCCATAAGGGTTTGTCCTCCATGGGCCCCTCCACTTGGGGGAGGATGCACCCATGGAGTGAGGACGTTAGGCCATAATAACGGAGGGTGCAGGA
This sequence comes from Callospermophilus lateralis, assembly GCF_048772815.1. Taxonomy (NCBI): domain Eukaryota; kingdom Metazoa; phylum Chordata; class Mammalia; order Rodentia; family Sciuridae; genus Callospermophilus; species Callospermophilus lateralis. Next base: position 4,002,412 of record NW_027517127.1, read on the forward strand.
TGGACTGCAGGAGGATGTATCCACGGATCCCAAAACAGAAGACCTCTTAGTGACACGCTCTGGTGCATGGTGGTCAGCCTGCTTCCCCCTCAAAGCCGTCTCCTCCCAAAACATGCCAAGGCCACCACGAAATCTCCTAGTAAACATGCTCTCTCGAATCAGGAGATATTCTAAGGCCTGCTAGAGAAACAGAGCCTCTATCACCCCCTAAAACATTGGCCGGTAAGGTATGGTCAAATATTTTATATAAGAAAGAGAGGTCAGGGGCTAGAAGGAAGTTCTCCTTCAAAGAATAGCCTGACACTGAAAAGAAACAGCCCCCTGGGAGATATCCTGCCTGGGAGACATCCCGCAGCCATCTATCTCCCTGAGACATCCTGCGGCCATCTGTCTTCCTGCAACATCCTGAGGTTATCAAACTTTCTGAAGACATCCAGCAACTGCCGATAAGAGAGCTTTCCCATCCACAACATATAAATTCCCATGTGAGAACAATAAAAGTTTGCAGCATGATCAGAACTCCAGTCTTGCTGTAATCTCTCGTGTCTCTTGTCCCTTCATTCCTCCCCAACTAGGTTCCTTGCCCACATTGATGTGTGCGGCCGGCCGGGACAACTGACACTAACCCATACCCTACTACAATCTGACTACTAATCCTAATATGATGGAGAAAAATAACCCAAACAGAATAGAAATACAAGCAGTTCAGAGGAGGCATGGTGTATATTTGGACTTGCCTTTTGCATGATATAGGGTAGGTGTTATAAATCTAGTTAATTTTTAATTGAAATCGTTCTCCATGTGTTTTTAAAGTTAACAAATATGTGAATTCCTGTCTCCATTTCTCTGTAGCCTATTCAACACATGTATTTTTATCTGCACATATAGAATCCTACTTGGAATCACACGTACATTCTTGTGAGGAGGCTGACTTGGCAGATACAAATTGTGAGAAGAGATCACTCCCCATAAACGCTGTTGGAACTCAAAATTCAATCTATGGGTGAGCTTCCTAGTAGAACAACATTTTACATAAATCCATGTTCAGTAACATAAATATTTTTGCATCTATGGATGATATATATTTCATGATGAATTTTGATTGGCATATATATTGCTACTTTTTATTGTCTGTGTGTGTGTTTTGTATATATATACACTCTTCAGATTTTTCAAAATATGAAATATATGTGTCTTATATACACTCCCTAAATTCATTTATGTTCATGTATGTGGATTTATAATCATCTTTTCACAAGATTATTCTCAGAAATATTCATCCACCTGAAATACATATTTGTTTTCTAGTACTGAAAACTAACTTAAGTGAATGGTGCATACAATCCTAATATTTCTACAGTGACTGACACAGTTTAACATCAATGCAAGTAGAAATCTATCTGACATGATGTGTATTTTGAAGTTCATTTTGTTCAACACTGGTACATTACAATTTCTTCAGTTTATTCACATCATAGGATATATATTTCATCCACAAGTTCACAAATTTATACGCATTTGATTCATTTTCAATCATTTCCTGCTTCAGAACACATGTATTACTCCTAGTTTCCTGAATGGTCTTTTCATGACACTTATTTCCAAACACATTCATTTTGGTTTTCATAATCATTTTGAAGCAAAACTCACACATTCTTCATGATATACCATAACCCTAATTTTACCATTATATGTGTAACTGATTGGAATGAATGATTGTATATCAATATAAGATTCCCTGTATATTTTCTGATATCAATTCAATCCATTATTTAAAGTTTGAACCACTTTTATTATTTATTCACAGTATGGTCTATTCATGCATTATTTCTATATTTATAGACACAGGGTACATCTATTTGTATCCCCAATACTAATTTATTCATCTTCAAAATGTAGCTCCCAGAAATTTTGTCAGAAATACTCATGTCACCTGATCTACATATACATTTTATCACAGTAATATTCTGGACACATTATGAAAATGTCACACTTATGATTGTACCAAAGCCTAAGTGAAAGTGAGCATGCGTTACTAAAAACATCCATGTCCAGGTTGCCTAATGCTCTCTAATGTCAATACTATTGGTGAATACATATTTGTTTCTTCCTAAGATTATATATTCAACCTCAATCTTGTTAAAAATGTCTAATCCTACCACACAATTTATACTTTGCCTGATTTCCTAATGTCTCTATTGATTTCTGCTTCCCTACATATTATCCCAGTTCATTATTGTGACTGACTCTTCACATGTGCTGACATTTACATTCACTGTCTACCCGAAAGCCTATTGCTAAAGAACTTTTGGTCCCACTCTTATACTCACTCTTCTTTCTAAACCTACCGACTTTCGTCTTAATCGTACCGACTATCACTTTTTGACTGGATGTTCTCTTTGACATTCAATCATCCAAGGTACAAGGCAATTGTATATCGATTCATCTGAGACATCTGTGCAGAATATAATTCAAAGCTAAGTATCCCACTCAAAGGCCTAATGCCTTTCTGGGCTTCAAATCTTACCTGGATTTCTGTTTTCAAACTTATATTTCCCCTGTATATTCTTGAAAATATTGCAGGTTCCCAATACCATTAATCATCTTGCACAATGATTCAGAACCCAAATAGAACCTGTTATTAACCGTAACCATACACTCTTTTCTCAATCTCACTTTACAGAAGAGCAGGTACAGAGTTCGTCTTACAATACAGGAATGTAGGGGATCTTCCACCTGCTGAGAACCTAAAATGTCCATGCAGAAATGATCCCTGGATAAGATGTAGGCAGCTATTGAGGAACTAAGAGAGCAAAAGTCATCTTCCAATGCAAAATCCCTGGTCAGAATGAAGGGATGTGTCTGAATCAGCCTCTCTCTTCTTAATGTAGAGAAGATGGACCAAACCAGGCCTCTGTGGAGAGCTGTTCCTGGGTGCCTATGGTTTACATACCATTCTAACTTGTGAAAGTGTCACAGGAAGTAGGGGCAGCCTCCATCTCATGGGACACTTGGAAGCAACTGAAGCAATTGTTAGGACAAAGTGGTTGTCACGGCAGTGACCTCACTCAGTTCCTGAAAGAATTGACCTACTTAACTTCCTTGTTGATGGAACTCTCTGAACTTGGTATCCAGGAAGCCAGGCACCCAGAGCCAGTCCCAGTCCCCGTCCCAGTGGGCTCAATTGTTTGTATTTACCATGGACATAGTCAGTCTTTCTTGGTACCTACTGATGTGAGGATGGTCAAATGACAGAATAGCTATGAAGAGGGTCCTTTCCTGGGAAAGTAGGTAGTTGCTCACCACTGGCTGCTGGCAACTTCACTGAGTTGAAAAAGGAGACAAGATCTGAGACCGTACAGGCCATTTCGGGGGAACGAAGTATGGCTCACCATTCAGAGGACACTCCATATAGTCAGAGACCTACTTGGGGGAAGGAGGTGCCTTTTTGAGTGTGGGTGTGAGTATGTGGTTTTGTCTCATGTTCTGAGAATAGGTAGGAAAGTCGGTTTGTTTGTTTTGGGGTAGACTGTTTCTTGTATGTCGTTTGGCAAGGCGAGTGTTTCTATGTCTGTGTATCTTACTGTGTCAGTGGTTGTAGACAATAGAAAAGAGAATGCATCAATGGATGTGTTGTGTCTAGTAGAAAGCTCCCAGCATTCATCCTGCCCAATGTATGAATAGAGAGTGGGCAGCCTTATTGATGTGCAACACCTATTATATTCCTAAGTTTCAGTTTTCTTCCTGAATTCTCTCAACTCTCCAGAATAGGCTCATGGTTTTGTGTCCAAGATATGTACCACCTCCAAGCTCTGTGAAATGGCCATGTACTGAATAGCTGAAGGAAATGTGATCATCTCAGAAAACTCAAATATCAGTGTGAATAGAAAAGTCTCAGTGGAGAAACCCTGCTTTGGGCCTTTTACTTACCTATTTTTCTGTTGCCCTGAATGTCAGAAAGGTCTTTGCCTCAGGTCACACTTTGTGAAGCCTGAAGAAAATAGTTTTCAAATGGAAATGAATGGGCATCACCTGTGGCTCTTTCCTTAATTGCTTTGGAAATGGATGTGTCTGAATCAGTATCTTGGCCCTGTGTCAGGTTGTGGCTTAGATTCTCAAAACCAGATGGATCTAAAAAAGATGCCATGTGTGCATCCAAAACCAAAATGGCAAAAAGATCAGTTATAGTGGATGAAGCTTCTTGCTTTTCTCTATTAGTTTCCTGACATCCATCAAGTGAGAATAGGAATCCTTTGGGTAAAATTAGTACTTCAAAGCCCTGCAGAGGTGCTTGGGTTTCCTCATGACTCCAAATCACATAAAGAATCTATACCTGACTGTCAGTAGGCCTCAAATTGGAGAATCAGAGCAGTATTAAGAGCAGGCCTATTTGATCACTCCTGGTTCACAGGAAAGGTGTCCCGGCCACAATGACTTTAGGCAAATGAGGGGCAAGAGAACGTATTTTGGACACTGTCTTTGGATGTGCCCCTCATGGAAACCTCCAGCCAGAGGTTATGATTAGTATCTATATGGAAGAATATGAGGGCTATGTGGAAGTGTTTTGGTTTTAATTGTGGTCATTAGTGTGGTGGTTGGAAAAGATGACTGGGTCCATCGGGGTTTAAACTCTGATGTGATTCCCCTTTGAGACTGCGTTGTGGAACTGACCTTAGAGAAGAATTGCCATGATTTGTGTTGGCATTTTTGGAGGCCACGCATGAGAGTCGCCCTTGGAAACTGAGATCTAGACCAAGGGCGGCTTTCCACAGAGCACAGGGAATCTCAGCCATGATACCATATGATTTTATTCTGAAAGCCTTGGAATCCATAGTTGAGAGTCAAAACACACATGGACCTCACATTGTAGACCTCTATGTGCCTGGCTTCATGTAACCTTTTGCCCACTCTTTGGGAAGCCTTGCCTGTGAAATTTCTCCAGAGCTTTCATTGAAATGATCTTCCTCAACCTTTAATGGTTCCTGAATGAATGGAAACCCACAGTGCCTCCAACTTCATCCTTGAAAAATGGCTACATAAATACCATGACATTCTTGAAATTCCCTTGACCAGGTGGCACTGGAGAACCTTCGATGTCCTGTTGCTAATTCGAGTGTACAAGACAGTGCCTTGATTGACTGGGTTTCATGATAATGGTGTAGAACAGAGATGTCAGTACGTTGGAGCCTCCTGATTAGTGGTCATAGAACAGTGTTGTGCATGTGTGTGATAAAACATCTGTGGTGGGGCCATGTGGATCTGCCATTTACTTCCAAATGGGTTGCGACTGACATGGTGCAGCCAGCAGAACCTTGTATGTAAAGGCATCTTGTTATATGGAGAAATTTCAGGGCAATGTTCAGAATCAGGTTGCTATGGTCAAGGGGGCAACCTATGTGTGATAGAAGCCTATTTGGTGCATTCTCCTACAGACCCTGACACACGACACATGACAGAACACCCTCCAGCACTGTGTCCCAGATGAACTTTTTGTTTTTCGAGAAGCAAATACCAAACTCCCAATGCAGCAGCAAGAAACACCACAAAAAGTGGAGGATGACCAAATAGCTTCACAGTCCACACGGAGAGACACTTAACCCCCAGTGGCCACAGATATCTATAAAGAGAGAATTCAGCACTGCTGCCTAATGTTCATTGGAATATAAGAGACCATGTCCTCCAGGTCACATATATGCAGACCCAGCTTTGATGGTCTCACTACAAAGGAAGATAAAGCTCCTGACAACAACATATATTTCAAGTGCCCAACCTCAGAGGAATTTTCTCAAGAAGTCTTTAGGCCAACAGAGCTCCATGATTGTGGAGTTTTATCCTGTCCCTTACTTTTGGAAACTCCTCTTGCACCTCCAAAGTTGTGAACTCCTGAGCAATTTCCATTCCAGATATGTAGTCACAAATTTTATAACTCTTCTCCTCTAATTGTGTCTTAATTGGGGCGAAGGTAATGTCAAGTAATTGTTCTGGATGAGAGTGGGTGGATTTTTGTGTAGCACATATTTGCATACACATTGGATTCATTTTCCAATTTTCCATTTGAAATACTGAAACACTGACACTACCCCATACCCTACTAAACTCTGTCTACTAATCCTAATATGATGGAGAAAAATAACCCAAACAGAATTGAAATACAAGCAGTACAGAAAAGGCACAGTGTATAGTTGGACTTGCCTTTTGCATTATATAGAGTAGGAGTTATAAATCTACTCATTTTTTTTGTTGAAATAGTTCTCAATGTGTTTTTAAAGTTAACAAATATATGAATTCCTGTCTCCCTTTCGCTGTAGCGTATTCAGCACATGTATTTTTATAAGCACATGTATAATCCTACCTGGTACCACATGTACACTATTGTGTGGTACCTGAATAGGCAGATACAAATTGTGAGAAGAGATCACTCCTCCTAAACGCTGTTGGAACTGAACATTCACCCTATGGGTGAGCTTCCTAGCTGAACAACATTATATATAAATTCATGTTCAGTAAAATAAATATTTTTGATCTGTGGATAATATATATTTCATGGTGAATTTCAATTGGCATATAGTGCTAATTTTTAATATCTGTGTGTGTTTATATATATATATACTCTCCAGATTTTTCAAAATATGAAATATATGTGTCTTATTATACATTTCCTAAATTCATTCATATTCATGTATGTGGATTTATAATAATCTTTTCACAAGATTATTTTCAGAAATATTGATCCACCTGGAATACCTATTTGTTTCCAACACTGAAAACTAACTTAAGTGAATGGTGTATACAAATCCTAATATTTCTACAGTAACTGACTCAGTTTAACATCAATGCAAGTAGACTCCTATGGGACATGATGTGTATTTTGAAGTTCATTTTTTTCAACACTTGTACATTACTATTTCTTTAGTTCATGCACATCATTGGATATATATTTCATCCATAAGTTTGCAATTTTATTGGCATTTGTTTCACTTTCAATCACTTTCTACTTCAGAACACATATATTTCTCCATGTTTCTTGACTGGTCTTTTCATGAGAATTCTTTCCAAACACATTATTTTTGATTTTCATAATTACTTTTGAAGGAAATCTCACACACCCTAGATAATGAACCATAACCATAATATTACCATTAGATGTATAACTGGTTGGAATGAATGATTGTATATCAATAAATGATTTCTTATATATTTTCAGATATCAATTCAATACATTATTTAAAGTGGAACCTGTTATATTATTTAAACACAGTATTGTCTATTCATGCATTATCTCTATATCCATAGACACAGGGTACACGTCTTTATAACCCCAATACTAATTATTAGGTCTTGAAAATATTCCTCCCAGAAATGGTGGAAGAAATACTCATGTCACCTGACCTACATATACATTTTATCACAGTAATATTCTGGACACAAAAAGCAAAGTTCACACTAATGATTGTACCAATGGAATGGTCGAGTGAGCATTTTAGGAAGAGACCACCAAGAGACTGTCTCATGCAACAGCAAAGTGTGTATTGGGGGTCCAGCATGCTGCAGCTCAGAGCTCACTTGAATTTAGCAGAGAGCCCTGAGAATAGCTTAAGCAGAGCTTATGTACTTTCTTTGGAGAAGGCAGGGTGTGAAGTTTATTGATGGGTCAGCGTGAGTGGGCGGTTTGCTTGCAAATGTGTGAGGGAGTACATTCTGCAGTTTGGCAGTTGGGGACAACACATTCTGGGAACAAGATTAGCAAACAGTTCTCAAGATTTCAACAGTGTTTTGTTAAGCATACAGAAAAACAGGAAGTGACAAGTACCTATTTAATAAACCTTTCATTTCCCACTTCTTGTTCTGGTTACTTTTAATCAAAAAAGTGATCATTGGGGGGTGTCACATTTTATGTCTGCTAGTGAGTTATATTGTTGTCTGATTACCATAAGTTTAACTTGTCCAATTTGAGCTTGGAGAAAGGAAACTACACGGTTGAGCAAACAGGGCCCCACAGTTAGCAATAATATGAGGATTATTAATGGACTGGCCAAGGCAGATAAAAGCGTAGTTAACCCAAGGGACTGTGTGAACCAAGACTCAAACCACGCTTTTTGGGCCTCTGTCTCTCGTTGACGCTCTTCAAGGCGTTTTCTTAATTTACTCATAGATTCTTTTACAACTCCAGTATTGTCAGCATAAAAAAAAAATTCTTCCCTCATTGCAGCACAAAGGCCCCCTCTCTCATGAAGAGGAGGTCCAACCGTCGCCCATTCTGTGAAACTACTTCGGAGAGAGAGGTTAAAGATTCCTGTAAAGCTGGGATTGAGGTTTTTAATATCTTTAAGCTTTGGTCTATTGCTGCTTCTCATTGAGTCATTTGTTGTGTCCCATGGACTAGGTCAGTGGTTCCTGTGCCCACACCTGCAGCAACTCTTATTCCAAATAGGATGGCTAAAGTGAGGGATACAGGTTCCCAGCGGAACCGGGTTTTATGCCCCCCCTATTTGAACTTTAAATGAACCTGTGTCATGATAGAGCACTCTGGGAAACATCTGCACCATTACATAACTAATCACATCTATTGACCATTTTATGAACACATAAACAATAATTAAGTATATAGAATTATACTGTTGAAGGAACAGACAAGGAAAGGCACCTAAGATAGCACCGAAGCTAGGGAAGCAGTCCTATTTGGTTGCAAAAGGATGTAGAGAGCATTGCTTCTGTTGTAATCAATTAATCCTCTGAACCCCAAGTTTAGGTTGTTTCAGAATTTTGTAGCCAACATGTAAGGGAATGGGCTCAGAATATCACAGTCTGCAGAAGTTCACAAAAAGCAGTTTTTGTTTCTGTTTTATTTCTTCTATTTTGGCAAGTTAACTTTTTAAGGACACCTGGGAGGGGGAGAGCTTTCGTCTTCTCTTTTTTTTTTCTCCCTGCCAGCTGTTAAAATGGAGCCCAGTTGGTAACTTCTTTATCTTAGAAATGTAGCAATCTCTGTGAAGCTCCAGCTCAAGGCCAGAGGCCTTGTTCACATATTTTGTGAAAAACTAGTAAGGGGTGTCTAGCTTAGGAGTGCTGATTTTTCCAGCCAGTGGCAACTAGAACAGGGCAACAAGAAAAGAGGAAGTTTATCTACATTGAACTCTTTCATAGGGATTATTTTGCTGAAAGTCCTAAAGTCAGTCATGGTGAAGACTTCTGGAGAAGGTCACTTAAGAATTTTCTGTGGTCTTGGTACAGAGGGGGAAGAGTGGAAGGCAGGGGGTGAGAGCAGCTCCATGGATCTGAGAATCAGGAAGGAGAGATTAAAAGACTAATGGGAAAGGGGTTTGGGATTTTGCTAGCAAAAAAAACTTGAGCAGTAGAGCAAGTAGAGCAGAGGGGAAGATGGGAGTGAGTATCTCAAAAAGCCTGTGAGGGATTTTAAATTCTTAGTAACCTGTATTCAGTTTTGACAATGCAACTTTAAAGGTAATTTTTATTACAACTTGGATAGGGGTCTGAGGGCTCTTCTCAGCTGGTTTGAGCTTTGGGTTAGCAGGTAAGAGGACCTGTTGGGACCCATTGTGGGCACTGACAGAAGAATAGAGGAGTGTCTGGGTTTAGGGGTACCTAAGTACCTGCTACCTCAGCAAGGGGGCAATGGTCTGAGAAAGGGTAGAGGTTTGGGTTTTTGATCTAGTAATTGGAGGGGAGAAATCAAATTCCTGAGGTGAAAGTGACAGCAGAGAGTCTGGAGCAGAAATCTGAGGGTGAGGATCTATTAGAGAAGCATAGTTCAGGATGTGAGCAAAGGAGGAAAAAGGCCTGCACATAGGGGAATTTCCTTCAACCCTTTTGAGCACTTGCCGAAGTTAAAAAGTCCATGCAGAATTTGAGGATCTAGAGACCCCTCTGGGGGACATGGATTTTGGTTGTCTAATTGGTAATATGGCCAATGCTGTGTACTGAATTTGATGAGGAGTTTGGGTTCCAGCAGGCAGCCCCTGTATGCTCAGATCGCCATGACTTACAGAAGAAGTCGGCTTTTCCCCACACAGCCATGGCTGTTTGTGGATTTGATAGTCCGCCGGGCAAACATAGTAATCTAGGCTAGCCAAACTGCATCTGGCTCACGTGTCCCTACATCCATAATGTTGGTTTCCATTACCTATGGTACGAAAGTGATTTAATGGAATTTTAGTGGAATCCTGTTCATCAGGGCTATCCCAATATGAAAGACCTATAGGTAGCTGACAAATGCCTGGGTGGAGGGATGGCCATCAGGTCCCTCAGTGGGCTGTATTCGAGGTAGACCATACTTGTTGTCTAGTTGGATTTTTGATCAGCCATCGCTGCTGAACGGGCTGATGATGCTTAGGAATACTGGTGGCCAAGGGGAGAGTCTATAGCCTTATCCACATGGCGAACACACAGTTTGAAAGGTTTACCAGTCTTTTCCAGCTTCCAGCCAGAGTGGGGACATGGCGCAGGCTTGAGATGAGAGGCATTGATCCAGGAAGTGATTCCGTCTACCTTAAGGTAGGTGTTATAAGTAGCACTGTAGGTGTTATAAGTAGCACCTGGTATGGTCCTTTACACCGGGGTTTCAGGAATGACACCTGATGTCGTCTTTAGTAGATGAGGTCTCTTACTTGATATTGATGTGGAGTCCCATCATACCCTGGTTGGTAGGAAGGGGCCAGATGTTTCAACAAGTACCGCTGAGTTCTTTCAAGAGCTTTAAGTCTGTCAAGCAAGGGGGTGTGGAAGGGATCGTTAGGTCTTAGAGTTGGGGTTAGGTCCCTTACTGGAGCAGGGGCACCATAGAGAATTTCATAGGGGGTGAGGTTAGACAAAGAAACAGAGGGAGTATTTCTTGCATGAAACAGTGCAGAAGGCAGGAGCATAGTCCAATCTTTTATGCCAGTTTCTAAGCTTAATTTCGTTAAGGTCACTTTAATGGTTCTTTTTATTTTTTTACCTGTCCTGAGCTCTGGGGTCTATAAGCACAATGTAACTTCCAATAAACCCCTAGAATTCTGGCTAACCCCTGTCTTACCTGTGCCATGAACGCCGGCCCATTATCAGACCCATATTACCTTAGGCAGGCAGAATCTTGGAAAAATATCTTTCAGGATCTTTTTGACCACCATTTGGGCCGGTTTTTTTTTTCTTTTCTTTTCTTTTCTTTTCTTTTCTTTCTTTTTTCTTTTCTTTTCTTTTCTTTTTTTTTTTTTTGTTGGGGATGCTTCAATCCATCCTGAAAATGTATCTACAAAGACTAGGAGATATTTAAGTCCATACATTGCTGGCTTAATTTCAGTAAAGTCAACTTCCCAATTCCCAGAATTGTCCTGGTCTGGTTCCTCATAGGTGCTTTCCTGCAAGAAGCTTGGAAGTGTAAGCATTAACCAATTGACAGACCCGACAGGCTTTTGTTACCCATTCAGTTCTTCCCTTTCTCTTTGAATCGGTTAGTGGAAAACTCTGTTCTTGATCCTTCAGGAATGCCTGCAATTTCTTTGAACCAAGGTGAGTGAGTTGATATACATTTTAACTTAGTGTAGGGCTTTCTGAAATTGCAGGCTAAGCTCAGTGAAGTTGAGGGTTCAGTGTCAGAGTCTTTAGGTGTTATCAAAAGCTTCCTGGTTCTCAGGGGTTCATTGGAAATGGGCATCTCCCTTTAGCACCGGGTATAAAGGAGCAGCTAATGATGCAAACCCAGGTATCCATAACCTGCAAAAGCCAGCAGTCCCAAGAAACTCTCTGAGTTGTCTGCTGTTAGATCTGTGTGGTATCTGCACAACAGTTTGTTTTCTTTGCTCAGTGAGCCATCCTTTACCGCCCCTAAGTGAATAGCCCAGGAAGATTACTTCATGCTGGCAAATTTGGGCCTTTTTGGCAGAAGCTCTACACGCCAGTTTAGCAAGCTCAGATAATAGTGCTTGGGTCCCAGATTCACAGTTTTCCTTAGTGTTGGCTGCCAGTAGCAGGCCATCCACATGTTGAAGCAGGGTGTATAGTTCTGAAGTTGTTGAGATCTCTGTGGAGAGCTTCATCAAAGAGAGTGGGGGAGTTTCTGAACCCCTGTTCGAGTCTAGTCCAAGTTAGTTGACCAGACGTTCCGGTTTCTGGGTCTACCCACTCGAAAACAAACAGCAACTGACTATCTTTATGCAGAGGCAAGCAAAATAAAGCATCTTTTAAGTACAGAACAGTATACCATTTCTGCTCAGGGTTCAGAGTGCTAGGCAGATTGCACAGATTAGGTACCATGCGGTGAATGTCCTGCACTCTGTTGTTGATCTCTCGTAGGTCTTTAACAGGGTGATAGTCTCCGGTTCCTGGCATTTTTTAATGGTAGCAGGGGAGTGTTGCAGGCTGATTAACAGGGCCTTAGGACCCCTAAGATCAGATATTTCTGAATATGGGGCCTTATCCCATCTTTAGATTTTTGCCCAGAGTATATTTTTTGACATTGATTGGAGAGGCTGAGGTTTTTAACTCCACTGTTATTGGAGGTTTTTTAATGGGCAGGCCTAAGCCATCAGTTTTTGTCCAGGCATCTGGGTAATATGTTATCCAATTCTGGGGTAACGTGCCTGTTTGATCAGTCTTGTGTGGTGTGAAGAGTTGATGTTCATCTTCTACTGACAGTTAAAGCTGTGACTATAGGAGTTTTTACTGAAGGATTTATAATTTTCACTTTGGGGCCTTCAGGGATAAAAGTTATTCTGGCCCGGAGCTTGGTGAGCAGATCTCGGCCCATTAATAGGGCCGGGCATCTTGGGATTACTAGGAAGGAGTGATGGATTTTTCCTTTCCCCAGGTCCATGATCCTCTTAGTTGTCTATGCCCGATATTTACTGCCATTAGCCCCTTGAAATAGAGACCTTTTATTTGATGGAGGGCCCAATGGGGCTTTAAGGGCTGAGTATACTGCCCCTGTATCCACTTCAAAGTGTACTGGGGTACCCTCCACTTCAAAAGTTACCCTGAGCTCGGGAAGAGGATCTGAGCCCCGACTTTCTTAGTCATCCTCCAGAGTCAGAATGTCTGGCTGGTGTGGCTGTCTCATTCTCGGGCTCTTTTTGGCCCAGTGTCCTTTTTCTTTTGAGTAGGCATATTGATCTGAGGCCAGGGGTGGCTTTTGGCGTGTGCCCAGGTATCCCTTCCTGTATCCCTGTTTCTTAATTTCTGTCCTATTTTTTGTTGTGACCAGGACCTTAGTCAATGCATTAGTCTATCTTTTGCTTCTCGCATCCTCTCTTTGCTCCCTTTCTTTCTTCCTCCTTTGTTCCTTCTCTTCCTCAGTTTATCTCTTATAGTTTACTTTTTTAGGCTTCTCTGACTAAATCTCTCAAAGCCATATCTTGTAATCCATCTACGCATTGTAACTCTCTTTTAATATCCAGGGCAGCTTGCCCAATGAAGGCCATCATGACAGATGGCTTTTGATCCTCTGCCTGAGGATCGAAACGAGTATATCTCCTATATGCCTCCATAAATCTCTCTAGAAACATAGAGGGAGATTTATCAGGCCCTTGAATAATCTCTCTAACCTTGGCCCAATTAGTTGGTCACCTTAGCGGCTGCTTGGAGACCCGCTATTAGAGCCCGGCAATAAGTGGACGGATGCTACCTACCTTCAAACGTGTTGGTGTCCCAGTTCGGTTGGTTCAATGGGAAGCCGGCTTTGATGATGTGGGAAGAGGTGTCGGTCACCCATCTTGTCCGAGGATTTTTTTTTTAGCTTCCAGAAGGTTTTTCTCTTGTTCCTCTGTCATAAAGAGAGTCTGTAGGAGTTGTTGGCAGTCATCCCAAGTAGGCAGGTGTGACAACGCCGGCAAGTTCTTTGAGTTCTTTTACCGGGGCCAGCTTTGTCCAGGGAAGGAGTGGCTTTGTGTGCTGCCGGGTAGTAATCTGGAGGGCGCTGGGCCGGCCTAGCTTCCTCCAATGGTGGAGAGGCTGAGTCAGCAGCAAGGGAATCACTTAGAGGGTGTTGGGTGTTGGGGGAAGAGGGTAGGGGATAAGGAGGGTGCGGAGAGTCTAGTTGAGTCTAGAGACTTAGGAAGAACAAAGGGTGGAGGAGGAGGAGCAGAGGGTTTGAGAGATAGAATCATGGGGGAAGGTGGAGGAGCAGGGGCAGGGAAAAGGAAAGGCTTCGCAAATGGAGGAGGAGATTTGCAGAGGTCCTGCAAAGTTAAGATATATGGCTTTTGATCTGGATGGCTATGTGGCCCCAGTTGAAAGACAATATTTCTGACTTTTTGAATTAGTGGGGAGTAGAAAGTTTCTTTAGGGGCCATCCGACTCCAAAGGTGGGTCATTTTGAGGCACGGAGAGTCTGCCAGTTCCAGCGTTTTACTGAAATAGAAAGATTCTGAGCCCTTAAGTGGACTTTGGTCCACTGAACAAGAGTCAGGGACAGAGGCATTGAAGTGCTCTGTCCCATAATGAAAGATATACAAACAGTGAAAGCAATGACACACAACACAGACAAGACAAGACAATAAAGACAGGCAATGGACGTCCAATACTGAGACCAGGACTGATTAGCCAGCAAAACCTGATGTGCTGGCAAAACCGAATCCGAAACAAAAAAATCACTGAGTCGAGGATACTATTGTTCCTCTATTTTCCGAATCCTCTGGGGGCATCCCCCAGGAACGTGACCTGTGGCTCGGTGAAACGTCTGTCAGCCAGCATCTGAGAGAGCTCACGCTCATCACCGATAGCCATTTTGCAAAGCCCTAACCTGAAACCTGAAACACGAAAGTGGTACCTTACTTATCCTGATAGGAGCTCGTTGGGAGTCTTTCGTACACCACTGATGGATCTTGCTGGGGGTTTCAGATGTGAAGTTCTGGCAAGCATTGGAGGAAGAGACCACCAAGAGACTGTCTCATGCAATAGTATAGGGTTAATAGGGAGTACAGCATGCTGGGGCTCAGACCTCACTTGGATAGAGCAGAGAGCCCTGAAAGAGCTTAAGCAGAGCTTATATTCTTTTCATGGAGAGGACAGGGAGGGAAGTTTATTGATGGGTCCGGGCGACTGGTCAGTTTGTGAGCAAATGGGTGAGAGAGTACATTCTGCAGTTTGGCAGTTGGGGACAACACATTCTGGGAACAGGATTGGCAAACAGTTCTCAAGATTTCAACAGTGTTTTGTTAAGCATACAGAAAAATAGGAAGTGACAAGTACATATTTTATTCACCTTTCACCAAAGCCTAAAAGGAAAGTGAGCATGGATTACTAAAAACATCCATGTCCAGGTTGCCTAATGCTCTCAAATATCAATTGTATTGGTGACTACATATTTGTTTCTTCCTAAGATTTTCTATTCAACCTCAACCCTGTTCAAAATATCTAATTCTATCACTCACTTTATACTTTGGCTGAATTCCTAATGTCTCTATTGATTTCTGCTTTCCTACATATTTATCCCAGTTCATCATTGTGATTGACTCTTCACATGGGCTGACATATGCATTCACTCTCTACCCGAAACCCTATTGCTAAAAAACTTTTGGTATCAATACTATACTAACTCTTCCTTCTAAACCTACCAATTATCTTCCTAATCCTACTGACTATCGCTTTTGGACTGGATGTTCTCTTTGACATTCAATCATCCAAGATACAAGGTCCTATGACGCTGTATGTTGAATTATCTGAGACACCTGTGCAGAACATAATTCAAAGCTAAGTATCCCAATCAAGGGCCAAATGCACTTCTGGGCTTCAAATTTTACCTAGATTTCTGTTTTCATACTTATATTTCACCTCTATATTCTTATTAACAAGGCAGGTTCCCAATACCATTATTCATCCTGCAGAATGATTACTAACATAAATCAAACATGTTATTAACCCTAACCATACACTGTTCACTCAATATAACTTTACAGAAGAGCAGGGACAGAGTTGGTCTTACAATACAGGAATGTAGGGAATCTTCCACCTGCTGGGAACCTCAAAAGTCCATGCAGAAATTATCCCTGGAGAAGATGTAGGCAGCTATGAAGGACCTAAGAGAGCAAAAGTCATCTTCCATGGCAAACAACCTGGGCAGGATGAAGGGTTGTGTCTGAATCAGCCTCTCTGATCTTAATGTAGAGAGGATGGAACAAACCAGGCCTGTGTGGAGAGCTATTGCCAGGTGAGTAGGGTGGATACACTATTTGAACTTGTGAAAGTGTCACAGGAAGTAGGGGCAGCCTCCATCTCATGGGACCTATGGAAGCAACTGTTAGGACAAAGTGGTTGCCAAGGCAGTGACCTCATTCAGTTCCTGGAGGAAGTGACCTACCTCACTTCCTTGTGAAAAAACTCTCTGAACTTGGGGTCCAGTAAGCCAGGCACTCAGAGCCACTCTCAGTCCCAGTTCCAGTAGGCACACTTGTTTGGATTTACCAAGGACAGTGTCAGTCTTTCTTGATACCTACTGATGTGAGGATGGCCAAATGCCAGCAGAGCTCTGAAGAGGGCCCTTTCCTCAGAAAGCAGGTAGTGGCTCACCACTGGCACCTGACAACGTCACAGAGTTGACCAAGGAGACAAGATCTGAGACAGGACAGGCCATTTCCGGAAAACATACTAAGACCCACCAGTCAGAGGATACTCCGGATAGTCACAGACCTACTTGGGGGAAGGACATGACTTTGTGGGTGTGGGTGGGAGTTTATGGTTTTGTCTCATGTTCTGAGAATAGGGAGGAAAGGCGGTTTGTTTGGTTTGGAGGGGACTGTTTCTAGTAAGTCGTTTGACAAGATGAGTGTTTCTATGTCTGTATGTCCCATTGTGTTCGTGGTTGTAGACATTAGAGAAGAGAATGCATCAATGGATGTGTCCTGTCTAGTAGAAAGCTTCACAGCATTCATCCTGCCCAATTAATGAATGGACTTTGGCTTGCCTTATGGATGGGTAACACCTACTATCTTCCTAAGTTCCTGTTTTCTTCCTGAATTTGGGCCACTCTCCAGAATAGGCTCATGGTTTTGTGTCCAATATATGTACCATCTCCAAGCTCTGTGATATGGCCATGTACTGGATAGCTTAAGGAATTGGGGGAATATCAGAAAACTCAGATATCAGTGTGACCAAAAAAGTCTAAGTGGAGAAACCCTGCTTTGGGCCATTTGCTTACCTATTGTTCTGTTGCCCTGAATGTCAGGAAGGTCTTTGCCTCAGGCCACCCCTTTGGGACGCCTGAAAAAAACAGTTTTCAAATGGAAATTAATGGGCATCACCTGTACCTCTTTGCTTAATTGCTTTGGAAAGGGATGTTTGTGAATCAGCCTCTTGGCCATGTGTGAGGCTGTGGCTTATATTCTCAGCACCTGATGGATCTAAAGAAAGATTCTATGTGTGCTTCCAAAACCAAAATGGCCCAAAAAGCAGTCTTTGTGGATGAAGTCTCTCGCCTTTCTCTATAAGGTTCCTGACATCCATCTAGTGAGAATAGGGATTCTTTGTGTCAAATGAGTTCTTCAAAACTCTGCAGTGGCAAGTCTTTAGGTGCTTGGGTTTTTTCATGACACCAATTCAGATAAAAAATCTAAACCCGACAGTCAGTAGGCCTCAAATTGGAGAAGCAGAGCAGTATTTACGTCAGGCCTATGGTCACTCCTGGTTCTCAGGAAGGGTGTCCAGGCAACCCTGACTTTAGGCAAATGAGGGGCTAGGAAGGTTATTTTGTACACTGTCTTGGGATGAGTCCCTCATGGAAAACTCCAGCCACAGGTTATGATGAGTGTCTATATGGAAAAAGATGAGGGCTTTGTGGGAGTGTTTTGGTTTTAATTGTGGGGATTTGTGTGGCGGTTGGAAGTGATGACTGGTTCTACCTGGGTTTGAACTCTGGTGTCATTCCTTTAGAGTCTGAGTTCTGGAACTGATCTCAGAGAAATATTGCCATGAATTGTGTTCGGATTTTAGGAGGCCACGCATGGGATTCGCCCTTGGAAACTGAGATCAAGGACCAGGTTTGTTTTCCACAGAGCCTGAGAATCTCAGCCAGGATATCACAAGATTTTTTCTGAAAGATTAGGCATCCATAGTTGAGAGTCAAAACACCCATGGACGTCACATTGTAGACCTTAATGGGCCTGGATGCATATGAGCCTTTGGCCACTCAATGGGAAGACTTGCCTGTGAGAGTACTCCACAGCTTTCATTGAAATGACCTTCTTCACCATTTTATGGTTCCTGAATTAACTGAAACCCACAGTGCCTCCAACTTCATCCATGAAAAATTGCTAGTTAAATACCATGAAATTTTTGAAATTCCCTTAACCAGGTGGTACTGGAGAGCCTTTGGATGTCTTGTTGCTGATCATGAGTGTACCATAGAATGCCTAGATTGTCTGGGTTTCATGAAAATGGTGTAGAACAAAGATGCCAGTAAGTTGGAGCCTGCAGAGTAGTGGGCCTATTGCAGTGGTGGGCAGGTGTGTGATAATACATCTGTGGTGTGGCCATGAGGATTTGCCATTGCCTTCCAAATGGCTTGTGAGTGACATGGTGCAGCCAGCAGGCCCTTCTATGTAAAGGCATCTTTTTATATGGAGAGGTTTCAGGGCAAATTTCAGAGTCAGATTGCTATGGACAAGGGGGCAAGCTCTGTGGGATAGAAGCCTGGTTGGTGCATTCTCCTGCAGACTCTGACCCACCACAAGTGACAGAACTCCCGCCAGCACTGGGTCCCAGTTGAACTCATTGTATTTCATTAAGCAAATACCAAACTCGCAGTGCAGCAGCAAGAAACACCACTAAAAGTTTAGGATGACAAAATGTCTTCACAGTCCACACTGGGAGACACTTAGGACCCAGTGGCCACAGTTTACCTACAACGAGAAAATTCAGAACTGCTGCCTCATGTTCATTAGAATATAAGAAACCATGTCCTCCAGGTCACACAGATGCAGACCCAGCTTTGATGGTCCCACTAGAAAGGAAGCTAAAGGTCCTTACAACAACATATATTTCAAGTGCCCAACCTCAGAGGAAGTGTCTCAAAAAGTCTTTAGGCCGGCAGAGCTCCATGTTTTGTGAGTGTTTTCCTGTTAGATCTGGACACAAGAGAAGACCACTGACACCAATAAAAATTAAATTAAGTTAAGCTTATTATTTCCACTGGCCATCCTGCCTCTCCCTCCCAAAATGGCGGGAACAAGACAGCAACCCCAGCTTTCCTACAGCCCAGCTTCATGGACCAGAAATTTACACAAAATGGGCATTACATTTAACAGAACTCTGACAAGCATCACACTAATGGTAGTTTATATATATATATATATATATATATATATATATATATATATATATATACATATATATATATATATATATTTTTTTTTTTTTTTTTTTTTTTGCTGTCCCTACATCAGAATTTATGAGGACCATTAGAGCCTCAGAGAGGGTTGTTGTCTGGCCAGGGAGGGCAAATATTTATGATATGTCACTAAAGTTTCAGAGAGGGCTGCTATCAGGTCGGAGAGCCAGACATGGCTCAGTTCAAACACTGGCAGGCATTCCAAGCAGGTTAAGAATTTTCAGTAATTTATGGTAAAGCCAAAATTATCTTTTCATGGCTTTTTGGCAAGATGGCTTCCAATTTTAATAAAAGATCAGGTTGGGTCTATCATTCCCCCCTTTTCTCTGTGTCCCTTTCAAATCTTTGATAGATTAGGGGTAGAGCACTGAGGAAATTTTAATCCCTCAGGTAAAAGTCTCCAAATTTTTAGAACTCACCCAAAACCAGTCTCCCTGATTTTACCTGACTTAATTAATTACTTATATTGATTGTCTATTTATATTTGGCTCCATTGTTGTAATAAGAGAGGCGTCACCCATTTTGGCTTCTTCTGAGCTGAGAGAGGATGACGTGAGTAGGCATGGTGTGAGAGACATGAGTTGCCTTTTAGAAGTAGTTGAGGGACATGAGTTGCCTTTTAGAAGTCAGTTCGGTTTGAAGTCTGGTTGGGGAAGAACAGGTTGTAAAGTCATCTGGGGATTGGTTATTACATGAGAGAAACAAAAACCATGAGTACTGAATAAATGTTGCAGCAGCTGGAACATGCCACTGTATAGAAGTTCCCTCTCCAGTCTTTAATATCCCCAGTTATAAAGACTGTCAATTTAATATTTAACTTTTAGTATTAGAGTTGTCCCTCCCCATAAGATATAGTTTAATAATTTAGTGTCATCTGATCTTGCAAAATCCTTTTACCAGTATGACCTCTGTGTCTAATAGAGAAACCTTTAATTTTGATACTCAGGACTGGATAATCGTACTAGCAAACACCAAGCTTACCTGTGTAGGTTAGGAATATATTTAGGCCTTAAACTGAAAATTTCTGACTCTGGCAGCTCTTCTTGATAGTCTCTTTTAATAAGTATCAGGCATTCCTGTCAGAGAATCCTTCTTTGTAGCCTCCAGTCTTACTTATTTTGGGAGGCTAACATAAAGTGTGTACCTTAAAATATTATTATTATTATTATTATTATTATTATTATTATTATTATTATTCAAAATGTCCAGGAATGGCTGTATTTTGGTTTTCACTGTCTTTGCTAAGTGTTTAAGATGAAGCATTCAAACTGACTTTTGTTTCTATCTATTGTTAACAGTCAGGTGAGCTTTTATGGGAGTCATAAACTGGGTAAACTTGAGAGCACTTTCTCAGTTCTGCTAGAGCCATTTGCGCTAGGTGGGTCCAGGTCTTGTTTGACCATGTGGCTTCCCTCGGAAGCATCAGGGATTTCTTTCTTCTCTGATGACTCTTCTCTTCATAGCAAATGCACTGATTGGCTTTCTGTTCTCCAGTGGTCTCATTAATCTCCCTGATGGGGAGTTTTTATAGCCCAGAGTTGCAAAACTCTTTAGAGAAGTCCCCTGTTCCCTGGATTCAGACTGACTCAGAGGGCAAGAGCCAAATATTGGTTTCCTTGGCCCTTTTCAATTAATTTTAATTTAAAATCCTAATCTTAAACATCTATCAAATAAATTTTAACAGCCTGATATTAAGAGCACCAGGCTTTAATGTCTATAACTTTATAATTATTTATCTTTTTATTAATTGGGATATGTGTTATTCTGTCTGTCTTGCAGGTGATAACTTACTCTCTGAAATTAACCCATGTTTTGTTCTTAAAGCAACACTTCTTTAAAACACTAACAGGGAATCTTTAGATCACATATAAGAAAATTACAAAATAAAATTTTTTAACAACAGTAAAAATACTTAGTTCGTTTAATAGCTACCCTGAATTTTTTGGCTGAGTCATACATTATATCCCCTGTTTGAGATCCTAGGAATCTTGACATTAAAAAAGAACTTTTAACATAACTTTAAAGAAATAAAATCTGACCTACTGCTTTTGTATTCATTCTCACATAAAATAAGATGGGACACACAGCCTTATCTCAGGTAAGGCAGGGCTCTTTATAAATCTTAAGTGTTTTAGTTCTAAAGCTGATCTTTATTTTTTAAATATTATTTTAAAAAGTTTACATAAATTGTTTGAGGTCACATGAACATTAGCTAACACCATATAAAATCACTTTAAAATATGAATTAAACAAATGCTGAAAGTTTTTAACCTTTACATAGATTAGGCTCTCATTAACATAAAGTACATTTAAATTGTTCCCCAATGTAAAAAGTAAGATTAAACTTTACATATCTTATTGATAACAGGTGAATAAATCCCCATAAAACTTCAGAACACCAGCTTGATATAATGCTCTTTTAAAATTTTTACCTTACAGACTTGCATACCTGTAATATATGAGCACATTAGTAGCATCACAATTACATTGATGTTTCTCCATTAACCAAGTTTAGCTTTTAAAGAAATGGCAGTACAGTGCTCTAAAATAACAGTTCTAATTTAATCAGTTGTTTAATTTCTATGGTTGCTTGCACAAGAAAAAATAAAACTTAATAAACACAATGTTATGGGTAAACTTATGTTTTAAGAAATTTTTGTCTCTTTAACACATGATTGATTTTTACAATCTTTTACAGAATTTAGTCAAACTTATACAGACGTTAGTAAGTCAATCAGATATCTAACAAAAGTACTCGTGAATGAGTAATCCCATATCAAATTTACTTTACTTATTTATCAAAATATTAGACACATGTATTGAAGAGTGTAAACCATTTTTATGTTGAAGGAAAAGTCCTAGAACCAAGGCATATTAGACATTTTGTAGATATTAATATTTTATCAGATTTTTGAATACCTAGAAAAACTTGAAAGCTTAAATTTAAAGACATTTATTTTTATCTGTTTATCAAATTTAATTGAATTATTTAAATCACGTGAATTGAAGATCTTTAGATCCACTTTTTAAAATTTGTTTTTATGAGTGCTTTTTTTAAATGAGTGCTCCTTATATATATTAATTTGTATATCATATATAAAATATACGGACATATGTATATATAGACATACAACACATAACAAAATTGAGCACACATAATAATAGTAAAGGCTTTGTAGCTTTTCGCAGGTGAAATCTCCATTGCAATGTTTCAAAAAGTCCACAGTTGGTCAAAGATAGTACTGATCAGAAAAACATTAACCTAGGTCTGTATGATCAAAATCATGAGCTCAAAAAAAAATAAAGTATCTAAGGAAAAAAATAAGAGTCCTAGAAAAAATGACTGGCCAGTAATTAGTAAATACCATACAATTTACCTTTTTTTCTCTTAGGCCTCAGATCAGTCTCCTACTAAGCTTGCAGGCTTCTTTCATTTGTCTTTCAAAATAAGTCATGGCTGAGGTCTGGAAGGAGCAGGAAAAAACTGCTTTTCTGAGCAGACACCTCAGGCCTAAGCATTTTAACCATAATTTTCAGGTTCGGATGTTGAAAATTATGGTACAAGTTTAAGATACAATTCACAAAATTTTATATCTTTACATCTTGTTTTGTCAACAGATATCATACTATGATTTACAATCCTTGTCCAGATTAATGCTCTCGAACACACAGTGATATTTTCACAGGCTACCCAATTCAAAATTGGTGAAAAATAAAGACTGAATGATTGGGAAGTTACTTGCCAATTTGGAAGTAGAGTTCTTTAGTTTTCCATCCTAAGTATTTAAGTTCTCTGGCATGAATTATCTGAAATCATAAACTAAACCATTACCTAAACCCGACTTTTAACTGCAAGATTTTGCAATGCTTCAAAAACCCATTCAAATACCAGATTGTTACAAGAAAACATCATCATTTAGACACACATTCAGCTAAGATCATTCCCAAGAAACAATTTATAATATCAACACATTATTGCACATGTCTTAAAGGGCCAGAAACAAAGACACAAGACAGACAGAAAGAAGGTCCAGACTATGGCTGTCAGACAGAATCCTTTAAACCTGAGCAGATAAGAAAAAAAATCTCCTACACCAGTGGCACCATAGATGTCCACAAGGGGGGGGGGCAGATGTTTTAACAGAGGGGCAACCTGAAATGTACAATTAAGGGTCTCCATGGTGACTTTAATGCATTTAGTGTCCCCTTTTTCTTTTTCTCTTTTTTAACAAGACAGTGGTGGCATAATCCTTACAGTGCAGGGAAGGAAGGAGGGAATTCCCTGAAGCAACAGGGCTTCAGCAGCTGCTGGGAGTCCCTCAGTCCCTCCTTTTACTTACAGGATTATCTCCTCTGGTTCGGTTCCACCCCAAGCATGTTCCATCTAGTAACATTTCAGTAGTCAGCTCTAAAAATTTTCCGGGACAGGGGGTGGGGGAGGGATTTATCAAAATTTGTAACTTAAAGTTCGGCTCCTGACCTTGAAGCCAATTAATGTCAATTTAATAATGAGGACAAGGTATTTAGAAAAAGAAAAAGGGAGGTTTATTGCTTTGGTAACAAAGAAGAAACACAGGGAACCCTGCCCAGAGGTTGTGACTCTCTTGATCTGGAGGGACAATTGGTTTTAATGGAGTTTCACTTGTTAACCTGGGAGATACTCAGTTCTTAGGTCCCCAGCAGGCATTGCCCTCTGCAGTGGTTATACTCCAGGCAGCCAGCTAGGAGCTTCTCTCATCCTGCTTAACAAAGGGGGGTAAAGTTCATCGCAGTTCCTTAAAACAGAGTCCGAAAGAATATCAGGCTTACTTTCTTTGTTACCCATTTTCACGTCCAATATACTTATGTTTTTACCACAGAAATCACAGAACAAAACACACAAAACAAACAAGAAAAACATATAGAACACAGAACAAAACACAAAATACAGAAACCCGAACTTGAAACAAAAAACATAGGAGCAATGCAACGTCTTGCTAAAGCTCCGAAGTAGGACCACGTACATGCCAGTCATCACATCTCTACCATTCCAGATGAATTCCCTACAGAACAGAACAGAGGACAGAACGATTCTCATTACTGTACCGAAAACGAGTATATGTGAGCCTCCCCAGGACACCTCTATGTCATCAGAACAGATGATATTATAACATCTGATATCCTTTATAACGGATATCAGATGTTATAAAGGTGCCACTTAATTTTTGAGGCCTCCTCCACCAGGTGATTGCTAATAGTTTTAGTGCGGTGGTTCACCGCAGTGCTCCTGGGACCTAACGCTCACTCCATGACCTTAGAACAGCTCAAGATGTGCACCCACTAGAGTGGCTCTCCAGCCCGGAGCCCTGAAGGGAAGGCCAGATTCAGATTTTCCAGCAGTCTGGTCTTGTGATCTGGTCGGCAGGGTCATCTTGCTGGGGAACTCAAAAAAATTAGATGAGGACACAAAAAAAGAACACTGACTCCAACTAAAATCAAATTGAGGCAAGCTTATTATGTCAACCGGCTGGGCTGCCTCTCCATCCCAAAACGGCAGGAACAAGACAGCAACCCCGCCTTTCCTACAGCACAGCTATATAGCCCAGAAAGTTACATAAAATGGGGGTTACAGATAACAGAACTTTGACAAGCATCACAAAAATGGTAGTTCATTTATTTATTTATTTATTTATTGGTGGCCCCAATATTAGAAATTATGAGGACAAATAGATCCTCAGAGAGGGTCGTTGTCTGGCCAGGGAAGGCCAAAATTTATGATGTGTCACTAAAGTTTCAGCGAGGGCTGCTATCTGGTCAGAGAGTCAAGCATGTGTGAATTCAAGGCACGGGCAGGCATTCCAAGCAGGTTCAGAATTTGCAGTTATTTATAGTAAAGCCAAAATTAACTTTTTATGGCTTTGTGGCAAGATGGCTCCCAATTTTAATAAAAGATCAGGTTGGGTCTATCAACCCGTGTCCCTTACTTTTGGAAACTACTCTACCACCTCCAAGGTTGTGAACTCCTGAGCATTTTCCAGTACACATATGTATTCACAGATTTTCTAACTCTTCTACTCTAATTGTGTCTTACTTGGGGCAAAGATAATTTCAAGGTATTGTGCTGGATGAGAGTGGAAAAATTTTTGTGCAGCACATATTTGCATACACATTGGATTCATTATCTAATTTTCCATTCAAAATACTGAATCCATGACACTAACCAAAACCAGACTAGACTCTGACTACTAATTCTAATATGATGGAGAAAAACAACCCAAAGAGAATAGAAATAGAAGCAGTTCAGAGTAGGCATGGTGTATAGTTAGACTTGCCTTTTGCCTGATAAAGTATTGGTGTTATAAATCTAGTCAATTTTTAATTGAAATAGTTCTCCATGTGTTTTTAAAGTTAACAAATATGTGAATTCCTGTCTCCCTTTCTCTGAAGCCTATTCAGCACATGTATTTTTTAGGTTCACATATAGAATCCTACATGGTATCACACATACATTCTTATGAGGTGGCTGACTTGGCAGATACAAATCGTAAAAAGAGATCACTCCTCCTAAACACTGTTTTAACAGAAAATTCAATCTATGGGTTTGCTTCCTAGTTGAATAACATTATACATAAATACAAGTTCAGTAAAATAAATACTTTTGTATCTGTGAAAGATATATATTTCATGATGAATTTCGATTGGCATATGTATTGCCAATTTTTAATGTTCCTGCGTGTGTTTTGTGTGTGAGTGTGTGTATATGTATATATATATATATATATATATATATATATATATATATATATATATATATACACACACACACACTCTCCAGATTTTTCAAAATATGAAATATATATGCCTTATTATACACTCCCCACATTCATTCATGTTCATGTATGTGGATTTATAATAAACTTTTCACAAGATTATTCTCAAAAATATTCATCCACCTGAAATACATATTTGTCTCCTAGTACTGAAAAATAACTTTAGTGAATGGTGCACACAAATCCTAATATTTCTACAGTATCTGACCCAGTTTAACATTAATGCAAGTAGATTCCTATGTGACAAGTTGTGTATTTTGACGTTCATTTTTATGCAACACTAGTACATTACTATTTCTTCAGTTTATGCACATCATAAGATATATATTTATCCACAAGTTCATAAATTTATAGACATTTGTTTCACTTTCAATTACTTCCTGCTTCAGAACACATGTATTCCTCCAGGTTTCTTTTTTTTAAAATTTTTATTGTTGGTTGTTCAAAATATTACATAGTTTTTGATATATCGTATTTCACACTTTGATTCAAGTGGGTTATAAACTCCCATTTTTACCCCGCATACACATTGCAGAAAAACATCAGTTACCCATCCATTGATTTACATATTGCCATACTAGTGTCTGTTGTATTCTGCAGCCTTTCCTCTCCTCTACTATCCCCCTCTTCTTCCCTCCCCTCCCCTCTTCTCTCTCTACCCTCTCTACTGTTATTCATTTCTCTCCCTTGTTTTTTTTCCTCTTTCCCCTCACTTCTTCTTGTATGCAATTTTGTATAACCCTGAGGGTCTCCTTCCATTTCCATGCAATTTCCCTTCTCTCTTCCTTTCCCTCCCACCTCTCATTCCTGTTTAGTGTTAATCTTCACAGGCTCTTTGTCCCTACTCTGTTATTAGTTACTCTCCTTATATCAAAGAAGACATTTGGCATTTGTTTTTCAAGGACTGGCTAGCTTCACTTAGCATAACCTGCTATAATGCCATCCATTTCCCTGCAAATTCTATGATTTTGTCATTTTTTAATGAAGAGTAATACTCCATTTTGTATAAAAGCCACATTTTTTTTTATCTATTCGTCTATTGAAGGGCATCTAGGCTGGTTCCACAGTCTTGCTATTGTGAATTGTGCTGCTATGAACATCGATGTAGCCGTGTCCCTGTAGCATGCTCTTTTTAGGTCTTTAGGGAATAGACCGAGAAGGTTAACAGCTGGGTCAAACGATGGTTCCATTCCCAGCTTTCTAAGAAATCTCCATACTGCTTTCCAAATTTGCTGCACCAATTTGCACTCCCACCAGCAATGTACAAGTGGACCCTTTTCCTCACGTCCTCACCAGCACTTGTTGTTGTTTGACTTCATAATGGCTGCCAATCTTACTGGAGCAAGATGATATCTTAGGGTGGTTTTGATTTGCACTTCTCTGACTGCTAGAGATGGTGAGCATTTATTCATGTACATGTTGATTGATTGAATGTCCTCCTCTGAGAAGTGTCTGTTCAGGTCCTTGGCCCATTTGTTGATTGGGTTATTTGTTATCTAATTGTCTAATTTTTTGAGTTCTTTGTATACTCTGAATATTAGGGCTCGATCTGAAGTTTGAGGAGTAAAGATTTGTTCCCAAGATGTAGGCTACCTATTTACTTCTCTTATTGTTTCTTTTGCTGAGAAAAAACTTTTTAGTTTGAGTAAGTCCCATTTGTTGAATCTAGTTATTAACTCTTGTGCTATGGGTGTCATATTAAGAAATTTGAAGCCCGACCGCACAGAATGTAGATCATAGCCAACTTTTTCTTGTGTCAAACACTGTGTCTCTGATTTGATATCAAGCTCCTTGATCCATTTTGAGTTAACTTTTGTTCATGGCAAGAGAAAGTGATTCAGTTTCATTTTGTTGCATATGGATTTCCAGGTTTCCCAGCAACATTTGTTGAAGCTGCTATCATTTCTCCATTGTGTGCTTTCAGCCTCTTTATCAAATATAAGATAGTTGTAGTTTAGTGGATTGGTTTCTGTGTCCTCTATTCTGTACCATTTGTCCAACCGCCTGTTTTGGTACAGTACCATGCTGATTTTGTTACTATTGCTCTGTTGTATAGTTTGAAGTCTGGTATCACTATACCGCCTGATTCACAGTCTTTTCATGAGACTTCATTCCAAACGCATTATTTTCTATTTCCATAATCACCTTTGAAGCAAAACTCACATACACGTCATGATCAACCAAAACCCTAATATTACCATTAGATGTATAACTGGTTGGAATGAAGGATTGTACATCAATATAGATTTTCTGTATATTTTCAGATATCAATTCAATCCATTATTTAAAGTTGGAAAAAGTTATATTATTTGTTCACAGTATGGTCTATTCATGCATTATGTCTATATTCATAGACACAGGGTACACCTTTTTATACCCCCAATACTTATTTATACATCTTCAAAATATTGCTCCCAGAAATGGTGGAAGAAATACTCATATCACCTGATTTACATATACATTTTATCAAAGTAATATTCTGGACACTATTACAAAGATCACACTTAAGTTTGTACCAAAGCCTAAATGGAAAGTGAGCATGGATCACGAAAAACATCCATGTCCAGGTTGCCTAATGCTCTCAAATGTCAACCCGATTGGTGACTACATATTTGTTTCTTCCTAAGATTATATATTCAACATCAAGCCAGTTGAAAATGTCTAATCCTATCACTCAGTTTATACTTTGCCTGATTTCCTAATGTCTCTATTATTATCTGCTTTCCTTCATATTTTCCCCAGTTCATCATTGTGACTGACTCTTCACATGTGCTCACATTTACACTCACTCTGTACCCAAAACCCTATTGCTAAAGATTTTTTGGACCAAATCCTATATTCACTCTTCCGACTAATTCCTAATCCCACCGACTATCCCTTTTTGAGTGGATGTTCTCTTCGACATTCAATCATCCAAGGTACAAGGAACGCTACCATTGTATATTGATTAATCTGAGACATCTGTGCAGAATATAATTCAAAGCTAAGTATCCCAGTCAAGGGCCCAAAGACCTTCTGGGCTTCAAATTTTACCTAGATTTCTGTATTCATACTTATATTACACTTATATTCCTATGAATATTTCAGGTTCCCAATACCATAATTCATCCCGTAGAATGATTCCTAACCCAAATGGAACATGATATTAACCCTAACCATACACTGTTCCCTCAATCTAACTTTACGAAAGAGCAGGGACAGAGTTGGTCTTACAATACAGGAATTTAGAGGATCCTCCACCTGCTGAGAACCTCAAAGGTCAACAAAGAAATGATCCCTGGAGAAGATATAGGCAGCTATGAAGGACCTGTGAAAGCAAAAGTCATATTCCATGGCAAACAACTTGGTCAGATGAAGGGATGTGTCTGAATCAACATTTCTCTTCTTAATGTATAGAAGATGGACCAAACCAGGCTTGAACTCTGGTGTGATTCCCCTTACAGACTGAGTTCTGGAACTGACATCAGAAAAATATTGCCATTAATTGTGTTAGGATTTTAGGAGGCAACGCATGAGAGTCGCCCTTGGAAAGAAAAGTGAGATCTAGGAACAGGGTGGCTTTCCACAGAGCACTGGGAATCTCAGCCAGAATATCACATGATTTTATTTTGAAAGACGTGGCAGCCATAGTTGACAGTCAAAACACACATGGACCTCACATTGTAGACTGCAATAGGCCTGGCTTCATGTGACCTATTGGCCACTTTTTGGGAAGCCTTGCCTGTGAGAGTTCTCCAGAGTTTTCATTGAAATGAGCTTCCCCACCATTTAATGGTTCCTGAATGAATTGTAACTCACAGTGCCTTCAACATCTTCCTTGAAAAACTGCTAGATAAATTCCATGAAATTTTTGAAATTCCCAAGACCAGGTGGCACTGGAGAACCTTTGGATGTCCTGTTGCTGATCATGAGTGTACCAGACAGTGCCTTGATTTACTGGGTTTCATGAAAATGGTGTAGAACAGATTTGCCATTAAGTTGGAGCCTGCTGATTAGTGGGCCTAGAGCAGTGGTGTGCAGGTGTGTGATAATACATCTGTTGTGGGGCCATGTGGATCTGCCATTAGCTTCCAAATGGCTTGTGATTGACATGGTGTAGCCAACAGAAGCTTATTTGTAAATGCATCTTGTTATATGGAGAGATTTCAGGGCAATGTTCAGAATCATGTTGCTATGTATAAGGGGGCAAGCTCTGTGGGATATTAGCCTGGTTGATGCATTCCCCTGCAGACCCTGACCCAACACACGTGACAGAACCCGCTCCAGCACTGTGTCCCAGTTGAACTCCTTGTATTTTGTGGAGCAAATATGAAATTCCCAATGCAGCAGGAAGAAAAACCACGAAAAGTGGAGGACGAAAAAATGGCTTCACTGTCCACACGGGGAGACACTTAGCCCACAGTGGCCACATTTTACCAACAAAGAGCGAATTCAGCACTGCTGCCTCATGTTCATTGGAAAAGAAGAAACCATGTCCTCCAGGTCACATAGATGCAGACGCAGCTTTGATGGTCTCATTAGAAAAGAATCTAAAGCTCCTGACAACAATATATATTTCAAGTGTCAAACCTCAGAGGCAGTTCCTCAAGAAGTCTTTAGGCCGAAAGAGCTCCATGTTTGTGGAATGTTTACCCTGTCCCTTACTTTTGGAAACTATTCTACCACATCCAATGTTGTGAAACCCTGAGCATTTTCCATTCCATATATATATTAACAGATTTTTTTACTCTTCTCCTCTATTTGTGTGTTATTTGGGGCAAAAGTAATGTCAAGGCATTATTCTGGATGAGAGTGGGAAGATTGTTTTGTAGCACATATTTGCATACACATTGGATTCATTTTCCTATTTTCTATTCAAAATACTGCATCCCTGACACTAATCCATATGCTACTAGACTCTGACTACTAATCCTAATATGATAAGGAAAACACCAAAACAGAATAGAAATAAAAAAATTCAGAAGAGGCATGGAGTATAGTTGGACTTGCCTTTTGCAGGATAAAAGGCAGCTGTAAAAAATCTAGTAAATTTTTAATTGAAATAGTTCTCCATGTGTTTTAAAGTTAACAAATATGTGAATTTCTGTCTCCCTTTCTCTGTACCCCCTTCAGCACATGTATTTTTATATGCACATATAGAATCCTACCTGGTATAACACGTACATATTTGTGAGGTGGCTGACTTGGCAAATACAAGTTGTGAGAAGAGATCACTCAGCAGAAACACTGTTGGAAGTGAAAATTCACCCTATGTGTGAGCTTCCTAAGAGATCAAGATTATACATAAATCCATGTTCAGTAAAATAAATATTTTTTCATCAGTGGATGATATATATTTCATGATGAATTTCGATTGGAATATATATTGCTAATTGTTAATGTCTCAGTGGTTTTATATATATATATATATATACACACTCTCCAAACTATTCAAAATATGAAATATATGATCTACATATACATTTTATCACAGAAATATTCTGGACAAAAAATGCAAAAGACACAATATGATGGTATCAAAGCCTAAATGGAAAGTGAACATGGATTACTAAAAACATCCATGTCCAGGTTCCCTAATGCTCTCAAATGTCAATCATATTGGTGACTACATATTTGTTGCTTCCTAAGATTATATATTCAAACTCAACCCTGTTGAAAATGTCTAGTCCTATGATTGACTTTATACCTTACCTGATTTCCTAATCTCTCTAATGATATCTGCTTTCCTACATATTTTTCCAAGTTCACCATTGTTACTGACACTTCACATGTGCTGACATTGACATTCACTCTCTAAACAAAACCCTATTGTTAAAGAACTTTTATTCCAAATCCTATACACACTCTTCTTCCTAAAACTTCCAACTATCTTCCTATTCCTACCTACTATGCCTTTTTGACTAGATGTTCTCTTCAACATTCAATCGTCCAAGGTACAAGGTCCTATGCCATTGTATATCAATTTATCTGAGATATCTTAGTAGAATGTAATTCAAAGTAAAGTATCCCAATCAAGGGCCCAATGCCCTTCTGGGCTTCAAATCTTACTTAGATTTCTGTTTTCATACATATATTTCACCTCTATATTTTTATAAATCTTAAAGGTTACCAATATTATAATTCATCCAGCAGAATGACTCTTTACCCAAATCAAAAATGTTATTAACCCTAACCATACACAGTTCCCTCAATCTAACTTTACAGAAGAGCAGGGACAGAGTTGGTCTTAAAATACAGGAATGTAGGTGGTCTTCCTCCAGCTGAGAACCTCAAAGGTCCATGAATAAATGATCCCTGAAGAAGATGTAGGCAGATATGAAGGACCTGAGTGAGCAAAAGTCATCATTCATGGCAAAAACCTGGTCAGGATAAAGGGTAGTGTCTGAATAAGCCCCTCTTTTCTTAATGTAGAGAAGATGGACAAAACCAGGCCTGTGTGGAGAGCTGTTCCCGGGTGCCTATGGTTGATATTGCATTCTAACTTGTGAAAGTGTCACAGGAAGTAGGGGCAGCCTCCATCTCATGGGACCATTGGAAGCAACTAGTAGGACAAAGTGGTTGCCAAGGTAGTGGCCTCATTCAGTTTCTGAAGAAAGTGACCTCACCACACTTCCTTGTTGATGGAACTCTCTGAACATGGGATCCAGGAAGCCAGGCACCCAGAGCCAGTCCCAGTCCCAGTCCCAGTCCCAGTGGTCTCACTTGTTTGGATTTAGCATGGACAGATTCACTCTTTCTTGGTACCTACTGATGTGAGGATGGCCAAATGTGAGAAAAGCTCTGAAGAGGGGTCTTTCCTGAGAAAGCAGGTAGTGGCTCACCGCTGACTCTTGACAACTTCACAGAGTTGGACAAGGAGATCAGTTCTGAGACAGAACAGGTCATTTCAGGGGAACATAGTGTGGCCCACCAGTCAGAGGACACTCCAGATTGTCATAGACCTAGTTGCAGGAAGTAGGTGACTTTGAGGGTGTGGGTGTGAGTTTGCGGATTTTGTCTCATGTTCTGAGAATAGGTAGGAATGGCGGTTTGTTGGGTTTGGAGTGAATAACTTCTGTTCATGTATGTGGATTTACAATCAACTTTTAACAAGATTATACTCAGAAATATTCATTCACCTGAAATACATATTTGTTTCCTAGTACTGAAAACTAACTTCAGTGAATGGTGCATATAACTCCTAATATTTCTACAGTAACTGACCCAGTTTAACGTCAATGCAAGTAGATTCTTATGGGACATGATATGTGTTTTGGAGTTCGTTTTAATTCAACACTGGTACATTACTATTTCTTAAGTTAATGCACATTACAGTATATATATTTCATTCACAAGTTCACAAATTTATAAGCATTTATTTCACTTTCAATCACTTCCTGCTTCAGAAAACATGTATTCCTCCATGTTTCTTGACTGGTCTTTTCATGAGACTTCTTTCCAAACACATTATTTTTGATTTTCATAATCATTTTGAATCAAAACTCACACATTCTTCATGAAAAGCCATAACCCTAATATTACAATTAGACGTATAACTAGTTGTTATGAATGATTCTATATCAAAATATGATTTCTTATATATTTTCAGTTATCAATTCAGTCCATTATTTAAAGTGGAAGCAGTTATATTATTTATTAACTGTATGGTCTATTAATGCATTATCTCTCTATTCATAGACAAGGGGTACACCTATTTTACCTTAGATACTAATTTATACATCTTCAAAATATTCCTAAAAGAAATGGTGGAAGAAATACTCATGTCACCAGATCTACATATACATTTTATCACAGTAATATTCTAGACAAAAAAAAAGTCACCCTTAAGATTGTACCAAAGCCTAAATGGAAAGTGAGCATGGATTACATAAACTTCCATGTCCAGGTTGCCTAATGCTCTCAAATATCAATCCTATTGGTGACTACATATTTGTTTCTTCCTAAGATTATATATTCAACCTCATGCCTGTTGAAAATGTCTAATCCTATCACTCATTTTATACTTTACCTGATTTAGTAATGTCTCTATTTATATCTGCTATCCTACATATTTCCCTGGTTCATCATTGTGACTTACACTTCATGTGTGCTGAAATTTACATTCACTCTCTAACCGAAACCCTATTGCTTAAGAAGTTTTGGTCTAAATCCTATACTCACTCTTCTTTCTAAACCTACCGACCATCTTCCTAATTCTACCTACTATCCCATTTTGAGTGGATGTTCTCTTTGACATTCAATCATCAAAGGTACAAGGTCCTATGCCATTGTTCATCGATTTATCTGAGACATTTGTGCAGAACATAATTCAAAGCTAAGCATACCAATTAAGGGTGCAATGCCCTTCTGGGCTTCATATCTTCCCTGGATTTCTGTTTTTATACTTATATTTCACCTATATATTCTTGTAAATATTATAGTTTCCCAATACCATTATTCATCGTGCAGAAAGATTCCTAACCCAAATTGAACATGTTATTAACCCTAACCATACACTGTTCCGTCAATCTAACTTTACAGAAGAGCAGCGACAGAGTTGGTCTTACAATACATGAATGTAGGCGATCTTCCACCTGTTGAGAACGTCAAAGGTCCATGCAGAAAGGATGCCTTGAGAAGATGTGGCAGCTATGAAAACTTGAGAGAGAAAAGTCATCTTCTATGGCAAACAACCTGGTCAGCATGAAGGGATGTGTATGCATCCACCTCTCTCTTCTTAATGTAGAGAAGATGGTCCAAACCAGTCCTAGGTGGAGAGCTGTTCCCGGGTGCCCATGGTTTATATACCATTCTAACTTGTGAAAATGTCATAGGAAGTAGGGGCAGCCTCCATATAATGGGACACTTGAAAGCAACTGTTAGGACAAAGTGGTTGCCAAGGAAGTGACCTCATTCAGTTCCTGAAGCATTGACCTACCTCACTTCCTTGGTGATGGAACTCTCTGAACTTGGGATCCAGGATGCCAGGCACCCGGAGCCACTCAAGTCTCAGGCCCAGGGGTTTAACTTGTTTGGATTTACAAAGGAGAGTGTTAGTCTTTCTTGGTACCTTAAGATATGAGGATGGCCAAATACCAGGAGAGCTCTGAATAGGGGCCTTTCCTGAGAAAGCAGGTAGTGGTTGGCCACTGGCTCCTGAAAACTTCACGGAGTTGGGAAAGAAGAGCAGATCTGAGACAAGACAGGCCATTTTGGGGGAACATACTGTGGCCCACCAGTCAGAGGAAACTCTGGATAGTCACAGAGTTTAATGGGGGAAGGATGTGCCTTCGTGGGTGTGGGTGTGATTTTGTGGTTTTGTCTCATGATCTGAGAATAGGTAGGAAAGACGTTTTTTTCTTTGATTTGTAGTGGACTGCTTCTAGTAAGACGTTTGACAAGGCGAGTGTTTCTATGTCTGTGTATGCTACTGTGTCCGTGGTTGTAGACATTAGAAAAGAGAATGCAACAATTGATGTGTCCTGTATAGTAGAAAGCTTCCCAGCATTCATCCTGCCCAATTTATGAATGGACTGCCGCTTGCCTTAAAAATGGGCAACACCTGCTAACTTCCTAAGTTCCTGTTTTCTTCCTGAATTCTCGACACTCTCCAGAATAGACTCATGGTTTTTGTCCAAAATATGTACCACCTCCAAGCCCTGTGACATGTCCATGTACTGGATAGCTGGAGGGAATGGCGAGCATCTCAGAAAACTCAGATATCAGTGTGACCAGGAAAGTCTCAGTGGAGAAACCCTGCTTTGGACTTTTTCTTACCTATTGTTCTGTTGCCCTGAATGTCAGGAAGGTCTTTGCCTCAGGCCACCCCTTTGTGAACCCTGAAGAAAACAGTTTTCAAATGGAAATGAATGGGCATCACCTGTGGCTCTTTGCTTAATTGCTTTGGAAAAGGATGTGTCTGAATCAGCCTCTTGGCCCTGTGTGAGGCTGTGGCTTAGATTCTCAGCACCTGATTAATCCAAAGACAGATCCCATGTGTGCATCCAAAACCAAAATTGCCAAAAGAGCAGTTATTGTGAATGAAGTCTCTTGACTTCATTTCTAAGGTTCCTGAGGCCCATCAAGTGAGAATAGGCATCCTTTGGGTAAAATGAGTTCTTCAAAGCCCTGCAGAGGCTAGCCCAGAGGTTTTTGGTTTGTCTCATGACTCCCAATCATATAAAGAATCTATACCTGACATTCAGTAGGCCTCAAATTGGAGATGCAGAGCAGTATTAACAGCAGGCCTATTTGATCACTCCTGGTTCACAAGAAGGGTTTCCAGGCCACCCGGACTTTAGGCAAATGAGCGGCAAGGGAGCTTATTTTTCACACCGTCTTGGGCTGCACCCCTCATGGAAAACTCCAGCCAGAAGTTATGATGAGTGTCTATATGTAAGAAGATGAGGGCCCTGTGGGTGTGTTTTGGTTTTCATTGTGGTCATTTTTGTGGCGGTTGGAAGAGATGACTGGGCCTACCTGGGCTTTAACTCTGGTGTGATTCCTCTTAGAGACTGAGTTCTGGAACTGACCTCAGAGAAGTACTGCCATGAAATGTGTTGGGATTTTAGAAGGCCACGCATCGGAATCGCCCTTGGAAACTGAGATAGAGGTCCAGGGAGGCTTTCCACAGGGCACTGGGAATCTCAGCCAGGATATCACATGATTTTATTCTTAAAGACTTGGCAGCCAAAGTTGAGAGTCTAAACACACATGGACCTCACATTGTAGACCTCAGTGATCCTGGCTTCATGTGAACTTTTGGCCACTCTTTGGGAAGCTTGCCTGTGAGTGTTCTCCAGAGATTTCATTGAAATGAGCTTCCTCACCATATAATGTTTTCTGCATGAATTGAAACCCACAGTAACTCCAACTTCATCCTTCAAAAATGGCTAAATAAATACCATCAAATTTCTGAAATTCCCAGACGAGGTGGCACTGGAGAACCTTTGGATATCCTGTTGCTGATCATGAGTGAAAGAATTCCCCACACAAAGACACTTCGCTAGGAGAATTCCAATTTTATTGCAAAAAGCTGTGTGCTTACATAGAACTAAAGGGGTGATGGTAGGGCTTAGATAAATGGCAGGGCACCAATTTATTGGCAAGTTCTTTCAGATATCAGCTCCGGAGCCAAGGAATTAGTTCTCATTGGGGCTAAGGTTCCCCGCCAGAGAGATTTGAAATTGGCGCCGACGGGAGAGTTCACACGGGCGGGAATTTTTTGCATCACTGCAGAAAAGAGGAAGGTAGGAAGAAAAAGTCCTTAGGCACCATTATGGGGTTTTTACTCTGGGGAATGGCTGCCGTTTATACTTTTCCCAACATTCCTCCCTTTTTGTTTTCTTAGGAAGTGTGGCGTCGTTGGTCAGATCCGGCTGCTTCTTGCTGTTTGGGGGCGCTGTGGGGCCTAGAATGGGAAGTGAAGGAATTCTCGGGGGGCAGGTCTGGGGATATCATGGCAGCCAGAAAGAAAACCCAGTGGCTACAGACAGCTACTTCCATAGGGGTGAAGTCTATGAAAGTTCCCTGAAGCCTCAAGTTGTCGATGGCATTGAACCAGTCCTGGATGGAGGAGTTTGTTGGTATCAGTCACTGGTCCTGTTTCAGAGACTCTGGGAAATACTGGAAGCGTTGCCTGGACATGGCATCACCAGCACCTGAAGAAGATCAGAGCGAATAAAAACAGAATTAAGATAAAAATTAAAGCAAAGGTCAATTTTTGGCAGAAGTACCATGTTGGGGGACTGACAGAGAAGAGGCCAAGGGCCATGAGAAAACTTAGAAGGACATAAAGACTCATTAATCCAGGATGGCAGATTAAAAGGTTCTCCGAGCTCGTTGTCTCTCGCCGTCTGATGTCCGTTGCATTCCATCGTGCCTGGTAGTGAGCTTCAGCACTGAGTGAACTGTTCTCTTGGAGATGTTGGGGGTTCATCAGTCATCAGAGGCTGCTAGTGCCTAAGCAAAAGCTGGTTGAATGTTTGATTAGAAATTTTTTTTCAGTTGGGTTTGAAGGCACTTCATTATGCAGGGCAAGAGAGCACAAAAAAGGAGCATCCCAATAAGGGGCCCCAAGATTGGTAGTAAGTACATGGCAAGAAAGGATTGGAAGCAATTGGGTTGATAATTCCTGCAATTTAACAACATTTTTTTCTATTAGGCCAGATTCATTAACATAATGACAACATTCCTCTCTGAGGAACAGGCATGTTCCCCCTTTTTCTGCAATGAGAAGATCAATTGCCCTTCGGTTCTGTAAAGCCAGTTGTGCCAATGAAGTAACCGTCACTGCAAGGAGCCCAGAAACTGAACAGTGTTATCAAGTGCTTCCTGCAGTTTTTGTTGCAGGTCATTGGATGCCCATAGAGCATGACCTATAGCTTCACCAGAGAGTTCGAGACTCGCCGCTGAGGTTGTTAATGTGAGGCCTACCAGAACCGGCAGAAAGACTGCCCTAAGGGTGCAGGAAGGTAGGACCACCTGTCGGAATTCGATGGGAGTATACAAAGACAGCTGAGGAACTACCGTAACCAAGAAACAGATGCCAGAGACATTGATCGTTGAGGTACTTATAGACCCGTTACACCAGAGAAAATGTCCAGGTTTCATAAATCAGGGCTCGATGGGGTGCTAAAGCTCAAGGAACAAATGGGTAAAGAATTCATTATTGTCAGGTGGAAACAGATGAAAGGAAATAAAGTATTGGTGGAACAACTTTCCCATAGTGGGATACGTGTCACATGTAGGGGTTTTCCTTTCTTAGAGAAATTGTAGGTTTTTGCTGAAATATTTCCTGCCGCTAATGGGACCGCTGCTAGAAGTGGACGACTAAGTGAAGCACAGAGAAAGAACTGAGAAGTAGGCACAGAAAGAGGGGTGGAGTTTAGTAATCAAAGAGTTTGGTGTAGCAAATTGAGCCATGTGGGAGGGGGACCTGAGGGGGTTGAAGGCTCTGAATCCTCTTTAAATGAGCTATGGATAAGATCTCGAAGTTTTGATTCTGACTCCTTAATGTGTTCGACTACCTGGATGGTTGCCTTAGGTGGCGTAATCAGGGTGCGGCCAACAGTCATCCACATTGTGGGTCTGGCTGAGGTTGTCCGAGCATAGACAGCAAACTCAACATAGTCCCAACTTTTGGCCTTGGGGTCAGGTATATCTAAAGTATACCATCCATTGTTATTGGATGAAGAGCCTTTATGCCACTTTAGGTAACTAGAAGTCCACCCTTCATGGTAACCAAGTGAGTGGTAAAAATAGCTACCACGTTCATGATGGAACCTGCATGACTTATAGGGGCACCCATTGTATATCTCAGGCCACCAATGACAATAGTCTTTGGTTTGATGAAAAAGGAAGCAAATGAAAGGCCAGTTCCAGCTACCAGGGACGAAGGTCCTTGAAGGTGACAATTTTAGGGAAATAGATGTGCAGTTGTGGATGAAGCAAGCAGTTGCATCCACTGCGTGGACATTCTGCATGCCATGTTCTGAGTATCATTCCCAAAGAGTGAAAAAATACATTGTAGCAGAGGAGGGTAGATACCAGTCCTGACAGAGCACAGAAAATAAGCAGAGCACAAAAAACAAGCAGTTAGAGAAGACTAGGGTGTTGGAAGAGCTCATTGTGCCTTCTTTAAGAGGAATTGTTCTGCAGGGAACACCGTGTTAGCCGCAACTTAAATGGGTGAGATGGGAGTGGAGAGCAGGAGTAAAGGGGAGGTTCAGGAGGTGATTCTTGGAGTTCCTCTGGGGTGGTCCTGTCGTCATCAGGTGGGCCTCTTGGTGATATGGCTTCAACCTAGATATGTGAATCCAAGGGGTGAGACAGTTGTCTGATAAGGAGAGTTAGGTGGAGTTGGGGGTACAGAGAATGACAGGATAGGGGCCTTCCCATTTTGGGGCAAGAGGCCCGTTCTCCTCTGGGGTATTATAATAGACTAGACTCCCAGCTGTTAAGGGAGGAGTGTTTGGAGCGGGGACTGGGTCCAGAAGAAGCCAGTCCTGATATTTCCAGAGTTCCGAGCGAAGATAAAACAAGAGAGGCAAAGACAAATCTCGGGTGAGAGGTCCTTGTGAAATGACCAACCCAGGGGGGATAAGAGGTCTTGAATACCTTATCTCAAAGGGAGACAGTAAAGATGGTTTCTTAGGTAGAGCTCTGATTCGAAACAAATCCAAGGGAAGGAGTTTGACCCAGTCTAAGTTTAATTCCATTGTCAATTTGGTAAGGACTTCCTTTAGAGTACGATTTACCCTTTCCAATTTCCCTGAAGCCTGAAGGTGATATGGACAGTGAAAATGTCACTTGAAGGAGAGGGCTTTAGAGACCTTTTGTGTGATCCTGGAAATAAACTCAGGGCCATTGTCAGATTGTAGGAAAGTGGGCATTCCAAACCTGGGGATGATGACTGTCAGAAAGATTGAAGCTACAGTGGAAGCCTTTTATTGGAAATGGGAAATGCCTGAACCCAACCAGAGAAAGTGTCCACAAAGACAAGGAGGTATTTAGTGTGCCATACTTTGGGCATGTTGGTGAAGTGTACCTGCCAGTCAGCAGTGGGAATGTGTCCCCGGGCTTGGTGGGAAGGGAAAGGTTTGGGCCTTAAAAAAGTATGAGGGTTGGTCCGCTGACAGATCTGACAATTAGAGGCTATATTCTGTAGCATGGCTTTGTCAGAGGGGGTGAGGGAGAAGAAGCTCTGTAAAAAGAGGGTCAAAGACTGAGAATCGGAATGGAATAGAGTATAAAGGAACTTGAAAAGATCCTTGTTCTTACTGGAAGAAGTAGTGGCTTCAGATGAGATGTCTAAAGTGGCCATTATATGTCCCCCAATGGGGGCAATAACTGGAAGTGGTGGCAGCCATTCGTGCCGCCTGGTCAGCTTTGGCATTGCTCTCAGTGATAAGAGAGCCGTCCTTCTGATGGGACCTACAATGGACAACTCCCAACTGGGTGGGAAAGTGGGAGGCCTCTATCAGATTGCTTATAAGAGCCGAATTAGTGATCACATTACCTTTTGTGGTAAGTAGTCCTCGCTCCTTTTATATTGCAGCATGGGAAAATAAGATATGGAAGACATATTTTGAGTCAGTATAAAGGGTGAGGGATTTGCCTTGTGCTATAAGGCAGGCACGAGTGGCTGCTATGAGTTCAGTCTGCTGGTTGGTAGTTCCTGAAGGTAGAGCTTTGGCCTCTATAATCTCAGTGGCTGAAACTACTAGAGTAATGAGTGCCATTCTGCCTAAAGAAACTGCCGTCAGTGAACCAGATAAGGTCAGGCTTGGTGAGTGGTCCCTCAGAAATTGAAGAATGACAGGGAAGGAAATCATCTAACGTTTCCAAGCAATTATGAATTGTTGTGTTAGACGTGGGAGTCATTGGGAGCAGTGAGGCAGGGTTCAGTGCAGAGCAGGGGAGGAAAGTAATATTAGGGTTTTCCAGAAATGAAGTGAGGAGCGACAGAACTCTGGATGGAGGAAGGGTTTGAAGGCCCTTATAAGATAAAAGATCCTTCAAGTGATGTGGGGAGTGAATAGTTCAAGGCGCCCCAAAAGTCAGCTTAGAGGGTTCTTTGTGTAAAATTTGTTCAGCAGAGAGAGCTTTTAAGCAAGGGGCCTACCCACAGATTGTATGGTCTACTTTATTGGACATATATGCCAGAGGTGCATATGTAGGCCCATAGTTTTGACCTAAGACCCCAAATGCTTGCTCCCCTTTTTCATGGACATATAGATGAAATGGTCTTGAAATATCAGGAAGGTGCAAGGCAGGTGCCTTTAAGAGGAGTTGCTGAAGCCTGCAGAAGTGGTAGTTAGGGGAGGAGGCAAGAGATTCACTAGGGGGTCCCTTTGCTAGGTCATACAGGTTTTTGGCTAGAAGAGAATAATTTGGGATCCAGGCCCTAAAATAAATGCTAGTCCTAGGAATGATAGTATTTCGGCTTTTGTATGGGGCACTGGAAGATCAGAAAGGAGTTGCCTCCTATCCAGTGTTATTTCCTTTTTCCTAGGTGTAAGGCAAAAAACAAGATAGATGAGAAAAAACTGGAAAACATGGGCCTTGTGGGGAGACACCCTATATCCCTTGTATGCTAGGAAATTAAGAAGCTGGGCAGTGTGGGATTGAGAGTGTTCCCAAGAGGGACTACATAGAAGAAGGTCATCGACATATTGAAGGAGAGTAGAGTCAGGACAGGTCGGGTGAAAGGATGTGAGGTCCTGGGCAAGAACTTGGCCAAAGAGATGGGGCCTATCCCTGAATCCCTGTGGGAGGACAGTCCAGGTAAGCTGACGAGAATGGCGGGTGTGAGGGTCAGTCCACGTAAAAGCAAAGATATCCTGAGATTCTGATGACAAGGGAATAGAAAAGAATGCATCTTTGAAATCTAGGATCAAGAAGTGGGTAGTAGTGGCATGGATCTGAGAGAGGCAGGGGTAAGGGTTGGGCACAAGCGGGTGGATGGGGACCACAGAGGAGTTGACAAGGTGAAGGTCTTGAACCAGCCTGTAGGACCCGTTAGGTTTCTTACCTGCCAGAATGGGGGGTGTTGAAAGGAGATTGTGTAGGCCTAAGATACCCCTTTCATAATAAATCCTGGATGATGGGTTCTAATCCGAGGAAGGCTGTGGTTGTGAGTAGATATTGTGGTTGACTAATATATCTTGAAGGGTCGTGTAAGACAATATGAATAGGACTTTATTTAGCCCTAGAGGGTGTAGTTGTGTCCCAAACCTCAGGGTTAACTGGTTTAGATAGTCGTGGGAGACTGCATGAAGAGGTGTATTTGCCCCTAGGAACATCATGAGGAAATGAGAGGTAGAATAATGTGGGGTGATATGTGAATGGTGACTTTTAATAGTGAGAGTATGTCATTAAGACATGACGGCCATCTGGGGTTTCTGGGTCGAGTTTTGTGTACTGTTGAAGGGCCTTGGTTAGTCTATCCTGGAAATCTGAAGGTGTTTCCTCCTTCCTTTGAATGACCTCCTGCACCTTTTGAAAGTTAACAGCCTTGCGGGTGGCCTTTTTCAGCCCCGCCAAGAGACAGGATGTAAAAAGGTCACG
This sequence comes from Callospermophilus lateralis, assembly GCF_048772815.1. Taxonomy (NCBI): domain Eukaryota; kingdom Metazoa; phylum Chordata; class Mammalia; order Rodentia; family Sciuridae; genus Callospermophilus; species Callospermophilus lateralis. The sequence goes on from NW_027517127.1 coordinate 4,045,582, forward strand.
AAACTGTAAGCCTTCACGGGTCTTGTAATCCCATAGGCGATCCTGCTCTGGGACAGCATGAGGGCCTGTGGGGTGGGTAGGATTGGTCCTATGATTTTCATCAGCATGGGCTTGGGCTAGCTCCCAGACTCATTGCCTTTCCTTGGGGAGAAGTGTATTGGCCAAGAGCATGTAGATGTCATGATGAGTGAGGCTACATACTTGCAGGACCCATTGAAACTCCCGAATGTAAGTGGTGGGGTCAGTGGTGAAAGAGCCTAACTTCCTCTCTAGCTGAGTAATGTCCGACATGGAAAACGGAACGTGGACTCTGATGACACCCTCGGGACCAGCTACCTCACGAAGGGGTGCAATTGTCTTGGGGGTGGGAAGGAGTCCCTTAGACCTGGTAACAGGAGGACTGAAAGAGGAAGGCGGTGAACAGGAAGGAGAGGGAGAGGAAGGGAGTGTCTCTGTGGAGGAGGAGGAGGTGGAGCAGGCAGAAGAGGGCGGAGGAAAGAGGGATGAAACGGAAGGCGGAGGATCCATGGAATTAGGCAGAGGAAGAGGAAGGTATAGCAGGAGAGAAGGGGCAGATGGGGCTGGGGGATAAGGTGGGGGTTCATCTGCTTGGTCGAATGAGGAAGAATCTGTGAAGTCAGGAATAGAAGTAGGGGAAGAGAGGGGTTTTCAAGCAAAGAGGACCTGAGAGGGAGGGCAAAAGGAGCAGAGAGCAGGGTGCTGTGTGTGAAGGCTAAAATCTTAAATGCAGGGAATCTCCCTCCACTTTTTCAGATGCTGGCAGTAGTTAAAAAGGTCCCGGAAGAGGTTTGGATCTAAGGAGCCTTTTGGTGGCCAATGATTGCCATTATCCAGTGGATATGTAGGCCAATCATGGGTACAGATTTTGATTAAAAGTTTGGGCTTGATGTCTGGTGTGAGGGAGAGTGTGGCCAGATTTTTTATTAAACATTTGAGAGGTGAGTCTTCAGGTGCAGACTAAGAGGTGCCCATAGTCACAGGGAGAGATGGAGAGAGAGAGAGAGAGAGAGAGAGAGAGAGAGAGAGAGAGAGAGAGAGAGAGAATAGGAGTAAGCAAGAAAGACAAAGAGAAAACCCGGGCTGCAACGGCATCCAGGAAGCTCAGGGCAAACGGGGGTCAGGTGGGCGTCCCCAAAATGACAAGCCATCACGAGGAAATACAGAGGGCACTACCTGGTCATCACCAGTGAAGTGCGATCTGTGAAACCAAAAGGAATTGGAGCCAAGGGCAACCTGACGTCAGGAAAGTTTTCAACTGCATTAGAAGAAGTCAGTAATGAAAACAAAACTCTGGCTCTGACAGAATGCAATTCCAGGCCGGGAGTTCAGTTTTCGCAGAGCAGAGAGGCAGCTTCAGGCAGACACAGCAACCCCACAGGATACAGCAACTCTAGCCGGCAGCAGCAGCGGCAGTGGAGCAGGAAAATCCATAAAGCCTCTCGTGTAAACTCAGAAGCCTCATGCCCCAAAAAGAAACGAAACACCAGAGGGTCCACTGCAACTAGTAAAGGTCTTAGTGGGAGGAATTCCCTCTCCCCTACCAGGCATCTGGAGTGTGCCTGACCATCACTGTCACAAAACCAGTGGCAGCCTGAAGGGAGTTGGTGAGCCGGGGTCAGGGGAGGATTACTTACATCAGATCAGTGGTGAGTGCAGAAAACTGGCGTCTGAAAAGAGCGGACTAGGGCAGAGTGTCTCGGCGGAGTGGGGGACGGGGCTCTTGTTGGAAAGAGCTCACCTGTATCCTCTCACGGGGCACCAGAATGAAAGAACTCCCCATGCAAAGACACTTCACCAGAAAATTCCAATTTTATTGCAAAAAGCTGTGTGCTTATATATAACTAAGGGGGAGATGGAAGGGCTTAGATAAATGGCAGGCAACCCATTTATTGGCAAGTTCTTTCAGATATCACCTCCGGAGTCCAGGAATTTGTTCTCATTGGGGCTAAGGTTCTCCGCCAGCGAGATTTGAAATTGGAGGAGGCGGGAGAGTTCACATGGGCGGGAACTTTTCACGCCACTGCATGAAAGAAGAAGGTAGGAAGAAAAAGTCCTTAGGCGCCATGTTGGGAATTTTCTCTGGGTTATGGCTGCCGTGTATACTTTTCCCAACAATGAATATACCAGACAGTGCCTTGATTGACTTGTTTTCATAAAAATGGTTTTTAACAGAGATGCCAGAAAGTTGCATCCTGCTGAGTAGTGGGCCTAGAGCAATGGTGGGCAGGTGTGTGATAAAACATCTGTGGGGTGGCCATGTGGATCTGCCATTGGCTTCCAAATGGCTTGTGACTGACATGGTGAAGCCAGCAGACCCTTATATGTAAAGGCATCTTGATATATGGAGAAGTTTCAGGACATTGTTCAGAATCAGGTTGCTATAGTCAAGGAGGCAAGCTATGTGGGATAGAAGTCTTGTTCTTTTATTCTCCTGCAGACCCTGACCCACCACACGTTACAGAACTCCCTCCCGCACTGTGTCCCAGTTGAAAACCTTGCATATCATGAAGCAAATACAAAACTCCCAGTGCAACAGCAAGAAACACCATGAAAATGGAGGATGACCATATGGTTTCACAGTCCACATGGTAGACATTTAGCCCCCAGTGGCCACAGTTTACCTAAAAAGAGAGAATTCAGCACTGCTGACTCATGTTCATTGAAAAAGAAGAAACCATGTCCTCCAGGTCTCATAGATTCAGTCAGAGCTTTGATGGTCTCACTAGAAAGGAAGCTAAAGCTCCTGACAACAACATATGTTTCAAGTGCCCAACCTCACAGGCAGATTCTCAAGAATTCTCTAGGCCAGTAGACCTCCATGTTTGTGGAGTGTTTACCCTGTCCTTTACTTTTGGAAACTCCTCTACCACTTCCAAGGTTTTGAACTCCTGAGCATATTCCATTCCAGATATGTATTCACAGATTTTCTAACTCTTCTCTTCTAATTGTGTCTTACTTAGGGCAAAGGTATTCTCAAGGCATTGTTCTGGATGAGAGTGGGAAGATTTTTGTGTAGCACATATTTACATACACATTGGATTCATTTTCAAATTTTCCATTCGAAATACTGAACCCCTGATAATAACCCATACCGTACTAGACTCTGACTACAAATCCTAATATGATGGAGAAAAATAACCCAAATAGAATAGAAATACAAGCAGTTCACAGGAGGCACGGTGTATATTTGGTTTTGCCTTTTGTATGATATAGGTTAGGAGTTATAAATCTTGTCAATTTTTTGTTGAAATAGTTCTCCATGTGTTTGGAAAGTTAACAAATATGTGAATTTCTGTTTTCCTTTCTCTGTAGGCTATTCAGCACATGTATTTTCATATGCACATATAGAATCTTACCTGGTATCACACGTACATTCCTGTGAGGTGGCTAACTTGGCAGATACAAAGTGTGAGAAGAGATCACTCCTCCTAAACGCTTTTGGAACTGAAAATTCGAACTGTGAGTGAGCTTCCTAGTTGAACAACATTATACATAAATCCATGTTCAGTAAAATTAATATTTTTGGATCTGTAGATGATATATATTTCACGATGAATTTTGATTGGCATATATATTGCTACTTTTTAATGTCTTTGTTTGTGTTTTGTATATATATATATATATATATATATATATATATATATATATATATACTCTCCAGATTTTTTAAAATATGAAATATATGCATCTTATTATTCACTCCCTACATTTATTCATGTTCATGTATGTGGATTTATAGTAAACTTTTCACAAGATTATTCTCAGAAGTATTCATTCACCTGAAATACATATTTTTTTTCCTAGTTCTGAAAACTAACTTCAGTGACTGTTGCATACAAATCCTAATATTTCTCCAGTAACTGATCCAGTTTAACATTAATGCAAGTAGATTCCTATGGGACATGATGTATATTTTGATGTTAGTTTTTATTCAACACTGGTTCATTACTATTTCTTCAATTTATGCACATCATAGTATATATATTTCATCCAGAAGTTAGTAAATTTGTATGCATTTGTTTCGCTTTCAATCACTTCCTGCTTCAGAACACATGTATTCCTCCATGTTTCTTGACTGGACTTTTCATGAGACTTCTTCCCAAACACATTATTTTTGATTTCCATAATCACTTTTGAAGCAAAACTCACACACTCTTCATGATAAACCATAACCCTAATATTACTATTAGATGTATAACTCGTTGGAATGAATGTATGTATATCAATATAAGATTTCCTGTATTTTTTCAGATATCAATTCGATCCATTATTTAAAGTTGGAACTAGTTATATTATTTATTCACAGTATGGTCTACTCATGAATTATCTCTATATTCATAGACACAGAGTACACCTATTTGTACACCCAATACTAATTTTATGTCTTCAAAATATTGCTGCAAGAAATGGTGGAAGAAATACTCATGTCTCCTGATCTATATATTCATTTTATCAAAGTAATATTTTGGACACAAAAAGCAAAGGTCATACTTATGATTGTACCAATGTAAAAGTCATTCTAGCATTGGAGGAAGAGACAACCAAGAGACTGTCTCATGCAACAGTAAAGGGTTTATTCGGGGTCCAGAATGCTGGGGCTCAGACCTAATTTGAATAGAGCCTAGAGCCCTTAGAACATCTTAAGCAGAGCTTACATACTTAACTTGGAGAGGGAAGGGAAGGAAGTTTATTGGTGGTTCAGGGCGAATGGACGGTTTGTGTGCAACTGAGTGAGGGATTACATTCTGCAGTTTGGCATTTGGGGACAGCACATTCTGGGAACAAGATTACCAAACAATTCTCAAGATTTCAATAGTGTTTTGTTAAGAATACAGAAAAACAGGAAGTGACAAATACCTATTTTATTAATCTTTCATTCCCCACTTCTTCTTCTGGTTACGTTTAATCATAAAAGTGATCATTGAGGGGTGTCACATTTTATGTCTGCTAGTGGGGTATATTGTTGTCTGATTACCAAAATTTAACTTGTCCAATTTGAGCTTGAAGAAATGAAACTACACGGTGGAGCAAACAGGGTCTAGAGTTAGCAATAATATGATGATTATTAATGGACCGGCCAAAGCTGATAAAAGCGTAGTTTACCAGGGGGACTGTGTGAACGAAGACTGTAACCACCCTTTTGGGGCCTCTCTCTCTCGTTGATGCGCTTTAAGGTGTCTTCTCAATTTACTCATAGATAATTTTACAACCAGTATGATCGGAATAAAAACAACATTCTTCCCTCAATACAGCACAATGGCCCCCTTTTCTCATGAAGAGGAGGTCCAACCCTCGCCTTTTCTGTAAAACAACTTCAGAGAGAGATTTTAAAGATTCCTGTAAGGCTGTGATGGAGGTTTAATATCTTAAAGCTTTGTTCTACTGCTGCTTCTAATTGGGTCATTTGTTGTGTTCCATGGACTACGGCAGTGGTTCCTGTGCCCAGCCCTGCAGCAACTTCTATTCCTAATAGGATGGCTAAAGTGAGGAATACAGATTCCCGGCAGAACCGGGTTGTATGCCCCCCGCTATTTGATCTTAATGAACCTGCATCATGATAGAGCACTCTGGGAAACATCTGCACCATTACATAATTAATTGCACCAGTTGACAATTTTATGAAAACATAAACAATGTTTAAGTATATAGAATAATACTCTTGTTGGTATGGACAGGGCAAGGCACCTAAGATAGCACCGAAAACAGAGAAACAGTCCTATTTGGTTGCAACCGGATATAGAGGGCATTGCTTCTGTTGTAATCAATTAATCCCTTGAACCCCAAGTTTAGGTAGTTTTAGAATTTTGTCCCCAATATGTAATGGAAGGGGCTCAGAAGTTCACAGTCTGCAGAAGTCCACAAAAAGCAGTTTTTGTTTCTTTTTTTTTTCCTCTGTTCTGGGCAAGTTAACTTTTTAAGGACACCTAGGAGAGGGAGAGCTTTTTTCTTCTCTTTTTTGTTTTCTCCCTGCCAGCTGTTACCATGGGGTCCAGTTGGTAACTTCTTTATCTTACAAATGTAGCCATCCCTGTGAAGCCCCAGCTCAAGGCCAGAGGCCTTGTTCACATATTTTGTGAAAAATTAGTAAGGGGCTGTCTAGCTTAGGAGTGCTGATTTTTCCAGCCAGTTGCCAAGTAGAACAGGCAACACGAAAAGAGGAAGTTTGTCTACATTGAACTCTTTTATAGGGCTCTTTTGCTGAAAGTCCTAAAGTCAGCCTTGGTGAAGAATTTTGGAGAAGGTCAGTTAAGACTTTTTTGTGGGCCTTTTACAGAGGGGAAAGATGGGGAAGGCGGGGGGGAGAGCAGCTACATGGATCTGTGTATGAGAAAGGAGAGATGTAAAAGAATAATGAGAAAGGGGTTTGGGATTTTCCTAGCAACAAAATCATGAGCAGTAGAACAGGTAGAGCAGAGGGGAAGACGGGAGTGAGTATCCCAAAAAGTCTCTGAGGGACTTTAAATTCTTAGTAACCTGTTTTCAGTGATGACAATGCAACTTTAAAAGCCATTTTTATTACATCTTGGATAGGGTTCTGAGGGCTCTCCTCAGCTGGTTTGAGCTTTGGTATAGCTGGTAAGAGGACCTGGTGGGACCCGGTGCGGGCACTGACAGAAGAAGAGAGGAGTGAGTTGGTGGAGGGGTGCCTCACTACCTGCTACCTCAGCAAGGGGGCAATTGTCTGAGAACCGAGGTTTGGGTTTTGATCTAGAAATTGGAGGGGAGAAATCAGGTTGCTGAGGTGGGAGTGACAGCAGAGATTCTGGAGCAGAAGGCAGAGGGTGAGGATGAATTGGAGAAGCATAGTTCAGGATGTGAGAGAAGGAGGGAATTGGCCTGCCGATAGGGGAATCTCCTTTCACCCTTTTGAGCACTTGCAGAAGTTAAAAAGGTCACACAGAATTTGAGGATCTAGAGACCCATCTGGGGGCCATCAGTTTTGATTGTCTAATTGGTAATATGGTCAATGCTGTGTACTGAATTTGATGAGGAGTTTGGATTCCACCAGGCAGCCCCTGTATGCTCACATCCCCATGACTTACAGAAGAAGTCGGCTTTTGCCCCACACAGCCATGGCTGTTTGTGGTTTTGATAGTCCGCCGGGAAAACATAGTAATCTAGGCTAGCCAACCTGCATCTGGCTCGTGTGTCCCTACATCCATAATGTTTGTTTCCATTATCTATGGTACAGAAGGCATTTAACGGAATTTTAGTGGGATCCTCTTCTTCAGGGATATGCCAATAGGAATGACCTATAACCAGCTGACAAATATCTGGGTGGAGAGATGGCCACCAGGTCCCTAAGGGGGCTGTATGCGAGATAGATCATACTTCTTGTCTAGTAGGATTTGTGATTAGCCATCGCTGCTGTACGGGCTGATGAGCATTAGGACTACTTGTGGCCAAGGGGAGAATCTATAGCCTTATCCACCTGGTGAATACACCATTTGAAAGGGTTACCACTCTTTTCCAGTATCCAGCCAGAGTCTGGAGAGGGCGCAGGCTTGAGATGAGAGGCATGGATCCAGCAAGTGATTCCGTCTACATATACCACTGTAGGTGTTATAAGTAGCACCTGGTATGGTCCTTTTCAGCCGGGTTCCAGGGATGACACCTGATGTCGTCTTATGTAGACGAAGTCTCTTACTTGATATCCATGTGGAGTCCCCTCGTCCCCAGGGTGGTAGGCAGTGGCCAGCTGTTTCCACAGGTATCGCTGAGTTCTTTCAAGAGCTTTTAGTCTGTCAAGCAAGTATTTCTTGCATGAAACAGTGCATAAGGCAGGAACACACTCTAATCTTTTATGCCGGTCTCTAAGCTTAATTTCGTTTAGGTCTCTTTAATGGTTCTATTTATTTTTTTTTCCTGTCCTGAGCTCTGGGGTCTATATGCACAATGTAACTTCCAATTAATCCCCAGGGTCCTGGCTAAGCTCTGACTCACCTGGGAAATGAACACCGTTCAATTAACAGACCCTATTACCTTAGGCAGGCCGTGTCTTAGAAAAATATCTTTCAGGATGTACTTGACCACCGTTTCAGCGGTTTTTTTTTTTTCTTTTTTTTTGTGAGAAAGGATTCAATCCATCCTGAAATTGTATTTAAAAAGACTAAGAGATATTTAAGTCCATACCTTGCTGGCTTAATTTCAGTGAAGTCCACTTTCCAGAATTGTCCTGGTCTGGTTCCTCGTAGGTGCTTTCCTGCAGGAAGCTTGGAAGTGTAAGCATTAACCAATTGACAGAACTGACAGGCTTTTGTGAGTTATTTCCTTTCACTGTGAGTGAGTTAGTCGAAATCTCTGTTCCTGATCCTTCAGGAATGCCTGCAGTTTCTTTGAACCAAGGTGAGTAAGTTGATGTACATTTTTAATGTAGTGTAGGGCTTTCTGAAATTGCAGGCTGGGCTCAGTGAAGTTGAGGAGTTCAGTGTCAGTGTTTTAAATGTTATAAAAAGCTTGCTGGTGCTAAAGGGTCCATTGGAATTGCGCATCCTCATTTAACAGAGGGTATAAAGGAGCCGCAAAGAACACAAACCCAGGTATCCATAACCTGCAAAAGCCAACAGTCCCAAAAAACTCTCTGTGTTGTCCCCTGTTAGATGGCAGTGGTATCTGCACAACAGTTTGTTTTCTGGGCTCAGTGAGCCATCATTTACCGCCCCTAATGGAATACCCCAGGAAGATTACTTCTTGCTGGCAAATTTGGGCCTTTTTGGCCGAAGCTCTATACCCGAGTTCAGCAATTTCAGATAATTGTGCTTGGGTCCCAGACTCACAGTTTTACTTGGTGTTGGCAGCCAGTAGCAGGACATCCACATATTGAAGCAGAGTGAATTTGGGGTGCGTAGTTCTGAAGTTGTTGAGATTTCTGTGGAGGGCTGAATCAAAGAGAGTGGGGGAATTTTTGAACCCCTGTGGGTGTTTAGTCCAAGTTAGTTGACCAGACGTTCCAGTTTCTGGGTCTACCCAGTCGAAAGCAAACAGAAACTGACTATCTTTATGGAGAGTCAAGCAAAAGAAAGCATCTTTTAATTCCAGAAGAGTATACCATTTTCACTCAGCTACAGCAAACGGTTTATTGGGGGTCCAGCATGCTGGGGCTAAGAGCTCACATGAAAAGAGTAGAGAGCCCTGAGAACAGCTTAAAGAGAGCTTATATACTTTTCTTGGAGAGGGCATGGAAGGAAATTTTTGATGGGTCAGGGCGAGTGGGTGGTTTGCATGCAACCAGGTGAGGGAGTACATTCTGCAGTTTGGCAGTTGGGGACAGCACATTCTGGGAACAAATTTAGCAAACAGTTCTCAAGATTTCAACAGTGTTTTGTTAAGCATACAGAAAAACAGGAAGTGACAAGTACCTATTGTATTAACCTTTCACCAAAGCAAAATGCAAAGTGAGCATGGAATACTAAAATCAACCATGTCCAGATTGCCTAATGCTCTGAAATGTCAATCCTATTGGTGTCTACATATTTGTTTCTTCCTAAGATTATACATTCAACTTCAACCATGTTGAAAATGTCTAATCCTATCACTCACCTTATACTTTGCCTGATTTTCTAATGTCTCTATTGATATCTTTTTCCTACATATTTTCTCCAGTTCATCATTGTGAATGACTTTTCACATGTGCTAATATTTACATTCACTCTCTAAACGAAACAATATTGCTAATGAACTTTTGGTCCGATTCCTATACTCACCCTTTTTACTAAACCTACCGACTATCTTTCTAATCCTATGGACTATTCATTTTTGACTGGATGTTCTCTTCTACATTCAATCATCCAAGGTACAAGGTCCTATGCCGTTGCATATCGATTTATCTGAGACATCTGTGCAGAACATAATTCAAAGCTAAGTATCCCACTAAAGGGCCCAATGCCCTTCAGGGCTTCAAATCGTACCTAGATTTTCTGGTTTCATACTTATATTTCACCGATATATTCTTGTGAATATTGCAGGTTCCCAATACCATTATTCATTCCGCAGAATGATGCCTAACCCAAATAGAATATGTTATTAGCCCTAACCATACACTGTTCTCTCAATCTAACTTTACAGAAGAGCATAGACAGAGTTGGTCTTACAATACAGGCATGTAGGTGATCTTCCAATTGCTGAGAACCTCAAAGGTTGATGCAGAAATAATCCCAGGAGAAGATGTAGGCAGATATAAAGGACCTGAGAGAGCAAAAGTCATCTTCCATTGCAAACAACCTGGTCAGGATGAAACGATGTGTCTGAATCAGCCTCTCTCTTCTTAATATAAAGAAGATGGACCAAACCAGCCCTGTGTGGAGAGCTTCTCCTCGGTCCCTATGGTTTATATACCATTCTAACTTGTGAAAGTGCCACAGGAAGTAGGGGCAGCCACTATCTCAAGAAACCCTTGGAAGCCACTGTTAGGACAAAGTGGTTGCCAAGCCAGTGACCTCATTCCATTCCTGAAGGAATTGACCTAAGTCACATCTTTGGTGATGGAACTCCCTGAACTTGTTATCCAGGAAGCCAGGCACACAGAGCCAGTCCCAGTCCCAGTCCCAGTTGGCTCACTTGTTTGGATTTACCAAGGACAGAGTCTGTCTTTCTTGATACCTAATGATTTGAGGATGGCCAAATGCAAGTAGAGCTCTGAAGACGGGCCTTTCCGGAGAAAGCAGGTAGTGGTCAGCCCAGGCTCCTGACAACTTCACAGAGTTGGACAAGGAGACCGGATCTGAGACAGGACAGGCCATTTCGGGGGAACATAGTATGGTCCACCAGTCAGAGGACACTCTGGAAAGTCACAGACTCAGTTGGGGGAAGGAGGGGCCTTTGTGAATGTGGGTGTGAGTTTGTGGATTTGTCTCATGTTCTCAGAATAGGTAGGAAAGTCAGTATGTTTGGTTAGGAGTGGACTGTTTCTAGAAAGTCGTTTGACAAGGTGAGTGTTTCTATGTCTGTTTATCTCACTGTGTCCGTGGTTGAAAACATTAGAAATAAGAATTCATCAATGGATGTGTCCTGTCTAGTAGAAAGCTTCCCAGCATTCATCCTGCCCATTTTAGGAATGGATTGCAGGTTTCATTATTGATGGGCAACACCTACTATCTTCCCAAGATCCTGTTTTCTTCCTGAATTCTGGCCACTCTCCAGAATAGGCTCATGGTTTTGTGTCCAAGATATGTACGACCTCCAAGCTCTGTGACATGGCCATGTACTGGATAGCTGAAGGGAATGCGAGCATCTCAGAAAACTCAGATATCAGTGTGACCAGGAAAGTCTCAGTGGAGAAACCCTGCTTTGGGCCTTTTGCTAACCTATTTGCCTGTTGCCATGAATATCAGGAAGGTCTTTGCCTCAGGCCAGCCCTTTGTGAATCCTGAAGAAAACTGTTTTCAAATGGTAATGAATGGGCATCACCTGTGGCTCTTTGCTTAAATGCTTTGTAAAGGGATGTGTCTGAATCTGCCTCTTTGCCCTGTGTGAGGTAGTGGCTTAGATTCTCAGCACCAGTTGGATCTAAAGAAAAATCCAATGTGTGCATCCAAAACCAAAATGCAAAAAAGATCAGTCATGGTGTATGAAGTCTCTCACCTTCCTCTTTTAGGTTCCTGACCTCCATCAAGTGAGAATAGGGATCCTTTGGGACAAATGAGTTCTTTCAAGCCCTGCAGAGATGATTGGGTTTTCTCATGACTCCAAATCACATGAAGAAACTATACCTGACAGTCAGTAGGCCTCAAATTGGAGAAGCAGAGCAGTATTAACGGCAGACCTATGTGATCAATCCTGGTTCACAGAAAGGGTGTCCAGGCTACCCTGTGGTTAGGCAAATGAAGGGAAAGAGACCTTATTTTGGAAACTCTCTTAGGCTGTGACATTCATGGAAACATCCAGCCAGAGGTTATGATGAATGTATATATGGAAGAAGATGAGGGCCTTGGGGGAGTGTTTTGGTTTTAATTGTGGTCATTTGTGTGGAGTTTGGAAGAGATGACTGGGTCCACCTGGGCTTGAACTCTGATGTGATTCCCCTCAGAGACTGAGTTCTGTAACTGACCTCAGAGAAGTAATTGCTTTGGAATGGGATATGTCTTAATCAGCCTCTTGGCCCTGTGTGAGGCTGTGGCTTTGATTACCAGCACCGTAAGGATCTAAAAAAAGATCCCATGTCTGCTTCCAAAACCAAAATGACCAAAATTGCAGTCATTGTTGATGAAGTCTCTCGCCTTCCTTTGTAAGGTTCTGAAAGAATAAAAGAAATTGAAATTGAAACGTAAAGAACCAGGTTCTGTAAAGTATCCAGGCTGCACTCAGAGCCTGAAATTCCTGTGGCAGTTAAGACAATTCCTGGAACTGCCCTTTAGATGTGTGATGAAATCTTCCCTGACCACCTAGTTACTTAACAACCTCTTCTCAAAAACCGTGCAGCTCAGCACATATACATCTCAGGGCTTCAACCAATCATTTTAAATGTATACCCCTTCTCAGGGCTAACCAATAACACCCTGCCTGAACTATTCCCACCAATGAATGTGCAAATCATGTTTTAGAGTTGTTATTTGATTTTCCCACGGTATACGGTGATTTGCTAAAGGAAGCTATGATGTATGTTAAGTCCCTGCCCTCTCTAAAGAATGTATATAAAATCTGCTCATGTTGTTCTCGGGGCTCTTTGTTCCTTGCTCCTCTGAAGTGAGCTCTGAGCCCCAGCATGCTGGACCCCCAATAAACGCTTTGCTGTTTCATGAGAAATTCTCTTGGTGGTCTTTTCCTCCGACGTTCGGCCCACCTTTTCATCTGGAGGCCCTAGCTGAGAAATCCAGCAGTGACGAAAAAAAGACCCCAACGGACTCCTTTCAGAGTAAGTAAGGTGCCTCTTTCTGGTTTCAGGTTTCAGGTTAGGGCTTGGCAAAATGGCTGTCGGTGAAGAACATTAGCTCTCTGCGATGGTGGCTGACAGATGTGTCACAGAGCCACAGGCCACGTCCCTGGGGGACACTCCAGAGGACTCGGGAAATAGAGGATTAGTAGTTTCCTCAACTCGGTTATTTTTTGCTTCACGATTCGGTTTTCCAGCCCATCAGGTTTTGCTGGCTACTCAGTTTTGTTCATTGTCAGGAACTCATGTTGAGTTTACTGTCCGTCTTTATTGTCTAACCCATCATGTTTTGCCAGTTACTCAGTTCTAACCTTTGTCTTGGACTCATGTTAAACGTTTACTGTTTGTCTTTGTCTGTGTCATGTTTGTGTATTCACTGTCCCTGTTTGAGTAACTCCCATTATGGGACATTATGGGACAAAGCACTTCCATGCCTCTGTCCCTTAACCTTGATCATTGGACTGATGTCCGCTCAAGTACCAAGAATCTTTCTTTTTCAGTAAAATGCCGGACCTGGCAGACTCTCTGTGCTTCAGAATGGCCCATCCTAGGAGTCAGATGGCCCCCAGAAGAATCCTTCCACTTCCCTCTAATCCGAAAAGTCAGAGATATTGTCTTTCACCGGGGCCACGTGGCCACCCAGATCAACAGCCATATACCCCTTGCCCCACGATCCTATCATTCCAACATTCTGCTCCTCCCCCTCTTCCCTCCATTCTGAGTCACAAGACTGGACACTCCTCTCTCTCCTTATCCTCTACCCTCGCTCCCCAACCCACAACATGTTCCAGATGATCCTCCCGCCGCTGACTCAGCCTCTCCGCCGCTAGAGGCAATTGAGCCAGACCCAAGCCCTCCAGGGGACTTCCCCGCAGCAGCAGCAGCCCCTGCTCCCCTGAAGGAAGCTGGGCCACCTAAAAAAACCCGCAGGAGATGGATAATAGAAAACTCGGAAGCCTCTGTGATGCTCCCTCTCCATCCCTACGGGCCCATGAACCGACCCAACTGGGACCCCAACACCTTTAAATGTAGGTAGCATCTGTCCACTTATCGCCGTTCTCTAATAGTGGGTCTCTGAGCGGCCGCCAGAGGGCCGACTAATTTGTCCAAGGTAAGAGAGATTATCCAAGGGCCTAATGAGTCTCCTTCTATGTTTCTGGAGAGAATTATGGAAGCCTATAGGAAATATACTCCTTTTGATCCTCAGGCAGAAGACCAAAAGGCATCTGTTGCAATGGCCTTTATCGAGCAGACTGCCCTAGATATTAAGAGAAAGTTACAACGTCTTAATGGATTATAAGATATGACCTTAAGAGATTTAGTCAGAGAAGCTGAGAAAGCATATTATAAGAGAGAAACTGAGGAGGAAAGGGAATAGAGGAGAGAGAGAAGGAAAGGGAACAAAAGAAGGAGGAAAGAAGCAAATGGCAGAGTAAAGCATTGCCTAAGGTTCGGGTCACAGCAGCAAATAGGCCAGAAGTTAAAAAGCAGGGATACATAAAGGGTTACCTGGGCCCACGCCAAAGGCTGCCCCTGGCCTCAAATCAATGTGCCCACTGTAATAAAAAAGAACACTGGGCCAAAGAGTGCCCCCAAAAGAAGCAGCCACGCCAGCCCGCCGTGCTGACTCCAGAAGAGGACTAGAAAATTCGGGGCTCAGATCCCCTTCCCCAGCTCATAGTAACATTTGAAGTTGAGGGGAACACAGTGAACTTTGAAGTGATTACAGGAGCAGTATACTCAGCCCTTAAGACTTCACTGGCCCCCCTATCAATTAAATGGTCCCTAGTTCAAGGGGCTAATGGCAGTAGATATCGGGCTTGGACAACTAAGATGAACATGGACCTCGGAAAGGGAAAAGTCCACCACTGTTTCCTAGTAATTCCAGAATGCCCGGCCCCATTGATGGGCAGGAATCTGCTTACCAAACTCCGGACTAGAATAACCTTTAAACCTAATGGTCCCCAACTGGAGGTTCTATAGCGTTCAGTATAAACTCCCATAGTCACATCTTTGACTATGTCCGTAGAAGATGAACATCAACTCTTTGCGCCCCATAGGACTAATCAAACAGGCAAACTACCCCATAAATGGATAAAAGATTATCCTAATGCCTGGGCAGAAACTGCTGGGTTAGGTCTAGCCATCAACAACCTCCAATAGTAGTAGAATTAAAAGCCTCTTCGTCTCCAATTAGTGTTAAACAATATCCTCTAAGCAAAGAAGCTAAGGATGGGATAAGGCCCCATATTCATAAATACCTGGCTCTTGGGGTCCTAAGGTTCTGTCAATCAGCCTGGAACACCCCCCGGTACCAGTAAGAAAGCCAGGAACTGGGGACTACCGTCCTGTTCAAGACCTAAGAGAGATCAACAACAGAGTGCAGGACATTCACCCCACAGTACCCAATCCATATAATTTGCTTAGCACTCTGAATCCGTAGCGGAAATGGTACACTGTGCTGGACTTAAAAGATGCTTACTTCTGCTCGCCTCTACATAAGTACTGTCAGTTGCTGTTAGCTTTAGAGTGGATAGACCCAGAACCTGGAACATCTGGCCAACTAACCTGGACTAGACTCCCACAGGGGTTCAAAAAATCCCCCACTCTCTTTGATGAAGCCCTCCACAGAGACATCAATGACTTCAAAACTGCACACCCCGAAGTCACCCTACTCCAATAGTGGATGATCTTCTACTGGCAGCCGACACCAAGGAGACCTATGAGTCTGGGACCCAAGCACTATTATTCGAGCTTGCTCGGCTTGGATATAAGGCTTCTGCCAAAAGGCCCAAATTTGTCAGCAAGAAGTAATCTTCCTGGGTTATTCTCTCAGGGGTGGCAAACGATGGCTCCCTGAGCCCAGAAAAAAAACTGTTGTGCAGATACTGCCCCAATCTAATAAGAGAAAACTCAGAGAGTTTCTTGGGACTGCCAGCTTTTGCAGGTTATGGACTCCTGGGTTAACATCTTTGGCTGCCCCTTTATACCCGCTGATAAAGGGGGATGCCCACTTCCAATGGACCCCTGAGCACCAACAAGCTTTTGATAATGTCAAAAAAAGATGCTGCTATCTGCTCCGGCCTTAGCACTCCCAGATGTAGAAAACCCTTCACTCTCTACATCGAGGAAAAGAAAGGAATAGCACGGGGAGTGCTCACTCAGTCTTTTGGACCTTGGAAAAAGCCGGTAGCATATTTATCCAAAAAACTGGACCCAGTGGCTAGCGGATGGCCCCATTGCTTAAGTGCTATAGCAGCGGCAGCCCTTCTAATAAAAGATGCTCATTAATTAACGTTGGGACAGAAGCTAACCATTATATCCCCCCATGCCCTGGAGAGCATGATCTGTTAGCCTCCAGAGAGGTGGCTATCAAACTCCAGAATAAACCACTACCAGAGCCTCTTGCTTGACAAAGACAGAATAACGCTGGGACCCCCTGCTCCACTCAACCCAGCTACACTGCTGCCAGAAGAATCATCAGGACCCGTCACTCATGAGTGTCAACACATACTGGCAAGGAAACCAGTATACAACAAGACTTGAAGGATCAGCCACTGCCTCGCCCTGAAGTCGTATGGTTTACGGATGGCAGCAGCTTCCTCCAAGATGGTAAGCAGCGGGCTGGAGCAGCAGCAGTTAGCAAAACTAATTTCATCTGATACTCTGGTCTCCCAGAAGGGACATCAGTCCAAAAAGCAGAACTGATTGCCCTTATGAAAGCATTGGAACTAGCAACAGGCAAAAGGGCCACCATATAAACTGTTAGCCACTATGCATTTGCCACTGTTCATATGCACGGGACTATTTACCAACAATGGGGGCTATTAACCTCTGCCGGGAAAGAAATAAAGAATAAAGATGAGATCCTCCACCTTCGCTCAGCAGTGCAGGGCCATAAGGAACTAGCTATAGTGCACTGTCCAGGGCACCAGAAGAGAAACAATCCCGTGGCAGTTGGAAACAGAAGGGCAGATGAGGAAGCTTAATTGGCAGCCCTAAACGGAGTGACTCTGTTAACTTTTTTCACACCGGGGGGAACAAAAATCAGGAGACTTGGCCGCCCCGGAACATTCAGGCAACTTATCATCTGAGGAGACAGATACAGAACTCTGGGACCTTACAGAGCCAAGTTTACAATTTCAAAAAGCCCACCTTTATGTCAAAGATGTACACCAGCTCAACGACTTAGGCTCAAAGAAGTTATAAGCACTCTTAAAGGACCGAATAAAGGACTTATTATTGACTGACTCACAGAGGAAAAAAATAGCTGAGCTGGTGACTAGAGCTTTTCAAGTCTTCCAATTAGTTAATACTTTCCCATCCAAGAGTCCTGCAGGGATGCGCATACGAGGAACCAGACCAGGACAATTCTGGGAAGTGGACTTTACTCAAATTAAGCCAGCAAGGTATGTACTTAAATATCTCCTAGTCTTTGTAGATACTTTCTCAGGATGGGTCGAAGCCTTCCCCATGAAGAAAGAAACAGCTCAGATGGTGGTCAAAAAGATCCTAGAAGACAGTTTTCCAAGGTTCGGCCTGCCTAAGGTAATAGGGTCTGATAACGGACCGGCATCCATGGCCAAGGTAAGTCAGGGATTTTCCAGGACCCTGGGGATTAATTGGAAGTTATATTGTGCTTATAGACCCCAGAGCTCAGGACATATAGAAACGATGAATAGAACCATCAAAGAGACTTAACGAAATTAATCTTGGAGACCGGCATAAAAAATTGGACTATGCTCCTCCCTCATGCACTTTTTCGTGCAAGAAATACCCCTCCGCCTCTTTGTGTAACCTCACCCCTTATGAAATTCTCTACAGTGCCCTTCCTCCATTAAGGGACCTAACCCCAACTCTGAGATTAATGATTCCTTCAACACCCCCTTGCTAGACAGACTTAAAGCCCTTGAACAAACCCATCACCCAGCGATACCTGTGAAAACAGTTGGCCACTGCTTATCATCCTGGAGACGAGGGAACTCCACATTGATATCAAGTGGGAGACTTCGTCTACATGAGACAGTGTCAGGTGTCATCCCTGGAACCCTGCTGGAAAGGACCATACCAGGTGCTGCTTATAACACCTACAGTGGTGAAAGTGGATGGGATCACTTCCTGGATCCATACCTCCCATCTCAATCCTGCGCCCTCTCCAGACTCTGGCTGGAAACTGGAACAGACTGGTAACCCTCTCAAGTTGCATGTCCGTGGTGTGGGTAGGGCTATGGATTCTTCCCCTG
Organism: Callospermophilus lateralis; assembly: GCF_048772815.1. Taxonomy (NCBI): domain Eukaryota; kingdom Metazoa; phylum Chordata; class Mammalia; order Rodentia; family Sciuridae; genus Callospermophilus; species Callospermophilus lateralis. Next base: position 4,063,714 of record NW_027517127.1, read on the forward strand.
ACCACCAGCAGTCCTAATCCCCATCAGCCTGTTCAGCAACAATGGCAAGTTTTATAAATCCTACTGGGCAAGTAGTGTGGTCTATTTCACATACAGCCCCCTTATGGACTTGGTGGCCATCTCTCCACCCGGATATTTGTCAGCTTGCCATAGGCCTCTCTGACTGGGATCTCCCTGACATAGTGGACCCCACACAGATGCCACTCAAACCCAAACCAGGGCAACATAGACCAACTTACCCCATGAATTATTGATGTCATCTCCCCCAGCTCAGGTGTAAACTAGCCAGTCTTGTGTATTAAGTGTGCCCAGCTGATTTCTGAAGTCACAAACAGGCCCAAACCTGTGGAGGACCCAGTGACTTTTATTGTAGATCTTGGGGTTGTGAACACACGGGACCTACATTGTGAAACGCAAACTCCCCAGACAGTATGATTTGGGTAGGATGAAATGACATCTGGATTGATCCCAATAAATGTGCCGCTATCCAAGTGGTGTCAAAAACTTGCTGTGGAAAAAATAGTCTACGTTACCCCCTCAATATAACTTTCACTTCCAAAGGAAGGGGCTACCTCAGAACAACATGGCCTATGGGAAATACTTGGGGAATGCGATTCTATATTAATGTCCCTGGTTATGACTTTGGTCTCTGGTTCACCATCCGGCTTAAAAAGGAAGAAAATCCCACAGCAATAGGGCCCAATCCCCTCAAGTCAGGAATTAAGCCTTCTCAACCTCCCATGCCTAGATCTACCAAAACCCCTCTACCATCTCATACTTCGCAGTTTCCATCTTTGCCTACTTCCCCAGTCCAGAGTACAGCTGACTCCTCCCCCTGGGAACTAATTAAAGGAACCTTTATGGTACTGAACTCCACACAGTCAGAACTCCTTGCATTTCAGCCCAGGTATTTGACAGCTCTGTACATTATTGTATAATGGTGCAGATACTCCCCAGGGTGCTCTATCATGATGCAGAATCCTTTGAAGGTCTACTGGGGGACAACCAACCCGATTTTGCCGGGAGCCAGTGTCCCTTACTCTAGCCATCCTATTGGGGCTAGGAGCTGCTGCAGGAGTGGGTACAGGAACAGCTGATATGATCCATGGGTCACCACAAATGGCCTGATTAGAAACAGCAATAAATCAAGACTTGAAGAAGTTAGAGACCTCCATCACACTTTTGCAGGAATCCTTAACCTCTCTCTCTAAAGTTGTTTTACAGAACAGTCGAGGATTAGACCTCCATTTCATGAGGGAGGGGGCCCTCTGTGCTGTACTGAGAGAAAAATGCTGTTTTTATGCTGACCATACTGGAGTTGTAAAATAATCCATGAGTAAATTGAGAAAATTCCTTGTAGAGCACCAGAGAGAAAGGGAGATTCAACAAGTGTGGTTTGAGTCATGATATACCCAGTCCCCCTGGTTAACTACACTCCTATCAGCCTTAGCTGGACCCCTGATCATGCTTATGGTGTTGATAACTGTGGGACCTCGTTTGCTTAACTACATAGTTTTCTTTCTCCAGGCTCAGATTGGGCAGGTAAAACTCATGGTAATCAGACAGAAATACACTTCACTGGCAGAAATAGAATATGAGACCCCACAATAATTATGATTCATTACTTTTAAGATTAAAAGTAGGCAGAAAAAGGAGTGAGAAATGAAAGAATTAATGAAATTGAAATTGAAACGTAAAGAAACAGGTTTTGTAAAGTTTACAAGCTGTGCTCAGAACCTGAAATTCCTGTGTGAGTGAAGACAATTCCCGGAACTGCCCGTTAGATGTGTTGAAATCTTCCCTGACCACCTAGTTACTTAACAACCCCTTCCCAGAAACCGTGCATGTCAGCACGTATACATCTCAGGGCTTCAACCAATCAGTTTAAATGTATACCCCTTCTCAGGGCTGACCAATCACCCCCTGCCCGAACTGTTCCCGCACATGAATGTGCTAATCATGTTTTACAGTTGTTATTTGATTTTCCCACAGTATATGATTGTCGCGACCCCTTGCCCGCAAGGAAGACGCAACTCAGAAATCTTCTTTCAGCAGTTTATTCAGGCCTTGATTAAAGTATCTTCCAGTGACCCCCCTCCTCCCGAGCGCCCAAGCACAGTCTAATAAAGCCTCCGACGTACCAATCTTAAGCCGCCACGTGGATCTTTCTCATAGGGTAGCAAGGGATAGCGTGCCAACTCTCCATAAAAGGAGTTGCTTACTACAGGCCACAGTGGAAGCCGGCGCCATCTTCTAATGGCGGCCACAATCTACAACAATGGCTTACCACAGTTCCCCCTTCTATTTTATAAAACAATGCAGGCGAAAGTAGAGGTCCTATCCCACTGTGCAGAAGCGGCTGCAATGTATGGTTCAGTCCTAAGGAGGCGCCTTCCCCAGACCTGACCCCATATCAGCCGACGCCTTTTTTCGTAGGGCGGGGGCGTGGACGTCAAACCCGCATGCAATAGGACATGCTTTCCTTGAGGTCCGTTGAGGGATCACTCAAGTGCAGTGCTTTGCCTCGCATCCTGCATCTTGATGACGGCGAGAAGTAGGGCAACACAGGTAGCCTGGTAACAATAACAAATTTTTAGTTGGCAACACAATCCCTAAGCCCCAGAGGAAAGTAAAGAGTCTGTAGCCGAGAAGAAAGACCAGTCCTAAAACCCATCTGCGTGCAATGGTAACAAGACCTGCAGAGTGCAAGGGCTATTCAGTACTGGGGGAGAATAAGAAAGAGGACATGCCAATCCCAGTGCACTGTGAAATTAACTTGGGGTGCAATGGCCATGCCCAGAAAATCACTGTTTAAGATGCGCAAGCCAGATTTGCGGAGACATGCCATTTTCCAAGGCCGCAAGAGCCTATACAATCATAGCCTTCTCCTGTGTATGGCGAGTTTTAAGGCGACAGAGAAGCCACAAACAAAGTATAATACCGAAGCAACACATTGCCCCCAAAATGCCCACTCCCACCCACTCCTTAAAGAAGGAAAAGGCAGAAGATAGCCAACTGGTGAATTGACCCAAAGTCACTGGTTCGACACGGGTACTATTCAAAACAGCAATTTGAGTTAGTTGAGATTGGAGTAAGTTTTCTGCTTCCATGGACCAGGTTCCGGATAAATATTTCCCGATGATGTGGGAGGCATTCCTGGAATCATTAAATCTGACAGAGGTTATACATAAATGTGCACGTTGATCAACACAACCTAAATATACTAGATCAGACAATTTCTCAACTTGATCTTGAAGCAGATTTATCCTTTGATTAGCAGCCAGAATCCCAGATAAAATGTGTTGATTAATTCTACTTTGAGATTTACGTATGGTGGATGTTTGTTGAATAACCTCATTAAGAGTGGCAGCAGTTTGTACTTGGCTGGCCATGGCTACTCCAGCTGTAACTGCTGCAGCAGCAGATACCGCCACAGCTGTCACTATAACTGCCATAATACCAAAATCTTTACGGGCTCTAATCAGTTCAACAATAGGAAAAGATTCCGGATCCACAGTAACTGGGATCGGGACAAAGGTTGGAATTTTCATAATCACTGCCACAGTCCAAGAGCCATTCCAACACTCAGTTAAATAACAGGTAACATTAGAACAATTAAGCATCCCCTGTGATGTATCATTAGCCAAAAGAAACAGGAACGGAGATTGGAGACAGACTGCTGCAGAGGATAACGTAGCATTACTTAATTGTGAGTTATGTGAAATATTTCCAAGTCTCCTACCTCGATCCGAGTCTTGGATACTACCAGAAACATTAAACAACCAGCTTTTGACTCCTCGTAATTGAGCCAAAGTGGAGATATCAGCTGTGGCTCCCTTTTCATTGGAAATTAACCATTGAAACCAAGACCAACCTGTTCCTATAGAGGAATTACAGTTGGAAGAATTATATAAGTATCTTTTATGAGAGGGGGAAAGAGAGAAACCCTTAGAGACCTGATGTTTCTCTCAAGAGTGATCTTGACAAGGCGTGAATGTTCGGGGGGGGGTATCCTGTTTGTTGATTAGCAAACTTGCCTTGTCCCAAAAGCATATCCTTATCCTAGGCAGGGCGTCTCGCTGCATGATTTTGAGCAGCTTGCTCTACTGCACCCTCTAGCATAAATGCTCTCCAATCCAAAATTTCCCTGGGGAGACACAAGCGCAGACTAGATTAGCCCAATCTGAAGGAGTCATACAAAATCTAGCAAGTCCCTCCACCTGAGTAAGGGTGAAAGCGGCATCCACGCCATAAGTGCGGACAGATTCCGCCAAGGTTTTAATTATCTTAAAGTCTAAAGGCTCATGATATCTTCCCCTGTTATTGTCCTGAAATACAGGGTATGCAAGTCCCATATCTGTATTAACTGTCCTCCAAACTTGCGCATGATAAGATCTCCCGGAATTTTGGCTCCCCCCCACATACGGGGGTGGGGCAACCGGCACCATATCTTTTTCGAGATATTCTACCTCCTCCTCCTCAGAGTGTTGTTGACCAATATTGGATCCCGTCCCCTTTTTACAGTAGGCCTGCGTGCCCTGTATCCCTTGTTTCTTTTTCTTCATTTTTATCTTGCGTAGTTGTTGTAGGAATATATCAAGGTCCTCAGAACTCTCTGAGACGCTTGTGTTCGCAGGCGTTTTTAATTCAGCCAAGTCTGGGTAGAGCCTTCTCCTATTTTTAGTTTCAGGCTCTTTTGCCTTCTCACTACTCTTACTCCCAATGCTCTCTGCCACTTCACTATGTGATCCTTCAGACTTTTCCTCATGTAGTTGCTCAAGAACAGCTTGACCCTCACTCACAGCTTCCTGGCATTTACTATCTAGTATACATCCTCTAACTAACTTACAAAGTGGTATAACACCACCCTCTAAGGTGCCTTGTTCACGAGCAAAATCTAGATCTTTCCCTAATTTGTCCCAGCTAGGTATAGTAAGGCTGCCCGAAAACGCAAACCACGGTGCAGCAATATCTGTCTTCTGTAAAAATCTCTGTAAAGTACTACGTTTCACTTCTAGTCCCTTGGAACGTAACAGGCCATGTGGGACCAGGAGAAGCGGACCTGAAGATGTGGCACCCATGACACAACAAAAGACATACAAAAAACAAAAGTGAAAGTACACAGTGCAGCTGCAATAAAATGTAACGCTCTCTCTTGCTTTACAGAGGAGCTGCCCCGCTTTGATAGCGGATCCCACTTACCTGGGACTAATCCCCGCTTTGATCGTGGATCCCACTTACCTGGGACTAACCGGTGCACCACACCTGACTACTGAAAGTTCTGGTTCCCGGGTCTCGGCACCACTTGTCGCGACCCCTTGCCCGCAGGGAAGACGCAACTCAGAAATCTTCTTTCAGCAGTTTATTCAGGCCTTGATTAAAGTATCTTCTAGTGACCCCCCTCCTCCCGAGCGCCCAAGCACAGTATAATAAAGCCTCCCACATACCAATCTTAAGCCGCCACGTGGATCTTTCTCATAGGGTAGCAAGGGATAGCGTGCCATCTCTCCATAAAAGGAGTTGTTTACTACAGGCCACAGTGGAAGCCGGCGCCATCTTCTAATGGCAGCCACAATCTACAACAATGGCTTACCACATATGTTGATTTGCTAAAGGAGGCTATGATGTATATAAAGTCCCTGCACTCTCTAAAGATTGTATATAATATCTTCTCAAGTTGTTCTCGGGGCTCTTTGTTCTTTGCTCCTCTGAAGTGAGCTTTGAGCCCCAGCATGATGGACCCCAATAAACCATTTGCTGTGGCATGAGACAATAGGTGCTTGGGTTTTCTCATGTCTCCAAATCATATAAAGAATCTATACCTGACAGTCAGTAAGCCTCAAATTGGAGAGGCAGTGCAGTATTAGCGGCAGGGCTATTTGATCACTCCTGAATCAAAGGAAGGGTGTTCAGGCCACCCAATGCCCTTCTGGACTTCAAATATTACCTAGATTTCTGTTTTCATACTTATATTTCACCAGTATATTCTTGTAAATATCGCAGGTTCCCAATACCTTAATTCATCCCACAGAATGATTCCTAAACCAAATCGAACCTGTTATTACCCTTAAACATGCAATATTTCCTCAATCTAACTTAACAGAAGAACAAGGATATTGTTGGTCTTACAATACAGGAATATAGGGGATCTTCCACCTGCTGAGAACCTCAAAGTTCCATGCAGAAATGATCCCTGAAGAAGATGTAGACACCTATGAAAGACCTGAGAGAGCAAAAGTCAACTTCCATGTAAAACAACCTGGTCAAAATGAAGGGATGTGTCTAAAAGCCTCTCTCTTCTTAATGTAGATTAAATCGACCAAACCAGGCCTGTGTGGAGAGCTGTTCCCGGGTGCCTATGGTTGATATACCATTCTATCTTGTGAAAGTGTCACAGAAAGTATGGGCAGCCTCCATCTCATGGAACCCTTGGAAGCAACTGTTAGGACACAGTGGTTGCCAACACAGTGACCTCATTCATTTCGTGAAGGAAGTGACCTATCACACTTCCTTGGTGATGGAACTCTCTGAACTCGGGATCCAGGAAGCCAGGCACCCAGAGCCAGTCCCAGTCCCAGTTCCAGTGGTCTCACTTGTTTGGATTTACCAAGGACAGAGTCAGTCTTTCTTAGTACCTACTGAAGTGCGAATGGCCAAATGCCAGGAGAGCTCTGATGAGGGGCCTTTCCTGAGAAAGCAGATAGTGGCTCAACCATGGCTCCTGACAACTTCACAGAGTTGGCAAAGAAGACCAGTTCTGAGATAGGACAGGCCATTTTGGTGGAACATAGTAAGGCCCAAAAATCAGAGGAACCTCAGGATACTCACAGACATACTTGGGGGAAGGAGGTTCCATTGTGGGTGTCGGTGTGAGTTTGTGGTTTTGTCTCATGTTCTGAGAATAGGTAGGAAAGGCGGTTTGTTTGTTTGGACTGGAATGTTTCTAGAAAGTCGTTTGACAATGCGAGTGTTTCTATGTCTGTGTATCCCACTGAATCTGTTTTTGTAGACATTTGAAAAGCGAATGCATCAATGGTTGTGTCCTGTCTAGTAGAAAGCTTCCCCGCATTCATCTTGCCAAATTAAAGAATCAAGAGCTGCTTGCCTTATGGATGGGCAACACATATTATCTTCCTAAGTTCCTCTTTTCTTCCTGAATACTGGCCACTCTTCAGAATAGCCTCATGGTATTATTTCCAAGATATGTACCACCTCCAAGCTCTGTGACATGATCATGTACTGGATAGCTGAAGGGAATGAGAGCATCTAAGAAAACTCAGATATCAGTGCAACCACTAAAGTCTCAGTGGAGAAACACTACTTTGGACTTTTGTTCTGTTGTCCTGAATGTCAGGAAGGTGTTTGCCTCAGGCCACCCCTGTGTGAAACCTGAAGAAATCAATTTTCAAATGGAAAAGGATGGGCGTCACCTGTGGCTCTTTGCTTAATTGCTTTGGAAATGGATGTGGCTGAATCAGCCTCTTTGCCCTGTGTGAGGCAGTGGCTTAGATTCGCAGCACCTGATGGATCTAAAGAAAGTTTCCAAGTGTGCATCCAAAACCAAAATGGCCAAAAGAGCAGTCATTGTGGATGAAGTCTCTCGCCTTCCTTTGTAAGCTTCCTGACCTCCATCAAGTGAGAATAGGGATCCGTTGGGCCAAACCAGTTCTTCAAAGCTCGGCAGAGGCTAGCCAATAGGTGCTTGGGTTTTCTCAGGACACCAATTCACATAAAGAATCTATACCAGACAGTCAGTTGGCCTCAAACTGGAGAAGCAGAGCAGTATTAAAGAAGGGCTATTTGATCACTCTTAGTTCACAGGAAGGGTGTCCAGGCCACCCTGACTTTAGGCAAATGAGGGGCAAGGGAGCTTATTTTGTACACTGTCTTGGGCTGCGCCCATCATGGAAACCTCTAGCCAGAGGTTATTCAGAGTGTCTATGTTGAAGAAGATGAGGGCCATGTGGGAGTGTTTTGGTTTTAATTGTGGTCATTTGTTGGTGGTTGGAAGAGAATCCTGGGTCCACCTGGGCTGGAATTCTGGTGTGATGCCCCTTAAAGACTGAGTTCTGGAACTGACCTCAGAGAAGTATTGCCATTAATTGTGTTGGGATTTTAGGCGGCCATGCATGAGAGTCGCCTTTGGAAACTGAGATCTAAGCCTGGGGTGGCTATTCACCAAGCACTGTCAATCTCAGCCAGGACATCACATGATTTTATTATGAAAGACTTGGCAGCCATTGTTGACAGTCAAAACACACATGGACCTCACATTGTAGACCTCAATGGGCCTGGCTTCATGTGGCCTTTTGGCCACACTTTGGGAAGCCTTGCCTCTGAGAATTCTCCAGAGGTTTCCTTGAAATGTGCTTCCTAAAAATTTAATGGTTCCTGAATGAATTGAAACCCACAGTTTCTCCAACTTCATCCTTGAAAAATTTCTAGATAAATACCATGAAATTTTTGAAATTTCCATGACCAGGTGGCACTGGAGAACCTTTGGATGTCCTGTTGCTGATCAAGAGTGTACCAGACAGTGCCTTCCTGGACTGGGTTTCATGAAAATGGTGTAGAACAGAGCTGCCAGTATGGTGGAGCCTGCTGAGTAGTGGGCCCAGAGCTGTGGTGTGCATTTGTGTGATAAAACATCTGTGGTGGGGTCATGTGGATCTTACTTCGGCTTCCAAATGCTTGTGATTGACATGGTGCAGCCAGCAGACTTTTGTATATTAAGCCATCTTGTTAGATGGAGAGTTTTCAGGGCAATGTTCAGAATCAAGTTGCTACGGTCAAGGGGGCAAGCAATGTGGCATAGAAGCCTGATTGGTGCATTCTCCATCAGACCCTTACCCACCACACGTGACAGAACTCCCTCCAGCACTGTGTTCCAGTTGAACTCCTTGTATTTTGTGAAGCAAATACCAAACTCCCAGTGCAGCAACAAGAAACACAACAAAATTGGAGAATGACCAAATGGCTTCACAGTTTACACGGAAAGATTCTTAGACCCCAGTGGCCACAGCTTACCCACAAAGAGAGAATTCAGCACTGCTGCCTCATGTTCATTGGAAAATAAGAAACCATGTCCTCCATGTAACATAGATGCATACACAGCTTTGATGATCTCACTACAAAGGAAGCTAAAGCTCCTGAAAACAACATATATTTCAAGTGTACAATCTCAAAGACAGTTTCCCAGATGTCTTGAGGCCTGCACACTTCCATGTTTGTGGAGTGTTTACAGTCTCCATTACTTTTGGAAACTCCTCTACCACCTCCAGTGTTGTGAACTCCCGAGCATTTTCCATTCCAGATATGTATTCATAGATTTTCTAACTCTTCTCCTCTAATTGTATCTTACTTGGGGCGAAGGTAATGTCAAGGCATTGTTCTGGATGAGAGTGGGAAGATTTTTTTGTAGCACATATTTGCATACACATTGGATTCATTTTCCAATTATTCATTCAAAATACTTAATCCCTCATAGTAACCCACTCCCTACTAGACTCTGACTACAAATCCTAATATGATGGATAAAAATAGACCAAACCAAATTGAAATACAAGCAGTTCAGAGGATGCCAGGTGTACATTTGGACGTTCCTTTTGCATTATATATGGTAGGAGTTTTAAATCTAATGAATTTTTTGTTGAAACACTTCTCCATGTGTTTTTAAAGTTAACAAATATGTGAATTCATGTCTCCATTTCTCTGTAGCCTAATCAGCACATATATTTTTATATGCACATATAGAATCCTACCTGGTACCACACGTACATTCTTGTGAGGTGGCTGACTTGGCAGATACAAATTGTAAGAAGAGATCACTCCTGTTAAACACTGTTGGAACTGAAAATTCAACCTATGCGTGAGTATCCTAGCTGAACAACATTATACATAAATTCATGTTCAGTAAAATGAATATTTTTAGATCTGTGGATGATATATATTTCATGCTGAATTTCATTTGGCTTGTATATTAATACTTTTTAATTTCTGTGTGTGTATTTTAATGTCTGTATATATATATATATTTTTTTTTCCAGAGTTTTCAAAATATGAAATAAATGTATCTTATTATGTACTCCCTAAATTCATTAATATTTAAGTGCGTATTTATAATCAACTTTTCATAAGATTATTCTAAGACATATTCATCCTCCTGAAATACGTATTTGTTTCCTAGTACTGAAAACTAAGTTCAGTGAATTGTGCATACATATCCTAATATTTTTACACTAATAGACCCAGGTTAATATAAATGCAAGTAGATTCCTATGGGATATGATGTGTATTTTGACGTTCATTTTTTTTCAACACTTGTACATTACTATTTCCTCAGTTTATGCACATCATAAGATATATATTTCATCCACAAGTTCAGAAATTTAAAGGCTTTTGTTTCACTTTCAATCACTTCCTGCTTCAGAACACATGTATTCCTCCAGGTTACATGACTGGTTTTTCATGAGACTTCTTTCCAAACACATTATTTTCGATTTCCACAATTACCTTTGAAGCAAAACTCACACATTCTTCATGATAAACCATAACCCTAATATTACCATTAGATGTATAACTGGTTTGAATGAATGGATATATATCAATATAAGGTTTCCTGTATATTTTCAGATATCAACTCGAACCATTATTTAAGTTGGAACCAGTTATATTATTTATTTACATTATGGTCTATTCATGCATTATTTCTATATTCATAGACACAGTGTACACCTATTTGTTTTCAAAATACTAATTTACACGTCTTCAAAATACTGTTCCTAGAAATGGTGAAAGAAATACTCATGTCACCTGATCTACATATACATTTTATCACAGTAATATTCTGGAAACAAAAAGCAAATGTCACACTTATGATTGTACTAAAGCCTAAATGGAAATTGAACATGGATTACTAAAATCATCCATGTCCAGGTTGCCTATTGCTCTCAAATGTCGATCCTATTGGTGACTACATATTTGTTTCTTTCTAAGATTATATATTCAACCTCAAACCTGTTGAAAATGTCTAATCCTATTACTCACCTTATACTTTGCCTGATTTCCTAATGTCTCTATTGATATATATTTTCCCCAGTTCATCATTGTGACTGCCGCTTAACATGTGCTGATATTTACATTCACTCTCTACATGAAACCCTATTGCTAAAGACCATTTTGTCCAAATCCTATACTCACTCATCTTTCTAAAACTACCGACTATCTTTCTAATCCTACCAACTATCCCTTTTTGACTGCATGTTCTCTTCGACATTCAATCATCCAAGGTACAATGTCCTATACCATTGTATATTGATTTATCTGAGAAATCTGTGCAGAAATTAATTCAAAGCTAAGTATCCCAATCAAGGGCCCAATGCCCTTCTGGGCATCAAATCTTACCTAGATTTCTGTTTTCATATTTATATTTCAACTGTATATTTTGTAAATATCGCATGTTCCCATAACCATTATTCATCCTGCAGAATTATTCCTAACCCAATCGAACATGTTGTTAACCCTAACCATACACTGTTCGCTCAATCTAACTTTACAGAAGAGCAGGGAAAGAGTTGATCTTCCAATACTGGATTGTAGGGTATCTTCCATCTGATGAGAACCTCAAAGGTCCATGCAGAAATGATACGTGGAGAAGAAGAAGGCAGCTATGAAGGACCTGAGAGAGCAAAAGTCATTTTCAATGTTAAACAACCGGGTCAGGATGAAGAGATGTATCTGAATCAGCCTTTCTCTTCTTAATGTACAGAAGATGGACCAAACCAGGCCTGTGAGAAGAGCTGTTCCCGGGTGCCTATTGTTGATATACCATTCTAACTTGTGAAACTGTCACAGGAAGTACGGGCAGTCTCCATCTACTGGGACCCTTAGAAGCAAATATCAGTACACACTTCCTTGGTGATGGAACACTCTGAACCTGGGATCCAGGAAGCCAGGCACCCAGAGTCAGTCCCAGTCCCAGTCCCAGTGGTCTCAAATGTTTGGATTTACCAAGGACAGAGTCAGTCTTTGTTGGTACCTACTGAAGTGAGAATGGCCAAATGCCAGGAGACCTCTGAAGAGGAGCATTTTCTGAGAAAGCAGGTAGTGGCTCAACCATGGCTCCTGACAACTTCACAGAGTTGGCGAAGAAGACCAGATCTGAGACAAAACAGGCCATTTTTGGGGAACATAGTATGGACCACCAGTCAGAGGACACTCACGATATTCACCAACATACTTGGGGGAAGGAGGTGCCGTTGTGGGTGTTGGTGTGAGTTTGTGGTTTTGTCTCTTTTCTGAGAATAGGTAGGAAAGACTGTTTGTTTGTTTGGACTGGAATGTTTCTAGAAAGTCGTTTGACAAAGTGAGTGTTTCTATGTCTGTGCATTCCACTGTATCTGTGGTTGTAGACATTTGAAAAGCGAATGCATCAATGGTTGTGTCCTGTCTAGTAGAAAGCTTGCCAGCATTCATCCTGCACAATTAAAGAATGGAGAGAGGCTTGCCTTATGGATGGGCAACACCTACTATCTTCCTAAGTTCTTGTTTTCTTCCTGAATACTGGCCACTCTCCAGAATAGCCTCATGGTTTGGTTTCCAAGATATGTACCACCTTCAAGATCTGTTACATGGCCATGTACTGGATAGCTGAAGAGAATAGAAGCCTCTCAGAAAACTCACATATCAGTGTGACCATTAAAGTCTCAGTGGAAAAACACTGCATTGGGCCTTTTGCTTACCTATTGTTCTGTTGTCCTGAATGTCAGGAAGATCTTTGCCCCAGGCCACCCCTTTGTGAAGCCAGAAGAAAAGAGTTTTCAAATGGAAATGAATGGGCATCACCTGTGGCTCTTTGCTTAATTGCTTTGGAAAGAGATGTGGCTGAATAAGCCTCTTTGCCCTATGTGAGGCAGTGGCTTAGATTCTCAGCACCTGATGGATCTAAAGAAAGTTTCCCAGTTTGCATGCAAAATGAAAATGGCCAAAAGAGCAGTCATTGTGGACGAAGTCTCTCGCCTTCCTCTGTAAGCTTCTTGACCTCCATCAAGTGAGAATAGGGATCCTTTGTGTCAAATCAGTTCTTCAAAGCCCTACAGAGGCTAGCACATAAGGGCTTGGGTTTTCTCATGACACCAATTCACATAAAGAATCTATACCAGACAGTCAGTAGGCCTCAAATTAGAGAAGCAGAGCAGTATTAAGAGCAGGACTATTTGATCACTATTGGTTCACAGGAAGGGAGTCCAGGCCACCCTGACTTTAGGCAAATGAGGGGCAAGGGAGTTTATTTGGAAAACTGTCTTGGTCTGTGCCCCTCATGGAAACCTCCAGTCAGAGGCTATGAAGAGTGTCTATGTGGAAGAAGATGAGGGCCATTTGGGAGTGTTTTGGTTTTAATTGTGGTCATTTGTGTGGTGGTTGGAAGAGATGACTAGGTCCACGTGGCTTGAACTCTGGTGTGATTCCCCTTACAGACTGAGTTCAGGAACTGACCTCAGAGAAGTATTGCCATGAATTGTGTTGGGATTTTAGGAGACCACGCATGAGAGTTGCCTTTGGAAACTGAGATCAATGCCCAGGGTGGCTTTCCGCAGAGCATTGTCAATCTCTGCCAGGGCATCACATTATTTTATTCTGAAAGACTTGGCAGCCATTGTTGACAGTCAAAACACACATGGGCCTCACATTGTAGACCTCAATGGGCCTGGCTTCATGTGTCCTTTTGGCCACTCTTTGGGAAGCCTTGCCTCTGAGAGTTCTCCAGAGTTTCCTTGAAATGTGCTTCCTCAAACATTAATTGTTTCTGAATGAATTGAAACCCACAATTTCTCCAACTTCATCCTTGAAAAATGGCTAGATAAATACAATGAAATTTTTGAAATTTTCATGACCAGGTGGCACTGGAGAACCTTTCAATGTCCTCTTACTGATGAAGTGTGTACCAGACAGTGCCTTGATTGACTGGGTTTCATGAAAATGATGTAGAACAGAGATGCCAGTATGTTGGAGCCTGCTGAGTAGTGGGCCCAGAGCTGTGGTGTGCAGGTGTGTGATAAAACATCTGTGGTCGGGCCATGTGTATCTGACATTGACTTCCAAATGGCTTGTGGCTGACATTGTGCAACCAGGAATCACTTATATGTCTGATAACTCTCCATATAAGGCATCTTGTTATATGGAGATGTTTCAGGACAATGTTCAGAATCAGGTGCTATGGTCAAGGGGACAAGCTATGTGGGATAGAAGCCTGGTTGATGCATTTTCCTGCAGACCCTCATCTATTTCATGTGACAGAACTCTCTCCAGCACTGTGTCCCAGCTGAATTCCTTGTATTTTGTGAAGCAAATAACAAACTCCCAGTGCAGCAGCAAGAAACACCATGAAAAGTGGAGGATGACCAAATGGCTTCACAGTCCACACGGGGAGTCACTTAGCCTTCAGTGGCCACAGTTTACCTACAAAGAGTGAATTCAGCACTGCTGCCTCATGTCCTTTGGAAAATAAGAAACCATGTCCTCCACGTCACATAGATGCAGATCCAGCTTTGATGGTCTCATTAGAAAGAAAGCTAAAGTTCCTGACAACAACATATATGTCAAGTGCCCATTCTCAGAGGCAGTTTCTAAGGAAGTCTTTAGGCCGGCAGAGCTGCATGTTTGATAGCGTTTACCTATTAGACCAGGATGCAAGAAAAGACCACTGACTCCAATTAAAATCAAGTTAAAGCAAGCTTATAATTTCCACTGCCCAGGTGGACTCTCCCTCCCAAAACAGTGGGAACAAGACAGCCACCCAAATTTCCTACATCCCAGGTTTATAACCCAGAATTTTACACTACAGGGGGGTTACAAATATCAGAACTCTGACAAGCATCACACTAATCGTAGTTTATATATATATATATATATATATATATATATATATATATATATATATATATATATATATATATATATATATATATATATATATATATATATTATATATATATATAATATATATATATATATATTTTTTTTTTTTTGCTGGCCCCAACATCAGAATTTATGAAAACCATTAGAACCTCAGAGAGGGTCATTGTCTGGCCAGGGAAGGCCAATATTTATGAGGTGTCAATAAAGTTTCATAGAGGGCTGTTCCTGGTCAAAGTGCCAGGCATGGGTGAGTTCAAGGCCACGGGCAGGCATTCCAAGCAAGTTCAGAATTTGGTGTAATTTATAGTTAAGCCAAAATTTTCTTTTCATGGCTTTGTGGCAAGATGGATCCAAATTTTAATAAAAGATCAGGTTGGGTATATCATTCCCCCCTTTTCTAATGTGTCCCTTTCAAATCTTTGATAGGGTAGGGGAAGAGCACTGAGGGAATTTTAATACCTCCCGTAACAGTCTCCATATTTTTTGAACTCACACAAAACCAGTCTCCCTGATTTTACCTGACTTAATTAATTACTTAAAATGAAAGTCTATCTATTTTTGGCTCCATTGTTGTAAGAAGAGAGTCGTCACTCATTTTGGCTTCTTCTGAGCTGAGAGAGGGTGACATGAGGGGGCACAGCATGAGGGATATGAGTTGCCTTTTAGAAGTCAATTCGGTTTGAAGTCTGGTTGTGGTAGAACAGTTTGTAAAGTCATCTGGGGATGGGTTCTTCTATGAGAGAAACAAAAACCATGAGTACTGAATAAATGTTGCAGCAGCTGAAACATGTCACTGTATAGATGTCCCCTCATCTGTCTTCAATATCCCCAGTTATCAGGACTTTCAACTTAACTTTTAGTGTCACAGTTGTTTCACCCCATAAGATACAGTTTAATAATTTAATGTCATCTGATCTTGCAAATTCCTTTTACTAGCATGACCTCTGTGTGTAATAGAGAAACCTTTAATTCTGTTATTCAGGGCTGGATAATCGTACTAGCAAACACCAAGCCTACCTGTGTAGGTTAGGAATATCTGTAGGCCTTAAACAAAAAACTTCTGCCTATGGTACCTCCTCTTGATAGACTCTTTTTATACTCATCAGGCATTACTGTCTGAGAATCCTTCTTTGTAGCCTCCAGTCTTACTTATTTTGGGAGGCTACCATAAAGTGTATACGTTAAAATATTATTATAACTATTATTTTTTAAAATGCCCAGGAATGGCTGTATTTTGGGTTTATCTGTCTTTGCTAAGAGTTTAAGATGAAGCAGTAAAACTGACTTTTGTTTCTATCTATTGTGAACAGTCAGCTGAGATTTTATGGGAGTCATTCCTGGGGAAACTTGAGAGCAGCTTCTCAGTTCTGCTAGTGCCGTTTGCGCTAGGTGAGTCCAGGTCTTGCTTGACCATGTGGCTTCTCTCGGAAGCATCAGGAATATCTCCCTTCTCTGATGACTCTCTTCTTCGTAGAAAATGCACTGATTGGCTTTCTGTTCTCCAGTGGTCTCATTAATCTTCCTGATCAGGAGGTTATGTGGCTCAGAGTTGCAAAGTTCTTTAGAGAAGTCTCCTGTTCCCTGGATACAGACTGACTCAGAGGGTAAGAGCCAAATATTTGTTTTATTGTCCCTTTTCATTTAAATTAAATTTTAAATCCTAATCTTAAACATCCAGCAAATAAATTTTAACAGCCTTATATTAAGAGTACTGTGCTTTAATGTCTATAATTTAAAATTATTTATCTTTTTATTATTTGTGATCTGTATTTTTCTGTCTGTCTTGTAGGTGATGACTTATTATCTTAAATTAACCAATGTTGTGTTCTAAAAGCAACTCTTTTGTAAAACACTAACAGGGAATCTTTAGTTAACTTATAAGGAAATTCAAAATAAAATTAACAAGAGTAAAAATACTTAGTTCGTGTAATAGCTACCCTGAATTTTAGGCTGAGTTATACATTATATCCCCTTTTTGAGATCCTAGTAATCTTGACAGAAAAACATAACTTTAAATTAAATAACATCTGACCTACTGCTTTCGTAGTTATTCTCACATGTTGTAAGATGAGACACAGAGCCTTATCTCAGGTAAGGCAGGGCTCTATATAAATCTTAAGTGTTTTAGTTCTAAAGCTGATCTTTGTTTTTTAAATATCATTTTACACAGTTTACATAAATTGTTTGAGGTCACATGAATATTAGCTAACACCATATGATATCACATTTAAAACATGAATTAAAGAAAGGCTGAAAGTTTTTAACCTTTACATAGATTAGGCGCTCATTAACTTAAAAATATATTTAAATTTTTTCCCAATGTAAAAAGTAACATAAAACTTTATATATCTTATTGATAACAAGTAAATAAATCCCCAATATATATATATATATATATATTTTACCATACAACTTCAGAACACCAGCTTGATGAAATGCTCTTTTAAAGTTTCTACCTTACAGAATTGTATACCTGGAAGATATGAGCACATTAATAGCATCACAATGACATTGATGTTTTTACATTAACCAAGTTTAGCTTTTAAAGAAATGGCAGTAGAGTGCTCTAAAATAACAGTTCTTATTTAATCAGTTGTTTAATTTTTATGGTTGCTTGTTCTAGAAAAATAAAACTTTATAAACACAATGTTATGGGTAAACTTTTGTTTTAAGAAATTTGTGTCGCTTTATCACATGACTGATTTTTACAATCTTATACAGACTTTAGAACAAACTTATACAGACCTTACTAAATCAATCAGATATCTAACAAAAGTACTCATGAATGAGTAATCCCATATCAAATTTACTTCACTTATTTATCAAAATATTAGAGAAATGTATTGAACAGTGTAAACCATTTCTTTGTTAAAGGAAAAGTCCTAGAACCAAGGCATATTAGACATTTTATAGACATTAATATTTTGTTAGATTTTTGAGCAGCTAGAAAAACTTGTAAGCTTAAATTTAAAGACATTTATTGTTATTTTCTTATCCAAATTTAAAGTGAATCATTTAAATCACGTGAATTAAAGATCTTTGAATCCACTTTTAAAAATTTGTTTTTATGAGTGCTTTTTTTTAATGATCGCTCCTTATATATGTTAATTTGTATATCACATATATGATATACGAACATATGGATATATAGACACACAACACATAACAAAAGTGTGCACAAATAATAATAGTAAGGCCTTGTAGCTTTTTGCAGGTGAAATCTCCATTGCAATGTTTCAAAACTCCACTGTTGGTCAAATATAGAACTGATCAGAAAAATATTAACCTAGTTCTGTAGGATCAAAATAATGAGCTCAAAAAAAATACAGAATCTAAGGAAAAAAATGAGAGTCCTAGAAAAAATGACTGGCCAGAAATTAGTAAATACCATACGATATACCTTTTTTCTCCCACTTAGACATCAGATCAGTCTCCTACTGAGTTTGCAGGCTTCTTTCATTTACATTTCAACATAAGTCCTGGCTGAGTTCTGGAAGGAGCTGGACAAAACTGCTATTCTAAGCAGACACCTCAGGCCTAAGGCACTTTAACCATAATTTTCAGGTGAGGATGTTGAAAATTATGATACAATTTTAAGATACAATTCACAAAATTTTATACCTTAACATCTTTTTTTGTCAACAGATACCATACTATGATTTACTATCCTTGTCCAAATTAATGCACTGATACACACTGTGACATTTTCCCAGGCTACCCAATTAAAAATTGGTTAAAAAAAAGACTGAATGATTGGGAAGTTACTTGCCAACTTGGAAGTAGAATTCTTTAGTTTTCCATTTTAAGTATTTAAGTTCTCTGGCATGAATTATCTGAAATCATAAACTAAAAAATTACCTAAACCCGACTTTTAACTTCAAGATTGTGCAATGCTTCAAAAACCCATTCAGATACCATATTGTTACAATAAAACATCATCCTTTAGACACACATTCAGCTAAGATCATTCCCAAGAAACAATTTATAATATCAACACATTATTGCACATGTCTTAAATGGCCAGAAACAAAGACAAAAGACAGACAGAAAGGAGCTCCAGACTATGGCTGACAGGACAGAAGCCTTTAAAACAGCAGAAAAGAGAAAAATCTCCTACACCAGTGGCACGATATATGTCCCCACAAGGGCATCAGATGTTTTCACAGAGGGGGAACCTGAAATGCAATATCAAAGGTCTCCATGGTGACTTTACTGCATTTAGTGTCTCCTTTTTCTTTTTCTCTTTTTTAAGAAGACAGAGGTGGCATAATACTTACAGTGCAGGGAAGGAAGGAGGGAATTCACTGAAGCAACAGGACTTCGGCAGCTGCTGGGAGTCCCTCAGTCCCGTCTTTTACTTACAGGATTAGCTCCTCTGGTTCGGTTCCACCCCAAGCACGCTGAATCTCCTAACATTTCAGTAGTCATCTCTCAAAAATTCCAGGGTCAGGGGCGGTATCAAAATTTGTAACTTAAATTTCGGTTCCGGACCTTGAAGCCAATTAATACCAATTTAATATAAGGACAGGGTTTGAGAAAAAGTAAAAGGGAGGTTTACTGCTTTGCTAACAAAGGAGAAAAACATGGGACTTTGTCCAAAGTTGTGACTCTCTTGATCTGGAGGGACAAGGGGTTTTAAAGGAGTTTCACTTGTTAACCTGGGAGATACTCAGTTATTAGGTCCCCAGCAGGCATTGCCCTCTGCCGTGGGTGTGCTCCAGACAGCCAGCTAGGGGCTTCTCTCATCCTGCTTAACAAAGGCGGGTATAGTGCATCACATTTCTTTAAAACACAGTCCAAAGGGGTGTCAGGCTTACATGATTTATTACCCATTTTCAAGTCCAATATTCTTAAGTTTTTACCACAGAAATCACACAACAAAACGCACAAAAACAAACAAATAAAAAACATTTAGAACACAGAACAAAACACACACAAAAAAAAAACAGAAACTCGGCAAATAAACAGAAAACCAGAGGAGCAATGCAGCGTCTTGCTAAAGCTCCGGGGTAGGAGCTCCTGCATGCCAGTTGGCACCTCTCTACACTTTCAGAGGTATTCCCTACAGAACAGAACAGAGGAAAGAAGGATTCCTATTACTGTCCCAGACAGGAGTATATGTGAGCCTTCCCAGGCCACCTCTCTGTCATCAGAAGAGTACTCCCTTAACCGGATATCAGATGTTATAAAGGCGCCTCTTACCTATGAAGGCCTCCTCCACCAGGTGCTTGATAATAGTTTTAGTGCGATGGTTCACTGCAGTGATCCACGGACTGAAGGCTCATTCCAAGGTTTTGGAACTTGGCTCTCCAGCCCGGAGTCCTGGAGGATAGGCCAGCTTCAGAATTTCCAGCAGTCTGGCTTTGTGATCAGGTCGGGTCATGTTGC
The DNA here is from genome assembly GCF_048772815.1 of Callospermophilus lateralis. Lineage (NCBI taxonomy): Eukaryota > Metazoa > Chordata > Mammalia > Rodentia > Sciuridae > Callospermophilus > Callospermophilus lateralis. Next base: position 4,084,018 of record NW_027517127.1, read on the forward strand.
TGGGGAACTCCAAAATGTTAGTCCAGGACACAAGAAAAGACCACTGACTCCAATTAAAATCAAATTAAGGCAAGCTTAATATTTCAAGCAGCCGGGCTGCCTCTCCCTCTCAAACTGGCGGGAACAAGACAGCAACCCCACCTTTCCTACAGCCCAGCTTTATAGCCCAGAAAGTTACACAAAAGGAGGGTTACAGAAAACAGAACTTTGACAAGCATCACACTAATTGTAGTTTACATTTTTTTTTCTGGCCCCAGCATCAGAAATTATGAGGACCATTAGAGCCTCTGAGAGGGTCGTTGTCTGGCCAGGGAAGGCGAATATTTATGAGGTGTCATTAAAGTTTCAGAATGGGCTGTTATCTGGTCAGAGAGCCAGGCATGGGTGAGTTCAAAACATGGTCAGGCATTCTAAGCAGGTTCAGAATTTGCAGTAATTTATACTAAAGCAAAAATTATCTTTTCATGGCTTTGTGGCAAGATGGCTCACAATTTTAATGAAAGATCATGTTGGGTGATCAACACTGTCCCTTACTTTTGGAAAATCCTCTACCACCTCCAAGGTTGTGAACTCCTGAGCATTTTCCATTCCAGATATGTATTCACAGAATTTCTAACTCTTCTTCTCTAATTGTGTCTTACTTGGGGCGAAGGTAATGTCAAGCCATTGTTCTGGATGAGAGTGGGAAGAATATTGTGCAGCACATAATTGCATACACATTGGATTCACTTTCCAATTTTCCAATTGAAATACTGAATTCCTGACAATAACCCATACCCTTCTAGACGCTAACTACAAATACTAATATGATGGAGAAAAATAACCCAAACGGAATTGAAATATAAGCAGTTCAGAGGAGGCATGGTGTATATTGGACTTGCCTTTTGCAAGATAAATGGTAGGTGTTATAAATCTAGTCATTTTTTAATTGAAATTGTTTTATATGTGTATTAAAGTTAACAAATATGTGAATTCCTATCTCCCTTTCGCTGTAACCTATTCAGCACATTAATTTTTATATGCACATATAGAATCCTACCTGATATCACACGTACATTTTTGTGAGGTGCCTGACATTGCAGATACAAATTGTGAGAAGAGATCACTCCACCTAAACGCTGTTGGAACTGAAAATTCAAGCTAATGGTGAGCTTCCTAGTTGAATAACATTATACATAAATCCATGTTCAGTAAAATGAATATTTTTGGATCTGTGGATGATATATATTTCATGGTGAAATTCGATTGGCATATATAATTCTACTTTTGAATGTCTTTGTGTGTGTTTGTGTGTGTGTGTGTGTATATATATACACACACACACACAAACACACAATATATAAATCTCTAGATTTTTCAAAATATGAAATATATGTGTCTTATATACACTCCCTAAATTCATTCATGTTCATGTATGTGGATTAATATTCAACTTTTCACAAGATTATTCTCAGAAATATTCATCCACCTGAAATACATATTAGTTTTCTAGTACTGAAAACTAACTTCAGTGAAAGGTGCAAACAAATCCTAGTATTTCTACATTAACTGACCTAGTTTAACATCAATGCAAGTAGATTCCTATGGGACATGATGTGTATTTTGACATTAATTATTATTCAACACTGGTACATTACTATTTCTTCAGTTTATACACATCATAGGATATATATTTCATCCACTACTTAGCAAATTTATAGGCATTTGTTTCACTTTCAATCACTTCTTGCTCCAGAACACATGTATTTCCCTATGTTTCTTGACTGTTCTTTTCATGAGACTTTTTTTCAAATATATTATTTTCGATTTCCATGATCAATTTTTAAGCAAAACTCACACACCCTTCATGATAAAACATAACCCTAAGATGACCATTAGATATATAACTGGTTGGAATGATTGATTGTGTATCATTATAACATTTCTTATATATTTTCAGATATCCATTCAATCCATTATTTAAAGTGGATCCAGTTATATTATTTATTCCCAGTATGGTCTATTCATGCGTTATTGCTATATTCATAGACAGAGGGTATACCTATTTGTACCCCAATACAAATTTATATGTTCTCAAAATATTGCTCCTGGAAATGGTGGAAGAAATACTCATGTCACGTGATATACATATACATTTTATCACAGAAATATTCTGGACACAAAAAGCAAAGGTCACACTTTCAATTGTACCAAAGCCTAAATGGAAAGTGAGCATGGATTACTAAAAACATACATGTCCAGGTTGCCTAATGCTCTCAAATGTCAATCCTATTGGTGACTACATATTTGTTTCTTCCTAAGATTATGTGTTCAACCTCAAGCCTGTTGAAAATGTCTAATCCTATCACTCACTTTGTACTTTGCTTGATTTCCTAATGTCTTTATTGATATCTGCTTTCCCTCATATTTTTCCCAGTTCATCATTATGACTGACTCTTCACATGTGCTGACATTTACACTCACTCTCTAACCGAAACCCTATTGCTAAAAAACGTTTTGTCCAAATCCTATACTCACTCTTCATTCTAAACCTAACGAGTACCTTCCTCATCGTACTGAACATCGCTTTTTGACTGGATGTTCTCTTCAACATTCAATCATCCAAGGTACAAGGTCCTATACCATTGTATATTGATTTATCTGAGACAACTGTGCAGCACATAACTCAAAGCTAAGAATACCACTTAAGGGTCCAATTCCCTTCTGGGCTTCAAATCTTTCCTAATTTTCTGCTTTCATACTTATATTTCACCTATATACTCTTGTAAATATCGAAGGTTGCCAATACCATTATTCATCTCACAAAATGATTCGTAACCCAAATCAAACATGTTATTAACCCTAAACATACACTGTTCCCTCAATATAACTTACAGAAAAGCAGGGCAGAGTTGGTCTTACAATATAGGAATGTAGGTGATCTTCCACCTTCTGAGAACCTCAAAGATCCATGGAGAAATGATCCTTGGAGAAGATTTATGCAGCTATGTAGGACCTGAGAGAGCAATAGAAATCTTCCATGGAAAACAACCTGGTCAGGATGAATTGATGGGTCTAAATCAGCCTCTCTCTTCTTATTGTAGAGAAGTTGGAAGAAACCAGGCCTGTGTGGAGAGCTGTTCCCGGGTGCCTAAGGTTGATATTCCATTCTAACTTCTGAATGTGTCACAGGATGTTGGGGCAGCCTTCATCTCATGGGAACCTTGGAAGCAACTGTTAGGACAAAGTGGTTTTCAAGGCAGTGACCTCATTCAGTTCCTGAAGGAAGTGACCTCTTCTCACTTCCTTGGTGATGGAATTCACTGAACTTGGGATCCAGGAAGCCAGGCACCCAGAGCCAGACCCAGTCCTAGTCCCATTGGGCTAACTTGTTTGCTTTTCCCAAGAACAGAGTCAGTCTTTCTTGGTACCTACTGATGTGAGGATGGCCAAATGCCAGCAGATCTCTGAAGAGGTACCTTCCCTGAGAAAGCAGGTAGTGGCTCACCGCTGTCTCCTGACAACTTCACAGAGTTGGCCAAGGAGACCAGATCTGAGACAGGACAGGCCATTTCGTGGGAACATAATATGGCCCACCAGTCAGAAGACACTCTGGATAGTCACATACCTACTTGGGGGAAGGAGGTGGCTTTGCCATTGTGGGTGTGAGTTTGTGGTTTTTTTCTCATGTTCTGAGAATAGGTAGGAAAGGCGTTTTTTTTTTGGTGTGGAGTGGACTGTTTCTATTAAGTCCTTTGACATTGTGAGGGTTTCTATGTCTGTGTATCCCACTGTATCTGTGGTTGTAGACATTAGAAAAGAGAATGCATCAATGGACTTGTTTTCTCTAGTAGAAAGCTTCCCCACATTAATACTGCCCAATTGATTAATGGACTTCACTTTGCCTTATGGATGGGCAACACCTCCTGTCTTCTTAAGTTACTCTTTTCTTCGTGAATTCTGGCCACTCTACAGAATACGCTCATGGTTTTGTGTCCCAGATATGTAACACCACAAGGCTCTGTGACATGGCCATGTACTGGATAGCTGAAGAGAATGAGAGCATCTCAGAAAACTCAGATATCAGTGTGACCAGTAAAGTCTCAGTGAAGAAACCCTTCTTGGGCCATTTGCTTACTTCTGATTCAATTACCCTGAATGTCAGGAAGGTCTTTGCCTCATGCCAACCCTTTGTGAAGCCTGAAGAAAACTGTTTTCATATGGAAATGAATGGGCTTCACCTGTGGCTCTTTGCTTAATTGCTTTGGAATGGGATGTGTCTGAATCAGTCTCTGGTCCTTGTGTGAGGCTGTGACTTAGATTCTCAGCACCCAATGGATCTGAATAAAAATCCCATGTGCTTCCCAAACCGAAATGGCCAAAAGAGAAGTCATTGTGGATGAATTTTTTTGCCTTCTTGTTTTAGGTTCCTGACCTCCATTAAGTGAGAATAGGGATCCTTTGGATTAAATGAGTTCTTCAAATCCCTGCAGAGGCTAGCCCATATTTGCTTGGGTTTTCTCATGACTCCATACCTCACAGCCAGTAGGCCTCAAATTGGAGAAGCGGAACACTTTAACAGCAGGAATATTTGATCACTCCTGGTTCACAGGAGGAGTGTCCAGGCCACCATTATTTTAGGCAAATGAGGGGCAAGTGAGCTTATTTTGGACACTTTCTTAGGCTGTGCCCCTCATAGAAATCTCCAGCCAGAGGTTATGATGAGTGTCTTTATGGAAGAAGATGAGGGCCCTGTGGGAGTGTTTTGATTTTAATTGCGGTCATTTTTGTGGTGGTTGGAAAGAATGACTTGGTCCACCTGAGCTTGAACTCTGGTGTGATTCCCCTTAGAGACTGAGTTCTAGAACTGAACTCAGAGAAGTATTGCCATAAATCGTGTTTAGATTTTAGAAGGCCATGCATGAGACTCACCCATGAAAACTGAGATCTAGGCCCAGGGTGTCTTTCCACAAAACAATGGGAATCTCAGGCAGGATATCACATGATTTTATTCTGAAAGATTGGCAGGTATAGTTGAGAGTCAAAACACACATGGACCTCACATTGTAGACCTCAATTTGCCTGGCTTCATGTGACCTTTTGGCAACTCTTTGAGAAGCCTTGCCTGTGAGTGTTCTCCAAAGCTTTCATTGAAATGAGCTTTCTCAACACTTAATGGTTCCTGAATGATTGGAAACCCACAGTGCCTCCAACTTAATCTTTGAAAAATGGCTAGATAAATACCATGAAATTTTTGAAATTCCCATGACCAGGTGGCACTGGAGAAACTTTGTAAGTCCTGTGGTTGATCATGTGTATACCAGAGAATGCCTTGTTTTACTGGGTTTTATGTAAATGGTGTAGAACAGAGATGCCAGTAATTAGTATCCTGCTGAGTAGTGGGCCTAGAGCAGTGGTGGGCAGGTGTGTGATAAAACACCATGGTGGGGCCATGTGGATCGGCCATTGGCTTCCAAATGGATTATGACTGACATAGTGCAGAAATCAGACACTTATATGTAAAGGCATTTTTTATATGGAGATGTTTCAGGGCAATGTTCAGAATCAGTTAACTATGGTTATTGGGGCAAGCTATGTTGGATAGAAGCATGGTTGGTGCATTCTCCTGCAGACCCTGACCCACCACACGTGACAGAACTCCCTCCAGCACTGTATTCTAGTAGAACTCCTTGTATTTGGTGAAGCAAATACCAAATTCCCAGTGCAGCAGCAAGAAACACCACGAAAAGTGGAGGATGACCAAATGCCTTCAGAGTCCACACGAGGAGACACTTAGCCTCCAGTGGCCACAGTTTACCTACAAAGAGAGAATTCAGCACTGCTGCCTCATGGTCGTTGGAATATAAGAAACCATGTCTTCCAGGTCACATAGATGCAGACCCATCTTTGATGGTCTCACTACAAAGAAAGTTAAAGCTCATGACAACAACATATTTTTCAAGTGCCCAACCTCAGAGGCAGTTTCCCAAGAAGTCTTAGGCCAGCAGAGCTCCATGTTTGTGGAGTGTTTACCCTGTTCTTTACTTTTGGAAACTCCTCTACCACCTCCAAGGTTGTGAACTCCCGAGCATATTCCATTCCAGATATGTATTCACAGATTTTCACACTTTTCTACTCTAATTGTGTCTTACTTGGGGCCAAGCTAATATCAAGGCATTGTTCTGAATGTGAGTGGAAAGATTTTTGTGTAACACATATTTACATACACATTTGATTCATTTTTCAATTTTCTATTTGAAATACTGAAGCCCTGAAACTAACACATACCCTACTATACTCTGACTTATAATTCTAATATGATGGTGAAAAATAACCCAAACAGAATAGAAATACAAGCAGTTCCGAGGAGGCATGGTGTATTGTTACAATTGGTTTTTGCATTATATAGTGTAGGAGTTATAAATCTAGTCAATTTTTTTTGTTGAAATAGTTCTACATGTGTTTTTAAAATTAAAAAATATGTGAATTCCTGTCTCCCTTTCTCTGTAGCCTATTCAGCACATGTATTTTTATATGCACATATAGAATTCTACCTGGTACCACACGTACATACTTGTGAGGTAACTGAATTGGCAGATGCAAATTGTGCTAAAGGATCACTCCTCCTAAATGCTGTTGGAACTGAAAATTCAACCTATGGGTGAGCTTCCTAGTTGAATATCATTATACATTAATCCATGTTCAGTAAAATGAATATTTTTCTGAAATATATATATTTCATGATGAATTTTGATTGGCATATATATTGCTACTTTTTTTTTCTTTTATTGGTTGCTCAAAACATTACAAATCTCTTGACATATAATATTTCTTACATTAGATTCAAGTGGCTTATGAACTCCCATTTTTAACCCAAATAGAGATTACAGAATCACATCGGTTACACATCCACATTTTTACATAATGCCCTATTAGTTACTGTTGTATTCTGCTACCTTTCCTATACTCTACTATCTCCCCTCCCCTCCCTTCCTATCTTCTCTTTTTCCCCCATCTACTGTAATTCATTTCACTCCATGTTTATTTTCCCATTCCACTCACAACGATATGTAATTTTGTGTAACAATGAGGGTCTCCCTCCATTACCATGCAATTTCCCTTTTCTCTTACTTACCCTCCCACCTCATGTCTCTGTTTAAAGTTAATCTTTTCTTCCTGCTATTGCTCCCTGCTCTGTTCTTAGTTGCTCTCATTATATCAAAGAAGACATTTGGTATTTATTTTTTAGGGATTGGCTATTTTCACTAAGCATAATCTTCTCCAGTGCCATCCATTTTTCTGCAAATTTTATGATTTTGTCATTTGTTAGTGCTGCGTAATACTTCATAGTGTATAAATGCCACATGTTTTTTATCCATTCATCTATTGAAGGGCATCTGGGTTGGATCCACAGTGTTTCAGTTGTGAATTGTACTGCTATGAAAATCGATGTAGTAGTATCCCTGTATTACTCTCTTTTAAGGTCTTCAGGGAATAGTCCGAGAAGGGCAATAGCTGAGTCAAATTGTGGTTCCATTCACAGCTTTCCCAGGAATCTCCATACTGCTTTCCAATTTGGCCACACCAGTTTACAGTCCCACCAGCAATGTACAAGAGTATCTTTTACCCCACATCCTTGCCAGCACTTGTTGTTTGACTTCATAATGGCTGCCAATTTACTGGAGTGAGATGGTATCTTAGGGTGATTTCGATTTGAATTTCTCTGACTGCTAGAAATGGTGAGCATTTTTTATGTACTTGTTGATTGATTGTATGTCCTCCTCTGAGAAGTGTCTGTTCAAGTCCTTGACCCATTTTTTTAATTGGGTTATTTGTTATCTTATTGTCTATTTTTTTGAGTTCTTTGTATATTCTGGATATTAGGGCTCTATCTGAAGTGTGAGGAGTAAAAATTTGTTCCCATAATGTATGCTCCTTATTTACCTCTCTTATTCTTTCTCTTGCTGAGAAAAAACTTTTCAGTTTAAGTAGTCCCATTTGTTGATTCTTGTTATTAACTCTTGTGCTATGGGTGTCCTATAAAGGAATTTGGAGCCCAACCCCATAATATGTAGATCAGAGCCAACTTTTTCTTCTATCAGACACAGAGTCTCTGATTTGATATCTAGCACCTTGATCCACTATGAGTTAACTTTTGTGCATGGCGACAGAAAGGAATTCAGTATCATTTTGTTGCATATGGATTTCCATTTTTCCCAACACCATTTGTTGAAGATACTATATTTCCTCCATTGCATGCTTTTAGCTCCTTTTTCAAATATAAGATAGTTGTAGCTTTTTGGATTAGTCTCTGTGTCCTCCATTCTGTACCATTGGTCCACCCGCCTGTTTTGGTACCAGTACCATGCTGTTTTTTTTTGTTGTTGTTGTTTTATTTTGTTTTTTTTAATTAATTTTATTGTAGGTTGTTCAAAACATTACATAGTTCTTGATATATCATATTTCACACTTTGATTCAAATGGGATATGAGCTCCCATTTTTACCCCATATACAGATTGCAGAATCACATCAATTGCACAACCATTGATTTACATATTGCCATTCTGGTGACTGTTGTATTCTTCTGCCTTTCCTATCCTCTACTATCCCCCCTCCCCCTCCCCTCCCCTCTTCTCTCTCTACCCCCTCTACTGTAATTCATTTCTCCCCCTTATATTTTTCCTCCTTTCCCCTCACTTCCTCTTGTATGTAATTTTCTATACCCCTGAGGGTCTCCTTCCATTTACATGCAATTTCCCTTCTCTCTCCCTTTCCCTCCCACCTCTCATCCCTGTTTAATGTTAATCTTCTTCTCATGCTCTTCGTCCCTACTCTGTTCTTAGTTACTCTCCTTATATCAAAGAAGACATTTGGCATTTGTTTTTAAGGGATTGTCTAGCTTCACTTAGCATAACCTGCTCTTATGCCATCCATTTCCCTCCAAATTCTATGATTTTGTCATTTCTTAATGCAGAGTAATACTCCATTGTGTATAAATGCCACATTTTTTTTTATCCATTCTTCTATTGAAGGGCATCTTGGTTGGTTCCACAGTCTTGCTATTGTGAATTGTGCTGCTATGAACATGGATGTAGCAGTGTCCCTATAGTGTGCTCTTTTTAGGTCTTTAGGGAATAGACCGAGTAGGGGAATAGCTGGATCAAATGGTGGTTCCATTCCGAGCTTTCCAAGAAATCTCCATACTGCTTTCCAAATTGGCCGCACCAATTTGCAGTCCCACCAGTAATGTACAAGAGTACCCTTTTCCCGACATCCTCGCCAGCACTTGTTGTTGTTTGACTTCCTAATGGCTTCCAATCTTACTGGAGTGAGATGGTATCTTAGGGTGGTTTTGATTTGCATTTCTCTGACTGCTAGAGATGGTGAGCATTTTTTCATATACTTGTTGATTGATTGTATGTCCTCCTCTGAGAAATTTCTGTTCAGGTCCTTGGCCCATTTGTTGATTGGGTTATTTGTTATCTCATTGTCTAATTTTTTTAGTTCTTTGTATATTCTGAATATTAGGGCTTTGTCTGAAGTGTGAGGAGTAAAGATTTGTTCCCAGGATTTAGGCTCAATATTTACCTCTCTTATTGTTTCTTTTGCAAAGAAAATCTTTTTAGTTTGAGTAAATCCCATTTGTTGATTCTAGTTATTAACTCTTGTGCTATGGGTGTCCTATTGAGGAATTTGGAGCCCGACCCCACAGTATGTAGATCATAGCCAACTTTTTCTTCTATCAGACGCCATGTCTCTGATTTGATATCAAGTTCCTTGATCCACTTTGAGTTAACTTTTGTGCATGGCGAGAGAAAGGGATTCAGTTTCAATTTGTTGCATATGGATTTCCAGTTTTCGCAACACCATTTGTTGAAGATGCTAGCCTTCTTCCATTGCATGCTTTTAGCCCCTTTATCGAATATAAGATAGTTGTAGTTTTGTGGATTGGTTTCTGTGTCCTCTATTCTGTACCATTGGTCCACCCGCCTGTTTTGGTACCAGTACCATGCTGTTTTTGTTACTATTGCTCTGTAGTATAGTTTGAAGTCTGGTATAGCTATACCGCCTGATTCACACTTCCTGCTTAGCAATGTTTTTGCTATTCTGGGCCTTTTATTTTTCCATATGAATTTCATGATTGCTTTCTCTATTTCTACAAGAAATGCCATTGGGATTTTGATTGGCATTGCATTAAACCTATTGAGAACTTTTGGTAATATGGCCATTTTTATGATGTTAGTTCTACCTATCCATGAACAGGGTATATTTTTCCATCTTCTAAGATCTTCTTCAATTCTCTCTTTAGGGTTCTGTAGTTTTGAATGTATAAGTCTTACACCTCTTTTGTTAGGTTGATTCCCATGTATTTTATTTTTTCTGAGGATATTGTGAATGGGGTGCTTGTCCTCATTTCCATTTCAGAGGATTTGTCGCTGATATACAGGAATGCCTTTGATTTATGCGTGTTGATTTTATATCCGGCCACTTTGCTGAATTCATTTATTAGCTCTAATAGTTTCTTTGTAGACCCTTTTGGCTCTGCTAGGTATAGAATCATGTCATCTGCAAATAGTGATAATTTGAGTTCTTCTTTTCCTATTTTTATGACTTTAATTTCTTTCGTCTAATTGCTCTGGCCAGTGATTCGAGAACTATGTTGAACAGAAGTGGTGAGAGAGGGCATCCCTGTCTTGTTCCAGATTTTAGAGGGAATGCCTTCAGTTTTTCTCCATTCAGAATGATGCTAGCCTGAGGCTTAGCATAGATTGCTTTTACAATATTGAGGTATGTTCCTGTTATCCCTAGTTTTTCTAGAGTTTTGAACATAAAGGGATGCTGTACTTTGTCGAATGCTTTTTCCGCATCTATCGAGATGATCATATGGTTCTTATTTTTAAGCCTATTGATGTGGTGAATAACATTAATTGATTTCCGTATATTGAACCAACCTTGCATCCCATGGATAAATCCTACCTGATGATGGTGCACAATTTTTTGATATGTTTTTGTATCCGGTTCGCCAGAAGTTTATTGAGGATTTTTGCATCTAGGTTCATTAGAGATATTGGTCTGTAGTTTTCTTTCTTTGGAGTGTCTTTGTCTGGTTTAGGAATCAGGGCGATGTTGGCCTCTTAGAATGAATTTGGAAGTTCTCCCTCTTTTTCATTTTCCTGAAATAGCTTGAAAAGTATTGGTATTAGTTCCTCTTTAAAGGTTTTGTAAAACTCTGCTGTATACCCATCCGGTCCTGGGCTTTTCTTAGTTGGTAGTCTTTTGATGGTTTCTTCTATTTCCTCAATTGATATTGGTCTGTTTAGGTTGTCAATATCCTCCTGACTCAATCTGGACAAATCATATGACTTAAGAAATTTATCGATGCCTTCACTATCTTCTATTTTATTGGAGTATAAGGATTCAAAATAATTTCTGATAATCTTCTGTATTTCTGAAGTGTCTGTTGTGATATTGCCTTTTTCATCCCGTATGCTAGTAATTTGAGTTCTCTCTCTTCTTCTCTTCGTTAGCGTGGCTGAGGGTCGGTCAATTTTATTTATTTTTTCAAACAACCAACTTTTAGTTTTGTCAATTTTTTCTATTGTTTCTTTTGTTTCAATTTCATTAATTTCAGCTCTGATTTTAATTATTTCTTGTCTTCTACTTTTTTGCCGTTGTTTTGCTCTTCTTTTTCTAGGACTTTGAGTTGAAGTATTAGATCATTTATTTGTTGTTTTTTTTCTTTTTTTAAGGATTGAACTCCAAGCAATAAATTTTCCTTTTAGAACTGCTTTCAATGTGTCCCATAGATTCCGACATGTTGTGTCTGTGTTTTCATTTATCTCTAAGAATTTTTCAATTTCCTCCTTGATGTCTTCTATAACCCATTGATCATTCAGTAACATATTTTTCATTCTCCAAGTGATGCATGATTTTTCCTTACTTCTTTTATCGTTGATTTTCAATTTCATTCCATTATGTTCAGATAAGATGCATGGTATTATCTCTACTCCTTTATATTGTCTAAGAGTTGCCCTGTGACATAATATAAAATCTATTTTTGAGAAGGATCCATGTGCTGCTGAGAAAAAAGTGTAACTGCTTGATCTTGGGTGGTATATTCTATATATGTCAATTAAGTCCAGGTTATTAATTATGTTATTGAGTTCTATAGTTTCCTTATTCAACTTTTCTTTGGAAGATCTATCCAGTGGTGAGAGAGGTGTGTTGAAGTCTCCCATAATTATTGTATGGTGGTCTATTAGACTCTTGAACTTGAGAATAGTTTGTTTGATGAACATAGCTGCACCATTGTTTAGGGCATATATATTTATGATTGTGATGTTTTGTTGGTGTATGGTTCCCTTGAGCTGTATGTAGTGTCCCTCTTCATCCCTTTTGATTAACTTTGGCTTGAAATCTATTTTATATGATATGAGTATGGACACTCCTGCTTGTTTCCAAAGTCCATATGAGTGATATGATTTTCCCCAACCTTTCACCTTCAGTCTATGTATGTCTTTTCCTATCAAATGCGTCTCCTGAAGGCAGCATATTGTTGGGTCTTGTTTTGTGATCCATTCTACTAGCCTGTGTCTCTTAATTGGTTAGTTTAAGCCATTAACATTTAGGGTTATTATTGAGATATGGGTTGTTCTTCCAGCGATATTTGTTTATTTATGTTCCTAAACATGGTTTGTTTTTCTCTTTGATTATCCCCAGCCTTTACTGTACTCCCTCCCGCTGTTGGTTTTAATTGATATTTTCCATTTCCTCTTCCTGTAATATTTTGCCGAGGATGTTTTGAAGAGATGGTTTTCTAGCTGCAAATTCTTTGCACTTTTGTTTATCGTGGAAGGTTTTAATTTCATCTTCCATCCTGAAGCTTACTTTCGCTGGATACACAATTCTTGGTTGGAACCCATTTTCTTTCAGTGTTTGAAATATGTTATTCCATTATCTTCTAGGTTTCAGAGTCTGTGTTGAAAGATCAGCTGTTATCCTGATTGGTTTACCCCTAAATGTAATCTGCTTCCTTTCTCTTGTAGTTTTTAAAATTCTCTCCTTATTCTGTATGTTGGGCATCTTCATTATAATGTGTTTAGGTGTGGATCTCTTATGATTTTGCACATTCGGCATCCTGTAGGCTTCTAGGATTTGGGATTCTGTCTCATTCTTCAAGTCTGGGAAGTTTTCTCGTATTATTTCATTGAATAGATTGCTCATTCCTTTTGTTTGGACCTCTATACCTTCCTGTATCCCAATGACTCTTAAGTTTGGTCTCTTTATGTTATGGCATATTCTTGAATGTTCTGCTCATGGTTTCTTAACAGCTTTGCTGAGCTGTATATGTTCTTCTCCAGTTGAAATACTTTGTTTTCATTGTCTGATGTTCTATCTTCTAAGTGTTCTACTCTGCTGGTAGTATTCTCAATTGAGTTTTTAAGTTGGTTTATTGTTTCCTGCATTTCCAGGATTTCTGTTTGTTTGTTTTTTATAACCTCGATCTCCCTGTATAATTGATCTTTTGCTTCTTGGATTTGTTTATGTAATTCATTTTCGAAGTGGTTGAAGTGGTATTTCATTGTCTGATTTTGCTGTCTAATGTCTTCCTTGAGACTCCAGATTATCTGAAGCATGTATATCCTGAATTCCTTATCTGACATTCCATCTGATGCAGATATTACCTCTTCTAAAGTTGAGTTGACCTGCATTGCTTGTGGTACTTTCTTTCCTTTTCTTTTCATACTGATCGCGTTTCTTTCTGCTTGGTGAAACTGTTGTGTTATTGATTTTTCCCCCTATATATTTATATTGCTCTTGTATAGTTGCAAAGTTTCCCTCGCAGGCTTTGGCGGTGGTTCTGCCCCTCCTCCAATTGGGGCAATGTGCCTACCACGCCGGCAGGTCGCTGTGCCTGTACTTTCTGTGGGCCTGTTCTTTCGGTGGTCACAGGTCCGCCTATCTTGCAGGCGTGAGCAGCGGCTCTGCCCCTCCGCTGGCTGCTATGCCTGTTCTGTCTGTCGTTTGCAGGTCTGTCTACCTAACAGGCGCTGGTGGCGGCCCTGCCCCTCCTCCAACCATGGTGATGTGTCAGACGGGCCACTGGGCCTGTTTTGTCAGTGGCCACGGTACCGCCTACCTTGCAGGTGCGTGGGGCAACAGTGCCCCTCCGCAGGTTCTGGGCCTGACCTGCCGGTGGGTCGCAGGTCATTCATTTTTTAGTTCTAGTAGTTTTTGTAGACCCTTTTGTGTCTTCTATGTTTAGAATAATGTCACCCGAAAATAGTGATAATTTACGTTCTTATTTTCCTATTTTTATGCCTTTTATTTCTTTAGTCTGTCTAATTGCTCTGGCCAGTGTTTTGAGAACTATATGGAATAGAAGTGGTGAGAGAGGGTATCCCTGTCTTGTTCCAGATTTTAGAGGAAATGCCTTCAATTTTTCTGCATTCATAATGATGCTAGCTGAGGCTTTGCATAGATAGCTTTTACAATGTCGAGGTAATTTCCTGTTATCCCTAGTTTTTCTAATGTTTTGAACATAAAGGGATGCTGTACTTTGTCAAGTGCTTTTTTTGCTTCTAACGAGATGATCATATGGTTCTTATCTTTAAGTCTATTGATGTGGTGAATAACATTTATTGATTTCCGTATATTGAACCATCGTTGCATCCCAGGGATGAATCCTACTTGATCATGTTGCATAATTTTTTTGATGTGCCTTTGTATTCGATTCGCCAGAATTTTATTGAGGATTTTTGCATGTAGGTTCATCAGATATATTGGTCTGTAGTTTTCTTTCTTTGAGGTGTCTTTTTCTGATTTCGGAATCAGCGTGATGTTGGCCTCATAGAATGAATTTGGCAGAGCTCCCTCTTTTTCTCTATCCTGAAATAACTTGAAAAGTATTGGTATTAAATCTTCTTTAAATGTTTTGTAAAACTCCGCTGTATAGCCATCCGTTCCTGGGCTTTTCTTGGTTGGTAGTCTTTTGATTGCTTCTTCTGTTTCATCCATTGACATTGGTCTGTTTAAATTGTGTGTATCCTCCTGACTCAGTCTGGGCAAATCATATGACTTAAGAAATTTGTTGATGTCTTCACTATATTCTATTTTATTGGAATATAGGTTTTCCAAATAATTTCTAATTGTCTTCTGTATTTCGGAAGCATCTGTTGTAATATAGCCTTTTTCATCCCATATGTTAGTAATTTGAGTTCTCTCTCTTCTTCTCTTCATTAGCATGGCTAAGGGTCTGTCGAACATATATATTTTTTCGAAGAACCACCTTTTAGTTTTGTTAATTTTTTCAATAGTTTCTTTTGTTTCAATTTCGTTGATTTCTGCTCTGATTTTAATTATTTCTTGCCTTCTGCTACATTTTCTGTTCTTTTGCTCTTCCTTTTCTAGGGCTTTGAGTTAAAGTGTGAGCTCATTTATTTGTTCAGTTTTACTTTTTTTCAGGAATGACCTCCAGGCAATGAATTTCCCTCTTAAAACTGCTTTCATTGTGTCCCATAGATTCCGATATGTTGCGTCTGTATTTTCATGTATCTCTAAGAATTTTTTGATTTCCTCCTTTACATCTTCTCTAACCCACTGATCATTCAGTAACATATTGTTCATTTTCCATGTGATGTAGGATTTTTCCTTCCTTCTTTTATCATTGATTTCCAGTTTCATTCCATTATGATCAGATAAAATGCATGGTATTATCTTCACACCTTTATATTTACTGAGGGTTGCCCTATGGCATAATATATGGTCTATTTTTGAGAAGGATCCACGTGCTACTGAGAAAAAGGTATATCCACTTGATGATGGTTGATATATTCTATATATGTCAGTTACATGTAGGTTATTGATTGTGATATTGAGTTCTATACTTTCTTTATTCAACTTTTGTTTGGAGCATCTGTCCAATGGTGAGAGAGGTGTGTTGAAGTCTCCCATAATTATTGTGTTGTGGTCTATTTCATTCTGGAACTTGAGGAGAATTTGTTTTTTGAATGTTGCAGCACCATTATTTGGTGCATAAATATTGATAATTTTTATGTTTTGTTGGTGAATGGTTCCTTTTAACAGTATATAATGTCCTTTCTTATCCCTTTTGATTAAATTAGTCTTGAAGTCGATTTTATTCGATATGAGGATGGCCACCCCTGCTTGCTTACGGGACCATTGCATGGTATATTTTTTCCAAAACTGCACCTTCAGCCTGTATGTCTTTTCCATTCAGATGTGTCTCCTGGAGGCAACATATTGTTGGATTCGTTTTTAATCCAAGTTACCAGCCTATGTCGCGTTATTGGAGAGTTTAAGCCATTAACATTTAGAGTCACTATTAATATATGGTTTGTACTGCCACCCATAATTGATGATTCTTCTTTTTTTTTTAATTTAGTTTGTTTCTCCATGATTAGCTTTTCCCCCACCCTCTGTCATTACTGAGGCACTTCCCACTGATGGTTTTGGTTGTTGATTTTCATTTCTTCTTCGTGTATTGTTTTGCTCAAGATGCTTTGCAATGCTGCTTTTCTGGCTACAAATTCTTTTAGCTTTTGTTTATCATGAAATATTTTTATTTCATTGTCATACCTAAAGCTTAATTTTGCTGGATACAGAATTTTTGGTTAGCATTCATTGTCTTTCAGTGTTTGAAATACGTTGTTCAAGGATCTTCTCGCTTTCAGCGACTGTGATGAAAAATCCCTTCTCAACCTTATTGGTTTACCCCTTAATGTAATCTGCCTCCTTTCTCTTAGAGCTTTTAATATTTTCTCTTTGTTTTGTATATTGGATATCTTCATAACGATGTGTCTTGGTGTTGATCTACTGTGATTTTGTGTGCTCGGTGTCCTGTAAGCATGTCCAATTTGTATATCCGTTTACTTTGTATTTCTGGAATTATTTCTGTAATTATTTCATTCAATAGATTATTCATTTCATTGGTTTGAATCTGTGTACCTATCCAGATGACTCATAAATTTGTTTTTTTATGTTATCCCATATCTCTTGGATGTTTTACTCATGATTTTTTACCAGCCTTTCTGTGTTGGCTAGATTCATTTCAAGATGATATATTTTGTCTTCATTATCGAACATTCTGTCTTCTACTTGCTCCAGAGTGTTAGTGATACTCTTAATTGACTTTTTAATTTGGTTTATCGTTTCCTTCATTTCTAGAATTATTGTTTGATTTTTTTTATAATCTCTATCTCCTGATAAAGATTCATAACTTCTTCTTTTATCTGTTTATGTAATTCATTTTCAATGTGTTCTTTCACTGTTTGGATTTGCTGTCTCGTATCCTCTTTAAGTTTCCATTCCATCTGTCTAAGGTATTCCTTGAGTTCTTTATATGACCATTTTTCTGATGACTATAGGTCCTCCTGAATATTTAGGCTGTCCTTCATTGTTTGTACTTATTTTCTTCCTTGATTTTTTGTGCTGCTCATGTTACTTCTTGCTCTGTTTCACTGCTGAGTTACTGTTTACTCTTATAATTTTATTTGATGCTTGGGAGGAAAGATATTAGAAGGAAAGGGAAGAAGTCAATAAAGAGAATGAGAGTAGGCAGGTAGAATTAAAGGAAGGGGAAATAAGAAAATTGAAAAGAAACAATAAGACAAAAGAAAAAAAAATAGAAAAGAAAGAAAGAAAGAAAAAAATTTAAAAATAATGATCATTTAAAAATTGAATATTAAAATTCAAAATAATAATAATAATAATAAAATAAAAATATTTTAAAAATGAAAACATTTTAAAACGTTAAAGTACAACAACAACAAAAAAAATGAATTCACATAAAGAATCTAAATGCCACACTCAGTAGGCCTCAAGTTGGAGAAGCAGAGCAGTATTAAGGGCAGGCCTATTTTTTCACTTCTGTTTCACAGGAAGGGATTCCAGGCCACCCTGATTTTAGGCAAATGAGGGGCAAGGGAGCTTATTTTGGACACGGACGTGGGCTGTGTACCTCATGGAAACCTCCAGCCGGAGGTTATGATGAGTGTCTACATGGAAGAAGATGAGGGCCATGTTGGGGTGTTTTGGTTTTAGCTGTGAACATTTGTATGGCGGTAGGAAGAGAAGACTGGGTCCACCTGGGCTTGAACTCATGTGTGATTCAACATAGAGACTGAGATATGGAATTGACCTCAGAGAAGTATTGCCATGAATTGTGTTGGGATTTTAGAAGGCCATGCATGAGAGTCGCCCTTGGAAAGTGAGATCTAGGCCCAAGGTGGCTTTCCACAGAGCAAAGGGAATCTCAGCCAGGATATCACATGATTTTATTCTGAAAGACTTGGCAGCCATAGTTGAGAGTCAAAGGCTCATGGACCTCACATTGTAGACCTCAATGCGCCTGGCTTCATGTGACCTTTTGGCCACCCTTTGGGAAGCCTTGCCTCTGAGAGTTCTCCAGAGCTTTCATTGAAATGAGCTTACTCAACATTTAATGGTTAATGAATGAATTGAAACCCACAGTGCCTCCAACTTCATCCTTGAAAATTGGCCAGATAAAAACCATGAAATTTTTGAAATTCCCAAGACTAGGTGTCACAGGAGTACCTTTGGATGTCCTCTAGCTGATCATGAGAATACAAGACAATGCCTTTATTGACTGGTTTACATGAAAATGGTGTATAACAGAGATGCCAGTAAGTTGGAGCCTGCTGAGTAGTGTTCCTAGAGCCATGGTGGGCAGGTGTGTGATAAAAAATCTCTGGTGTTGCCATGTTTATCTGCCATTGGTGTCCAAATATCTTGTGACTGACATTTTGCAGCCAGTAGACCCTTATATGTAAAAGCATCTTGTTATATGGAGAGGTTTTAGGGCAATGTTCAGAATCAGGTTGCTATGGTCAATGGAGCAAGCTATGTGGGATAGAAGCCTGGTTGGTGCATTCTCCAACAGAACCCGACCCACCACAACTGACAGAATTCCCTACGGCACTGTGTCCCAGGTGAACGCTTTTTATTTCATGAAGCAAATACCACACTCCTAGTGCAACAGCAAGAAACACCATGAAGAGTGGAGGATGACCAAATGGCTTCACAGTCCACATGAGGAGACACTTGCCCTCAGTGGCCACAGTTTACCTACACAGAGAAAATTCAGCACTGCTGCCTCATGTTCATTGGAAAATAAGAAACCATGTCATCCATGTCACATAGATGCAGACCCAGCTTTGATGGTCTCACTACAAAGGAAGCTAATGCTCCTGACAACAAAATATATTTCAAGTGCCCAACCTCAGAGGTAGTTTCTCCAGATGTTGGGCCGGCAGAGCTTCATGTTTGTGGAGTGTTTACCCTGTCCCTTACTTTTGGAAACTCCTCTACCACCTCCAAATTTGTGAACTCCTGAGCATTTTCTATTCCAGATATGTATTCACAGATTTTCTAACTCTTCTCCTCTAATTGTGTCTTACATGGGGCGAAGGTAATGCCAAGGCATTGTTCTGAATGAGAGTGGGAAGATTTTAATGTAGCACATATTTGCATACACATTGGATACATTTTCCAATTTTCCATTCGAAATACTGAATCCCTGACACTAACAAATTTCCTTCTAGACTTTTACTTATAATCTTAATATGATGCAGAAAAATAACCCAGACAAAATAGAAATACAAGAGGTTCACATGAGGTATGGTGTATAGTTGGATTTGCCTTTCGTATGATAAATGGTAGGTGTTATAAATCAAGCCAATTTTAATTGAAATAGTTCTCCATGTGTTTTAAAAGTTAACAAATATGTGAATAACTGTCTCCCTTTCTCTGTAGCCTATTCAGCACATGTATTTTTTATGCACATATTGAATTATACCTGGTATCACACGTACATTTTGTGAGGTGGCTGACTTGGCAGATACAAATTGTAAGAAAAGATCACTCCTACTAAACGCTGTTGGAACTGAAAATTCAACATATGGGTCAGTTTTCTAGTTGTACAACATAAATTGATGTTCAGGAAAATGAAAGGAAAATGAATATTTTTGGATCTCTGGATGATATATTTTTCATGGTGAATTTCAATTGGCATACATAATGCTACTTTTTAATGTCTGTGTGTGTGTGTGTGTATATATATATATATATATATATATATATATATATATATATATATATATATATGTATTCACTCTCCAGATTTTTCAAAATATGAAATGTATTTGTCTGATTATACACTCCCTAAATTCATTCATATTTATGTATGTGGATGTATAATCAACTTTTCACAAGTTTATTCTCAGAAATATTCATCCACCTGAAATACATATTTGTTTCCTAGTACTGAAAACTAACTTCAGGGGATCATATGATGACAGCGAAAGGAGTGCATCAACCCCATGTACAGCATCACTGTGCAGGAGAATGACCAATTTCCAGCAAAATTTGGGTGGTCCTAAACCTCGTGGAAGTATTTCCATCTCACGAGGATCAGCTACGGGGCTCAAACGTGAGTGATTTGTCTGCATGGAGCATCATGCTGCTTATTCAGCAAATCGCCCTGCGGGTAGAGTCTGTGGCGCGTGCAGGGAAGCAATGAGATAGCAACACAAATATTCAGTGGTGCAGATTCTGTGGGCTCCTGCCATCTGTACAATCACTGTGCTCATTGCTGAATTCTGGGTTTGAGACCAGGGAAATACACGGTCCAATTCGGTTTTCCACACCAGTCAGACCACAGAGGAAGCCAGGGGCCACCATCTTGGAGAGCTGACGTCACCATTCCTGTTTTCAACTGATAGCAGCTCATTCAGCTATAGAACAGGTAATCTCAGGCTGTCATTCGCCTGTGTCTCGGAGACAAATTACTCAGGCCTGCTCCTATCAGAACATACACCAAGCCCAGAGTGGCCGAATTCTGGCTCCTGGAACTGATCAGGCGCAGGGCTAAAGAACCTGCGGAAACTGCTTCTCGGTCTAGGTCTTGCTGAATACTGTGGAGGTAAATACCTACCGAGCCTTCATAGGCAGTGGCAACAGGATTGAGACGGGGCTTGTGATGGCCGGTCAGGACTCACCCATTGCTTTGTTCATCCGGCAAAGGGAACGAAATGCTGCCATTCGCATGGGATACCAACATGTTAGAGATCTGAAGTCATCACAAAGTGGCGGAGGAGATAACTTCATCGATACCAGCGGTGAGAGAAACAGTTGGTCTCCTGGTAAAAAAAGTGCGTCACAAACACCCGAGTCTCTCTCACTCTGTCTTCAAGCTAGAGGGACAGAGCAGAGACACCGATCACGCCCGGCACTGGCCCAGCGACCCGCAGGCGTGGTAGTCACGTCATCCCAATTGGAGTAGGGACAGAGCAGAGCCGCCGCCCGTGCCCGGAACAGGCCCATCGACCAGCAGGCTTGGTAGTCACGTCACCCCAATTGGAGTAGGGGCAGAGCAGAGCCACAGCCTATGCCCAGAACAGGCCAAAAGACTCGCCGGTGTGGTAGACACGGCACCCCTATTGGAGTAGTGGCAGAGCAGAGCCTTCTCCCGTGCCCATTACAAGCCCATCGGCCCACCAGCATGGTTGTTAGGTCACCCCAATAGGAATAGGGGCAGAGCAGAGCCACCACCCATGCCCAGAACAGGCCCAGCAACCCGCCGGCGAGGTAGTCACATCACCCCAATTGGAGTAGGGGCAGAGCAGAGTGACCAACCTCGCCCACAACGTAGGCAACTGAACAGCGAAACAGGCCAAGTGGCCTGCGGGCACGGCAGACACATAACCCCATTTGGAGTAGGGGTAGAGCAGATCCACTGCCCGTGCCCACAAAATAGACAGACCTGCGACCGACCAGCAAAGAGGCTCAGCGTCCTGCCGGCATGGTAGACACGTCATCCTAATTTGAGTAAGGGCAGAGTAGAGCTGCCGCCCGCACCTGCAAGGTAGGCAGACCTGCAATGGATCAGCAGAAGAGGCCGAGGGGTCCGTGGGCGTTGTAGACACGTCACACCAAATGGAGGAGGGGCAGAGCAGAGCCACTGCCCGCGCCCGCATTGTAGACAGACCAGCGACCAACCAGCACAACAGGCCCAGCAGCCCGTCAGCGTGGTAGATAGATCACCCCAATTGGAGGAGCAGAACAGCCGCCCCCCGCTACTTCAAGGGAGACTTTTCAACTATACAAGAGCAATATAAGTATATAGGGGGAAAATTTCAAAAACACAACAGTTTCAACAAGCAGAGAGAAACGCGAGCAGTATGAAAAGACAAGGAAAGAAAGGACCACAAGCAATGCAGGTAAACACAATTTTAGAAGAGGTAATAGCTGCATCAGATGGAATGTCAGATAAAGAATTCAGGATACTCAGGCTTTAGATGATCTGGAGTCTCAAGGAAGACATTAGACAACAAAATCAGACAATTAAAGATCCCTTTGACAATGAATTACATAAACAAATCCAAGAAGCAAAAGATCAACTATATAGGGAGATAGAGGTTGTAAAAACAAACAAACAGAAATCCTAGAATTGAAGGAAGCAATAAACCAACTTAAAAACTCAATTGAGAATACTACCAGCAGAGTAGAACACTTAGAACATAGAACATCAGACAATGAAGACAAAGTATTTCAACTTGAAAAGAACATAGACAGCTCAGCAAGACTGTTAAGAAACCACGAGCAGAACATCCAAGAAATATGGGATAACATAAAGAGGCCAAACTTAAGAGACATTGGGATGCAGGAAGGTATAGAGGTTCAAACAAAAGGAATGAGCAACCTATTCGATGAAATAATACGAGATAACTTCCCAGACTTGATAAATAAAAAAGAATCCCAAGTCCTAGAAGCCTACAGAACGCCGAATGTGCAAAATCATAAGAGAGCCACAACTAGACACATTATAATGAAGATGCCCAACAAACAGAAAAAGGAGAGAATTTTAAAAGCTACAAGAGAAAGGAAGCAGATTACATTTAGGGGTAAACCAATCAGGATAACAGCTGATCTTTCAAAACAGACTCTGAAAGCTAGAAGATCCAGGAATAACATATTTCAAACACTGAAAGAAAATGGGTTCCAACCAAGAATTGTGTATCCAGCGAAAGTAAGCTTCAGGATGGAAGATGAAATTAAAACCTTCCACGATAAACAAAAGTGCAAAGAATTTGCAGCTAGAAAACCATCTCTTCAAAACATCCTCGGCAAAATATTACAGGAAGAGGAAATGGAAAATATCAATGAAAACCAACAGCGGGAGGGAGTACAGTAAAGGCTGGGGATAATCAAAGAGGAAAACAAACCATGTTTAGGAACATAAATAAACAAATATCGCTGGAAGAACAACCCATATCTCAATAATAACCCTAAATGTTAATGGCTTAAACTCACCAATGAAGACACACTGGCTAGTAGAATTGAACAAAAAACAAGACCCAACAATATGCTGCCTACAGGGGACGCATTTGATAGGAAAATGCATACATAGACTGACGGTGAAAGTTTGGGAAAAATCATATCACTCATATGGACTTCGGAAACAAGCAGGAGAGTCCATACTCATATCACATAAAATAGATTTTAAGCCAAAGTTAATCAAAAGGGATAAAGAGAGACACTACATACTGCTCAAGGGAACCATACACCAACAAGACACAGCAATCGTTAATATATATGCCCCGTACAATGGTGCAGCTATGTTCATCAAAGAAACTGTTCTCAATTTCAATAGTCTAATAGACCACAACACAGTAATCATGGGAGCCATGAACACACCTCTCTCACCACTGGACAGATCTTCCAAACAAAAGTTGAATAAGGAAACTATAGAACTCAATAACACAATTAATAACCTAGACTTATTTGAGATATGTAGAATATAACACCCAACATCAAGCAGTTACCTTTTTTCTCAGCAGCACATGTATCCTTGTAAAAAATAGATCATATATTATGTCACAGGGCAACTCTTAGACAATATAAAGGAGTACAGTTAATACCATGCATATTATCTGATCATAATGGAATGAAACTAAAAATCAATGATAAAAGAAGGAAGGAAAAATCATGCATCACTTGGAGAATGAACAATAGGTTACTGAGTGATCAATGGGTTATAGAAGACATCAAGGAGGAAATTTAAAAATTCTTAGAAATAAATGAAAATGCAGACACAACATACCGGAATCTATGGGACACATTGAAAGCAGTTCTAAGAGGAAAATTGATTGCTTGGAGTTCATTCCTTAAAAAAAGAAACAACCAACAAATAAATGATCTCATACTTCATCTCAAAATCCTAGAAAAAGAAGACGAAAGCAACAGCAAATGAAGTAGAAGGCAAGAAATAATTAAGATCAAAGCTGAAATTAATGAAATTGAAACAAAAGAAACAATTGAAAAAACTTGACAAAAGTAGAAGTTGGTTCTTTGAAAAAATAAATAATATTGACAGACCCTTAGAAATGATAACAAAGAGAAGAAGACAGAGAAGTCAAATTACTAGAATAAGGGATTAAAAAAGAAATATCACAACAGATATTTCAGAAATACAGAAGATAATCAGAAATTATTTTGAATCCTTATACTCCAATCAAATAGAAGACAGTGAAGGCATCGATAAATTTCTTAAGTCATATGATCTGCCCATATTGAGTCAGGAGGATATAGCAACATAAACAGACCAATATCAATTGAGGAAATACAAGAAACCATCAAAACACTACCAACTTAGAAAAGCCCAGGACCGTATAGGTATACAGCAGAGTTTTACAAAACCTTTAAAGAGGAACGAATACCAATATTTTTCAAGGTATTTCAAGAAAGTGAAAAAGAGGGAGATCTTCCAAATTCATTCTACGAGGCCAACATCACCCTGATTATTACAGCAGACAAAGACACTTCAAAGAAAGAAAACTACAGACCAATATCTCTAATGAACCTACATGAAAAAATCCTCAATAAAATTCTGGCGAATTGGATACAAAAAAAATATCAAAAAAATTGTGAATCCTGATCAAGTAGAATTCATCCATGTGATGCAAGGCTGGTTCAATATACGGAAATCAATAAATGTTATTCACCACATCAATAGACTTAAAAATAAGAACCATATGATCATCTCAATAGATGCAAAAAAAGCATTCAATAAAGTACAGTATTCTGTTATGTTCAACACTCTAGAAAAACTAGTGATAAGAGCAACATACCTCAATATTGTAAAAGCAATCTATGCTAAGCCTCAGGCTAGCATCATTCTGAATGGAGAAAAATTGAAGGCATTCTCTCTAAAATCTGGAACAAGACAGGGATGCCCTCTCTCACCACTTCTGTTCAACATAGTTCTCGAAACACTGGCCAGAGCAATTAGACAGACGAAAGAAATAAAAGGCATAAAAATTGGAAAAGAAGTACTTAAATTATCACTATTGCAGATCACATGATTCTATATCTAGCAGTCCCAAAAGGGTCTACAAAGAAACTAATGGAGCTAATAAATGAATTCAGAAAAGTGGCAGGATATAAAATCAACATGCATAAATCAAAGGCATTCCTGCATATCAGTGACAAATCTTCTGAAATGGAAATGAGGACAACCACTCCATACACAATATCCTAAAAAAATAATAATAATAATTAGGAATCAACCTAACAAAAGATGTGAAAGTCTTATACAATGAAAACCACAGAACCCTAAAGAGAGAAATAGAAGAAGATCTTAGAAGATGTAAAAATATATCCTGTTCATGGATAGGCAGAACTAACATCATCAAAATGGTGATATTACCAAAAGTTCTCAATAGGTTTAATGCAATGCCAATCAAAATCCAAACGGCATTTCTTCTAGAAATAGAGAAAGCAATCATGGAATTCATATGGAAAAATAAAAGACACAGAATAAAAAAAAACAATACTAAGCAGGAAGTGTGAATCAGGCGGCCTAGTGATACCAGACTTCAAACTATACTACAGAGCAATAGTAACAAAAATAGCATGGTACTGGTACCAAAACAGGAGGGTGGACCAATTGTTCAGAATAGAGGACACAGAAACCAAGCCAGGAAACTACAACTATCTTATATTTGATGGAGGGGCTAAAAGCATGCAATGAAGGAATATAGCATCTGCAAAAAATGGTGCTGGGAAAACTTGGAATCCATGTGTAAAAAAATGAAACTGAATCCCTTTCTCTCGCCATGCACAAAAGATAACTCAAAATGGATCAAGGAGCTTGATATCAAATCAGAGACATGGAGTCTGATAGAAGAAAACGTTGGCTACGATCTACATACTGTGGGGTCGGGCTCCAAATTCCTCAATAGGACACCCATAGCACAAGAGTTAATAACTACAATCAACAAATGGGACTTACTCAAACTAAAAAGGTTTTTCTCAGCAAAAGGAACAATAAGAGAGGTAAATAGGGAGCCTAAATCCTGGGAACAAATCTTTACTCCTCACACTTCAGATAGAGCCCTAATATTCAGAGTATACAAAGAACTGAAAAAAATAGACAATAAGATAACAAATAACCCAATAAACAAATGGGCCAAGAACCAGAACAGACACTTCTCAGAGAAGGACATACAATCAAAAAACAAGTACATGAAAAAATGCTCACCATCGCCAGCAGTCAGAGAAATGCAAATCAAAAGCACCCTAAGATACCATCTCATTCCAGTAAGATTGGCAGCCATTATGAAGTCAAACAACAACAAGTGCTGGTGAGGATGTGGAGAAACAGGTACACTTGTACATTATTGGAGGCACTGCTAATTGGTGCAGCCAATTTGTAAAGCATTATGGAGATTTCTTGGAAAGCTGGGAATGGAACTACCATTTGACCCAGCTATTCCTCTTCTCGGTCTATTCCCTAAAGACCTTAAAAGATCATGCTACAGGGACACTGCTACATTGATGTTCATAGCAGCACAATTCACAATAGCAAGACTGTGGAACCAACCTAGATGCCGTTCAATAGAAGAATGGATAAAAAAAATGTGGCATTTATACACAATGGAGTATTACTCTGCTTTAAAAAATGACAAAATCATAGAATTTGCAGGAAAATAGATGGCATTAGAGCAGATTATGCTAAGTGAAGCTAGCCAATCCCTAAAAAACAAATGCCAAATGCCTTCTTTGATAAAAGGAGAGTAACTACGAACAGAGTAGGGATGAAGAGCATGAGAAGAAGATTAGTATTAAATAGGGATGAGAGGTGGGAGAGAAAGGGATAGAGAAGAGAAATTGCATGGAAATGGAAGGAGACCCACAGGGTTATATAAAATTACATAAAAGAGGATGTGAGGGGAAAGGGAAAAATAATACAAAAAGGGAGAAATTTATTAAAGTAGAGGGGGTAGAAAGAGAAGAGGGGAAGAGAGGGGAGAGGAGGAGGGATAGTAGAGGATAGGAAAGGCAGCAGAATACAATAGACACTAGTATGGCAATGTGTAAATCAATTGATGTGTAACTGATGTGATTCTGCAATCTGTATACGGGGTAAAAATGGGAGTTCATAACCCACTTGAATCAAAGTGTGAAATATGATATATCAAGAAATATGTAATGTTTAGAACAACCATAAAAAAATTAAAAAAAAAAAGGAAACTAACTTCGGTGAATGAGGCACGCGAATCCTAATATTTCTACAGTAACTTACCAAGTTTAACATCAATGCAAGTAGATTCCAATGGGACATGATGTGTATTTTTACGTTAATTTTTATTCAAAACTGGTACATTACAATTTCATCAGTTTATGCACATCATAGGATATATATTTCATAAACAATTTAGCAAATTTATAGGCATTTGTTTCACTTTCAATCTCTTCCTGCTTCAGAACACATGTATTCCTCCATATTTCTTGACTGGTCTTTGCATGAGAATTCTTTCCGAACACATTATTTTCGATTTCCATAATCACTTTTGAAGCAAACTTCACACACTCTTCATGATAAACCAAAACACTAATATTACCATTAGATGTATAACTGGTTGGAATGAATGAATGTATATCAATATAAGATTTATTGTATATTTTCAGATATCAATTCAATCCATTATTTAAAGTTGGAATCAGTTATATTATTTATTCACAGTATGGTGTATTCATGCTTAATCTCTATATTCATGGACACAGGGTACACCTCTTTGTATCCCCAATAATAATTTTATGTCTTCAATATATTGCTCCCAGAAATGGTGGTAGAAATACTCATGTCACCTGATCTACATATACATTTTATCACAGTAATATTCTGGACAAAAAATGTAAAGGTCACACTTATGATTGTACCAAAGACTAAATGAAAAGAGATCATGGATTACTAAAAACATCCATGTCCAGGTTGCCTAATGCTCTCAAATGTAAATTTTATTAGTTACTAGATATTTGTTTCTTCCTAAGTTTATATATTCAAACTCAACCCTGGTGAAAATGTCTACTCCTATCACTCACTTAATACTTTGCCTGATTTCATAATGTCTCTATTGATATCTGCTTTTCTACATATTTTCCCAATTTCATCATAGTGACTGACTCTTCATATGTGCTGACATTTACATTCACTCTCTAACCGAAACCCTATAGCTAAAGAATTTTTAGTCCCAATCCTACACTCATTCTTCTTCCTAAACCTACCGACTATCTTCCTAATCCTACCGACTATCCCTTTGGATTGGATGTTCTCTTCTACATTCAAACATCCAAGGTACAAGGTTCTATGCCATTGTATATCAAATTGTCTGAGACATCTTTGCAGAATATAATTAAAAACTAAGTACCCCAATTAAGGGCCCAATGCCCTTCTGGGTTTCAAATCATACCTAGATTTCTGTTTTCATACTTATATTTCACCTCGATATTCTTGTAAATATCGCAGGTTCCCAATACCATTATTTATCGCACAGAATGATTGCTAACCCAAATCGAACCTGTTATTAACCCTAAACATACACTGTTCCCTCAATCTCATTTTACAGAAGAGCAGGGAGAGAGTCGTTCTTACAATACAGGAATGTAGGGGACATTCCACCTGCTGAGAACCTCAAAGGTCCATTCAAAATGATACCTGGAGAAGATGTAGGCAGCTATGAAGGACCTGAGAGAGCAAAAGTCATCTTCCATGGCAAACAACCTGGTCAGGATGAAGGGATGTGTCTGAATCAGCCTCTCTCTTTTTATTGTAGAGAAGATGGACCAAACCAGGCCTCTGTCGAGAGCTGCTGCTGGGTGCCTGTGGTTGACATACCATTCTACCTTGTGAAAGTGTCACAGGAAGTAGGGGCAGCCTCCATCTCATGGGACACTTGGAAGCAACTGTTAGGACAAAGTGGTCGGCAAGGCAGTGACCTCATTCAGTTCCAAAGAAAGTGACATACCTCATTTCCTTGGTGATGGAACTCTCTGAACTTTTGTATCCAAGAATCCAGGCACCCCGAGGCAGCCCCAGTTCCAGTGGGCTCACTTGTTTGGATTTACCAAGGACAGAGTCAGTCTTTCTTGGTACCTACTGATGTGAGGATGGCCAAATGCCAGGAGAGCTCTGAAGAGGGACCTTTCCAGAAGAAGCAGGTAGTGGCTCACCCCTTTTTCTTGACAACTTCACAGAGTTGGCCAAGGAAACCAGATCTGAGAGAGGTCAGGCCATGTCCTGAGAATAGGTAGGAAAGTTGGTTTGTTTGGTTTGGAGTGGATTGTTTTTAGTAAGTCGTTTGACCAGGCGAGTGTTTCTATGTCTGTGTATCCCACTGTGTCCGTTGTTGTAGACATTAGAAAAGAGAATGCATTAATGAATGCCTCCAGTCTAGTATAAATCTTCCCATAATTCATCCTGCCCAATTTATGAATGGACTGCAGCTTGTCTTCCTGTTTTCTTCCTGAATTCTGGCCACTCTCCAGAATAGGCTCATGGTTTTGTGTCCAAGATATGTACCACTCCAAGCTCTGTGACATGGCCATGTACTGGAGAGCTGAAGAGAATGGCCAGCCTTTCAGAGAACTCAGATATCAGTGTGAACAGGAACGTCTCAGTGGAAAAACCCTGCTTTGGGCCTTTTGCTTACCTATTGTTCTGTTGCACTGAATGTCAGGAAAGACTTTGTCTCAGGCCACCCTTTTGTGAAGCCTGAAGAAAACAATTTTCAAATGGAAATGAATGGGCATCACCTGTGGCTCTTTGTTTAATTGCTTTGGAAAGGGATGTGGCTGAATTAGCCTCTTGGCCTTGTGTGTGGCTGTGACTTACATTCTCAGCACCTGATGGATCTAAAGAATAATCCCATGTGTGCATCAAAAACCATAATGGCAAAAAGATCAGTCATTGTGGATGAAGTCTCTTGCCTTCCTCTGTTAGGTTCCTGACCTCCGTCAAGTGAGAAAATGGATTCTTTGGGTCAAATGAGTTCCTCAAAGCCCTGCAGAGGTGCTTGGGGTTTCGCATGACTCAAAATCACAAAGAATCTATACCTGAAAATCAGTAGGCCTCGCATTGGAGAAACAGAGCATTATTAATGACAGGCTTATTTGATCACTCCTGGTTCACAGGAAGGGTGTCCAGGCCACCCTGACTTTAGGCAAATGAGGGCCAAGTGAGCTTATTTTGGACACTTTCTTGGGCTTCACCCCTCATGAAAATCTTCAGCCAGACATTACGATGAATGACAATATGTAAGAAGATGAGGGCCATGTGGGAGTGTTTTCCTTTTAATTTTGGTCATTTGTGTGGCGGTTGGAAGAAATGACTGGGTCCACCTGGGCTTGAACTCTGGTGTGATTCCCCTTAGAGACTGAGTTGTGGAACTGACCTTAGAGAAGTATTGCATTGAATTTTGTTGGGATTTTAGGAGGCCACGCATAAGAGTCACCCTTGGAACTGAGATCTAGGCCCAGGGTTGCTTTCCACAGATTTTTCAGTTCCTGAAAGAAGTGACCTCACCTCACTTTCTTGGTGATGGAACTCTCTGATCTTGGGATCCAGGAATTCAGGCACAAAAGCCAGGGCCAGTTCCAGTCCGAGTGGTCTCATTTGTTTGGATTTACCAAGGACAGAGTCAGTCTCTCTTGGTACCTACTAATGTGAGGATGGCCAAACGGCAGGAAATCTCTGAAGAGGGGCCTTTCCTGAGAAAGCAGGTAGTGGCTCACAGCTGGCTCCTGACAATTTCATAGAGTTGGCCATGCAGTTCAAATCTGAGACAGGAGTGGCCATTTCGGGGGAACATAGTATGGCCCAAAAGTCAGAGGACACTCCAGATAGTCAAAGACCTACTTGGCGGAAGGAGGTGCCTTTGTAGGTTTGGTTGTAGGTTTGTGGTTTTGTCTCATGTTCTGAGAATAGGCAAGGAAGGCAGTTTGTTTGGTTTGGAGTGAACTGTTTCTAGTAAGTCGTTTGGCAAGGCGAGTGTTTCTATGTCTGTGTATCCCACTGTTATCCATGGCTGTAGACATTAGAAAAGATATTGGATCAATGGATGTGTCCTGTTTAGTAGAAAGCTTCCCAGAATTCATCCTGCACAATTTATGAACGGACTGCGGCTTGCCTTATCAATTGGCTACACCTGCTATCTTCTTAAGTTCCACTTTTTTTCCTGAATTCTGGCCACTCTCCAGAATAGGCTCATGGTTTTTGTGCAAGATATATACCACCTCCAAGCTCTGTGACATGGCCATGTACTGGATAGCTGAAGGGAATGGCGAGAATCGCAGAAAACTCAGAAATCACTGTGACCATTAAAGTCTCAGTGGAGAAACCCTGCTTTGGGCCTTTTGGTTACCTATTGTTCTGTTGCCCTGAATGTCAGGAAGGTCTTTGCCTTTGGCCACCCCTTTGTGAAGCCTGAAGAAAACAGTTTTCAAATGGAAATGAATGGATCACCTGTGGCTCTTTGCTTAATTGCTTTGAAAATGATGTGTCTCATTCAGACCATTGGCCCTGTGTGAGGCTGTTGCTTAGTTTCTCATCACCTGATGGATCTAAAGAAAGATTCCATGTGTACATCCAAAACCAAAGTGGCAAAAAGAGCAGTCATTGTGGATGAAGTCTCTTGTCTTCCTCTGTAAGGTTTGTGACCTCCATCAAGTGAGAATAGGGATCCTTTGTGTCAAATGAGTTCCTCAACGCCCTGCAGATTCTATCCCATAGGTGCTTGGGTTTTATCATGACTCCAGTTCACATAAAGAATCTAAAACCCACAGTCAGTAGTCCTCAAATTGGAGAAGCGGAGCAGTATTAATGGCAGGCCTATTTGATCACATCTGGTTCACAGGAAGGGTGTACAGGCCACCCTGAGTTTAGTCAAATAAAGGGGCAAGGGAGCTTATTTTTGACACTGGCTTGGGCGGAGCCCCTTATGGAAACCTCCAGCCAGAAGTTATGATGAGTGTCTATATGGAAGAAGATGTGGGTCATGTGGGAGTGTTTTGGTTTTAATTGTGGTCATTTGGGTGGCGGTTGGAAGTGACGACTGGGTCCACCTGGGCTGGAACTCTGGTGTGATTCCCCTTAGATACTGAGTTGTGGTACTGACCTCAGAGAAGTATTGCCATAAATTGTGTTGGGATTTTAGGAGGCCACGCATGAGATTTGCCCTTGGAAACTGAGATCTAGGCCCAGGTTGGCTTTGCACAGAGCACTGGGAATCTCAGCCAGGGTATCACATAATTTTATTCTGAAAGGCTTGCAGCCATAGTTGAGAGTCAAAACACACATGGACCTCACATTGTAGACCTCAATGCGCCTAGCTTCATGTGATCATTGGCCACTCTTTGGGAAGCCTTGCTTATGAGAGTTCTCCAGAGCTTTCATTGAAATGAGCATCCTCACCATTAATGGTTCCTGAATGAAGTGAAACCCACAGTGCCTTCAACTTCATCCTTGAAAAATGGCTAGATAAATACGGTGAAATTTTTTTAAATTTCCATGACCAGGTGGCACTGGAGAAACTTTGGATATCCTGTTGCTGACTATGAGTATACTAGACAGTGCCTGATGGACTGGGTTTCAAGAAAATGGTGTAGAGCAGAGATGCCAGTAATTTGGAGCCTGCTGAGTAGTGGGCATAGAGCTGCAGTCGGCAGGTGTGTGATAAATCATCTGTGGTGGGGCCATGTGGATCTTCCTTTGGCTTCCAAATTGCTTGTGACTGACATGGTGCAGCAAGCAGACCCTTATATGTAAAGGCGTATTTTTATTTGGAGAGGTTTCAGGGCAATGTTCAGAATCACGTTGCTATGGTCAAGAGGCAAGCTATTTGGAATAGAACCTTGGTGGGTGCATTCTCCTGCAGACCCTGACCCACCACACTTGAGAAACTCCCTCCAACACTTTGTCCCAGTTGGACTCCTTGTATTTTGTGAAGAAAATACCAAACTACCAGTGCAGCAGCAATAAACACCACAAAATGTGGAGGATGACCAAATGGCTTCACAGTCCACACGGGGAGACACTTATCCCCCAGTGACCACAGTTTACCTACAAAGATTGAATTCAGCACTGCTGACTCATGTTCATTGGAACATAAGAAACCATGTCCTCCAGGTCACATAGATGCAGACCCAGCTTTGATGCTCTCATTACAAAGGAATCTAAACCTCCTGACAACAACATATATTTCAAGTGCCCAACCTCAGAGGCAGTTTCTGAAGAAGTCTTTAGGCCAGCAGAGCTCCATATTTGTGGAGTGTTTACCCTGTCCCTTACTTTAGTAAACTACTCTACCACCTCCAAGGTTGTGAACTTTTGAGCATATTAAATTCCAGCTATGTATTCCCAGATTTTCGAACTCTTCTCCTCTAATGATGAATTACTTGGGGCAAGGGTAATGTCAAGGCATTGTTCTGGATGACAGTGAAATATTTCTCCATGTGTTTTTTTTAATTATTTTATTTCATATTATTATTTTATTTTTTAACTGGGTGTTCAAAACATTACAAAGCTCTTGACATATTATATTTCATACATTAGATTCAAGTGGGTTATGAACTCCCATTTTTATCCCAAGTACGGATTGCAGAATCATATCTGTTACACATCCACATTTTTATAATGCCCTATTAGTAACTGTTGTATTCTGCTACATTTTCTATCCTCTACTATCCCTGCTCCCCTCCCATCTTCCCTCTCTACCCCATCTACTGTAATACATTTATATCTTTGTTTATTTTCCCATTCCCCTCACAACCTCTTATATGTAATTTTGTGTAACAATGAGGGTCTCCCTCCATTACCATGCAATTTCCTTTATCTCTCTCTTTCCGCCCCCCACCTCATGTCTCTGTTTAATGTTGATCTTTTCTTCCTGCTCTTCCTCCCTGCTCTGTTGTTAGTTGCTCTCATTATATCAAAGAAGACATTTTTATTTGTTTTTTAGGGTTTGGCTAGCTTCACTAAGCATTATCTGCTCTAGTGCCATCCATTTCCCTGCAAATTCAATGATTTTGTCATTTTTTAATGATGCATAATACTCAATGGTGTATAAATACCACATTTTTTTTATCCATTCATCTACTGAAGGGCATCTGGGTTGGTTCCACAGTCTAGCAATTTTGAATTGGGCTGCTATGAACATCGATGTGGCAGTATCCCTGTAATATGCTCTTTTAAGGTCTTCAGGGAATAGTCTGAGAAGGGCAATAGCTGGGTCAAATGGTGGTTCCATTCCCAGCTTTCCCAGGAATCTCCATACTGCTTTTCAAATTTGCCACAACAGTTTGCAGTCCCAGCAGCAATGTATAAGAGTACCCTATTCTCCACATCCTCGCCAGCACTTGTTGTTGTTTGACCTCATAATGGCTGCCAATCTTACTAGAGTAGGATGGTATCTTAGGGTGGTTTTAATTTGCATTTCTCTGACTGCTAGAGATGGTGAGCATTTTTTCATGTACTTACTGATTGATTGTATGTCCTCCTCTGAGAAGTGTTGGTTCAGGTCCATGGCCCATTTTTTGATTGGGTTATTTATCATCTTATTGTCTAATTTTTTGAGTTCTTGGTATACTCTGGATATTAGGGCTCTATCTGAAGTGTGAGGAGTAAAAATTTGTTCCCATGATTTAGGCTCCCTATTTACCTCTCTCATTTTTTATCCTGCTGAGAAAAAAAACTTTTCAGTTTAAGTAAGTCCCATTTGATGATTGTTGTTATTAACTCTTCTGCTATGGGTGTCCTGTTAAGGAATTTGGAGCCCGACCCCACATTATGTAGATCAGAGCCAACTTTTTCTTCTATCAGATGCAGAGTCTCTTATTTGATATCTAGCTCCTTGATCCACTTTGAGTTAACTTTTGTGCATGGCAAGAAGAGGGGATTCGGTTTCATTTTGTTGCATATGGATTTCCATTTTATACAAAAACATTTGTTGAAGATGCTATATTTCCTCTATTGCATGCTTTTAGCTCCTTTATCAAATATAGCATAGTTGTAGCTTTGTGAATTAGTCTTTGTGTCCTCTATTCTGTACCCATTGGTCAACCCGCCTGTTTTGGTACCAGTGCCATGCTGTTTTTGTTACTATTGCTCTGTAGTATAGTTTTAAGTCTGGTATCGCTATATCGCCTGATTCACACTTCCTGCTAGAATTGCTTTTGCTATTCTGGGTCTTATATTTTTCCATATGAATTCCATGATTGCTTTATCTATTTCTACAAGAAATGCCTTTGGGATTTTGATTGACATTGCATTAAACCTATAGAAAACTTTTGGTAATTTCGCCATTTTGATGATGTTAGTTCTGCCTATCCAGGAACAGGGTATATTTTTCCATCTTCTAAGATCTTCTTCTACTTCCCTTTTTAGGGTTCTGTAGTTTTCATTGTATAAGTCTTTCACCTTTTTTGTTAGGTTGATTTTCAAGTATTTAATTTTTTTGACGATATTGTGAATGGAGTGTTTTTCCTCATTTCTGTTTCAGAAGTTTTGTCACTGATATACAGAAATGCCTTTGATTTATGCCTTTTGATTGTATATCCTGCCACTTTGCTGAATTCATTTATTAGTTCTAGTAGATTTTTTTGTAGACCCCTTTGGGTTTTCTATTTATAGAATCATGTCACCAGGAAATAGTGATAATTTACGTTCTTATTTTCCTATTTTTATGCCTTTGATTTCTTTCGTCTGTCTAATTGCTCTGGCCAGTGTTTCGAGAACTATATTGAATAGAACTGGTGACAGAGGGCATCCCTGTCTTGTTCCAGATTTTAGAGGGAATGCCTTCAATTTTTCTCCATTCATAATGATGCTAGCCTGAGACTTAGCATAGATAGCTTTTAAAATGTCGAGGTTAGTTCCTGTTATCCCTATTTTTCTAATGTTTTGAACATAAAGAGATGCTGTACTTGGTCAAATGCTTTCTGCGTCTATCGAGATGATCATATGGTTCTTATCTTTAAGTCTATTGATGTGATGAATAAGATTTATTGATTTTCGTATATTGAACCATTGTTGCATCCCAGGGATGAATCCTACTTGATCCTGGTGAAAAATTTTTTTGATGTGCCTTTGTATTCGATTAGGCAGATATTTATTGAGGATTTTTGCATCTAGGTTAATCAGATATATTGGTCTGTAGTTCTCTTTCTTTGAGTTGTCTTTTTCTGGTTTTGGAATTAGGGTGATGTTGGCCTCATAAAATGAATTTGGCAGAGCTCCCTCTTTTTCTATTTCCTGAAATAACTTGAAAAGTATTGGTATAAATTCTTCTTCAAAGGTTTTGTAAAACTCCGCTGTATAGCCATCCGTTCCTGGGCTTTTCTTGGTTGGTAGTCTTTTGATTGCTTCTTCTATTCCATCCATTGATATTGGTCGGTTTAAATTGTGTGTATCCTCCTGACTCAGTTTGGGCAAATCATATGACTTAAGAAATTTATCGATGTCTTCACTATTTTCTATTTTATTGGAATAATGATTTTCAAAATAATTTCTAATTATTTGATGTGCCTTTGTATTCGATTCGCCAGAATTTTATTGAGGATTTTTGCATGTAGGTTCATCAGATATATTGGTCTGTAGTTTTCTTTCTTTGAGGTGTCTTTTTCTGATTTCGGAATCAGCGTGATGTTGGCCTCATAGAATGAATTTGGCAGAGCTCCCTCTTTTTCTCTATCCTGAAATAACTTGAAAAGTATTGGTATTAAATCTTCTTTAAATGTTTTGTAAAACTCCGCTGTATAGCCATCCGTTCCTGGGCTTTTCTTGGTTGGTAGTCTATTGATTGCTTCTTCTGTTTCATCCATTGACATTGGTCTGTTTAAATTGTGTGTATCCTCCTGACTCAGTCTGGGCAAATCATATGACTTAAGAAATTTGTTGATGTCTTCACTATATTCTATTTTATTGGAATATAGGTTTTCCAAATAATTTCTAATTGTCTTCTGTATTTCGGAAGCATCTGTTGTAATATAGCCTTTTTCATCCCATATGTTAGTAATTTGAGTTCTCTCTCTTCTTCTCTTCATTAGCATGGCTAAGGGTCTGTCGAACATATATATTTTTTCGAAGAACCACCTTTTAGTTTTGTTAATTTTTTCAATAGTTTCTTTTGTTTCAATTTCGTTGATTTCTGCTCTGATTTTAATTATTTCTTGCCTTCTGCTACATTTTCTGTTGTTTTGCTCTTCCTTTTCTAGGGCTTTGAGTTAAAGTGTGAGCTCATTTATTTGTTCGGTTTTACTTTTTTTCAGGAATGACCTCCAGGCAATGAATTTCCCTCTTAAAACTGCTTTCATTGTGTCCCATAGATTCCGATATGTTGCGTCTGTATTTTCATGTATCTCTAAGAATTTTTTGATTTCCTCCTTTATATCTTCTCTAACCCACTGATCATTCAGTAACATATTGTTCATTTTCCATGTGATGTAGGATTTTTCCTTCCTTCTTTTATCATTGATTTCCAGTTTCATTCCATTATGATCAGATAATATGCATGGTATTATCTCCACACCTTTATATTTACTGAGGGTTGCCCTATGGCATCATATATTGTCTATTTTTGAGAAGGATCCATGTGCTGCTGAGAAAAAAAGTATATCCACTTGATGATGGTTGATATATTCTATATATGTTAGTTACATGTAGGTTATTGATTGTGATATTGAGTTCTATACTTTCTTTATTCAACTTTTGTTTGAAGGATCTGTCCAATGATGATAGATGTGTGTTGAAGTCACCCATAATTATTGTGTTGTGGTCTATTTCATTCTGGAGCTTGAGGAGAATTTGTTTCATGAACAACGTAGCACCATTATTTAGTGCATAAATATTGATAATTGTTATGTCTTGTTAGTGAATGGTTCCTTATAACAGTATATAATGTCCTTCCTTATCCCTTTTGATTAACTTAGTCTTGAAGTCGATTTTATTCGATATGAGGATGTCCACCCCTGCTTGTTGATGAGGATAAGTGTGCATGGTGTATTTTCTCCCAACCTTTCACCTTCAGCCTGTGTGTCTTTGCATTTCAGATGTGTCTCCTGGAGGCAACATATTGTTGGGTTTGTTTATTTAATCCAAGTTACCAGCCTATGTCGCTTTATTGGAGACTTTAAGCCATTTACATTCAGAGTTACTATTGATGTATGGTTTGTATGCCAGCCATGTTTGATTATTCATATTTTTTTTAATTTAGTTTGTTTCTCCATGACAAGCTTTCACCCTGCCTCTGTCATTACCAAGGTACTTCCCACTGATGGTTTTGGTTGTTGTTTTTCATTTCTTTCTTGTGTAGTGTTTTGCTCAAGACGCTTTGCAATGCTTGTTTTCTGGCTTCAAATTCTTTTAGCTTTTGTTTATCATGAAAGATTCTTATTTCGTTGTTGGACCTGATGGTTAATTATGCTGGATACATAATTCTTGGTTGGCATCCATTGTCTTTCAGTGTTTGATATACATTTTTCCAGGATCTTCTCGCTTTCAGCGTCTGTGATGAAATATCCATTGTTAACCTTATTTGTTTACCACTGAATGTATTCTGCCTCCATTCTCTTGTAGATTTATTATTTTCTCTTTGTTCTGTATATTGGATATCTTCATAACAATGTGTCTTGGCATTGGTCTACTGTGATTTTGTGTGCTCTTGTCCTGTATGCAGCTACAATTTGTATATCCATTTCCTTTTTTATTTCTGGAAAGTTTTCTGTAATTATTTCATTCAGCAGTTTTCTCATTCCCTTGGTTTGAGTCTCTGTACCTTCCTCTATCCTGATGACTCGTAAGTGTGTTTTTTTTTTATGTTATCCCAAATCTCTTGGATGTTTTTCTTGTGATTTTTTTGCCAGCCTTTCTGAGTTGGCTGGACTCGTTTCAAGATGATATATTTTGTCTTCATTATCTGACCTTTTGGCTTTTACTTGCTCCACTCTGTTAGTGATACTCTCAATGGAGTTCTTAATTTGGTTTATCATTTCCTTCATTTCTAGAATTATTGTTTGATTTTTTTATAATCTCTATCCTCTGATAAAGATGCTTAACTTTTTCTTTTATCTGTTTATGTAATTCATTTTCAATGTTTTCTTTTACTGTTTGGATTTTCTGTCTCGTATCCTCTTTAAGTTTCCATTCCATCTGTCTAAGGTATTCCTTGAGTTCTTTATATGACCATTTTTCTGATGACTCTAGGTCCTCCTGAATATTTAGGGTGTCCTTCGTGGTTTGTACTCCTTTTCTTCCTTGCTTGTTTATGCTGCTCATGTTACTTCTTGTTCTGTTTGACTGCTTAGTTACTGTTTACTCTTATAAATTTATTTGATGCTTGGGAGGAAAGATTTTAGAAGGGAAGGGAAAAAGTCACTAAAGAGAATGAGAGTAGGCAGGTAGAATGCAAGGAATGGGAAATAAGAAAATTGAAAAGAAATGAAAAGACAATAGAAAAAATAGAAAATAAAGAAAGAAAATGATTTTTTTTAAAAAATGATTATGATAATATAAAATTAAAATTAAAATTTTAAAAAATAATAATAACAAAAGAAAAAATTAAAAAAAATTAAAAACATTTTAAAAAAGTTAAAGAACAGCAACAAAAAAATGAAAATAAAAGAAAACAAAAAAAACAAAAAAAAAACAAACTAATATAATAATAATAATAATAAATGCAGTCATAGATTGCAATAAACTTTTTTTCCATTAGGTAGAGCTGTGCCCACTGGGCCAAGCTTCTCCTTTCAATAGGTGGGAACCAATCACTGTGCAGCAGCTATTCCTCCCACACTGGGTGGGTGTCCAATCCTGAGTGCCTAGGGCCTTCTTTTGTGTTTCCTCAAGCCAGGCCCCACTCACCTGTGACACTCACCACAATACTGGCTACATGTCAGGTCTGCTGCTCCTAGGAGCCCTGTTTTCATGAACGCCTGGGCACAATCTCCCTGTTTGTCTCCCTCAGACCCTAAGTTTTTAGAGCTTAGGCCTGAGAACCCCCAGCGAATTTGCTTGCACTCCGGAAGCCATGCCCCCGGAAGCTGGAGCAAGAGACTTCAGTTTTCAGCACTGGTGGGAGCGGTGGCCTGGAGGTCTGCACCACGAGTCCCGTGCCACTCCTAATTCCCTCGGTCTGGATATTGCGCTCAAGGGAGAGCTGGGAGGGGCTCTTAAGATTTCCCCACAAGTTCGCAAATTTATAGGAATTTGCTTCACTTTCAATCACTTCCTGCTTCAGGACACATGTATTCTTCCATGTTTCTTGACAGGTCTTTTCATGAGACTTCTTTCAAGACACATGACTTTCAATTTCCATAATCACTTTTGAAGCAAAACTCACATAAACTTTATGATAAATTATAACTCTGATATTACCATTAGATGTATAACTGGTTGGAATTAATGATTGCATACCAATATAGGATTTCTTATATATTTTCAGATAAAAATTCAATCCATTATTTAAAGTGAAAAGAGTTATATTATTTATTCACAGAGTGGTCTATTCATGCATTATCTCTATATTCATAGACGCAGTGTACACTTCTTTATACCCCCAATACTAATTTATACGTCTTCAAAATATTGCTCCCTGAAATGGTGGAAGAAATACTCATGTCACCTGATCTACTTATACATTTAATCACAGAAATATTCGGAACACAAAATGCAAAGGTCACACTTATGTTTGTACCAAAGCCTAAAAGGAAAGTAAACATGGATTACTAAAAACATCCATGTCCATGTTGCCTAATGCTGTCAAATGTCAATCCTATTGGTGACTACATATTTGTTTCTTCTTAAGATTATATATTCAAACTCAACCCTACTGAAAATGTCTAATCCTATCCCTCACTTTATACATTGCCTGATTTCATTATGGCTCTATTTCTATCTGTTTCCTACATATTTTCCCCAGTTCATCATTGTGACTGACTCTTCACATATGCTGACATTTACATTCACACTCTAATCGATAACCTATTGCTAATAAACTTTTGTTCCTAATCCTATACTCATTCTTTTTGTAAACCTACCGAATATCTTCCTAATCCGACCGACTATCCTTTTTTGACTGGTTGTTCTCTTCTACATTCAATCAAGCAAGGTACAAGGTCTTATGCCATTGTATACTGATCTATCTGAGACATCTGTGCAGAATGCAATTCAATGCTAAGTATCACAATCAAGGGTCCAATGCCCTTCTGGGCTTCAAATGTTACCTAGATTTCTGGTTTCACACTTATATTTCACATATATATTCTGGTAAATATCGCAGTTTCAAATACCATTATTCATTCTGCAGGATGATTCCTAAACTAAATCCAACATGTTATTGACCCTAAACATACACTGTTCCCTCAATCTAACTTTACAGAAGAGCAGGGACAGAGTTGGTCTTACAATACAGGAATGTAGGGGATCTTCCACCTGCTGAGAACCTCAAAGGTCCATGCAGACATGATCCCTGGAAAAGAGGTAGGCAGCTATGAAGGACCTGAGAGAGCAAAAGTCATCTTCCATGGCAAACAACCTTGTCAGGATGAAGGGGTGTGTCTGAATCAGCCACTTTCTTCTTAATGTAGAGAAGATGGACCAAACAAGGTCTGTGTGGAGAGCTGTTCCCGTGTGCCTATGGTTGATATGCCATTCTAACTTGTGACAGTGTCACAGGAAGTAGGGGCAGCCTCCATCTCATGGGACCCTTGGAAGCAACTATTAGGACAAAGTGTTTGCCAAGGCATTGACCTATTCAGTTCCTGAAGGAAGTGACCTACCTTACTTCTTTGGTGATGGAACTCTCTGAACTTGGGATCCAGGAAGCCAGGCATCCAGAGCCAGTCCCAGTCCCAGTCCCAGTGGGCTCACTTGTTTAGTTTTACTAATGACAGATTCTGTCTTTTTTGGTACCTACTGATGTGAGGATGGCCAAATGCCAGGAGAGCTCTGAAGACGGGCCTTTCCTTATTAACTAGGTAGTGGCTCACCGCTGGCTCCTAACAACTTCACAGAGTTGGCCAAGGAGACCAGATCTGACAAAGTACAGGCCATTTCGGGGGAACATAGTAGGGCCCGCCAGTCAGAGGACACTCTGGATATTCACAGACTTACTTGGAGAAGCAGGTGCCTTTGTGTTTGTGGGTGTGAGTTTGTGGTTTTGTCTCATTTTCTTAGAATAGGTAGAAAAGCTGGTATGTCTGGTTTGCAGTGGACTGTTTCTAGATAGTCGTTTGACAAGGCAAGTGTTTCTATGTCTGTGTATAACACTGTGTCCGTGGTTGTAGACATTAGAAAAGAGAATGCATCAATGAATGTGTCCTGTCTAGTAGAAAGCTTCCCAGCATTCATCCTGCCCAATTTATGACTGCACTGCAGGTTGCCTTATCGATGGGCAACACCTAATATCTTCCTAAGTTTCAGATTTCTTCCTGAATTCTGACCAATCTGCAGAATAGTCTCATGGTTTTGTGTCCAAGATAGGTACCACCCCAAGCTCTGTCACATGGCCATGTACTGAATAGCTGAAGGTAATGGCGAGCATCTTAGAAAACTCAGATATCAGTG
The DNA here is from genome assembly GCF_048772815.1 of Callospermophilus lateralis. Taxonomy (NCBI): domain Eukaryota; kingdom Metazoa; phylum Chordata; class Mammalia; order Rodentia; family Sciuridae; genus Callospermophilus; species Callospermophilus lateralis. The sequence continues at coordinate 4,126,935 of NW_027517127.1, forward strand.
TGACCAGGTAAGTCTCAGTGGAGAAACCATGTTTTGTGCCTTTTGCTTACCTATTTTTCTGTTTCACTGAATGACAGGAAGGTCTTTGCCTCAGGCCACCCCTTTGTGAAGCATGAAAATAACAGTTTTCATATGGAAATGATTGGGCATCACCTGTGGCTCTTTGCTTAATTCCTTTGAAAGGGATGTGTCTGAATCAGCCTCTTGGCCCTCTGTGAGGCTGTGGCTTAGATTCTCAGCACCTGATGGATATAAAGAAAGATCCCATGTGTGCATCCAAAACCAAAATGGCAAAATTCAGTCATTGTGGATGATGTCTCTCTCCTTCCTCTATTAGGTTGCAGACAATCATCAAGTGAGTATAGGGATCCTTTGGGTCCAATGAGTTTTTCAAAGCCATGCAGAGGTGCGTGGGTTTTCTCATGATTCCACTTCACATAAAGAATCTAAACCCAACAGTCAGTAGGCCTCAAATTGGAGAAGCAGAGCAGTTGTAATGGCAGGCCTATTTGATCACTCCTGGTTCACAGGTATGGTGTCCAGGCCACCCTGACTTTAGGCAAATGAGGGCCAAGGGAGCTTATTTTGGACACTCTCTTGCGCTGTACCCCTCATGGAAATCTCCAGCCAGAGGTTATAATGAGGGTCTATGTGGAAGAAGATGAGGGCCATGTGGGAATGTTTTGGTTTTAATTTTGGTCATTTGTGTGGCAGTTGGAAGGGATGACTGGGTCCACCTCGGCTTGTACTCTGGTGTAATACTCCTTAGAGACTGAGTTGTAGAACTGACCTCAGAGAAGTATTGCCATGGATTGTGTGGGGATGTTAGGAGGCCACGCATGAGAGTCGCCCTTTGAAACTGAGATCTAGGCCAAGGGTGGCTTTCCACAGAACACTGAGAATCTCAGCCAGGATATCACATGATTTTATTCTGAAAAACTTGGCAGCCATAGTTGAGAGTCAAAACACACATGGACCTCACATTGTAGACCTCAATGGTCCTGGCTTCATGTGACCTTTTGGCCACTATTTGGGATGCCTTGCCTGTGATTGTTCTCCAGAGCTTTTATTGAAATGAGCTTCCTTAACATTTAATGGTTCCTGAATGAATTGAAACCCACAGTGACTACAACTTCTTCCTTGAATAATGGCTAGATAAATACCATGAAATTTTTGAAATTTCCATGACGAGGTGGCACTGGAAAACCTTTGGATGTCCTGATGCTGATCATAGTATACCAGACAGTGCCTTGATTGACAGGGTTTCATGAAAATGGTGAAGAACAGAGATGCCAGTTAGTTGTCGCCTGATGATTAGTGGGCCTAGATCAGTGGTGGACAGATGTGTGACAAAACATCTGTGGTGGGGCCACGTGGATCTGCCATTGGCTTCCAAATGGCTTGTGACTGATATGGTTACAGCCAACAGACCCAATAGGTAAAGGCATCTTGTTATATGGAGAGGTTTCAGGGAAATGTTCAGAATCAGGTTGCTATGATCAAGGGGGCAAGCTATGTGGGATAGAAGCCTGGTTATTGCATTCTCCTGCAAACCCTCACCCACCACACGTGACTAAACTCCCTCCAGCAATGTGTCCCAATTGAACTCCTTTATTTCGTGAAGGAAATACCAAACTCCCAATGCAGCAGCAAGAAACACCACTAAAAGTGGAGGATGAACAAATGTCTTCCCAGTTAACACAGGGAGAAACTTAGCCCCAGTGTCCACAGTTTAGCTACAAAAAAAGAATTCAGCACTGCTGCCACATGTTCAATGAAAAATAAGAAACCATGTCTTACAGGTCACATATATGCAGAACCAGCTTTGATGGTCTCTCTACAAAAGAACTAAATATCCTGAAAACAACATATATTTCAAGTGACCAACCTCAGAGGCAGTTTCTCAAGAATTCTTTCGGCCAGCAGAGCTCCATGTTTGAGGAGTGTTTACCTTTTGCCTTACTTTTTTGAACTCTGCTACCACCTCCAAGGTTGTGAACTCCTGAGCATATTCCATTCCAGATATGTATTCACAGATTTTCTAACTCTTCTCCTCTAACTGTGTCTTACTTTGGTAAAAGATAATGTCAAGGCATTGTTCTGGATGAGAGTGGGAAGATTTTGGGTAGCACATATTTGCATAGGCATTGGATACATTTTTCAATTTCCCTTCAAAACATTGAATCTCTGACCCTAACCAATTCCCAACGAGACTCTGACTACTAATCCTAATATGATGGAGAAAAATAACAAAAAACAGAAAAGAAGTACAAGTAGTTCAGTGGAGGCAAGGTGTATACTAGGACTTGCCTTTTGCATAATATAGGGTAGGAGTTATAAATCTTGCAATTTTTTTTTGAAATAGTTCTCCATGAGTTTTTAAAGTTAACAAATATGTGAATTCCTTTCTCCCTTTCTCTGTAGCCTATTAAGCACATGTATTTTTATATGCACATATAGATTTCTACCTGGTACCACACGTATATTCTTGTGAGGTGTTTGACTTGGCAGATACAAATTGTGAGAAGAGATCACTCCTCGTAAATGCTGTTTGAACTGAAATTTCAAACTATGGGTGAACTTTCTAGTTGAACAACATTATACATAAATCCATGTTCAGTATAATGAATATTTTTGGATCTGTGTATGATATATATTTCATGATGAATTTTGATTGGCATATATATTGCTAGTTTTTAATGTCTCTCTCTCTCTCTGTATATATATATATATATATATATATATATATATATATATATATACTCTCCAGATTTTTCAAAATATGTAATATATGTGACTTATTATACACTCCCTAAATTCATTCATATTCATTTATGTGGATTTATAATCAACTTTTCAAAAGATTATTTTCTAAAATATTCATCCACCTGAAATTCATATTTGTTTCCTATTACTGACAACTAACTTCAGTGAATGGTGTATACAAATCGTAATATTTCTACAGTAACTGACCCAGTTTAACATCAACGCAAGCAGATTCCTATGGGACATGATATATATTTTGACATTCATATTTATTCAACAATGGGACATTATTATTTCTTCAGTTTATGCACATCATAGTATATATATTTCATCCAAAATTTCAAAAATATATAGGAATTTGTTTCACTTTCAATCACTTCCTGCTTCTGAACACATGTATTCCTCCATGTTGCTTTACTGGTCTTTTCATGAGACTTCTTTCCAAACACATTATTTTCGATTTCCAAAATCAATTTTGAAGCGAAACTCACACACTCTTCATGAAAATCCTAATACTAATATTATCATTGATGTATAACTGGTTGTAATGAATGTCTGTATATCAATATTTGATTTCCTGTATATTTTCAGATATCAATTCAATTCATTATTTATAGTGGAATGAGTATATGTTTTATTCAGAGTATGTTCTATTCATGCATTATCTGTATATTCATAGAAACAGGGTACACCTCTTTGTACCCCCAATACTAATTTATACGTCTTCAAAATATTGCTCCCAGAAATGGTGGAAGATATACTCATGTCACCTGATCTACATATATATTTTATCACAGTAATATTATGGACACAAAATGCAAAGGTCACACTTATGATTGTACCAAAGCCTAAATGGAAAGTGAGCATGGATTAGTAATAACATCCATGTCCAGGTTGCCTAATGCTCTCAAATGTCAATCCAATTTGTGACTACATATTTGTTTCTTGCTAAGATTATATATTCAACCTCAACCCTGTTGAAAATGTCTAATCCTACAACTCACATTATACTTTGCCTGATTTCCTTTTGTCTCAATTGATATTTACTTTCATACATATTTTCCCCAGTTCATCATTGTGAATGACTCTTCACATGTGCTGACATTTACATTCACTCTCTACCCGAAACCCTATTGCTAAAAAACTTTTGGTCCAAATCCTATACTCACTCTTCTTTCTAAACCTTCTGACTATCTTCCTAATCCTACCGATTATCCCTTTTTGACTGCATGTTCTCTTCAACATTCAATCATCCAAGGTAAAGGTCCTATGCCATTGTATAGCGATTAATCAGAGACATCTGTGCAGAACATAATTCAAAGCTAAGTATCCTACCCAAGGGCCCAATACACTTCTGGGCTTCAAAACTTACATAGATTTGGGTTTTCAAACTTATATTTCACCTTTATATTCTTTTAAATATCGCAGGTTCCCAATAACATTATTCATCCCGCAGAATGATTCCTAACCGAAATCGAACCTGTTATTAACCCTAACCATACGCTGTTCCCTCAATCTAACTTTACAGAGGAGCAGGGACAGAGTTGGTCTTACAATACAGGAATGTAGGGGATCTTCCACCTGCTGAGAACCTCAAAGGTCAATGCAGAAATGATCCTTGGAGAAGTTGTAGGCAGCTATGTAGTACCAAAGAGAGCAAAAGTCTTCTGACATGGTAAAGAACCTGGACAGGATGAAAGGATGTGTCTGAATCAGCCTCTCTCTTCTTAATGTAGAGAAGATGGACCAAAGCATGCCTGTATGGAGAGAAGTTCCCCGGTGCATATGGTTGATATACCATTCTAACTTGTGACAGTGTCCATAGGAACAGCCTCCATCTCATGGGACCCTTGGCAGCAACTGCTAGGACAAAGTGGTTGCCAAGGCAGTGACCTCATTCATTTCATGAAGAAAGTGACTTCACCTAACTTACTTGGTGATGGAACTCTCTGAACTTGGGATCAAGGAAGCCAGGCATCCAGAGCCAGTCCCAGTCACAGTCCCAGTGGGATCACATGTTTGGTTTTACCAAGGGCAGAGAGTCTTTTTTTGGTACCTAATGATGTGAGAATGGCCAAATGCCAGGACAGCTCTGAAGAGGGTCCTTTCCTAAGAAAGCAGGTAGTTGGTCATCGCTGGTTCCTGACAACTTCACAGATTTGGCCACGGAGACCAGATCTGAGACAGGGCAGGCCAGTTCGGGGTAACAATATGGTCCACAGACAGAGGACACTCCCGATAATCACAGACATATTGGGGGAAGGAAGTGCCTTTGTGGGTGTGGGTGTGAGTTTGTGGTTTTGTTTCATGTTCTGAGAATAGGTAGGAAAGGCGGTTTGTTTGGTTTGGAGTGGACTGTTTCTAAAAAGTCGTTTGAAAAGGTGAGTGTTTCTATATCTGTGTATCTCACTGTGTCCGTGGTTGTAGACATGAGAAAAGAGAATGCATCAATGGATATGTCCTGTCTAGAAGAAAGTTTTCCAGCATTCATCCTACCCAATTTATGACTGGACTGCAGGTTGCCTTATGGATGGGCCACCCCTACTATCGTCCTAAGTTCCTGTTTTCTTCCTAAATTTTGGCCACTACCCAGAATAGGCTCATGGTTTTGTGTCCAAGATATGTAACACCTCCAAGCTCTGTGACATGGCCATGTACTGGATAGCTGAATGGAATGGCGAGCATCTCAGGAAACTCAGATATCAGTGTGACCAGGAAAGTCTCAGTGGAGAAACACTGTTTTGGGCCTTCTGCTTACCTATTTTTCTGTTGCCCTGAATGTCAGGAAGGTCCTTACCTCAGGCCACTCCTTTTTGAAGCCTGAAGTAAACAGTTTTTAAATGCAAATGAATGGGCATCACCTGTGGTGCTTTGCTTAATTGCTTTTGAAAGGGATGTGTCTGAATCAGCCGCTTGGCTCTGGGTCAGGCTATGGATTAGATTCTCAGCACCTGATGGATATAAAGAAAGTTCCCATGTGTGTATTGAAAACAAAAATGGTAAAAATATCAGTCATTGTGCATGAAGTTTCCTGCCTTCCTCTGTTAGGTTCCTGACCTCCATCAAGTGAGAATAGGATCCTCTGGGTCAAATGAATTCTTTGAACTCCTGCACAAGTTCTTGGGTTCTCCCATGATGCCAAATCACATAAAGAATCTATACCTGACAGTCAGTAGGCCTCAAATTGGAGAAGCAGAGCAGTATTAAAGGCAGGCCTATTTGATCACTCCTGGTTTACAGGAAGGGTGTCAAGGCCACGCTCACTTTAGGCAAATGACGGGCAAGGGTGCATATTTTGGACATTGTCTTGGGCTGCGCTCCTAATGGAAACCTCCAGCAAGAGTTTATGATGAGTGTCTATATGGAAGAAGATGAGGGTCATGTGGGAAAGTTTTGGTTTCAATTGTGGTCATTTGTGTGGCGGTTGGAAGAGATGACTGGGTCCACATGGGCTTGAACTCTGGTGTGATTCTCCTTCGAGACTGAGTTCTGGAACTGACCTCAGAGAAGTATTGCCATTAATTGTGTTGGGATTGTAGGAGGACACGCATGAGAGTCACCCTTGAAACCTGAGATTGGGCCCTGGGTGGCTTTCCACAGAGCACTGAGAATCTCAGCCAGGATATCACATGATTTTATTCTGAAAGACTTGGCAGCTATAGTTAAGAGTCAAAACACACATGGTCCTCACATTTTAGACCTCAATGGGCCTGTCTGCATGTGACATTTTGACCACTCTTTGGGAAGCCTTGCCTGTGAGAGATCTCCAGAGCTTTCATTGAAATGAGCTTCCTCACCATTTCATGGTTCTTGGATGAATGGAAACCCCAAAGTGCCTCCAACTTCATTCTTGAACAATGGATAGATAAATACCATAAAATTTTTGAAATTCCCAATGACCAGGTGGCACTGGAGAACCATTGGATGTCCTATTGCTGCTCATGAGTGTACAAGACAGTGCCTTGATTGACTGGATTTCTTGACAATGGTGTAGAACAGAGATGCCAGTAAGTTGGAGCCTGCTGAGTAGTGAGCCTAGAGCAGTGGTGTGCAGTTGTCTGATAATATATTTGTGGTGTGGCCATGTGGGTGTGTCATTGGCTTCCAAATGGCTTGTGACTGATTTGGTGCAGCCAGCAGATAATTATATGAAAAGGCATCTGGTTATATGGACAGGTTTCAAGGCAATGTTCAGAATCAGGTTGCTATGGTCAAGGGAGCAAGCAATGTGGGATAGAAGCCTGGTTGGTGCATTCTCCTGAAGACCCTGACCCACCACACCTTACAGGACTCCCACCAGCACTGTGACCCATTTGAAATCCTTGTATGTTGTGAAGCAAATACAAAACACCCAGTGCAGCTGCAAGAAACACCACGAAAATTGGAGGATGACCAAATGGCTTCAAAGTCCACACAGGGAGACACTTAGCCCCCAGTGGCCACAGTTTATCTACAAAGAGAGAATTCATCACTGCTTCCTCATGTTCATTAGAAAATAAGAAACCATATCCTCCAGGTCACATAGATGCAGACCCAGCTTTGATGGTCTCCATACACAGGGAGCTAAAGCTCCTGACAACAACATATACTTCAAGTGCCCAACCTCAGAGGCAGTTTCTCAAGAAGTCTTAATGCCAGCATAGCTCCATGTTTGTGGAGTGTTTACACTGTCCCTTACATTTGGAAACTCCTCTACCACCTCCTGAACATTTTCCATTCCAGGTATGTATTCACAGATTTTCTAACTCTTCTTCTCTAATTGTGTCTTACTAGGGGCGAAGATATTGTCAAGGCATTGTTCTGGATGAAAGTGGAAATTTTTTGTAGCACATATTTGCATACACATTGGATTCATTTTCCTATTTTCCATTTGAAATACTTAATAACTGACACTAACCCATACCCTAATAGACTCTTACTACTAATCCTAATATGATGGAGTAAAATAACCCAAACAGAATAGAAATACAAACATTTCAGAGGAGGCATGGTGTATAGTTAGACTTGGCTTTTGCATGATAAAGTGTAGGTGTTATAAATCTAGTTAATTTTTAATTGAAATAGTTCCATGTGTACTTAAAGTTAACAAATATGTGAATTCCTGTCACCCTTTCTCTGTAGCCTATTCAGCACATGTATTTTTATATGCACATATAGAATTCTACCTGGTACCACAGGTACATTCTTGTGAGGTGGCTGACTTGGCAGATAGAAATTGTGAGAATAGATCACTCCGCCTAAACGCTGTTGAAACTGAAATTTCAAACTATGGGTGAGCTTCCTAGTTGAACAACATTATACATAAATCCATGTTCAGTAAAATGAATATTTTTGGATCTGTGGATGATATATATTTCATGGTGAATTTCGATTGGCATATGTATTGCTAATTTTTAATGTCTGTGTGTGTGTGTGTGTGTGTGTGTGTGTGTGTGTGTGTATATATATATATATATATATATATACACTCTAAATTTTTTTAAAATATAAAATATATGTGTCTTATTATAAACTCCCTAAATTCATTCATATTCATGTATGTGGATCTAGAGTTAACATTTCACAAGATTATTCACGGAAATATTCATCCACCTGAAATACATATTTCTTTCCTAGAAATGAAAACTAACTTCAGTGAATGGTGGATACAAATCCTAATATTTCTACAATAATTGATCCAGTTTCTCATCAATGCAAGTAGATTCCTATGGGACATGATGTGTATTTTGATGTTCATTCTTATTCACCACTGGTATGTTACAATTTCTTCAGTTTATGCACATTATAGGATATATATTTCATCCATACGTTAGCAAAATTATAGGCATTTCTTTCACTTTCAATCATTTTCTGCTTTAGAACACATGTAATCCTCCATGTTTCTTGACTGGTTTGTTTATGAGACTTCATTCCAAACATATTATTTTCGATTTCCATAATCATATTTGAAGCAAAACTCACACACCCTTCATGATAAACTATAACCCTAATATTACTATTAGATGTATAACTGGATGGAATGAATGATTGTATATCAATATAAGATTTCTTATATATTTTCAGATATCAAATAAATCCATTATTTAAAGTGGAACCAGTTATATTATTTATTCACACTATTGTCTATTCATGCATTGTCTCTATATTCATAGACACAGGGTACACCTCTTTGTAAACCCAATACTAATTTATACATCTTCAAAATTTTGCTCCCAGTAATGGTGGAAGAAATACTCATGTCATCTGATCTACATATACATTTTATCACAGTAATATTCTGGACACAAAAAGAAAAGGTCACACTTATGTTTGCACCAAAGCCTAAATGTAAAGTGAACATGGATTACTAAAACCATCCATGTCAAGTTTGGCTAATGCTCTCAAAAGTCAATCCTATTTGTGACAACATATTTGTTTCTTGCTAAGTTTATATATTCAAACTCAACCCTGTTGAAAATATCTAATCCTATCTCTCACTTTATATTTTTCCTGGTTTCATAATGTCTCTATTTATATCAGCTTTCCTACATACTTTCCACAGTTCATCATTGTGACTGACTCTTCAATTGTGCTGACATTTACATTCACACTCTAATCCAAACCCTATTGCTAAGGAACTTTTTTTCCAAATCCTATACTCACTCTTCTTCTTAAACCTACTGACTATCTTCCTAATCCTACCCATTATCCCTTTTTGACTGGATGTTCTCTTATACATTCAATAATACAAGGTACAGTGTCTAATGCCATTGTATATCGATCTATCTCAGACATCTGTGCAGAACATAATTCAACGCTAAGTATCACAATCAAGGGCCCATCCCCATTCTGCGCTTCAAATCTTATTTAGATTTCTGTTTTCATACATATATTTCACCTATATATACTTATAAATGTCGCAGGTTCCCAGTACCATTATTCATGCAGCAGAATGATTCCTAATTCAAATTGAACATATTATTAACCCTAACCATACACTGTTCCCTCAATCTAACTTTACAGAAGAGCATGGACAGAGTTGGTCTTACAATACAGGAATATAGGGGATCTTCCACCTCCTGAGAACCTCAAGGTCCATGCAGAAATGATCCCTGGAGAAGATGTAAACAACTATGAAGGACCTGAGAGAGCAAAAGTCAGCATCCATGGCAAACAACCTGGTCAGGATGAAGGGTTGTTTATGAATCAGCCTCTCTCTTCTTATTGTAGAGAAGATGGACCAAACCAGGTTGGTGTGGAGAGCTGTTCCTAGGTGCCTATGGTTGATATACCATTCTACCTTGTGAAAGTGTCACAGAAAGTAGGGGCAGCCTCCATCTCATGGTCGTCTTGGAAGCAACTGTTAGGACAAAGTGGTTACCAAGGCAGTGATCTGATTCAGTTCCTTAAGGAAGTGACCTCACCTCACTTCTTTGTTGATGGAACTCTCTGAACTTGGTATCCAAGAAGCCAGGCACCAAGAGGCAGTCCCAATCCCAGTGGTCTCACTTGTATGGATTTACCAAGGACAGAGTCAGTCATTCTTGGTACCTACTGATGTGAGGACAGCCAAAACCAGGAAAGCTCTGAAGAGGGGCTTTTCCTGAGAAAGTAGGTAGTGGCTCACTGCTGGCTCCTGACAACTTCACAGAGTTGGCCAAGGAGACCAGATCTGAGACAGGACAGGCCATTTCATTGGAACATAGTATGGCCCACCAGTCAGAGGACACTCCGGATAGTCACAGACCTACTTGGGGGAAGGATGTGTCTTTGTGGGAGTGGGTGTGGGTTTGTGGTTTTGTCTCATATTCTGAGAATAGGTAGGAATGGCGGTTTGTTTGGTTTGGAGGGAACTGTTTCTAGTAAGTCATTTGACAAGGCGAGTGTTTCTATGTCTGTTTATACCACTGTGTCCCTGGTTGTAGACATTAGAAAAGAAAATGCATCAATGGGTGAGTCCTGTCTAGTAGAAACTTCTCAGCTTTCATCCTGCCCAATTCATGAATGGACTGCGGCTTGACTTATCAATGGGGAACACCTGCTAACTTCTTAAGTTCCTGTTTTCTTCCTGAATTGTGTGCACTCTCCAGAATAGGCTCATGGTTTTGTGTCCATGATATGTACCTCCTCAAATCTCTGTGACATGGCCATGTACTGGATAGCTGAAGGGAATGGCGAGCATCTCAGAAAGCTCAGATATCAGTGTGACCAGGAATGCCTCAGTGGAAAAACCCTGCTTTGGACATTTTGCTTACCTATTCTTCTGTTGCCCTGAAAGTCAGGAAGGTCTTTGCATCAGGTGTGTCATGTGGGAGTGTTTTGGTTTTAATTGTGGTCATTTTTGTGGCCGTTGGAAGAGATGACTATGTCCACCTGGGCTTGAACACTTATGTGATTCCCCTTAGAGACTGAGTTCTGGAACTGACCTCAAAGAAGTATTGGCATGTATTGTGTTGGGATTTTAGGAGGCCACGCATGAGAGTCGCACTTGGAAACTGAGATCTAGGCCCAGGGAGGCTTTCGGAAGAGCACTGGAAATTTCAGGAAGGACATCACATGATTTTATTCTTAAAGACTTGGCAGCCATCGTTGCAAGTCAAAACACACATGGACCTCACATTGTAGACCTCAAATGCCTGGCTTAATGTGACCTTTTAGCCTGTCTTTGGGAAGCCTTGCCTGTTAGAATTCTCCAGAGCTTTCATTGAAATGAGCTTCTTCTCCATTTTATGGTTCCTGAATGAATTGAAACCCACAGTGCCTTCAACTTCATCCATGAAAAATGCCTAGATAAATATCATTAAAGTTTGGAAATTCCCATCACCTGGTGGCACTGGAGAACCTTTGGGTGTCCTATTGCTGATCATGAGTGTACCAGACAGTGCCTTGATTGACTGGGTTTCATGAAAATGGTATAGAACAGAGACGCCAGTAACTTGGAGCCTGATGAGTAGTCGGCCTAGAGCAGTGGTGTGCAGGTGTGTGTTAAAACATCTGTGGTGGGGTGATGTGGATATGCCATTGGCTTCCAAATGCCTTGTGACTGATATGGTGCAGCCCCCATACCCTTGTATGTAAAGGCATCTTGTTATATGGAGAGGTTGCAGGGCAATGTTTAGAATCAGATTGCTATGGTCAAGGGGGCAAGCTATGTGGGATATAAGCCAGGTTGGTGCATTCTCCTGCAGACCCTTACCCACCACACGTGACAGAACTCCCTCCATCACTGTGTCCCAGTTGAACTTCTCGTATTTTGTGAAGCAAATACCAAACTCCCAGTGCAGCTGCAAGAAACACCACGAAAATTGGAGGATGACCAAATGGCTTCACAGTCCACACTGGAAGACACTTAGCCCCCAGTGGCAACAGTTTACCTATAAAGAGAGAATTCAGCCCTGCTGCCTCATGTTCATAGGAAAAAAAGAAACCATGTCCTCCAGGTCATATAGATGCAGACCCAGCTTTGATGGTCTCACTACAAAGGAAGCTAAAGCTCCTGTCATCAACATATATTTCAGGTGCCCAACCTCAGAGGCAGTTTTTCAAAAAGTCTTTAGGCCAGCAGAGCTCCATGTTTTTGGAGTTTTTACCCTGTCCCTTACTTTTTGAAACTTCTCTACAACCTCGAAGGTTGTGAACTCCTGAGCATTTTCCATTACCGATATGTATTCACAGATTTTCTAACTCTTCTCCTCTAATTGTGTCTTACTTGGGGTGAAGGAAATGTCAAGGCATTGTTCTGAATGAGAGTTGGAAGATTTTTGGGTAGCACATATTTGCCTACACATTGGATTCATTTTCCAATTTTCCATTCGAAATACTGAATCCCTGACTGTCAAGGGTAGAAGGAATTCTTTTTCAAAGAACAGCCTGACACTTACAAGAAACAGCCACCAGGAGACATCCTGTCTGGAAGACATCCTGTAGCCATATGTGTCCCTGAGACATCCTGTGGCCATCTTTCTTCCAGAAACATCCTGAAGTTATCTCACCTTGTGAAGACATCCAGGAACTGCCAATAAGAGAGTTTTCCCAAATCCAGCATTTTAATACCCATGTGTGAACAATAAAATTTTGCAGCTTGATCAGAACTCCTGTGTTGCTCTCATCTCTCGTGTCTCTTGTCCCTTCATTCCTCCCCATGTAGGTTCGCTGCCCATGTTGATGTGTCCTGCCGGCCGGGACATCTGGCGCCCACTGACTGGGGCTCAAGCCATTGACTGAGGGGGAACCCCTTCCTCCTGGAAGACTTGGTCAAGAGGAGCCCGCGATCGTCTCAGCAGACACCACCCGAAGACATATCCAGGATGAGGGTGGGAATGATGCACGGTGAGTGACCCACCATGTGACAAGCAGTATCGTCACATGATTTGTTTATTTCAGGCCTCAAGGAGTTCTTCAAGACATGGGGGGCACATGTTAAGAAAAAGGAGTTAAAATTTTTCTTTTCACACATAGGAGCATTGTGTCCATGGTTTCCTCTTGAAGGGACCATTGATGGCAAAAATGGCTTAGAGTAGGAGACTGTTTAAAAGATTATTATGAATCCTTTGGCCCAGAAAAAATGCCAGTTCCCACCTTTTCTTACTGGAACTTAATCAATGAAATTCTTAAAAGTTTTCGCTTTGACAATGGTACCTTACAACTTGTCAGGATTAGGGAAGAGATTATGCAAAAGACCTCTCGTCCCTCCTCTGCATGCCCATCATTAGTATAGACATAGACCCTTCTCAGTCTTCCCAGGACCCTGAGAACCTTCCTGGTCCCCCTCAAAATACGACCCTAATTAATAAGGCTCCAATGATTAAAAACCACCTTTATCCAGTTTTAAATCCCAGAGACACATTGACCCCTGGGAAGGACGCTATCTTGGAGAAGGAAGCAGCTCTCTACCATTCAGAAGACCCGCAACCTCTCAGGACCCTGCCACAGCCTACAGGATTTACACATCCACCTCCCTCCTATATCCCTCCTGCCTTTTGTGCTCTGGCCCTTCAGGGGCCAAGTGCCCCCCCAGATGTTTTTTCCCTACTTCCCCTACCTAACCTCGCTCCCTTGCCAGCATCCTTCCAACATAGACGGGAAGAGATGCAACTTTTAAAATAATTAAATTCCCTTGACTCTGAGCTCTCTTCATTAGCCTTAGCTATGGAGTCAATGCAAGCTGGCCCACAGCGGTCTAATACAAAGTCGAAGCCACTCCATCGCCCTGTTCTCACCTTCCCAGTCACCACCAGTCAGATAGATAAGCCTGCCCAGGCTGAGGTCAAAAACTTCGATGAGGAACAAGAGGAGGAAGCGGGGGAAATGGATCAAGGAGATCAGGACTCAGAGGATGAGGAGTTCACCCCTGGGCAGGAAGGAACCCAGAGTCTACAAAAAATTAAGCCTATGTTTTCTTGAAAAACTTAATAAGGCTTGTGCTCACTATGGCCCCACTGTGCCCTACACGTTGGCTTTATTAGAAATCCACAGCGCACAATGGCTTACTCCCAATGATTGGAAATTTTTAGACCAAGCTACCTTCAGTGCCGCAGACTTCCTGTTATGGAATGCAGATTTCGAAGACAATGTCGGGAAACTGCTCAAATAATTTTAACTAAGGCCTCCTCTGAATCTGGGACTTAAGTTTAGCTAGTGGGCAATGCGCCTTTTGACACTAAAAATAACAGGCACGTTTCCCTCCTGGACTCTTGGCGCAGACTCAGATGGCTGGTTTTCCTGCTTGGTGACACCTCCCTCAAAAGGCCTCGGCTACCAATTCCCTGGCAAAAATTTGACAAGTGACCCATGAGCCTTATAGGTAGTTTGTTCCCCGGCTTAACCTAGCTGCAGAATGCTTGCATGAACCAAGCGAAGGTGAAAGCACCTATGTAAAACATCTTGCCTTTGAAAATGCCAACCCAGCATGTCAGGATGTTCTTCAACCACATAAGGATAAAGGGAAACTTTCTGAATTTATTAGACTCTGTGCAGGCGTGGGTGCAGCCCATGCCATGGGTCTCGCTTTAGGGGCCGCCTTTACCAAGGCGTTTCACAATCCTGCCTCACGTACTTGCTTTACTTGTAAACAACCTGGCCATTTTGCATGTGGGTGTCCGACAGGCAAACAAAGCCTAGGAATAGCGTCTCCTCAAACTGGGGCTTAACCGCCCCCAGCTACCTTTTTCCATAGAAGTGGTAAAGGTCATCACTGGGGCAGTGAGTGTAGATCTAAGACAAATGCCCTCAGACAGCCTATTTCTTCCTGCTTCTCGGGAAACTCCCTGCGGGGCCAGCCCCTGGCCACAACATCCCCCAGGACAAACACAGGAGCAATAAGGTTTGTTCCCTCCCAAACTCCCAACCTACCACAAAATCCTTCTCCACAATTGCCTCCTTCCAACTAGCCACCCCAGGCAGCACAAAATTGGACCTCTGTGACACCACAGTTACAATATTAGACTCAATGCAAGGGCCCCAGATAATACCCACTGGAATTATGGGTCCCCCTCCATCTCATACATGTGCCCTTATTCTTGGAAGAGCCTCCACTACCATACAAGGTGTTCAGGTCTTCGCTGGCATTAATGATAATGATTTCACTGAAGAAATAAAAATACTGGCCACTGCTATTAATGGAGTTGCCGCCATCCCAGCAGGAACAAGACTTGCACAATTAATTCTCCTTCCCTTGGATTCAGGAGGCATTTCCACCACCCAAACCTACCTCGGGGGGCTGCCTTCTTAGGCTTCTCTGATGTGTATTGGGTTCAACCCATTTCTCACAATAGACCCACCCTTACCTTACTTACTGAAGGAAAGGAATTCCAAGGAGTTCTAGATATTGGAGCTGATGCCACAATTATTTCTCAAAAATACTAGCTTTCAGGTTGGCCCCTCACTCCATCCTTGACTGACCTTAAAGGGATAGGAAAATAAAAAAGTCCTCTGGTCAGCTCAAGGTCTATTTGCAGCACTGATAAAGATGGTAATAAGTCAACTGTCACTCCTTTCGTTGATTCTGACCTCCCTGTTAACGTATAGGGTGGAGATATTTTGAGTCATTGGAAGTTATTCTCGCCAGTCCCAATTCCATGGTGACTCATCAAATGCTTCCTATGAATTTTGTTCCTGGTACAGGCCTGGGGATACTGAAACAAGGACTGGTGGAGCCTATACAACCCATAAAAAACAAATACATGTGGACTTGTGTATTCAGATTTTTAGTGTCGGTCCCTGACCCTCCGGTACCCCATGCAGATAAAATTATTTGGGAGACTCAGACTCCTGTGTTGGTGGATCAGTGGCCCCTTACCCAAGAAAAATTGGAGGCTGCCTCCACGTTAGTGCTGGAACAGCTGGCAGCCGGCCATGTAAAGCCCTCAACCTCACCATGGATTACTCCTATTTTTATTATCAAGAAAAAATCAGGCAAGTGGCGCCTTTTACAATATTTGTGTGCCATTAATAAAGTTATGTGCCCGATGGGAGCACTACAGCCAGGCATTCCCACACCAGTGGCGATTCCAAAAACCTATTGTAAAATGGTTATTGACTTAAAAGATTGCTTTTTTACCATTCCTTTACATCCTGAGGATAGACCCTATTTTGCCTTTAGTCTCCCTCGCATTAATTTTCTGGGCCCTATGCAGAGATTTCAATAGAAGGTTCTTCCCCAAGGTATGGCCAACAGCCCTAGTCTTTGCCAAAAATACGTTGCTCAAGCAGTAGACCCTGTGAGAGAGCGATGACCACAAAATTATATTTTACATTATATGGATGATTTGTTAATTGCTGCACCTAATACCCATGACCTTAATAATTGTTACTTGGAC
The DNA here is from genome assembly GCF_048772815.1 of Callospermophilus lateralis. Lineage (NCBI taxonomy): Eukaryota > Metazoa > Chordata > Mammalia > Rodentia > Sciuridae > Callospermophilus > Callospermophilus lateralis. Next base: position 4,143,497 of record NW_027517127.1, read on the forward strand.
TTTTACAAAACCTCACTACCTTGGGACTACAGATAGCTCCAGATAAGTTTCAAACACAGGACCCTTATACCTATTTGGGCCTTAAACTTCAAGATAATCAGATCCAAATTCCTAAAATACAACTATGTGTGGACCATATTCACACACTTAATGATTTTCAAATATTACTGGGGGATATTCAATTGCTAGGAACATATTTAAAATTACCCACTTGTGTACTTTTGCCCCTTAATGATATTTTGATAGGTGATTCCCACCCCTCCTCCCCTCAAAAGCTTACTCCCGAGGCATGACATGCATTAAACCAAGCCACAGAAGCCATTGCCCAAAAGTTTGTTACACAAATTTCTTATAACCTTCCTCTGGTTCTGGTTATTTTCCACACTCCTCATACACCCACAGGAATATTTTGGCAGCGAGATCCACATTTTAAAAATAAAGGCTGCCCCTTGCTTTTGGTCCTTGTACCCACCACATCCTCCAAGGTTATTACTGTTTATCTTGCTCAGGTAGCTTCTCTTATTTTTAAAGGTCGTTTGCTTTCTCGACAACATTTTGGCAAAGACCCTGATAATATTTTAATTCCATATACTAAGGACCAAACCCTTACTACAATTTTTACTACAGACATGGATGAATGGGATATTGCCCTATCAGGCTTTTTGGGAACAATTCATAACCACATCCCCAATGACCCCCTTTTAAATTTTGTCCAGTTACATCCATTTATTTTTCCCAAAATTACTCAAAAGGCTCCCATTCCTCAAGCCCTTACCTTTTTTACAGACGGTTCCAGTAATGGCCGTGCAGTCTTTGTTGTCAATAACAAGCCTACCACCTTTGATACTGTCTATCAGTCAGCTCAGTTTGTGGAATTGTTCGCCATAACACAAGTTTTTATAAAGTTTTTTGATAATCTTGTTAATATTTATACAGACAGTGCCTACATTGCTTATTCTGTGCCCCTTCTGGAGATTTCACCCACCATTAAGGCTTCTTCCAATTCCCCCTTTCTGTTTCACCAGCTTCAGCAGCTAATTCAGGCCAGAAAACATCCATTTTCCTTAGGACACATCATGACACACTCTGACCTTCTGAGCCCTCTAACACAAGGTAATGCCCAAGCTGATGCAGCAACACGTTCCATCTTTCCAATTTTTGTTGGCTCCATTCAAAAGGCCATGGAGTTACACAATCTTCACCATCTAAATTCCCAGAGCCATCGATTACTTTGGAAAATTACCAGGCAACATGCATGAGAAATAGTAAAAGCATGCCCTGCTTGCACTGTCTCCCTCCCCATTCAACACTTGGGAGTTAACCCCCGAGGATTACTGCCCAATCAGATTTAGCAAATGGATGTTATTCATTTTCCTGAATTTTGAAAAACCAAATATATATACGTTTCTATAGATACCTTCAGCGGCTTTATTTTTGCATCACCACATTCTTGAGAGGCTACCAAAGATGTCCTTTCTCATCTTGTTTCAGCCTTTTTCGTAATGTGTAAACCAATACATATTAAAACAGATAAATGTCCTGCATATACCAGTGCCAAGTTTAAACAGTTTTGTGCTACCTTGCAATTTTGTCATACTACTGAAATTCCATACAACACTCAGGGCCAAGGCATGTGGAACTTGCCCAGCTTACCTTAAAGACTTGGCTATCCCGTCTTAAGGCTTCCGCCCTTGTATTTACCACTCCCAGGGATCGCCTTAACCATGCATTATTTGCCCTTATTTTTCTTACCCTAGACAGTGAAGGCCATTTGGCCACAGACAGACACTGGCATCCTTCATCCAATTCTGTTCGCACACCTGTTATGTGGTGCAATCCCATTACAAATAAATAAAAACGCCCACATCCTATCCTCATCAGGGGATGAGGCTCAGCTTGTGTTTTGGACCAAGAGCAAGCATCCCCAAGATGGTTACCAGAATGCCTGGTTAAACAGGTAAATTACTTACCTCAACCCAGGGACGGAGGCCCTCCCCCTGAGGACAAATTTTCCTCCATTTCAGATACAGCCAACAATCTGTGCGAGGATCCTGCTTAAGGCACTTCTGCTGAACAGGTTTGAACACAGAGGCCTTGGACCTCTAATTTCCAACATCATGGGGTACCTTTTTGCCCCCCCCCCCGTGAATGCAAAGGAGGATTTTGGACTGAGGCTCCCACTAGTTGGACCCAGACTGCTGACTGCATGACTAAGGTGACTTACCTCCGTGCCAAGGTTGACCATAATCTCGGAGGAGTTCATCAGCCTAAATGGGTATGTGTTAACAAGCCAAAGATTATTCCCCCTAGTACAAGTAAAGCTCTCCAAAATTGTTCTGCAACTTGTACGCATACCCAGGCGATGCATGTCTCTTGTAATGCGTCGGCTTCACTTTGTGTTAATAAACAGGGAGAACAATTTTTTGAAACCTCCCTAACTAAAACTCATGCAGCAGGGGGACCACTATTCATTATACCCCCATTCTCTTTGACCATGGAGGAGATGGCAAATACACCAAGCTACAGTCAGCTGGGTGCCAAGGCACTGTCGGAAAACCTTCCTACTGGCCCATTAAGGCCCCTACAGGGGTCTCTGATGGTGGAGGACCCACTTATTCTGTCAAGCATCCTCAGATAATCAAACTTTTGAAACCCCAAATCCCTGAGCTCACATATCATCCCTTAATGTAGCCTAAATCCCAGTTCCCAGGTTTAGATACCAATACATTAGATATTTTGCAAACTACATTCTCCTAGCTTAATAATTCGAACCCCACCCTTGCTGGTGATTGCTGGCTCTGCATGACAACAGGGGCAATCATGCCTATGGCAGTTCCTATTAATTCTATCATGGACAATGATAATACATGCCAACCCAGATTTCCCTTTAAAGTACAGCCTATAGGCACTTTTACATTATTTCTTTTAGGCGCGATGCAGAATAATACCTATGATATTGATGTTCGACTTACTTCCTTTGGAAATTGCTCAACAGTATAAAATTATTCCTCACCCACCCCATCTCTTTGTCCCTCCAATGGCACAGTTTTTATGTGTGGAGGAAACTCGGCCTTCCCCAGGCTTCCAGCGAATTGGACCATTGGTTGTGTTCTTGCTTTATTACTCCCTGATATAACTATTGTCCCAGGAGATGAACCTCTACCAATTTCTAGCCTAGACACTTTAGTCAAAAGACATAGGTGGGCAATACAGGCTTTACCACTCATTGCCAGCCTTGGAATAACAGCTGCTGTGGGCACAGGTACAGTGGCTTAGGCACGGCTATTCACTCTTACCATCGCCTGTCTCAACAACTTATAAATTATGTACAAACTTTATCAGGAACCATTAAAGATTTGCAGGACCAAATAAATTCCCTGGCAGAAGTGTTCCTTCAAAACAGACGAGGCTTAGATTTGCTGACAGCTAACCAGGGAGGTATTGCTTAGCCTTAGGGGAACGATGCTGCTTTTATGCAAATAAATCAGGCATAGTACGCATTAAAATTAAGCAGCTTCAAGAAGATCCAGAAAAGAGACAAAGGGAACTATTTGAAAATCCCCTCTGGATTGGGCATAATGGATTTCTACCCTACCTTCTTCCCCTATTAGTCCCTTTGTTGGGTTTACTTTTAATGGTGTCCATAGGCCGCTGCATTATAAAGAGGCTGGTAAAATTTATTAAAGAACAGATTAATATTTTGGTTTCTAAGCCCATACAGGTCCACTATCATGGTCTGGAGATGGAAGACAGCACTGCCAACATTTAAAAGAATGTTCAACCCTTCTCACAGGCTTATTAAGTTTACATCCCCACAGATCTCTCTTTCTTACAGAAAACTATAAGTAACAGCTCTGAGCAACCATCTTCTACCCTTGCAATAAGGGTTCCTTCTCCATGGGCCCCTCCGCTTGGGGGAGGACACACCCTTGGAATGAGCACGTTAGGCCATAATAACGGAGGGTCCAGGAAGGACTGCAGGAGGATGGATTCACGGATCCCCAAACACAAGACCTCTGAATGACACGCTCTGGTGCATGGCGGTTGGCATGCTATCCCCTCAAAGACGTCTCCTCCAAAAACATGCCAAAGCCAACACGAAATCTCCTAGGAAAGATGCTCGCTCAAATCAGGAGATATTCTAAGGCATCCTAGAGAAACAGAGCCACTATCACCCCCTAAATCCATGGCCTGTAAGGTATGGTCGAATATTTTATATAACAAAAGGGGAGATGTCAGGGGCTAGAAGGAAGTTCTCCTTCAAAAAATAGACTGACACAAGAAACAGCCCCCTGGGACACAACCTGCCTGGGAGACATCCCACAGCCATCTATCTCCTTTTGACATCCGGCTACCATCTGTCTACCTGAAACATCCTGAGGTTATCTCACCCTGTGAAGACATCCAACAACTGCTGATAAGAGAGCTTTCCCATCCGCAGCATATAAATACCCTCTGAGAATAATAAAAGTTTGCAGCATGATCAGAACTCCTGTCTTGCTGTCATCTCTCGTGTCTCTTGTCCCTTCATTCCTCCCCAACTAGGATCGACACCCAAGTTGATGTGTCCTGCCAGCCGGGCCATCTGACACTAACCCATACCCTCCTAGACTCTGATGACAAATCCTAATATGATGGAGAAAAATAACCCAAACAGAATAGAAATACAAGCAGTTCAGAGGAGGCATGGTGTATAGTTGCACTTGCCTTTTGCATGATATAGGGTAGGTGTTATAAATCTAGTAAATTTTTAATTGAAATAGTTCTCCATGTGTATTTAAAGTTAACAAATATGTGAATTCCTGTCTCCCTTTCTCTGTAGCCGATTCAGCACATGTATTTTTATATGCACATATAGAATCCTACCTGGTATCAGATTTACATTCTTGTGAGGTGGCTGACTTGGAAGATACAAATTGTGAGAAGAGATCACTCCTCCTAAACGCTGTTGGAACAGAAAATTCAACCTATGGGTGAGCCTCCTAGTAGAACAACATTATACATAAATCCATGTTCAGTAAATTAAATATTTTTGCATCTGTGGATGATATATACTTCATGATGAATTTCGATTGGCATATATATTGCTACATTTTATTGTCTGGGTGTGTGTGTTGTGTGTGTGTGTGTGTGTGTGGGATATATATATATATATATATATATATATATATATATATATATACACTCTCCAAATATTTCAAAATATGAAATATATGTGTCTTACATATACTACCTAAATTCATTCATGTTCATGTATGTGGATTTATAATCAACTTTTCACAATATTATTCTCAGAAATATTCATCCACCTGAATTACATATTTGTTTTCTAGTACTGAAAACTAACTTCAGTGAGTGGTGCATACAATCCTAATATTTCTACAGTAACTGACCCAGTTTAACATCAATGCAACTAGATTCCTCTTGGATATGATGTCTATGTTGAAGTTCATTTTATTCAACACTGGTACATTACTATTTGTTCAGTTTATACACATCGTAGGATATATATTTCATCAACAACTTCAATAATTTATAGGATTTTGATTCACTTTCAATCATTTCCTGATTCAGAACACATGTATTCCTCCAGGTTACTTGATTGTTTTTTCATGAGACTTCTTTCCAAACGGTTTTTTTTTTTCGATTTCCATAATCATTTTGAAGAAAAACTGACACACTCTTCATGATAAACCATATCCCTAATATTACCATTAGATGTATTTCTGGTTGGAATGAATGATTGCATATAAATATACGATTTTCTGTTTATTTTCAGATATCAATTCAATCGAATATTTAAAGTTGGAACAAGTTATAATATTTAATCACAGTATCGTCTATTCATAAATTATCTCTATGTTCATAGACACAGAGTAAATCTATTTGTAACCCCAATACTAATTTTTTCATCTTCAAAATGTTGCTCCCAGAAATGGTGGAAGAAATACTCATGTCACCTAATCTACATATACATTTTATCACAGTAATATTCTGGACACAAAAAGAAGAGGTCACACTTATGATTGTATCAAAGCCTAAATGAAAAGTGAGCATAGATTACTGAAAACATTCATGTCCAGTGTGCCTAATGCTCTCAAATGTCAATCCTATTGGTGACTACATATTTGTTTCTTCTTAAGACTATATTTTGAACCTCAACCCTGTTGCAAATGTCTAATCCTATCACTCAATTTATACTTTGCCTGATTTCCTAATGTCTCTATTGATGTCTGCTTACCTAAATATTTTCCCCAGTTCACCATTGTGACTGACCCTTCACGTGTGCTGACATTTACATTCACTCTCTACCCGATACACTATTGCTAAAGAACTTTTGGTCCAAATTCTGTACTCAGTCTTCTTCTGAAACTTATCGAATATCTTCCTAATCCTACAGACTATCCCTGTTCTAGTGGATGTTCACTTCTACATTCAATCATCCAAGGTACAAGGTCCTATGCCATTGATTATCGTTTTATCTGAAACACCTGTGCAGAACGTATATCAAAGCTAAGTATCCCAATCAATAGCGCAATGCCCTTCTGGGCTTCAAATCTTACCTAGATTTTTGTTTTCATACTTATATTTCACCTATATATTCTTATAAATATCACAGGTTCCCAATACCATTATTCATCAATTAGAATAATTCCTAACCCAAATCAAACCTATTATTAACCCTAACCATACACTGTTCCCTCAATCTAACTTTACAGAAGAGGAGGGACCAAGTTGGTCTTACAATACAGGAATGTAGAAAATCTTCCACCTGTTGTAAAACTCAAAGGTCCATGAAGAAGTGATCCCTGGAGAACATGTAAGCAGCCATGAAGGACCTGAGAGAGCAAACGTCATCTTCCATTGCAAACAACCTGGTCAGGATGAAGGGTTGTGTCTGAATCAGCCTCTCTGTTCATAATGTAGAGAAGATGGACACAAACAGTCCTGTTTGGAGAGCTGTTCCTGGGTGCCTATGGTTCATATACCATTCTAACTTGTGAAAGTGTCACAGGAAGTAGGAGAAGCCTCGATCTCATGGGACCCTTGGAAGCAACTGTTAGGACAAAGTGGTTGCCAAAGCAGTGACCTCATTCAGTTCCTGAAGGAAGTGACCTCACCTCACTTCCTTGGTCATGGAACTCTCGGTACTTGGGATCCAGGAAGCAAGGTACCAAGAGCCTGTCCCAGTCCCAGTCCCAGTGGGCTCACTTGTTTGGATTTACCAAGGACAGAGTCAGTCTTTCATGGTACCTACAGATATGAGGATGGCCAACTGCCAGGAAAACTCAGAAGAGGGGCCTTTCCTGAGAAAGCAGATAGTGGCTCACCGCTGGCCTCTGACAAGTTCACAGAGTTGGTGATTTCCGGGGATCATAAGTTGGCCCACCAGTCAGAAGACACTCTGGATAGTCACAGACATACTTTGTAGAAGGTGGTGCCTCTGTGGTTGTCGGTGTGGGTTTGTGGTTTTTTCTCATGTTCTGAGAATAGGTAGAAAAGGCGGTTTGTTTGATTTGGAGTGAACTGTTTATAGTAAGTCGTTTGGCAAGCAAGAGTTTCTATGTCTGTGTATCCCACTGTGTCCATGGTTTTAGACATTAGAAAACAGAATGCATCAATTGTTGTGTCCTGTCTAGTAGAAAGCTTCCCAGCATTCATCCTGCTGAATTTATGAATGGATTTCAGCTTGCCTTATCGATGAGCAATATGTGGTATCTTCCAAAATTCCTGCATTCTTCATGAATTCTGGCTACTCTCCAGAATAGGCTCATGGTTTTGTGTCCAAGATATGTAGCAGTTCCAAGCCCTGTGACATGGCCATGTACTGGATAGCTGAAGGGAATGTCGAGCATCTCAAAAAACTCAGATATAAGTGTGACCATGATAGTCTAAGTGGAGAAACCCTGCTTTGGGCCTTTTGCTTACCTATTGTTCTGTTGCCCTGGATGTCAGGAAGGTCTTTGCCTCAAGACATTCGTTTGTGAAGCCTGAAGAAAACAGGTTCAAATGGAAATGAATGGACATCACCTGTGGATCTTTGCTTAATTCCTTTGGAAATGGAAGTGTCTGAATCAGCCTCTTGGCCCTGTGTGAGGCCGTGGCTTAGATTCTCAACCCCTGAAGAATCTAAAGAAACATCACATGTGTGCATCCAAAACAAAAATGGCCAAAAGTGCAGTTATTGTGGATGAAGTCTCTCCCCATTCTCTGTGAGGTTCCTGACCTCCATCAAGTTAGAATAGGGATCCTTTGGGCCAAATCATTTCTTCAAAGCCCTAAAGAGGCTTGCCCATAATTGCTTGAATTTTCCCGTGACTACAATTCACATAAAGAATCCAAACTGCACAGTCAATACGCCTCAAATTGGAGAAACAGAGAAGTATTAACAGCAGGCCTATATGAACACTCCTGGTTCACAGGAGTGGTGTCCAGGCCACCCTGAATTTAGGCAAATTAGGGGCAAGAGAGATTATTTAGGAGACTGTCTTGAGCTTCGCCCCTCGTGGAAAATTCCAGCGATAGGTTATGATGAGTGTCTATATAAAAGAACATGAGGGCCATGTGGGAGTGTTTTGGTTTTAATTGTGGTTGTTAGTGTGGTGGTTGGAAGAGATGACTGGGTCCACCTTGACATGAACTCTGGTGTTTTTCCCCTTAGAGACTGAGTTCTGGAACTGACCTCAGAAAAGTATTGCCATTAATTGTGTATGGATTTTAGGAGGCCATGCATGAGAGTCGCCCTTGGAAACTGAGATCAAGGCCCAGGGTGGCTTTCAACAGAGCACTGGGAATCACAGCCAAGATATCACAAAATTTTCTTCTGAAAGACTTGGCAGCCATAGTTGAGAGTCAAAAGACACATGGACCTCACATTGTAGAACTCAATGGGCCTGGCTTCATTTGACCTTTTGGCCATTCTTTGGGAAGCATTACCTGTGAGATTTCTCCAGAGCTTTCATTGAAATGAGCTTCGTCAAGATTAATGGTTCTGGAATGAACTGAAACTCACAGTGCCTCCAACGTCATTGTTGAAATATGGCTAGAAAAATACCATGAAATTTTTGAAATTTCCATGACCAGCTGGCACAGGAGAACATTTGGATGTCCTGTTGCTGATCATGAGTATAACAGACAGTGCCTTGATTGACTGGTTTTAATAAAAATTGTGTAAAACAGAGATGCCAATAAGTTGGAGCCTGATGATTAGTGGGCCTAGAGCATTGGTAGGCAGGTGTGTGATAAAACATCTGTAGTGGGGCCATGTGGATCTGCCATTGGCTTCCAAATGGCGTGTGACTGACATGATGCAGCCAGCAGTCCCTTCTAAGTAAAGGCATGTTGTTATATGGAGAGGTTTCAGGGCAATGTTCAGAATCGATTTGCTATGGTCAATGGGGCAAGCTATGTGATATAGAATCATGGTTGGTGCATTCTCCTGCAGAAATTGAAATACCACATGTGACAGAACTCCCTGCTGCACTGTGTCCCAGTTGAACTCCGTGTATTTCATGAAGCAAATACCAAACTCCCATTGTAGCAGCAAGAAACACCATGAAAATTGGAGGATGAACAAATGGCTTCACAGTCCACACAGGGAGACACTTAGAACCCAGTGGCCACAGTTTACCTACAAAGATCAAATTCAGGACTGGTGTCTCATGTTAATTGGAAAATAAGAAACTATGTTTTACAGGTCACATAGGTGCAGACCCAGCTTTGATGATCTCAGTACAAAGGAAGCTAAAGCTCCTGATAACAACATATGTTTCAAGTGCCCAACCTCAGAGGCAATTTCTCAAGAAGTCTTTAGGCCAGCAGAGCTCCATGTTTATGGAGTGTTCACCCTGTCCCTTACTTTTGGAAACTCCTGTACCACCTTCAAGGTAGTGAACTCCTTAGCATATTACATTCCAGATAAGTATTCACTGATTTTCTAATTCTTCTCCTCTAATTATGTCTTACTTGGGGCGAAGATAATGTCAAGCCATTGTTCTGGAGGAGTGGGAAGATTTTGTGTGGCACATATTTGCATACACATTGGATACATTTTCCAATTTTCCATTCGAAATACTGAATCCGTGACTCTAACCCCTACCATACTAGACTCTGACTACTAATCGTAATATGATAGAGAATAATAACCAAAACAGAATAGAAATACAAGCAGTTCAGAGGAGGCATGGTGTATAGTTGGAATTGCCTTTTGCATTATATAGGGTAGGAGTTATAAATCTAGTCATTTTTTTGTTGAAATAGTTCTCCATGTGTTTTGAAAGTTAACAAATATGTGAATTCCTGTCTCCTTTTCTCTGTAGCCTATTCAGCACATGCAATTTTATATGCACATATAGAATTGTACCTGGTATCACACGTACATTTTTGTGAGGTGACTGACTTGGCAAATACAAATTGTGAGAAGAGATCACTCCTCCTAAATGCTGTTGGAACTGAAAATTCAACCTATGGGTAAGCCTCCTAGTTGAACAACATTATACATAAATCCATGTTCAGTATATGAATATTTTTGGGTCTGTGGATGATATGTATTTCATGATGAACTTCGATTGGCATATATATTGCTAGTTTTTAATGTCTGTGTGTGTGTGTGTGTGTGTGTGTATATATATATATATATACATATATATATATATATATACTCTCCAGATTTTTCAAAATATGAAATATTTGTGTCTTATTTTGCACTCCCTAAATTCATTCATATTCATGTATGTGGATTTATAATCCACTTTTTAAAAAATTATTCTCAGAAATATTCATCCACCTGAAATACATATTTTTTCCTAGTACTGAAACAGTTTTCAGTAAATGGTGCATCCAAATCCTAATATTTCGGCATTGCAAGATGGCTGTGAAGACAGTGTATCACACCCAGTGTACCCTGCCACTGCGCAAGTTAATAACGAGTTAGAGCAATGAAAAACTATCTTGTTAGGATCTTACAGGAAAATGGGTGTTTACCGAAACCTAGAAGAATGATTTCCACCACCGAGGTCCGGTAATTGAGTCTCAAACACAAGCCACTTGTGCAACTGGAGATCCATTCTGATTGATCTGCGTGACCTGTCCTGTGTCTACAAATGGTGAGGCACCACCGAGAAGCGACCAGCAAGCAGGGAGAAACGTTGCTGCGGATTCTGTTGAATCCTGCTGGCTGAGCATCCACTGAGCCCCCAGCTGAATTCGGGATTTCAGACGGGGAAGTTAGCAGTACATTTCTATGCCCCAAAGCGGAAACTCCACAAAGGAAACCAACAGCCACCATCTTGGAGAGCTGAAGTAACCACCACCACTCCCTGACAGATTGCAAGAATAAAACAGGTGTGTGTGTCTCAGCTCATCTCACATACAGAGGGGAATTCGCATAAAATATCTCCTAGGCTTTTGGGGGAGGGATAATCAGAGCAAGTCTGCATAAAGACTGGGGGAAAACTAGAGGAACCTGACCTTCATCTCCCCTTCCCATCAGTGGCAAAAATGAAACTTGTCTAGCCAGTGCGGGGCGATGGGCAAGCAAAAAAAATTAAAACAATAGAGTTCCAGGGTTCCCAATAGACACCCTCCCCACCCAACTAACGGCAGACCCAGAGAACAGTTTGAGCTGCCGAGAAGCATCACTCAGGAGAAATCTGGTCTAGCAGGAGAAATCAGGACTAGCAGGATAAACCAGGGGACTAGAGGCCAGGCCCTCCTGACTGGTTGGCTGGAGAACGCCGGCCCACTGCCAGTGTGACTGGGCAACTGGAGACCACCTTCCTGCTGGCGCCAGCCCACCTGCTAACGCTATGTCTTGACGGCTGGAGAACGCGCGCCTGCCGGCGACCGAACGCGCAACTGTGTGGCTAGAGATCACCCACCAGCCGAAGACAGACCACAAGCTGCCCGCGCTACTGGGTGGCTGGAGACTGCCGGCCTGCCAGCGACCGGGAGCTGAAACCAACCAGAGACAATCCAGTCCACCCACCCAATTCGGACACTCCGGCAAGGAGCCTGGGGCCCACCACAGCAGAGAGGTGACATAACTGGAGCTCGGCCGTCAGAATTCCTTAACAGCGGAATCCACTTAAGCAGGCATAGTCTACCAACACAAAGGAGAGAAAACAGAGATATATAAACCCATAACAAATCTATAGAAGAGAGCAGAAACACAGCAATCAAATAGAGCTGGAAAATGACGTGAACATCATGAAAAAACAAGGGAAAACAAGGTGTACAAACAATGAAGGACAACTTAATACTACAGGAGAACCTAGAAGCATCAGAAACAGGGATAGGGAAAAAACTTAAGTCATACCTAACTCAGATGGAAAGGAATAAGAGAGAAGACATGAGGCAGCAAGTCTAAGGATAAAAGTATATTTTGAAAATGAATTAAACAAACAAATTCAAATGGCAAAGAACAAGCTTTACCAGGAGATAGAGATCTTTTAAAAAATCATACAGTAATTCTAGAAATGCAGGAAACTATAAACCAAATTAAAAACTCAAACAAGAATATTACAAATAGACTAGATCAAGTAGAAGTCAGAACATCAAATAATGAAGACAAAGTTTGTCAACTTGAAAAGAATATAGTCAACACAGAAAACATGCTTAAATCCCATGAGCAACTATTCAAGAGATATGGGATGTCATAAAAAAAACAAAATTGGGAGTCATCGGGATAGAAGAAGGCATAGAAATTCAAACCGAATGAATGAACAACATATTAAATGAAATAATTCTAGAAAACTTCCCAGAGATGAAAGATGGAATGGATTGCCATATCCTGGAAGCCTACAGGACCTCAAACATTCAAAACCATAATAGACAAACTCCAAGACATATAATTATGAAGATAGCCAACATACAGAACAAGGAGAGAATATTAAAAGCTACGAAAGAAAGTAGGCAGATAACATTCAGGGGTAAACCAATAAGGTTAACAATTGATTTTTCATCACAGACTTTGAAAGCGAGAAGATCTTTGAACAATGTATTTCAAACACTGAAAAATAATGGATTCCAACCAAGAATACTGTATCCAACAAAATTAAGCTTCAGATTTGACAATGAAATTAAGTCCTTCCTGATAAATAAAAGCTAAAAGAATTCACAGACAGAACACCAGCACTGCAAAGCATTTTGAGCAAAATACTACAAGAAGAGGAATTGAAAAATAGTGCCCAAAACTAACAGCGGGAGGTATCTCAGTAAAGGGGTAAGAAAAAAACCAAAAAGTAAAAACTACCCAAATTAAAATAAATAAATAAATAAACATGACTGGAAGTACAAATCATATTTCAATTGTAACCTTAAATGTTAAAAATCTAAACTCACCAATCAAGAGACATAGGCTAGTAACCTGGATCAAAAAAATAAATCCAACAATATGCTGCCTTCGAGAGACTCATATGAAAGGTAAAGACATACACAGGCTGAAAGTGAAAGGTTGGGAAAAATCATACCACTCATATGGCCCTCGGAAGCAAGCAGGAGGGGCCATACTCATATCATATAAAATCAACTTCAAACCTACGTTAATCAAAAGGGATAAAGTAGGACACTATATATTGTTAAAAGGAACCATCCACCAACAAGACATAACAATTATCAATTGGTATGCACCAAACAATTGAGCTGCAACGCTCATAAAACAAACTCGCCTCAAGTTCAAGAGTCAAATAGACTACAACACAATAATTATGGGTGACTTCAACACACCGCTCTCGCCATTAGACAGATCCTCTATAAAAAACTGAATAAAGAAACTATAGAATTGAACAGCACAATCAATAACCTTGACGTAACCGACATATATAGAATACATCAACCATCATCAAGTGGATACACTTTATTCTCAGCAGCACATGGATCCTACTCCAAGTTAGACCATATATTATGCCATTGGGCAACTCTTAGTAAATATAAAGGCGTGGAGAAAATACCATGCACCATATCTGATCATAATGGAATGAAACTGGAAATCAATGATAAAAGAAGGAAGGAAAAATCCTACATCACATGGAAAATGAACAATATTCTACTGAATGATCAATGGGTTACAGAAGACATAAAGGAGGAGATAAAAATATTTTTAGAATCAAATGACAATACAGACACATCGTATTGGAATCTATGGGACACAAAGAAGGCAGTTTTAAGAGGGAAATTCATTTCTTGGAGTTCTTTCCTCAAAAAAAGAATAAAACAACAAATAAATAAACTCACCGTACACATCAAAAACCTAGAAAAGGAAGAGCAAAACAACAGCAAATGTAGTAGAAGACAAGAAATAATTAAAATTAGAGCAGAAATCAACGAAATTGAAACAAAAAAAAAAACATTGAAAAAATTGATAAAACTAAAAGTTGGTTCTTTGAAAAAATAAATAAGATTTACAGGCCCTTAGCCATGCTAAGGATGAGAAGAAGAGAGACAACTGAAATTACTAACATACGGAATGAAAAAGACAATATCACAACAGACAGTACACAAATACAGAAGATAATTAGAAAGTATTTTGAAACCCTATATTCCAATAAAATAGAAGATAGTTAAAATATCGACAAATTTCTTAAGTCATACGATCTGCCCAGATTCAGTCAGGAAGACACACACAATTTAAACAGACCAAAAACAAAGGAAGAAATAGAAGAAGCCATCAAAATACTACCAACCAAAAAAAGCCCTGGACCTGATGGGTATAGAGCAGAGTTCAAAAAAACCTTCAAAGAAGAATTAATACCAATACTTTTCAAGCTATATCAAGCAATAGAAAAATAAGGAGCTCTTCCAAATTCATTCTCGGAGTCCAAAATCACCCTGATCCCAAAACCAGACAAAGACACTTCAAAAAAGAAAACTACAACCAATATCTCTAATGAACTTGGATGCAAAAATTCTTAATGAAATCCGTGTGAATTGAATCCAAAAGCATATCAAAATAGTTGTGCACCATGATTAAGTAGGATTCTTCCCTGGAATGCAAGGCTGGTTCAATATACGGAAATCAATAAATGCTATTCACCACATCAATAGACTTAAGGACAAGAACCATATGATCATCTCAATAGATGTAGTAAAAACATTCGACACAGTTCAGCATCCCTTTATGTTCAAAACACTAGAAAAACTAGAAATAACAGGAACTTACCTCAACATTGTAAAAGCTATATATGCTAAACCTCAGGCTAGGATCATCCTAAATGGTGAAAACTGAAGGCATTCCCTCTGAAATCTGGAACAAGACAGGGATGCCCTCTATCACCACTTCTATTCAATTTAGTTCTTGAAATACTAGCCAGAGAAATTAGACAGATAAAAGAAATTAAAGGCATAAAAATAGGAAAAGAAGAACTTGAATTATCGCTATTTGTGGATGACATGGTAATATATTTAACAGACCCAAAAGGGTCTACAAAGAAACTGCTAGAGTTAATAAATGAAGGATATAAACCAACACGCATAAATCAAAGGCATTCCTGTATATCAGCAACAAAACTTCTGAAATGGAAATGAGGAAAACCACTCCATTCACAATATCCTCAAAGAAAATAAGATACTTGGAAATCAACCTAACAAAAGAGGTGAAAACCACAGAACCCTAAAGAGAGAGATAGAAAAAGATCTTAGAAGATGGAAAAATGTACCCTGTTCATGGATAGGCAGAACTAAATTCATCAAAATGGCGAAATTACCCAAAGTTCTATACAGGTTTAACGCAATGCCAATCAAAATCCCAATGGCATTTCTTGTAGAAATGATAAAGCAATCATGAAATTCATATAGAAAAACAAAAGACACAGAATAGCAAAAAAAATTCTAAGCAGGAAGTGTGAATCGGGAGGTATAGCGATACCAGAGTTCAAACTTTACTACAAAGCAATAGTAACAAAAACAGTGTGGTACTGGTACGAAAACAGGCAGGTGGACAAATGGTATAGAATGGAGGACAGAGAAACCAATCCACAAAATTACAACTTTCTTATATTTGATAAAGTGGCTATAAACATGCAATGGATGAAGGATAGCATCTTCAACAAATGGTGCAGGGAAAATTAGAAATCCATATGCAACAAAATGAAACTGAATCCCGTTCTCTCACCATGCACAAAAGTTAAATCAAAATAGATCAAGGAGCTAGATATCAAATCAGAGACACTGCGTCTCATAGAAGAAAAAGTTGGCTACGATCTATATACTGTGGGGTCAGGCTCCAAATTCTTTAATAAGACATCAATAGCCCAAGAGTTAATAACAAGAAAAAAACAAATGGGACTTACTTAAACTAAAAAGTTTTTTTCTCAAGAAGAGAAACAATAAGAGAGGTAAATAGAGAGCCTACATCCTGGGAACAAATTTTTACCCCTCACACTTCAGATAGAGCCCTAATATGCAGAATATACAAAGAACTCAAAATATTAAACAATAAGATAACAAATAACCCAATCAACAAATGGGCCGAGGACCTAATCAGACACTTCACAGAGGAGGACATACAATCAATCAACAAGTACATGAAAAAATGCTCACCATCTCTAGCAGTCTGAGAAATGCAAATCAAAACAACCTTAAGATACCATCTTACTCCAGTAAGATGAGCAGCCATTATGAAGTCAAACAACAATAAGTGTTGGCGAGGATGTCGGGAAAAGTGTACACTTGTACACTGCTGGTGGGACTGCAAATTGGTGAGGCCAATTTTGAAAGAAGTATGGATATTCCTGGGAAAGCTGGAAATGGATCCACCATTTGACCCAGCTATCACCCTTCTTGGACTGTTCCCTGAGGATCTTAAAAGAGCGTACTATAGGGATACTGCCACATCAATGATCATAGCGGCACAATTCACAATAGCTAGACTGTGGAACCAACTTAGATGCCCTTCAATAGATTAATGGATAAAAAAATGTGGCATCTATACACAATGGACTATTACACAGCACAAAAATGACAAAATCATAGAATTTGCAGGGAAATGGATGGCATTAGAGCATATTATGTTAAGCGAAGCTAACCAGTCCTTAAAAAATAAATGCCAAATGTCTTCTCTGATATAAAGAGAGCAAATAAGAGCAGAACAGAGAGGAAGAGCATGAGGAAAATATTAACATTAAACAAAGACGAATGGGGGGAGAGAAAGGGAGAGAGAAGGGAAAGCTTATGAAAATTGTAGGAGACCCTCAATGTTACACAAAATCGCATATAAAATGTTGTGAGGGGAAGTGGGGGGGAAACAATGGAGAGAATTGAACAATAGCAGATGAGGTAGAGAGGGAAGATGGGAGGGGAGGAGAGGGTGGATAGTAGGGGATAGGAAAGGTAGCAGAATACAACAGTCACTAATATGCCATTATGTAAAAGTGTGAATGTGTAACCGATGTGATTCTACAATTCGTATTTGGGGAAAAAATGGGAGTTCATAACCCAATTGAGTCAAATGTATGAAAGATGATATATCTTGAGCTTTGTAATGTTTTGAACAACCAATAAAAATAAATAAATAAATAAAGGTTTAAAATTTAGTTTGAAGAAATCAGCTAAAAATGGGTTCAGATGTATTCATTTTGCTATGCAGAAACTTTGTTTTGTGTAGTTGTAAATATCACAAATTTATTTTACCAGAAAATGCACATAAATTGAGATGAAAGGATAATTCACCTATCTTCATGAAAAACTCATAGCATTTTCTACACTTTTCATACTTCATTTTTTTCGTGAATATTTTGACATGGACAAGGTCTAGTCTTAGGCTATTCTTCCAGAATACTACCTCATCTGACAAGTTCGTACAATGTGTTGGATTGTTCTTTTCATCTTTTATTTAATAGTTTCTAGCTGATAATGTGTATTTTTCTTATCTTTATTTGGACATTATCTTTGCATTTTATGTTTTACTGGGGAAGAGACTCATCAAAAGCTCTTTATTATATGTATCAACAATCAAACATTTAGAGCATGCAATTATTCTTAATTTTGCATGAAAATAAATTTGTACCATTTTTCTTATAAAGATGTAGTATTATTAATAATGTCCCTACTGTAATAAGTAACTACTTACAAGAAGAATTAAACAATTGACTTTATATCAATTATGAACATGAAAAGTACTAAAATAAGTATTTGGCAATTAATACACAATTGATAGAAATTGAAATCACAAGAACGCCATTTAAAATGTCAGTGCATATGGTCCTTAAATAATAGGTTGTTCAAATAAAATTTCTCTAATTCATAAGAGTTAATATGCCATATTACAGCTTAATGTGATATAAAACCTTAAATTATCAGTATTGATAAATAAGAATGATACTTTTTTACTTAAATATGTTTATTTGATTTTCACTGTAAGATGTTAATTATGGAAGAATTGAGAATTAAGAAAGACTTGGTCTATATTATTTCTAACAGGAAAATCAAAGTACTTTTAAATATATATGTATATATATATAATATATGTAATGCATATGCATGAATATAGATACATATGTGTAATAAATGTATTGTAATATATCTATCAGGTGATTATAATTTTTAGATTTTCTCAAGAAAAAGAATGACTATAAAAAACAGTCTTAAACTTAAATTTCATAGCATACTACTGTTTGTAATGACATGAGAGAAAAATAGATATGGAGGGGAAACGAAAAAGGAAGGGAGAGAAGGGGGAAAATGGGGAAGAAAGTGAGTAAAGAAGAGGGACATGAGTGTATGATGTTAAGATAAAAGTGGAGGGGCTGGGTTTGTGGCTCAGTGGTAACATGCTTTTCTAGCATGTGTAAGGCACATGGTTCTATTCTCAGCACCACATACAAATAAACAAAATGAAGGTCAATCAACAACTGAAAAAATAAAAAATAAAAAAGAAGAAATATTACGAAAATTCCAAGCTTTGATGAATGTTAAATAAAAAAAAAATTATGTTACATAGCCTTATGTAATTTTAGACTATCCAAAATAGTCACTAAATGTTAGATTATTAGTGCTATAACTATAAATCCATTGATCTTTCCTCTACATTCTGTGGCATGCTAGTGCTAAAATAAATTGTATTATTAATCCCCCCCAAAATCCTAATATTTCTACAGTAACTGACCCAGTTGAACATCAATGCAAGTAGACACGATGTGCATTTTGACGTTCATTTTTATTCAACACTGGTACATTACTATTTCTTCAGTTTATGCACATCATAGCATATATGTCTCATCAAAATTTCGCAAATTTATAGGCATTTGTTTCACTTTCAATGACTTCCTGCTTGAGAACACATGTATTCCTCCATGTTTCTTGACTGCTCTTTTCATGAGACTTCTTTCCAAACACATTATTTTCGATTTCCATTATCACATTTGAAGCAAAACTCACAAACCCGTCACAATAAACCATAACACTAATATTACCATTAGATGTGTAACTGGTTGGAATGAATGGTTCTATATCAATATAAGATTTCTTACTTAGTTTCAGATATCAATTCAATCCATTATTTAAAGTGGAACCAGTTATATTATTTATTCACAGTACAGTCTATTCACGAATTATCTCTATATTCATAGACACAGGTACACCTCTTTGTACCCCCAATACTAATTTATACGTCCTCAAAATATAGGTCCCAGATATGGTGGAAGAAATACTCATGTCACCTGATCTACATATACATTTTATCACAGTAATATTCTGGACACAAAAAGCAAAGTTCACACTTATGATTGTACAAAACCTAAATGGAAAGTGAACATGGATTACTAAAAACATCCATGTCCAGGTTGCCTAATGCTCTCAAATGAAAATCCTATTGGTGACTACATATTTGTTTCTTCCAAAGATTATATATTCAAACTCAACCATGTTGAAAATGTCTAATCCTGTCACTCACTTTATACTTTGCCTGATTTTGTAATGTCTCTATTGATATCTGCTTTCCTACATATCTTCCCCAGTTAATCATTGTGACTTCCTCGTCACATGTGCTGATATTTACATTCACTCTCTTAGCGATACCCTACTTCTAAAAAACTTTTGTTCCAAATCCTACACTCATTCTTCTTCCTAAATTTACCGAATATCTTCCTAATCCTACCGACTATCACTTTTTGACTGGATGTTCTCTTCTACATTCAATCATCCAAGGTGAAAGGTCCTATGCCATTGTATATCGATTTATCTGAAACATCTGTGCAGAATGTAATTCAACGCTAAGTATCCCAATCAAGGGACAAATGACCTTCTGGGCTTCAAATCTTACTTAGATTTCTGTTTTTGTACATATATTTCACCTCTATATTCTCGTAAATATCACAGGTTCCCAATACCATTATTCATGCAGCAGAATGGTTCCTAACCCATATCGAACATGTTAATAACACTAATCATACACTGTTCCCTCAATCTAACTTTGCTGAAGAGCAGCGACAGTGTTGGTCTTACAATACAAGAATGTATGGGATCTTCCACCTGCTGAGAACATCAAAGGTACGTGCAGAAATGATCTCTGGAGAAGATGTAGGCAGCTATGAAGGACCTGAGAGAGCAAAAGACATCTCCATGGCAAACAACCTGGAAGGATGAAGGAATGTGTCTGAATCAGCCTCACTCTTCTTAATGTAGAGTAGACCAAACCAGGCCTGTGTGGAAAGCTCTTCCCATGTGCGTATGGTTGATATACCATTCTAACATATGAAATTGTCACAGGAAGTAGGGGCAGCCTCCATCTCATGGAACCCTTGGAAGCAACTGTTAGGACAAAGTGGTAGCCAAGGCAGTGACCTCATTCAGTTCCTGAAAGAAGTGACCACACCTCACTTCCTTGGTGATGAAAGTCTCTGAACTTGGGATCCAGGAAGCCAGGCACCCAGAGCCATTACCAATCCCAGTCCCAGTGGTCTCACTTGTTTGAATTTACCAAATACAGAGTCAGTCTTTCTTCTTACCTGTTAAGGTCTGTAAACAAGTCAGATTGGCACCTGTTATTTTGCTGGAGAAATGTTAGAGTCTGTAAACAAGTCTGGATGGCGCCTGGCAAAATGCCAGAGGGAGTGGTTTGTGAAGTAACAAAAGCGAGCCATTAAGTGTGAAGATTCCTTATTGGTTGACTGCTGTAACTATTTTATGCTAATGAGATAGGCTGTGTAAAATGTATAAATGTCGCTCAGATCTTACAATAAACGGCTCTCATTCCTGCTGCATCAACATACACAAGTTATTCGTCACCCCCCAGGTTATTCTGCTGCAGCGGGACTGCGGCAGATGGTGGCCCGTTACGGGGAGCCCTGGGACACTCACGGATAAGGGTCGAAAAAAGCTTTCTGTCCATAGATAGGACGGGAGCAATCTGCTCGTCCCTAGGCAGATAGGGCGATAGGAAAAATGACCATTTCGAGAAAATGGAGAAGATTGATGCAGTATGTTTGTGTCTTGTTTTGTCTTGAAATGTTGTATTGTCTTTGTGATGAAAATATGGAAGGGGTGAGAAGTAAATTGATAAGAGAAAAAGGCACCCCAGTGGAACCAAGAATAGTTAGGGCATGTGTTGATAAAAGCCCAGAAACTCTAGTCAGAAAGAAAAAGAAAGTTCAGAAGAAGAAGGATTATCAGGAAAAAAGTTGCAGCAAAAGGCTATTACTGAATACTTTTTGATACTGGAGGGTGCGTGAAATGACAAGGCGGCTGCCACCTGCCCAAGCCGATCATGGCGCAGTAAGAATTTTCCAAGAGGCAGTTGAGGGCTCTTCCCCGCCCCCCTGCCCGGGGGAGCGGATCACCACTGTGAGCCCAAATCTAGACCTGACCTGGAGCCACAGTCTCGCAGGCTTTTGCTCCCTGTGCCCAGAAGAAGTTTGAGCCCAGGACTCTCCCTGGGGCCATCTGGGGCTGCCCAGGATGCTACAGCTGGCAGAAGATGCCACTGGCATCCCTGAAGTTTGATCATTTCCAAGGCCAGTAACTACAATGGGTCTCCCACACCTGCAGGCTGATGAGTAATGAGTACTATTAAGGCTTATTTCAAATGTAAAAAACCTTGAGATAATGTACTAAAATTGTTCAGAAGGTTGTTTTCTTAGTGAAATGCTACAGGATTTTCTTTAGCCATCCGGAGTTCCTGCCTTCGTCCAAGTGCCGGTGAAAACAAAGGTGGAAGAATTTACAATGTTGCTGAGAACTGGAGGAAACTTCGGCTGAGAACCCGAGGAGACTTCGGAGCTATCGCTGTTTCTGCTACTACAACTTAAGCTAGCTGCCTGGAGAACTTACCTGGACTGTGATTTACCTGAACTCTGAGTTAATCTATTGAGACACTGCTTTATCTGGACTGAGACAACAGACTGTAATCTACAACAACTTGTAACTCGGTATCTTTGCTAACGGTGTCATTGCTGGTATAAGTTTTCCAAGGGCTTCTTGCATGGAGCCATCAATTGGATTGGTATTGTAACATTTTGTATCCTCCCTTTCTGTTTCTAGCAGGTTATTTATGGTGTTTCTGTAAAAAACACTATGGTCCTTATTTAAATTAAACAAAAGGGGGAAATGTTAACGTCTGTAAACAAGTCAGATTGGCACCTGTTATTTTGCCAGAGAAATGTTAGAGCCTGTAAAGAAGTCTGGATGGCGCCTGGCAAAATGCCAGAGGGAGTGGTTTGTGAAGTAACAAAAGCGAGCCATTAAGTGTGAAGATTCCTTATTGTTTGACTGCTGTATCTATTTCATGCTAAATAGATAGGCTGTGTAAAATGTATAAATACCGCTCTTATTCAACAATAAACGGCTTCCAGTCCTGCTGCATCAGTCTACACAAGTTGTTCGTCACCCCCCCGGTTATTTTGCCCAGCCAGCCGGGCTTCGGCACTTACCTACTGATGTGAGGATGGCCAAATGCCAGGGAAGCTCTGAAGATGGTTCTTTCCTGATAAAGCAGGTATTGGCTCACCGCTGACTCCTGACTACTTCAAGAGTTGGCAAAGGAAAGCAGATTTGAGACAGAACAAGCAATTTTGGGGAACATAGTATGGCCCACCAGTCAGAGGACACTCTGGATAGTCACAGACCAACTTGGAGGAAAGAGTTGCCTTTGTGGGTATGGTTGTGGGTTTCTGTATCCCACTGTGTCTGTGGTTATAGACATTAGAAAAGAGAATGCATCAATGGATGTGTTCTGTCTAGTAGAAAGCTTCTCAGCATTCATCCTGCCAAATTTATGAATGGACTACGACTTTCCTTATGAATGGGCAATACCTGCTATCTTCCTAAGTTCCTGTTTTCTTCCTGAATTCTGGCCACTCTCAAGAATAGGCTCATGGTTTTGTGTAAAAGATATGTACCACCTCCAAACTCTGTAACATGGCCTTGTACTGGATAGATGAAGGGAATGGAGAGGAACTCAGAAAACTCAGATATCAGTGTGACCAGTAAAGTGTCAGTGGAGAAACACTGATTTGGGCCTTTTGTTTACCTATTGTTCCGTTGCCCTGAATGTCTGGAAGGTCTTTGCCTCAGTCCACCCCTTTGTGAAGCCTGAAGAAAACAGTTTTCTAATGGAAAATAATGAGCATCACCTGTGGCTCTTTGCTTAATTGCCATGGAAAGGGATGTGTCTGAATCAGCCTCTTGGCCCTGTGTGAGGCTGTGACTTAGATTCTCACCACCTGATGAATCTAAGGAAAGATCTCATGTGTGCATCCAAAACCAAAATGGAAAAAGAGCAGTCTTGTGGATGAAGTCTCTCGCCTTCCTCTGTAAGGTTCCTGATTTCCATCAAGTGAGAATAGGTATCCTTTGGTTCAAAAAGTTTTTCAAAGCCCTGCAGAGGCAAGCCCATAGGTGCTTGGATTTTCTCATGACTCCAATTCACATAAAGAATCTAAACGCCACAGACATTAGGCTCAAATTGGAGAAGCAGAGCAGTATTAATGGCAGGCCTATTTGATCACTCCTTGTTCACAGATAGGTTGTCAAGCCACCCTGACTTTAGACAAATGAGGGTAGGGAGCATATTTTGGATACTGTCTTCAGCTGCGCCCCTCATGGAAACTTCCAGCCAGAGGTAATGATGAGTGTCTATGTGGAAGTAGTTGAGAGCCATGTGGGAGTATTTTGGTTTTAATTGTGGTCATTTGTTTGGCTGATGGAAGAGATGACTGGGTCCACCTTGGCTTGAACTCTGGTGTGAGTCTTCTTAGAGACTGAGTTTGGAAATTACTGCAGAGATGTATTGCCATGAATTGTGTTGGGATTTTTGGAGGCCACACATGGTAGTGGCCTTTGGAAACTGAGATCTAGGTCCAGGGGGCTTCCCACAGAGCACTGGGAATCTGAGCCAGAATATCACATGATTTTATTCTTTAAGACTTGACAGCCATAGTTGAGAGTAAAAACACACATGGACCTCACATTGTAGACCTCAATGGGCCTGGCTTCATTTGATCTTTTGGCCACTCTTTGGGAAGTCTTGCCTGTGAGAGTTCTCCAGATGTTTCATTGAAATGGGCTTTCTCACCATTTGATGTTTCCAGAATGAATTAAATCCCACAGTGCCTCCAACCTCATCCTTGAAAAATGGCTAGATAAACATCATAAAAATTTGAAATTCCCATCACCAGGTGACACTGGATACACTTTGGATTTCCTGTTGCTGGTCATGAGTGTACCAGACAGTGCCTTGATTGACTGGGTTTCATGAAAATGGTGTAGAACAGTGATGCAAATAAGTTAAAGTCTGTTGAGTAGTGGGCCTAGAGGAGTGTTTTGCAGGTCTGTGATAAAACTTCTGTGTTGGGATTATGTGGATCTGCCAAAAGGCTTGTAACTGACATGGTGCAGCCAGCAGACCCTTGTATGTAAAGGCATCTTGTTGAATGGAGAGGTTTCAGGTCAATGTTCAGAATCAGGTTGCTATGGTCAAGGGGGCAATCTATGTGGGATAGAAGCCTGGTTGGTGCATTCTCCTGCAGACCCTGACGCACAACACGTGACAGATCTCCCTCCAGCACTGTGACCCAGTTGAATTTCTTGTATTTCCTGAAGCCAATACCAAACTCCCAGTGCAGCAGCAAGAACACCATGAAAAGTGGAGGATGACCAAATGGCTTCACAGTCCACCCGGGGCCACACTTAGCCTTCAGTGGCAAGAGTTTACTTACAAAGAGAGAATTCAGCCTTGCTGGCTCACTTTCTTTGGAAAATAAGAAACCATGTTCTGCAGGTCACATAGATGGAGACCCAGCTTTGGTGGTCTCACTAGAAAGGAAGCCATAGGTCCTGACAACAACATATACTTCAAGTGGCCAACCTCAGAGGCAGGTTCTCCAGAAGTCTTTAGGCTGGCACATCTCCATATTTGTGCAATATTTACCCTGTCCCTTACTTTTGGAAACTCCTCTACCACCTCCAAGATTGTGAACTCGCAATCATGTTCCATTCCTGATATGTATTGACAGATTTTCTAACTCTTCTTCTTTTATTTTGTCTTACTTGGGGCAAAGATAGTGTCAAGGTATTGTTGTGAATGAGAGTAGGAAGATTTTGTGTAGCACATATTTGCATACACATTTGATTCATTTTCCTATTTTACATTCAAAATACTGAATCCCTGACACTAACCCATACCCTACTAGACTCTGACCACTAATCCTAATATGGTGGAGAGAAATAATGCAAACAGAATTGAAATACAAACAGTTCAGAGGAGGCATGGTGTATAGTTGGATTTGCCTTTTGCATGATAAAGTGTAGGTGTTATAACTCTAGTCAATTTTTAATTAAAATATTTCACCATGGGTTTTTGTAGTTAACAAATACGTGAATTCCTGTCTCCCTTTCTGTAGCCTATTCAGCACATGTATTTTTATATGCACATATAGAATCCTACCTGGTATCACACGTACATTTTTGTCACCTGGCTGACTTGGAGATACAAATTGTGAGAAAAGATCACTCCTCCTAAACGCTGTTGGAACTGAAAATTCAACCTATATGTGAGCTTCCTAGGAGAACAACATTGTACATAAATCCATGCTCAGTACAATAAATAATTTTGCATCTGTGGATGTTGTATATTTCATGATGAATATTGATTGGCTTATATATTGGTACTTTTTAATATCTCTGTGTGTGTTTTGGATATATATATATATATATATATATATATATATATATATATATATACACTCTCAAGATTTTTCAAAATATGAAATATATGTGTCTTATATACACTACCGAAATTCATTCATGTTCATGTATGTGGATTTATAATAAAAATTTCACAAGATTATTCTCAGAAATATTCATTCACCTGAACTACATATTTGTTTCCTAGTACTTAAAACTAACTTCAGTGAATGGTGCATACAAATCCTAATATTTCTACAGTAATTGACCCAGTTTAACATCAATGCAATTAGATTCCTATGGGACATAGTGTGTATTTTGATGTTCATTTTTATTCAACACTGGTTCGTTAATATTTCTTCAGTTTATGCACATCATAGGATATATATT
The DNA here is from genome assembly GCF_048772815.1 of Callospermophilus lateralis. Lineage (NCBI taxonomy): Eukaryota > Metazoa > Chordata > Mammalia > Rodentia > Sciuridae > Callospermophilus > Callospermophilus lateralis. The sequence continues at coordinate 4,169,999 of NW_027517127.1, forward strand.
TCATCCACAAATTCACAAATTTATAGGCATTTGTTTCACTTTCAATCACTTCCTGCTTCAGAACACATGTATTCCTCCAGGTTTCTTGACTGGTCTTTTAATGAGACTTCTTTCCAAACACATTATTTTCGATTTCCATAATCACGTTTGAAGCAAATCTCACACAGTCTTTATAATAAAACATAATGCAATTATACAATTAGATGTGTAACTGGATGGAATGAATGATTGTATATCAATATAAGTTTTTGTGTATATTTTCACATATCAATTCAATCCATTATTTAAAGTGGAAACAGTTATATTATTTATTCACAGTATTGTCAATTCATGCATTAATTCTATATTCATAGACACAGGGTACAAATCTTTGTACCGCCAATAATAATTTATACATCTTCAAAATATTGCTCCCAGAAATGGTATAAGAAATTCTTATGTCACCCGATCTACATATACATTTTATCATAGTAATATTCGAGACACAAAATGCAAAGGTCAAACTTATGATTGTACCAAAGCCTAAATTGAAAGTGAGCATGGATTACTAAAAACATCCATGTCCATGTTGCCTAATGTTCTCAAATGTCAATCCTATTTGTGACAACATATTTTTTTCTTCCTAAGATTATATATTCAAACTCAACCCTGTTGAAAATATCTAATCCTATCACTCACTTTATACTTTTCCTGATTTCTTAATGTCTCTATTGATATCGGCCTTCTGACATATTTTCCCCAGTTCATCATTGTGACTGACTCTTCACATGTGCTCACATTTAAATTCACTCTCTATCCGAAACCCTATTGCTAGAGAACTTTTTGTCCAAAACCTATACTCACTCTTCTTTCTGAAACTGAATATCTTTCTAATAATTCCAACTATGCTTTTTTGACTAGAAGTTCTCTTAAACATTCCATCATCCAACGTACAAGGTCCTATGCCATTGTACATCGATTTATCTGAGACATCTCTGCAGAAAATAATTCAAATCTACGTATCCCAATCATGGGCCCAATGCCCTTCTGGGCTTCAAATCTTACCTACATTTCTGTTTTCATACTAATATTTCACGTATATTTTCTTGTAAATATTGCAGGTTCCCAAACATTCCTGCAGAATGATTCCTAACTCATATCGAACATGTTATTAATCCTAACCATACACTGTTCCCTCAATCTAACTTTACAGAAGATTAGGGACAGAGTTGGTCTTTCAATACAGGAATGTAGCAGATCTTCCACCTGCTAAGATCCTCAAAGGTCCATACAGAAATGATCCCTGGAGAAGAAGTAGACAGCTATGAAGGACGTGAGAGAGAAAAAGTCATCTCCATGTAATGGCTCACCGCTGGCTCCTAATAACCTCACAGAGTTGGCCAAGGAGTCCAGATCTGAGACAGGACAGGCCATTTCTGGGAACATAGTATGGCCCACCAGTCAGAGGACACTCCGGATAGTCACAGACCTACTTGGGGGAAGGAGGTGCCTTTGTGGGTTGGGTGTGAGTTTGTGGTCTTTTCTCATTTTCTGAGAATAGGTAGAAAAGGCAGTTTGTTCATTTTGGAGTGGATGGTTTCTAGAAAGTCGTTTGACAAAGAGTGTGTTTCTATGTCTGGGTATCCCAATGTGTTCGTGGATGAAGACATTAGAAAGAGCATGCATCAATGGATGTGTTCTGTCTAGTAGAAAGCTTCCCAGCATTCATCCTTCCCAATTTATAGATGGACTTGGCTTGCCTTCTGGATGGGCAACACCTACTGTCTTCCTAAGTTCCTGTTTTCTGCCTGAATTCTGGCCACTAACCATAATAGGCTCATGGTTATGTGTCCAAGATATGTACCACCTCCAAGCTCTGGGACATGGCCATGTACAGGATAGCTGAAGTGAATTAGAGCATCTCAGAAAACTCAGATATCAATGTGACCAGTAAAGTCTCTGTGGAGAAACCCTGCTTTGGGCCTTTTGCATACCTATTCTTCTGTTGCACTGAATAACAGGAAGGTCTTTGATTAGGCCACGCCTTTGTGAAGCCTGAAGAAAACAGTTTTCAAATGGAAATGAATGGGCATCACCTGGGGCTCTTTGCTTAATTGTTTGGAAAGGGATGTGTCTGAATTGGCCACTTGGCCCTGTGTGAGGCTGTGGCTTAGATACTTAGCACCTAATGGACCTAAAGAAACATCCCATGTGTGCACCCAAATCCAAAATGTCCAAAAAGCATTCATTGTGGACTACGCCTCTCGCCTTCCTCTGTAAGGTTCCTGATCTCCATCAAGTGAGAATAGGAATCCTTTGCATCAAATGAGTACTTCAAAGCCCTGCAGAGTCTAGCCCATTGGTGCTTGTGATTACGCATGACTCCAGTTCACATAAAGAATCTAAATCCCACAGTCAGTAAGCCTCAAATTGGAATTGTGGAGCAGTATTAAAGGCAGGGCTCTATGATCATTCCGTGTTCAAAGGAAGGGTGTCCAGGAAACCCTGACTTGTGACAAATGAGGTGCGAGGGTGCTTATTTTGAACACTGTGTTGGTCTGTGCCCCTCATGGAAACCTCCAGCCAGAGGTTATTATTAGTGTCTATATGGAAGAAGATGAGTGCCATGTGGGAGTCTTTTGTTTTTAATTGTGGTCATTTGTGTGGCGGTTGGAAGAGATATCTGGTTCCTCCTGGGCTTGAACTCTGGTGTGATTTCCCTTAGAGACTGAGTTGTGGAACTGTTTTCAGAGAAGTATTGCCATGAACTGTGTTGGGATTTTAGGAGGCCACACATGAGATTCGCCCTTGGAAACTGAGATCTATGCCCAGGGTGGCTTTCCACAGAGCACAAGTAATCTCAGCCAGGATATCACAAGATTTTATTATTAAAGACTTGGCAGCCATAGTTGAGAGTCAAAACACACATGGAGCTCACATTGTAGACCTCAATGAGCCTGGCTTCATCTGACCTTTTGGCCACACTTTGGGAAGCTTTGCCTGTGATAGTTCTCCATTTCTTTTGTTCAAATGAGTTTCCTCGCCATTTAATGGTTCCTGAATGATTGGAAACCCACAGTGCCTCCAACTTCATCCTTAAAAAATAGCTAGATAAATACCACCAAATTTTTGAAATTCCCTTGACCAGGTGGCACTGGAGAACCTTTGGATTCCTGTTGCTGATCATGAGTATACCAGACAGTGCCTTGATTGACTTGGTTTCATGAAAATGGTGTAGAACAGAGATGCCAGTAAGTTGGAGCCTGCTGAGTAGTTGGCCTAGAGCAGTGGTGGGGAGGTGTCTGATATAACATCTGTGGTGAGGCCATGTTTATCTGCCATTGGCTTCCAAATGGCTTGTGACTGACATTGTGCATCCAGCAGACCCTTGTATGTAAAAGCATCTTGTTATATGGAGAGGTTTCAGGGCAATGTTCAGAATCAGGTTGCTATGGTCAATGGGGCAAGCTCTGTGGGAAAGAAGCTTGCTTGGTGCATTCTCCTGCAGACCCTGACCCACCACATGTGACAGAATTCCCTCCAGCACTTTGTCCCAGTGGAACTCCTTGTATTCCAAGAAACAAATACCAAACTTCCAGTGCAGCAGCAAGAAACACCACAAAAAGTGGAGGATGAAAAAACGGCTTTACAGTAAACACGAGGAGACACTTAGCGCGCAGTGGCTACAGTTTACCTACAAAGAGAAAATTCAGCACTGCTGCCTCATGTTCATTGGGAAATAAGAAACAATGTCCTCCAGGTCACATAGATGCAGACCCAGTTATGATGGTCTAACTAGAACCAAAGCTAAATCTCCTGACAACAACATATATTTCAAGTGCCCAAACTCAGAGGCAGTTTCTCAAAAGTCTTTAGGCCAGCAGAGCTCCATGTTTGTGCAGTGTTTACCCTGTCCCTTACTTTTGGAAACTCCTATACCACCTCCAAGGATATGAACTCCTTAGCATATTCCATTCCAGATATGTATTCACAGATTTTTGTAACTCATCTCCTCTAATTGTGTCTTACTTTAAGCGAAGGTGATGTCAAGGCATTGTTCTGGATGAGAGTGGGAAGATTTTTTTGTAGCACATATTTGCATAAATATTGAATTTATTTTTCTATTTTCAATTCGAAATACTGAATCCCTGAAACTAACCCATAACCTACTAGACTCTGACTACTAATCCTAATATGATGGAGTAAAATAACCCACACAGAATAAAAATACAACCAGTTCAGAAGAGGCATGGTGTATAGTTGTACTTTCCTTTTGCATGATAAAGGGTTGGTGTTATAAATCTTGTCAATTTGTAGTTAAAATAGTCCTCTATGTGTTTTTAAAGTTAACAAATATGTGAATTCCTGTCTCCCTTTCTCTGTAGCCTATTCAGCACATGCATTTTCATATGCACATATAGAATACTACATGGTATCACACGTACATATTTGTGAGGTAACTGACTTTGCAAATACAAGTTGTTAGAAGAAAACACTTCTTCTAAATGCTGTTGGAACTGAAAATTCAACCTATAGGTGAGCTTCCTAGTTGAACAACATAAATCCATATTTAGTAAAATCAATATTTTGGGATCTGTGGATGATATATATTTCATGGTGAATTTCGATTGGCATACATAATGCTACTTTGTAATGTCTGTATTTAGGTGTGTATGTGTGTGTGTGTGTGTGTGTGTGTGTATTATATATATATTATATATATATATATATATATATATATATATATATATATATATATATATATATATATATATATATATATATATATTCACTCTGCTGATTATTCAAAATATAAAATATATGTGTCTTATTATACACTAACTAAATTCATTCATATTCATGTATTTGGATTTATAATCAACGTTTGAGAAGATTATTCTCAGAAATATTCATCCACCTGAAATACATGTTTGTTTCCTAGTACTGAAAACTAACTTCAGGGGATCATATTATGGCGGTGATGGGAGTTCATTACCCCCGTGTACCGCCTCACATTGCAGGAGAAGGACAAGTTAGAACAGCTAAAATCTATCTTGTTAGAAATTTCCAGGAAAATTGGTGTGCTCCAAAACCTACAGGAAGGATTTCCATTGCACAAGAACCAGCTACGGGGGCTCAAACGCCAGCGATTTGTCCTCACGGAGGGTCACGCTGCTTATTCAGCAAATCACCCCACGGCTAGTGTCTGCAATGCGCGCTGGGAAACGACGAGAGAGCAACGCAAAGATATAGCCCTGTGGATTATGCGGGCTCCTGCCAGCTGTGCAATCACTGTGCTCAGTGTTGAGTTGTGGGTTTGAAACGGGGGAAGGAAGCGGTCCAATTTGGTTTTCCACACCGGTGAGACCACAGAGGAAGATAGCGGTCACCATCTTGGAGAGCTGACGTCACCATCCCTGTTTTCGACTCATCACAGGTCATTCAGATACAGAATAGGTAATTTCAGGCTGCCATTCGCCTTCATCTTGCAGACAAATTACTCAGGGTCAGTGCTGAAGAACCCACGAAAATTGCTTCTTGGATCCTGCTCCTATCAGAACATACACCGAGCCCGGAGCGGCTGAATTCCGGGTCCCGGAACTGCTCTGGCCCAGGGCTAAAGAACCTGCAGAAACTGTTTCTTGGTCTGGGTCCTGCTGAATACTGTAAAGGTAAATGCCAACTGAGCCTTCATAGACAGTGGCAACAGGATTGAGACGGGGCTTGTGAGGGCCGGTCAGGACTCACTCGTTGCTTTGGTCACCTGGCAAAGGGAAAGAAATGCTGCCATTCACATGGGATACCAACATGGCAGAGATCTGATGTGATCACAAAGCGGTGGAGGAGATAACTTCATCTATACCAGCGGCGAGAGAAATAGTTGGTCTCCTGGTAAAGAAAGTGAGTCACAAACATCTGAGTCTCTCTCACTTAGTCATCAAGCCAGAGGTGCAGAGCAGAGCTGCCGCCTGTGCCTGGAACAGGCCCAGCGACCCACCGGCATGGTAGTCACGTCACCCCAATTGGAGTAGGGGCAGAGCACACCCATGCCTGCAAGGTAGGCAGACGTACGACCGACCAGCAGAACAGGCCCAGGGGCCAGTCAGAATGGTAGACAGATCACCCCAATTGGAGGAGCATCACAGCCGCCAACCGCACCTGCAATGGAGACTTTTCCACTATACAAGAGCAATATAAATATATAGGGGGAAAATTTCAAAAACACAACAGTTTCACCAAGCAGAAAGAAACGCAAGCTGTATGAAAAGACAAGAAAAGAAAGGACCACAAGCAATGCAGGTCAACTCAACTTTAGAAGAGGTAATAGATGCAGCATATGGAATGTCAGATAAAGAATTCAGGATATACATGGTTCATGTGATCTGGAATCTCAAGGAAGACATTAGACAGCAAAAATCAGACAATGAAAGATCACTTCGACAATGAATTACATAAAAAAATCCAAGTAGCAAAGATCAACTATACAGTGAGATAGAGGTTATAAAAAACAAACAAACTGAAATCTTAGAAATGCAGGAAGTAATGAACCATCTTAAAAACTCAATTGAGAATACTACCATTAGAGCAGAATACTTAGAAGATAGAACATCAGACAATGAAGACAAAGTATTTCAACTCAAAAAGAACATATACAGCTCAGCAAGACTGTTAAGAAACCATGAGCAAAAGTGCAAGAAATATGGGATAACATAAAGAGACCAAACATAAGAGTCATTGGGATACAGGAAAGTATAGAGGTCCAAACCAAAGGAGTGAGCAATCTATTCAATGAAATAATAGGAGAAAAATTCCTAGACTTGAAGAATGAGACAAAATCCCAAATCCTAAAAGTCTACAGGACGCCGAACATGCAATATCATAAGAGATCCACACCTAGACACATGATAATGAAGATACCCAACATACAGAATAAGGAGAGAATTTTAAAAGCTACAAGAGAAAGGAAGCAGATTATAGTTAGTGGTAAACCAACCAGGATAACAGCTGATCTTTCAACACAGACTCTGAAAGCTAGAAGATCCTTTAATAACATATTTCAAACACTGAAAGAAAATGGGTTCCAACCAATAATCATGTATCCAGTGAAATTAAGCTTCAGATGGAAGATGAAATTAAAACCTTCCACAATAAACAAAAGTGAAAAGAATTTGCAGCTAGAAAACCATCTCTTCAAAACATCCTCGGCAAAACATTACAGGAAGTGGAAATGGAAAATATCAATGAAAACCAACAGTGGAAGGTAGGACATTAAAGGGGGGAAAATAATCAAAGAGGAAAACAAACTATGTTTAGTAACATAAATAAACAAATATGGCTGGAAGAACAACCCATATCTAAATAATAACCAAAAATCTTAATGGCTTAAACTCACCAATTAAGAGACCCAGGCTAGTAGAATGGATCACAAAACAAGAACCAACAAAATGCTGCCTACAGGAGACGCATTTTACAGGAAAAGACATACATAGACTCAAGGTGATACTTGGAAAAATCATATCACTCTTATTAACGTTGGAAACAAGCAGGAGTGTCCATCCTCATATCAAATAAAATAGATTTCAAGCCAAAGTTAATCAAAAGGGATAAAGAAGGTCACTACATACTACTCAAGAAAACCATACGCCAACAAGACGTAACAATCATAAATATATATGCCCCAAACAATGGTGCAGCTTTGTTCATCAAACAAACTCTTCTCAATTTCAAGAGTCTAATAGACCACAATACAGTAATCATGAGAGACATGAACACACCTCTCTCACCACTGGACAGATCTTCCAAACAAAAGTTGAATAAGAAAACTGTAGAACTCAATAACACAATTAATAACCTAGACTTAATTGACATATATAGAATGTACAACCCATCATCAAGAAGTTACACTTTTTTCTCAGCAGAACATGGATCCTTCTCAAAAATACATCATATATTATGTCACAGGGCAACTCTTAGACAATAAAAAGGAGTAGAGATAATACCATGCATTTTATCTGATCATAATGGAATGAAACTAAAAATCAATGATATAAGAAGGAAGGAAAAATCATTCATCGCTTGGAGAGTGAACAATAGGTTTCTGAATGATCAATGGGTTATTGAAGACATCAAAGAGGAAATTAAAAAATTCTTAGAGGTAAATGAAAACACAGACACAATATATCGGAATCTATGAGACACATTGAAAGCAGTTCTAAGAGGAAAATTCATTGCTTGGAGTTCATTCCTTAGAAAAAGAAAAATCCAACAAATAAATGATCTCATACGTCATCTCAAAATCTTAGAAAAACAAGAGCAAATAACAGCAAAAGAAGTAGAAGGCAAGAAATAATTAAAATCAGAGCAGAAATTAATGAAATTGAAACAAAAGAAACAATTGAAAAAATTGACAACACAATACATTGGTTTTTTGAAAAAATAAATAAAATCGACAGACCCTTAGCCATGCTAACAAAGAGAAGAAGAGAGAGAACTCAAATTACTACCATATGAAATGAAAAAGGAAATATAACAAGAGACACTTCAGAAATACAGAAGAAAATCAGAAATTATTTTGAATTAATATACTCCAATAAAATAGAATATAGTGAAGGCATTGATAAATTTCTTAAGTCATGATGTGCCCAGATTGAGTCAGGAGGATATAGACAACCTAAACAGTCTAATATCAATTGAGGAAATAGAAGAAATACTACCAACTAAGAAAAGCCCAGGACCGGATGGGTATAGAGCATAGTTTTAAAAAACCTTTAAAGAAAAACAAAAACCAATACTTTTCAAGCTATTTCAGGAAAAATGCAAAAATCCTCAAAAAAATTCTGGCGAACCAGACACAAAATCATATATATAAAAAAAAATGTGCACCATGATCAAGTAGGATTCATTCCTGGGATGCAAGGCTGGTACAATATACAGAAATCAATAAATGTTATTCATCACATCAATAGACTTAAAAATAAGAACCATATGATCATCTCGAGAGATGCGGAAAAAGCATTCGACAAGGTACAGCATCACTTTACGTTCAAAACTCTAGAAAAACTAGGGATAACAGGATCATACCTCAATATTGTAAAAGCAATCTATGCTAAGCCTCAGGCTAGCATCATTCTGAATGGAGAACAATTGAAGGCATTCCCCCTAAAATCTGGAGGAAAACAATGATGCCCTCTCTCACCCCTTCTGTTCAACATAGTTCTCGAAACACTGGCCAGAGCAATTAGAAAGGCTAAAGAAATTAAAGGCATAAAAATAGGAAGAGAAGAACTCAAATTATCGCTATTTGCAAAAGACATGATTCTATACCTAGCAGACCCAAAAGGGTCTACAAAGAAACTATTAGAGGTAATAAATGAATTCAGCAAAGTGGCAGGATATTAAATCACCACGCATAAATCAAAGGCATTTTTGTATATCAGCGACAAATCCTCTGAAATGGAAATGAGGACAATCACTCCATTCACAATATCCTCAAAAAAATAAATAAAATACTTTGGAGTCAACCTAACAAAAGAGGTGAAAGACTTATACAATGAAAACTACAGAACCCTAAAGAGAGAAATAGAAGAAAATCTTAGAAGATGGAAAAATATACCCTGTTCATGGATAAGCATAACTAACATCATCAAAATGACAATATTACCAAAAGTTCTCTATAGGTTTAATGCAATGCCAATTAAAATCCCAAGGTCATTTCTTGTAGAAATAGATAAAACAATTATGAAATTCATATGTAAAAATAAAAGACCCAGAATAGCAAAAACAGCTCTAAGCAGGAAGTGTGAATCAGGCAGTATACCGATACCAGACCTCAAACTATACTACAGATCAATAGTAACAAAAATAGCATGGTACTGGTGCCAAAACAGGTGGGTGGACCAGTGGTACAGAATAGAGGACACAGAAACCAATCCACAAAACTACAACTATCTTATATTTGATAAAGGGGCTAAAAGCATGCAATGGAGGAAGGATAGCATCTTCAACAAATGGTGCTGGGAAAACTGAAAATCCATATATAACAAAATGAAACTGAATCCCTTTTTCAAATCAGAGACACTGCATCTGGTAGAAGAAAACTTTTGCCACAATCTACATACTGTGGGGTCGGGCTCCAAATTTCTCAATGGGACACCCATAGCACAAGAGTTAATCACTAGAATCAACAAATGGGACTTACGCAAACTAAATAGATTTTTCTCAGCAAAAGAAACAATAAGAGAGGTAAATAGGGAGCCTACATCCTTGGAACAAATCTTTACTCCTCACACTTCAGATAGAGCCCTAATATCAAGAGTATACAAAGAACTCAAAAAAATTAAACAATAAGAAAATGAATAACCCAATCAACAAATGGGCCAATGACCTGAACAGACACTTCTCAGAGGAGGACATACAATCAATCAATAAGTACATGAAAAAATGCTCACCATCTCTAGCAGTCAGAGAAAAGCAAAACAAACCCACCCTAAGATACCATCTCACTGCAGTAAGATTGGCAGCCATTATGAAGTCAAACGACAACATGTGCTGTCGAGGATGTGGGGAAAAGGGCACACCTGTACATTGCTGGTGGGACTGCAAATTAGTGCAGCCAATTTGGAAAGCAGTATGGAGATTTCTTGGAAAGCTGGGAATGGAACCACCATTTGACCTATTCCCCTTCTCGGTCTATTCCCTAAACACCTAAAAAGAGCATGCTACAGAGATACTGATAAATTGATGTTCATAGCAGCACAATTCACAATGGCAAGACTGTGGAACCAACCTAGATTCCCTTCAATAGATGAATGGATTAAAAATGTGGCATTTATATAGAATGGCTTTTGACTCACAAGGTGCAGCCAGCAGACCCTTATATGTAAAGGCAAATTGTTATATGGTTTGGTTTCAGGTAAATGTTCAGAATCAGGTTGCTATGGACACGGGGGCAAACTATGAGAGATAGAAGATTGGATGGTGCATTCTCCTGCAGACCCTGACCATACACACGTGACACAACTCTCTCCAGCACTGTGTCCCAGTTGAACTCCTTGTATTTCGTGATGCAAATACCAAACTCCCAGTGCAGCAGCAAGAAACCCACGAAAAGTGGAGGATGACAAAATGGCTTGACAGTTCAAACGGGGAGACACTTAGGTTCCAGTGTCCACAGTTTACTTAGGAAGAGAGAATTCAGCACTGTGGTCTCATGTTCATTGGAAAATAAGAAACCATGTCCTCCAGGTCACATAGATGCAGACCCATCTTTGAAGGTCTCACTACAAAGGAAGCTAAAGCTCCTTACAACAAAATATATTTCAAGTGCCCAACCTCAGAGAGACTTTCTCAAGAAGTCTTTAGGCCAGCAGAGCTCCATATGTGTGGACTGTTTAACCTTTCCCTTACTTTTGGAAACTCCTTTAACACCTCCAATTTTTTGAACTACTGAGCATATTTTATTCCACATATGAATTCACAGATTTTCTAACTCTTCTCCTCTAATTGTGTTTTACTAGGGTCGAAGGGAATGACAAGGCATTTTTCTTGATGAGAGTTGGAAGATTTTTGCGTAGCATATGTTTGTGTACACATTGGATTCATTTTCCTATTTTCCATTCAAAATACTGAATCCCTGACACTAACCCATACCCTACTAGACTTTGACGATTAATCCTAATATGGTGAAGAAAAATAACCCAAAGAGTATAGAAATACAAGCAGTTCAGAGGAGGCATGGTGTATACTAGGTCTTGCCTTTTGCGTGATAAAGGGTAGGTATTATAAAAATAGTCAATTTTTAATTGAAATAGTTCTACATGTATTTTTAAAGGTAACAAATATGTGACTTCCTGTCTCCTTTTCTCTGTAGCCTATTCAGCACATGTATTTTTATACGCACATATAGAATCCTACCTGGTATCACACATAATTTCTTTTGAGGATACTGACTTGGAAGATAAAAATTGTGAGAAGAGATCATTCCTCCTAAACGCTGTTGGAACTGAAAATTCAACCTATGTCAGCTTCCTAGTAGAACAACATTATACATGAATCCATGTTAAGCAAAATGAATATTTTTCGATATGTGGATTATATATATTTCATGATGAAATGCGATTGACATATATATTGCTACTTTTTAATGTCTGTGTGTGTGTGTGTGTGTGTGTGACTCTCCAAGTTTTTTAAAATATGAAATATATGTGTATTATATACACTCCCTAAATTCATTCATGTTCATGTATGTGGATTTCTAATCAACTTTTCAGAAGATTATTCTCAGAAATATTCCTCCACCTGGAATACATATTTGTTTCCCATTACTGAAATCTGACTTCAGTTAATGGTTCATACAAATCCTAACATTTCTACATTAACTGACCCAGTTTAACATCAATGCAAGTAGATTACTATGGGACAAGATGTCTATTTTGAACTTCATTTCTATTCAACACTGCTACATTACTATTTCTTCACGTTTAGCCCATCATAGCATATATATTTCATCCACAAGTTCACAAATTTAGAGGCATTTGGTTCACTTTAAATCCCTTCCTGCTTTAGAACACATGTATTCATCCAGGTTTCTTGACTGGAATTATTTGAGACTTCTTTCCAAACACATTATTTTCGATTTCCATAATCCTTTTGAAGAAAATCTCACACACCCTTCATGATAAACCATAACCTAATATTACCATTATATGTATAACTGGTTGGAATGAATGATTGTATATCAATATTAGATTTCCTGTATATTTTCAGATATCAATTAAATGAATTATTTAAAGTGGAACCAGTTATATTATTTATTCACAGTATGGTCTACTCATGCATTATCTCTATATTCACAGACACAGCGTACACCTCTTTGTACCCCCAATACTAATTTATACGTCTTCTCAATATTACTCCCGGAAATGGTTGAAGAAATACTCATGTCACCTGATCTACATATACATTTTATCACAGTAATATTCTGGACAAAACTGCAAAGATCACACTTATGATTTTATCAAGCCTAAATGGAAAGTGAACACGGATTACTAAAAACATCCATGTCCATGTTGCCTAATGCTCTCAAATGTCATTCTTTGGTGACTACATATTTGTTTCTTCCTAAGATTATATATTCAAACTCAATCCTGTTGAAAATGTCTAATCCTAACACTCACTTTGTAGTTTGCCTAATTTCCTATTGTCTTCCTTGATATTTGCTTTCCTACATTTTTTCCCTAGTTCATCTTTGTGACTGACTCTTCACATGTGCTGACATTGGCATTCACTCTCTAATCGAAACCCTGTTGCTAAAGATTTTTTTTTTCCAAATTCTATACTCACACTTCTTCCGAAAACTACCGATTATCTTCATAATCTTACCGACTATCCCTTTTGGAGTTGATGTTCCCTTCTAAATTCAATCATCCAAGGTACAAAGTCTTATGCCATTGTATATTGATTTATCCAAGAAAACTCTGCTGAAGGTAATTCAATGCTAAGTATCCCAATCAAGGGCCCAATTCCCTTCTTGGCTTCAAATCTTACCTAGATTTCTGTTTTCATACATATATTTCACCTCTATGTTCTTATAAATATAGCAGATTCCCAATATCATTATTCATCCCTCAGAATAATTCCTAACCCAAATTGAACAAGTTATTAATGCTAACCATACACTGTTCCCTCAATCTAACTTTACAGAAGAGCGGGACAGAGTTGGTCTTACAATACAGGAATATAGGGGATCTTCCACCTGCTGAGAACCTCAAAGGTCCATGCAGATATGACCCCTGGAGAAGATGTAGGCAGATATGAAGGACCAAACAAGGCCTGTGTGGAGAGCTGTTCCTGGGTGCCTATGGTTGATATACCATTCTAACTTGTAAAAGTGTCACATGAAGTAGGGGTAGCCACCAGCACTTGTCCCAGTTGAACTCCTTGTATTTCGTTAAGCAAATACCAAACTCCCAGTGCAGCAGCAAGAAACACCACGAAAATGGAGGATGAACAAATGGCTTCACAGTCCACATGGGGAGACACTTTGCCCCCAGTGGCCACAGATTACCTACAAACAGGGAATTCAGTACTGCTGCCATATGTTCATTATTAAATAAGATACCATGTCCTCCAGGTAACATAGATGCACACCCAGCTTTGATGGTCTCACTACAAAGAAGCTATAGCTCCGGACAACAATATAAATTTAAGTGCCCAACTTCAAAGCCAGTTTCTCAAGAAGTCTTTAGGCCAGCAGAGCTCCATGTTTGGGTTGTGTTTACAATGTCCCTTACTTTGTGAAACTCCTCCACCACATCCAAGGTTGTGAACTCCTGAGAATTTCCCATTCCAGATTTGATTTATTTTCCAATTTTCACTTCTACAGTAACTGACCTAGTTTTACATCAATGCAAGTAGATTCCTATGGAATATGATGTGTATTTTGAAGTTCATTTTTATTCAACACTGTTACATTACTATTTCTTCAGTTTATGCACATAATAGGATATATATTTATTCCACAAGTTAGGAAGTTTATAGGCATTTGTTTCACTTTCAATCACTTTCTGCTTCAGAACACATGTATTCCTCCATGTTTCTTGACTGGTCTTCTCATGAGACTTCTTTCCAAACACATTATTTTCTATTTCCGTAATCACTTTTGAAACAAAACTCACACACACTTCATTATAAACCATAACTCTAAGATTACCATTAGATGTATAACTCTTTGGAATGAATGATTGTATATCAATATAAGATTTCCTATATATTTTCAGATATCAATTCAATCCATTATTTAAGTGGAACCAGTTATATTTTCTCCCAGTATGATCTATTTATGCATTATCTCTATATTCATAGACACAGCGTACACCTCTTTGTACCCCCAATACTAATTTATTCGTCTTCACAATATTGCTCCCGGAAATGGTGGAAGAAATACTCATTTCACCCGATCTACATATACATTTTATTACAGTAATATTCTGGACACCAAATGCAAAGGTCACACTTATTATTGTACCAAAGCCTAAATGGAAAGTGAGCATGGATTACTAAAAACATCCATGTCCTCATTGCCTAAATCTCTCAAATGTCAATCCTATTCCTGACTACATATGTGTTTCTTCCTAAGATTATATATTCAACCTGAACCCTTTGAAAATGTCTTATCCTATCACTTTATAGTTTGCCTGATTTTGTAATGTCTCTATTGATATCTGCTTTCCTACATATTTCCCAAGTTCATCATTGTGATTGACTCTTCACATGTGCTGACAAACATATTCACTCTCTAACCAAAACCCTATTGCTAAAGAACTTTTGTTCCAAATACTATACTCACTCTTCTTCCTATACCTACCGACTATCTTCCTAATCCTACCGACTATCCCTGTTTGACTGGATGTTCTCTTGTACATTAAATCATCCAAGGTAGAAGATCCTATGCCATTGATTATAGATTTATTTTAGACATCTGTGCAGAAAGTAATTCAATGCTAATTATCCCAGTCAAGGTCCCAATGCCATTCTGGGCTTCGAATCTTACCTAGATTTCTGTTTTTATAATTATATTTCACCTCTATATTCTTTTAAATATTTTAGGTTCCAAATACCATCATTCATCCAGCAGAATGATTTCTAATCCAAATCAAACATGTTGTTAACCTTAACCATTCACTGTTCCATCAATCTAACTTTACGGAAGAGCAGGGATAGAGTTGGTCTTAAAACACAGGAATGTATGAGATATTTCACCTGATGAAAACCTCAAAGGTACATGCATAAATGATCCCTGAAGAAAATGAAGGCAGCTATAAAGGACCTGAGAGAGCAAAAGTCATCTTCAATGGCAAACAACCTGGTCAGGATGAAGGGTTCTGTCTGAATCAGCCTCTCTCTTCTTAATGTAGAGAAAATGGACCAAACCCAGCCTGTGTGGGTAGCTGTTCCAGGGCGCCTATTATTGATATACCATTCTAACTTGTGAAAGTGTAACAGGAAGTAGGGGCAGCCTCCTTCTCATGTGACACTTGGAAGCCACTGGTAGGACAAAGTGATTGCCAAGGCAGTAACCTCATTCAGTTCCTGAAGGAAGTGACCTCACCTCACTTCCTTGGTGATTAAAATCTCTGAACTTGGGATTCATGAAGCCAGTCACCCATAGCCAGTCTCAGTCCCAGTCCCAGTGGTCACACTTGTTTGGATTTACCAAAGACAGAGTCAGTCTTTCTTGGTAACTACTGATGTGAGGATGGCCAAATGCCAGGAAAGCTCTGAAGAGGAGCCGTTTCTGAGAAAGCAGGTAGTGGCTCACCTCTGGCTCCTGACACCTTCACAGAGTTAGCCAAGGAGACCAGATCTGACACAGGTCAGGCCATTTCAGGGGAATATAGTATGGTCCACCAGTCAGAGGACACTCTGGATATTCACAGACCTACTTGAGTTAAGGAGGTGCCTTTGTGGGTGTGGGTGTGAGTTTGTGGTTTTGTCTAATGTTTTGAGAATAGGTAGGAAAGGCGGTTTGTTTGGATTGGAGTGGACTGTTTCTAGTAAGTCGTTTGACAAGGCGAGTGCTTCTATGTCTGTGTTTCCCACTCTGTCCGTGGTTGTAGACATTAGAAAAGACAATGCATCAAGGATGTGTCCTGTCTAGTAGAATGCTTCCCAGCATTCTTCCTGCCCGATTTAGGAATGGACTGTGGCTCGCCTTATGCATGGGAAACACCTACTAACTTTCTAAGTTCCTGTTTTCTTCCTGAATTCCGGCAACTCTCAAGAATAGGCCCATGGTTTTGAGTCCAAGATATGTACCACCTCCAAGCTCTGTGACATGGCCATGTACTTGATAGCTGTAGGGAATGGGAACATCTTAGAAAACTCAAATAACTGTGTGACCAGTAAACTCTCAGTGGAGAGACCCTGCTTTGGTTTATTTGCATACTTATGGTTATGTTGCCCTGAATGTCAAGAAGGTCTTTGCCTCAGGCCACCCCTTTGTGAAGCCTGAAGAAAACTGTTTTCAAATGGAAATAAATGGGCATAACATGTTGCTCTTTGCTTAATTGCTTTGGTAAGGGATGTGTCCGAATCAGCCTCTTGGGCCTCTGTGAGGTTGTGGCTTAGATTCTCAGCACATGATAGATCTAAAGATAGATTCCATGTGTGCAATCAAAACCAAAATGGCAAAAAAATTAGTCATTGTGGATGAGTCTCTTGCATTCCTCTGTTAGGTTCTTTACCTCCATCAAGTGTGAATAGGAATCCTTTAGGTCAAATGAGTTCTTCAAAGCCCTGCAGAGGTGCTTGTGTTTTCTCAAGACTCCAAATCACATAAAGAATCTATACCTGAGAGTCAGTAGGCCTGAAATTGGAGAAGGAGAGCAGTATTAATGGCAGGCCTATTTGATCACTCCTGGTTCACAGGAAGGGTGTCCATGTCACCCTGACTTTAGGCAAATGAGGGGCAAGCAACATTATTTTGGACACTCTCTTGGGATGCATTCCGCATGGTAACCTCCAGCCAGAGGTTATGATGAATGTCTATATTTAAGAAGATGAGGGCCATGTGGGTGTATTTTGGTTTTAATTGTGGTCATTCTTGTGGCAGTTGGAAGAGATGACTGGATCCACCTGGGCTTGAACTCTGGTGTCATTCCCCTTAGAGACTGAGTTCTGGAACACACATCAAGGAAGAATTGCCATAAATTGTGTGGGGATTTTAAGAGGCCACGCATGAGAGTCGCCCTTGGAAACTGAGATCTATGCCCACGGTGGCTTTCCACAGAGCACTGGGAATCTCAGACAGGATATCACATGATTTAATTCTGAAAGACTTGGCAGCCATATTTGATAGTCAAAACACACATGGACCTCAATTGTAGACCTCAATGGGCGTGGCTTCATGTGACCTTTTGGCCATGCTCTGGGAAGCCTTGCCTGTGAGAGTTCTCCAGAGCTTTCATTGAAATGATCTTCCTCAACATTGAATAATTCCTGAATGAATTGAAATAAACAGTGCCTCCAACTTTATCCTTGAAAATTGGCTAGATAAATACCATGAAATTTTTTAAAATTCCAATGACCAGGTGGCACTGAAGAACCTTTGGATGTCCTGTTGCTGATCATGAGTGTACCAGACAGTGCCTTGATTAACTGGTTTTCATGAATATGGTGTAGAACAGAGATGCCAGTAATTTGGAGCCTGTAGAATAGTGGGCCTAGAGCAGAGGTGATTAAGTGTGTGATAAAACATCTGTGGTGGGGTCATGTGGATCTGCCATTGTCTTCCAAATGGCTTGTGACTGACATGGTGCAGCCAGCAGAACATTGTATGTAAACGCATCATGTTATATGGAGAGGTTTAAGGGCAATGTTCAGAATCAGGTTGCTATGGTCACGGAGGCAACCTATGTGGTATACAAGCCCTGTTGGTGCATTCTCCTGCAGACCCTGACCCACCACATGTGACAGAACTCCCTCCAGCACTGTGGTCAAGTTTAACTC
Source organism: Callospermophilus lateralis (assembly GCF_048772815.1). Taxonomy (NCBI): domain Eukaryota; kingdom Metazoa; phylum Chordata; class Mammalia; order Rodentia; family Sciuridae; genus Callospermophilus; species Callospermophilus lateralis. The sequence continues at coordinate 4,188,485 of NW_027517127.1, forward strand.
CTTGTATTTCATGAAACAAATACAAAACTCTGAGTGCAGCAGGAGACATTATAAAAAGTGGAGGATGATGAAATGGCTTCACAGTCCACATGGGGAGACACATAGACCCCAGTGGCCATAGTTTACCTACAAAGAGAGAATTCAGCACTGCTGCTTCATGTTAATTGGAAAATTATAAACCATGTGCTCAAGGTCACAGAGATGCATAAACAGCTTTGATGGTCTTACTAGAAAAAAAGCTAAAGCTCCTGAAAACAACATATATTTCAACTGTCCATCTTAGAGGCAGTTTCTGCAGAGTCTTTAGGCTGGCAAATCTTCATGTTTGTGGAGTATTTACATAGTCCCTTACTTTTGGAAACTCCTCTACCATCTCCAAGGTTGTGAAATCCGGAGCAGTTTTCATTTCAGGTATGAATTCAAAGATTTTCTAACTCTTTACCTCTAATTGTGTCTTACTTGGGTGAAAATAATGTAAAGTTATTGTTCTAAATGAGAGTGGGAAAATTTTTGTGTAACACTAATTTGCATACACATTGATCCATTTTCCAATTTTCCATTTGAAATACTGAATCCCTGACAGTAACTCATACCCTACTATACTCTGACTACTAATCCTAATATGATGGAGAATAATACCCAAACAGAATGAAAATACAAGCAGTTCAGTGGAGACATGGTGTACAGTTGGACTTCCCTTTTGCATGATTAAGGGTAGGTGTTATAAATCTACTCAATTTTTAATTGAAATAGTCCTCCATGTGTTTTTAAAGTTCACAAATATGTTAATATGTCTCCCTTTCTCTGTAGCCTACTCAGCACATGTATTTTTATATGCACATAGAGAATCCTACCTGGTATCACACGTACATTTTCATGAGTTGGCTGAATTGGCAGATACAAATTGTGAGAAGAGATCAGGCCTCCTAAACCCTGTGGGAACTGAAAATTCAAACTATGTGTGAGCTTCCCAGTAGAACAATATTATACATAAATCCATGTTCAGTATAATAAATATTTTTGCATCTGTGGATGATGTATATTACATGATGAATTATGATTAGCATGTATTTATTGATACTTTTTAATGTATATTTGTGTTTATTTAAAAAAAAATATATATATATATATATCTCCAGATTTCTCAAAATATGAAATATATGTGTCTTATACACACTCTGTAAATTCATTCATGTTCATGTATATGGATTTATAATCAACTTTTCAGAAGATAATTCTCAGAAATATTCATCCACCTGAAATACATATTTGTTTCCCAGTACTGAAAACTAACTTCAATCAATGGTGCTTACAAATCCTAATATTTCTACAGTAACTGACCCAGTTTAACATCAATGCCAGTAGATTCCAATGGGACATGATGTCTATATTGACCTTCATTTTAATCCAACACTGGTACATTACTATTTCTTCAGTTTTTGCACATCATAGGATATGTATTTCATCCACAAGTTCACAAATATATAGGAATTTGTTTCACTTTCAAACACTTCTTGCTTCAGAACACATGTATTCCTCCATGTTACTTGACTCGTCTTTTCATGAGACTTCTTTCCAAATACATTATTTTCAATTTCCATAATCAATTTCGAAGCTAAACTCACACACTCTTCATGATGAACCATAACATTAATATTAACATTAGATGTATAACTGGTTGGAATGAAAAATTGTATATCAATATAAGATTTCCTCTATATGTTCACCATTCAATTCAATCCATTATTTAAAGTTGGAACCAGTTATGTTTTTTATTCACAGTATTGTCTATTAATGCATTATCTCTATATTCATAGATACAGTGTACTCCTCTTTGTCCCTTCAATACTAATTTATACGTCTTCAAAATATTGCTCCCAGAAATGGTGGAAGAAATACTCATGTCACCTTATCTATATATAGATTTCATCACAGGAATATTCTGGACACAAAAAGCGAAGGTCACACTCATGATTGTATCAAAGCCTAAATGCCAAGGGAGCGTGGATTACTAAAAAGAACCATGTCCAGGTTGCCTAATGCTCTCAAATGTAAATCCAATTGGTGACTACATATTTGTTTCTTCCTAAGATTATATATTCAACCTCAAACATGTTGAAAATGTCTAATCCTATCACTCACTTCATACTTTTCCTGATTTCGTAATATCTTTATTGATACCTGCTTTCATACATATTTCCCCCAGTTCATCATTGTGACTGACACTTCACATATGCTGACATTTACATTCACTCTCTACCCGAAACCCTATTGCTAAAGAACTTTTGGTCCAAATCCTATACTCACTCTTCTTTCTAAACCTACTGACTATCTTCCTAATGCTACTGACTATAGTTTTTTGACTCGATGTTCTCTTCGACAATCAATTATCCAAGGTATAAGGTCCTATGCCATTGTATATCAATTTATCTGAGACACATGTGCAGAACATAATTCAAACCTAAGTATCGCACTCAAGGGCCCAGTTCCCTTCTGGCTTCCAATCTTACCTAGATTTCTGTTTTTATACTTATATTTTACCTATATATTTTTGTAAATATCACAGGCTCCCAATACCATTATTCATCCGGCAGAAAGATTCCTAACGCAAATCAAACATGTTATTAACCCTAAACATACACTTTTCCCTCAATCTAACTTTACAGAAGAGGAGGGACAGAGTTGGTCTTACAATACAGGAATGTAGGGGATCTTCCACCTGCTGAGAACATCAAAGGTATATGCAGAAATGATCCCCTGAGATGATGAAGGAAGCTATGAAGGACCTGAGAGAGCAAAAGACATCTTCCATGGCAAACTATCTGGTCAGGATGAAGGGATGTGTCTCAATCAGCCTCTACCTTCTTAATGTAGAGAAGATGGACCAAACCAGGCCTGTGTGGAGAGCTGTTCCCAGGTACCTATGGTTGGTATACCATTCTAACTGTGAAAGTGTGACAGGAAGTAGGGACAGCCTCCATCTCATGGGACTTTTAGATGTAACTTTTAGGACAAAGTGGTTGCAAAGTCAGTGACCTCATTCAGTTCCTGAAGGAAATGACCTCACCTCACTGCCTTGGTGATGGAACTCTCTGGACGTTTGATCCTGGAAGACAGGCACCAAGAGCCAGTCACAGTCCCAGTCCCAGTGGTCTCACTTGTTTTGATTTATCAAGAACAGAGTCAGTCTTTCTTAGTACCTACTGATGTGACGATGGCCAAATGACAGGAAAGCTCTGAAGAGGAGCTTTTCCTGGGAAATCAGGTAGTGGCTCACCCATGGCTCCTAACAACTTCAAAGTGTTGGCCAAGGAGACTAGATCTGATACAGGACAGGCCATTTTGGGGGAACATACAATGGCCCACCATTCCGAGGACACTCTGGATAGTCACAGACTTACTTGAGCAAAGGAGGTGCCTTTGAGTGTGTGTGTGTGGGTTTGTGGTTTTGTCTCATGTTCTGAGAATAGGAAGGAAAGGCTCTTTGTTTGGATTGGTGTGGACTGTTTCCAGTAAGTCGTTTGACAAGGCGAGTGCTTCTATGTCTGTGCATCCCACTCTGTCCGTGGTTGCAGACATTAGAAAAGAGAATGCATCAATGGATGTGTCCTGTCTAGTAGAAAGCTTCCAAACACTCATCCTGCCCAATTTACAAATGGACTGCAGCTTGTCTTATTGAAGGGCAACATCTGCTCTCTTACTAAGTTTCTGTTTTCTTCCTGAATTCTGGAAACTCTCCATAATAGCCTCATGGTTTTGTGTCCAAGATATGTACCACCTCCAAGCTCTGTGATATGGTGATGTACTGGATAGCTGAAGGGAATGGCGAGCATCTAAGAAAACTCAGATATCAGTGGGACCAGGAAAGTCTCAGTGGAGAAACCCTTCTTTCGGGCTTTTGCTTACCTATTGTTCTGCTGCCCTGAATTTCAGGAAGGTTTTTACCTCAGGACACTCATTTGTGAAGCCTGAAGAAAACAGTTTTCAAATGGAAATGAATGGGCATCACCTGTGGCTCTTTGCTTAATTTCATTGGAAATGGATGTTTCTGAAACAGCCTCTTGGCCCTGTGTGAGGCTGTGGTTAGATACTCAGCACCTTATACATCCCACGTGTTCATCCAAAACCAAAATGGCCAAAAGAGCAGTCCTTGTGGATGAAGTCTCTCCCTATCTCTGTAAGGTTCCTGACCTCTATCAAGTGAGAATAGGGTGCCTTTGGGTCAAATGAGTTCTTCAAAGCCCTTCAGAGGCTAGCCCATAGGTGATTCCAATGATTCCAATTCACATGAAGATTCTAAACCCCACAGTCAGTAGTCCTCAAATTGGAGAAGCAGAGCAGTATTAACGGCAGGCCTATTTGATCAGTCATGGTTCACAGAAAGGTGTTCAGGCCACCCCAACTTTAAGCAAATGAGGGGCAAGGGAGCTTATTTTGGACACTGTCTTGGGCTGTGACCCTCATGGAAACCTCCATCCAGAGGTTAAAATGAGTGTCTATATGGAAGAAGATGATGGCCATGTGGAAGTGTTCTGGTTTTAATTGTGGTTATTAGTGTGGTTGTTGAAAAATATGACTGGCTCCACCTGGTCTTGAACTCTGGTATGATTCCCCTTAGAGACTGAGTTCTGGAACTGATCTCAGAGAAGTATTGCCATGAGTTTTGTTGGGATTTTAGAAGGCCATGCATGAGAGTCACCCTTGGAAACTGAGATCTGTGCCCAGGAAGGCTTTCCACAGAGCACAGGGAATCTCAGCCAGGTTATCACATAATTTTTTTCTGAAAGAATTAGCAGCCATAGTTGAGAGGCAAAACAGGCAAGGATTTTACATTGTAGACCTAAAATGGGCCTGGCTTCATGTGACCATTTGGCAACACTTTGGGAAGCCTTGCCTGTGAGAGTTATCCAGAGCGTTCATTGAAATGGGCTTCCTCACCATTTAATGGTTACTGAATTAAATGAAACCCTCAGTGCCTACAACTTCATCCTTGAAAAATGGGCTCGATAAATACCATGAAATTTTTGAAATTCCCATGACCAGGTGGCACTGGAAAACCATTGGAGATCCTGTTGCTGATCATGAGTGTACCAGAAAGTGCCTTGATTGACTGGGTTTCACAAAAAAATTGTGTAGAACAGAGATGCCAGTAAGTTGGAACCTGCTGAGTAGTGGGCCTAAAGCAAAGGTGGGTAGGTGTGAGATAAAACATCTCTGGTGGTTTCATGTGGATCGGCCGTTGGCTTTCAAATGGCTTGTGACTGACATGATGCAGCCAGCAGACCCTTATATGAAAAGGCATCTTGTTATATGGATAGGTTTCTGGGCAATGTTCAGAATCAGGTTGATATGGTCAAGGGGGCAAGCTATGTTGGACATAAGCCTGGTTGGTGCATTCTTCTGCAGACTCTGTCCCACCACACGTGACAGAACTCCCTCCAGCACTGTGTCCCAGTTGAACTCCTTGTATTTCATGAAGCAAATACCAAACTCCCAGTGCAGCAGCATGAATCACCACGAAAAGTAGAGTATGACCAAATGGCTTCACAGTCCACACGAAGAGACACTTATCCCCCAGTTGCCACAGTTTACCTACAAAGTGAGAATTCAGCACTGCTGCCTCATTTTCATTGGAAAATAAGATACCATGTCCTCCAGGTCACATAGATGTTGACCCAGTTTTGATGCTCTCACTACATAGGATGCTAAAGCTACCGACAACAACATACATTTCAAGTGTCCCAACTCAGAGGCAGTATCTCAAGAAGTCTTTAGGCCTGCAGAGCTCCATGTTTGTGGAGTGTTTACCTTGTCTTTTATTTTTGGAAAGTCATCTACCACCTCCAAGGTTGTGAACTCCTGAGCATATTCCATTCCGGGTATGTATCCACAGATTTTCTAACTCTTATCCTCTAATTGTGTATTTCTTCCAGCGAGGGTAATATCAAGGGATTGTTCTTAATGTGAGTGGGAAGATTTTTGTGTAGCACATATTTGCAAACACATTGGGTTTACTTTCCTATTTTCCATTCGAAATACTGAATCTCTGACACTAACCCATACCCTACTAGACTCTGACTACTAATCCTTATATGATGGAGAATAGTAATCCAAACAGAATACAAATACCAGCAATTCAGAGAAGGCATGATATGTAGTTGGACATCCCTTTTGGATTATATTGTGTAGGAGTTAAAATATATATTTAATGTTTATTGACATAGTTCTCCATGTGTTTTTAAAATTAACAAATATGTGAATTCCTCTCTCCCTTTTCTGTAGCCTATTAAGCACATGTATTTTTATATGCACAAATAGAATCCTACCTGGTATCACATGTACATTCTTCTGAGGTGGCTGACATGGCAGATAAAAATTGTGAGAAGAGATCACTCCTCCTAACCTCTGTTGGAACCGAAAATTTAACCTATGGGTGAGCTTCCTAGTTGACCAACATTATGCATAAATCCATTTTCAGTAAAATGTATATTTTTGGATAAGTGGATGTTATATATTTAATGATGAATTTCGATTGGCATATATATTGCTACTTTTAATGTCTCTGTGTGTGTGTGTTTGTGTGTGTGTGTGTGTGTGTGTATATATATATATATATATATATATATATACTCTCCAGATTTTTCAAAATATGAAATATATGTGTCTTATTATACACTTCCTAAAATCATTTATATTCATGTATGAGGATTTATAATGAACTTTTCACAAGATTATTCTCAGAAATATTCATCCACCTGAAATACATATTTGTTTCCTAATACTGAAAACTAACTTCAGTGAATGGTGCATACAAATCATAATATTTTGACATTGCAAGAGGGCCGTGAATAGAGAGCATCATACCCATTGTACCGCGCCACTGCGCAGGTGACTAACGACTAAGAACGACAAAAAACTATCTTGTTAGGAACTTACAGCAAAATGGGGGTGCACTGAAACCTAGAAGAAGGATTTCTAGCACTGAGGTCCGGTAAATGAGTCCCAAACATGAGCCAACTCTGCGACCGGAGATCCTGTCTGACTGATCCGTGCGACCCGTCCAGTGGCTACAGACAGCAGGGCACCACCGAGATGCGATCAATAATCACGGAGAAACGTTGATGCAGATTCTGTGGAATTCTGCCAGTAGAGTCCCCACTGAGCCCTGGGCTGAGTTCAGGGTTTCAGATGGGGAAGGAAGTGGTACAGTTCTAACCCCCACAATAGAAACTCCACAAAGGAAACCAACGGCCACCATCTTGGTGAGCTGAAGTAATGACAGCCACTCCCCTACAGATTGCAACAATAAAACAGGTGCTATTACTCAGCTCATTTCCCATACTTCGGGGAATTTGCATCAAATCTCTCCTAGGCTTTCTGGGGGAGAGATTATCAGAGCGAGCCTGCATAAAGACAGGGGAAAACTAGAGGCACCTGACTTTCAACTCCCCCTCCCATCAGTGGTGAAAAAAACCTGTCTAGCCAGCGCTGAGAGAGGGGCAAGCGGAAAAAAAAAATCAAAACAATAGAGTGCCGGGGTTCCCAATAGCCAACTGTGCAATCAGAGATCCGGGCTGATTGAATCATGCAGCCAGGCCTGCTGTTACAGATGGCGGGGCACCACCGAGAAGTGACCTGAAGCAGGGAGAAATGTTGCTGCAGATTCTGTGGAATCCTGGCGGCTGAGCTCCCACTGATCCCCGGGCTGAGTTTGGGAATTCAGACAGGGAAGAAAGTGGTATAGTTCTTTCCCCCACAAAAGAAACTCCACCAAGGAGACCAGCGGCCACCATCTTTGAGATCTGAAGTAACCACCGCCTCTCTCCAATAGATTGCAACAATAAAACAGATGTGTGTTACTCAGCTCATCTCTCATACAGCGGGAAATTCGCATAAAATGTCTCCTAGGCTTTCCGGGGGAGGGTTAATCAGAGCAAGCCTGCATAAAGACGCAAGAAAAACTAGAGACACCTGACTTTCGACTCCCCCTACCATCAGTGGCAATAACGAAACGTGTATAGCCAGTGCTGGCGGAGGGGCAAGCAGAAAAAATCAAAACAATAGAGTGTCTGGGTTCCCAAAGACACCCTCCACACCCAACAAACGGCAGGCACAGAGTACAGTTTGAACTGCCGAGAGGCATCACTCAGGGGAAATCTGGTCTAGAAAAAGAAACCAGGACAAGCAGGAGAAACCAAAGGACTAGAAGGCAGGCCCTTGTGACTGGGCGGCTGGAGACCGCAGGCCCGCACGTGACATTCCACCCACTGCCTGAGTGACTGGGGGGCTGAGGAATGCCCGCCCGCCGGCAACCGAGCGTGAGACTGCGTGGCTAGAGATTGCCAACCCAACGGCGACAGCCCACCTGCTGCCCGCGTGACTGGGCGGCTGGAGACCGCCTGCCCGCTGGCGACCAACCGCGCAATTGGGCGGCTGGAGACCACCCGCCTGCCAGTGACCCAGAGCTGAAACAAACCAGAGACAGTCAAGTCCCACCCCCCAATTCGGACACCTCGGCAAGGAGCCTGGGGCCCGCCAAAGCAGAGAGGTGACATCACTGGAGCTCGGCCTTCGGAATTACTTCCAAGCGGAATCCACTTTAGCAGGCATAGTTTACCAACACAAAGGAGAGACAACAGAGATATACAACACCAAAACAAATCTAAAGAATAAAGCAGAAACACAGCAATCAAATAGAGCTGGAAAGTAATGTGAACATCATGAAAAAACAAGGGCAAAAAAGGAGTACAAACAATGCAGGACAACTTAATTCTACAGGAGGACCTTGAAGCATCAGAAACAGGGATAGGGAAAGAACTCAAGGCATACCGAACTCAGATGGAAAGGAATATTAGAGAAGACATGAGGCAGCAAGTCCAAGCAATAAAAGTATATTTTGAAAATGAATTAAACAAACAAATTCAAATGGCAAAGAATGAGCATTACCAGGAGATAGAGATCTTAAAAAAAATATTAAACAGTAATCCTAGAAATGCAGGAAAATATAAACCAAATTAAAAACTCAAACGAGAATATTACAAATAGACTAGATCAAGTAGAAGTCAGAACATCAGATAATGAAGACAAAGTTTATCAACTTGAAAAGAATTGAGTAAACACAGAAAAGATGCTTAAATCACACCAGGAATTTATTCAAAAGATATGGGATGTCATAAAAAAACAAAAAACAAATTTAAGAGTCATCAGGATAGAAGAAGGCATAGAGATTCAAACCAAAGGAATGGACAACATATTAAATGAAATAATTCTATAAAACTTCCCAGAGATGAATGATGGATTGGATTGCCAATTCCTGGAAGCCTACAGGACCCCAAACATTCAAAACCAAAATAGACCAACTCCAAGACATATAATTATGAAGATAGCCAACATACAGAACAAGGAGAGAATATTAAAAGCTACAAGAGAAAGGAGGCAGATTACATTCAGGGGTAAACCAATTAGGTTAACAACTGATTTTTCATCACATTCGTTGAAAGTGAGAAGATCCTGGAACAATGTAATTCAAATGCTGAAAAAAAAAAAAGAATTCCAACCAAGAATACCATATAAAGCAAAGTTAAGCTTCAGATTTGACAATGAAATTAAAGTCTTTCACGATAAACAAAAGCTAAAACAATTCTCAGCCAGAAAACCAGCACTGCAAAGCATTTTGTGCAAAATACTACAAGAAGAAGAGTTAAAAAATAGTGCCCAAAACTAACAGTGGGAAGTGTCTCAGTAAAGCGGGAGGAAAGTAACCAAAATGTAAAAACTATCCAAACTAAAATATAATAAATAAATAAACATGACTGGAAGTACAAATCATATTTCAATTGTAACCTTAAATGTTAATGGCCTAATTTCACCAATCAAGAGACATGTGCTAGTGACCTGGATCAAAAAAACAAATCCAACAATATTCTGCGTTCAGAAGACTCATATGATAGGAAAAGACATACACAGGCTGAAGGTAAAAGGTTGGGAAAAATCATAACACTCACACGGCCCTCGGAAGCAAGAAGGATTTGCCATACTCATATAGAATAAAATCAACTTCAAACCTAAGTTAATCAAAAGGGATAAAGAATGACACTATATTCTGTTAAAAGGAATCATCCACCAACAAGAAAAAAACAATTATCAATTTGTATGCACCAAGCAATGGAGGTGCAACGTTCATAAAACAAACTCTCCTCAAGTTTAAGAGTCAAATAGACTACAACACAATAATTATGGGTGACTTCAACATACCACTCTCGGCATTAGAGAGATCCTCTAGACAAAAACTGAATAAAGAAACTATAGAACTCAACAGCACAATCAATAACCTAGACTTAACCGACATATATAGAATATATCAACCATCATCAAGTGGATACATGTTCTTCTCAGCAGCACATGGATACTACTCAGAGATACACCATATATTATGCCATAGGGCAATTCTTAGTAAATATAAAGGCATGGAGATTATACCGTGCACCATATATGATCATAATGGAATGAAACTGGAAATCAATGAGAAAAGAAAGAAGGAAAAATCCTACATCACATGGAAAATGAACAAAATGCTACTGAATGATCAATGGGTTACAGAAGACATAAAGAAGGAGATAAAAAAATTCTTAGAGACAAATGACAATACAGACACAACATACCGGAATCTATGGGACACAATGAAAGCAGTTTTAAGAGGGAAATTCATTTCTTGGAGTTCTTTCCTCAAAAAAAGAAAAATACAACAAATAAATGAACTTAAACTACACCTCAAAAACCTAGAAAAGGAAGAGCAAAACAACAGCAAATGTAGTAGAAGACAAGAAATAATTAAATTTAGAGCAGAAATCAATGAAATTGAAACAAAAAAAAAGTTGAAAAAATTGATAAAACTAAAAGTTGGTTCTTTGAAAAAATAAATAAGATCGACAGGCCCTTAGCCATGCTAAGGAAAAGAAGAAGAAAGAGAATTCAAATTACTAACATATGGGATGAAAAAGGCAATATCACAACAGACACTACAGAAATACAGAAGATAATTAGAAAGTATTTTGAAACACTATATTCCAACAAAATAGAATATTGTGAAGATATTGATAAATTTCTTAAGTCATACGATCTGCCCAGATTGAGTCAGGAAGACACAAACAATTTAAACAGGCCAATAACAAAGGAAGAAATAGAAGAGGCAATCAAAAGACTACCAACCAAAAAAAAGCCCTGGACCGGATGGGTATACAGCGGATTTCTACAAAACCTTCAAAGAAGAATTAAAACCAATATTTTTTCAAGCTTTTTCAAGAAATAGAAAAAGAAGGAGCTCTTCCAAATTCATTCTATGAGGCCAACATCACCCTGATCCCGAAACCAGACAAAGACACTTCAAAGAAAGAATACTACAGACCAATATCTCTAATGAACTTGGATGCAAAAATTCTCAATAAAATCCTGACGAATCAAATACAAAAGCATATCAAAATAATTGTGCACCATCATCAAGAAGGATTCATCCCCGTGATGCAAGGATGGTTCAATATACGAAAATCAATAAATGCCATTCACCACATCAATAGAATTAAAGACAAGAACCATATGATCATCTAGATAGATGCAGAAAAAGCACTTGACAAAGTTCTGCATCCCTTTATGTTCAAAACACTATAAATACTAGGGATAACAGGAACTTACCTCAAAATTGTAAAAGCTATATATGCTAAACCTCAGGCTAGCATCATCCTAAATGGAGAAAAACTGAAGGCATTCCTTCTAAAATCTGGAACAAAACAGGGATGCCCTTTATCACCACTTCTATTCAATTTAGTTTTGAAATACTAGCCAGAGCAATTAAACAGACCAAAGAAATTAAAGGCATAAAAATAGGAAAAGAAGAATTTAAAGTATCACTATTTGCAGATGACATGATAATATATTTAACAGACACAAAAAGGTCTACAAAGAAATGGCTAGAGTTAATAAATGAATTCAGAAATGTGGCAGGATATATAATTAACACGCATAAATCAAAGGCATTCCTGTATAACAGCAACAAAACTTCTGAAATGGAAATGAGGAAAACCACTCTATTCACAATATCCTCAAATAAAATAAGATACTTGGGAATCAACCTAACAAAAGAGGTGAAAGATTTATATAATGAAAACTACAGAACTCTAAAGAGAGAGATAGAAGAAGATCTCAGAAGATGGAAACATGTGCCCTGTTCATGAATAGGCAGATCTAAAAACATAAAAATGGCAATATTACACAAAGTTCTCTACAGGTTTAATGCAATACCAATCAAAATCCCAACGGCATTTCTTGTAGAAATAGATAAATCAATCATGAAATTCATATGGAAAAACAAAAGACCCAGAATAGCAAAAGCAACTCTAAGCAGGAAGTGTGAATCTGGAGGTATAGCGATTCCAGAGTTCAAACTGTACTACAAAGCAATAGTAACAAAAACAGCATGGTACTGGTACCGAAAAAAGCAGGTGGACCAGTGGTACAGAAGAGAGGACACAGAAACCAATCCACAAAATTACAACTTTCTTATATTTGATAAAGGGGCTAAAAGCATGCAATGGAGGAAGGGTAGCATCTTCAACAAATGGTGCTGGGAAAATTGGAAATCCATATGCAACAAAATGAAACTGAATTCCCTTCTCTCGCCATGCACAAAATTTAACTCAAAATGGATCAAGGATCTAGATATAAAATCAGAGACACTGCATTTCATAGAAGAAAAAGTTGGCTACGATCTACATACTGTGGGGTCGGGCTCCAAATTTCTTAATAGGACGCGCATAGCCCAAGAGCTATTAACAAGAATAAAAAAAATGAGACTTACTTAAACTAAAAAGTTTTTTTTCTCTGCCAGAGAAACAATAAGAGAGGTAAATAGAGAGCCTACATCCTGGGAACAAATTTTTACCCCTCACACTTCAGATAGAGCCCTAATATCCTGAATATACAAAGAATTCAAAAAAAAACTATCAATAAGATAACAAATAACCTAATCAACAAATGGGGCAAGGACCTGAAATGACACTTCACCGAGGAGGACATACAATCAATCAACAAGTACATGAAAAAATGCTCACCACATCTAGCAGTCAGAGAAATGCAAATCAAACCCACCCTAAGATACCATCTCACTCCAGTATGATTGGCAGCCATTATGAAGTCAAACAACAAGTGTTTACGAGGATGTGGGGAAAAGGGGACACTTGTACACTGCTGTTGGGACTGCAAATTGGTGAGGCCAACATGGAAAGCAGTATGGGAATTCCTGGGAAAGCTAGGAATGGATCCACCATTTGAACCAGCTATCGCCCTTCTCGGACTATTCCCTGAGGATCTTAAAAGAGTGTACTAAAGGGATACTGCCACATCAATGATCATAGTGGCACAATTCACAATAGCTAGACTGTGGAACCAACCTAGATGCAATTCAATAGATGAATGGATAAAAAAAATGTGGCATCTATACACGATGGATGCAGCACTAAAAAATGACAAAATCATAGAATTTGCAGGGAAATGGATGGCATTAAAGCATATTATGCTAAGAGAAGCTAGCCAATCCTTAAAAAAAATGGCAAATGTCTTCTTTGATAAAAAAAGAGTAACTAAGAATAGAACAGTGAGGAAGAGCATGAGGAAAAGATTAATATTAAACAAAGATGAGTGGGAGAGAGAAAGGGAGAGAGAAGGGAAAGCATATGGAAATGGTAGTAGACCCTCATTGTTACATAAAATTACATATAAGACGTTGTGAGGGGAAAGGCGGGAACAAGAGAGAGAAGTGAAGAATAGCAGATGAGGAAGTGAGGGAAGATAGGATGGGAGGGGAGGGGGGATAGTAGGGGATAATAAAGGTAGCAGAGGACAACAGTCACTAATATGACATTATGTAAAAATGTGAATGTGTAACTGATGTGATTCTGCAATTCGTATTTGGGGAAAATTGGGAGTTCATAACCCATTTGAGTCAAATGTATGAAAGATGATATATCATGAGCTTTGTAATGTTTTGAAAAACCAATAAAAATAAATAAACAAAGGTTTAAAATTGAGTGGGAAGAAATCAGCTAAAAAAGAGTTGAGATGCATTCATTTTGATAAGCAGAAAGTTTGTTTTGTGTAGTTGTAAATATCACAAATTTATTTTACCAGAAAACTGGCTTTTAAAAATGAACATATATTGAGATTAAAGGATAATCCACCTACCTTCATGAAAAATTCATATCATTTCCTATATTTTTCATATTTCATTTTTTTCGTGAATATTTTGTCATGGACCAGGTCTAGTCTTAGGCTACCTCTTCTGACAAGTTCGTACAATGTGTTGGATTGTTCTTTTCATCTTTTATTTGATAGTTTCTAGCTGACAATGTGTATTTTTTATTATCTTTATTTGGAAATACATACCCAACTACATCTTTGCATTTTATGTTTTACTGGGGAAGAAACTCATCAAAAGCTCTTTATTATATGTATCTACAATCAAACATTTAGAGCATGCGATTATTCTTAATTTTGCATGAAAATATCTTTGTACCATTTTTCTTATAAAGATGTAGAATTATTAATACTGTCCCTACTGTAATAAGTAACTACTTACAAGAAGAATTAAACAATTGACTTTATATCAATCATGAATATGAAAATTAATAATATAAGTATTTGGCAATAAATATGCAATTGATAGAAATTAAAATCACAAGAAAGCCATTTAAAATGTCAGTGCATATCGTCCTTAAATAATAGGTTGTTCAAATGAAATTTCTCTAATTCATAAGAGTTAATATGCCATATTACAGCTTAATGTAATATAAAAACTTAAATGATAAGTATTGATAAATAAGAATGATACCTGTTTACTTAAATATGTTTATTTGATTTTCACTGTAAGATGTTAATTCTGGAAGACTTGAAAATTAAGAAAGACTTGGTCTATATTATTTCTAACTGGCTAATCAAAGTACTTTTAAATATATATGTATATATATAACATATGTAATACATATGCATGAATATAGATACATATGTATAATAAATGTATTGTAATATATCTATAGGTTATTATAATTATTAAATTTTCTCAAGAAAAAAGAATGACTATAAAAAACATTCTTAAATGTAAATTTCATAGCATATTACTGTTTGTAATGACATGAGAGAAAAACTCCTATGGAGGGAAAATGGAAAAGGAAGAGAGAGAAGGGGGAAAATGAGAAAGAAAGTGAGTAAAGAAGAGGGAGAGGAGTGTTTGATTATAAGATAAAAGTGGAGGGTCTGGGTGTCTGGCTCAGTGGTAACATGCTTGGCTAGCATGTGTGAGGCATTGGGTTATATTCTCATCACAACATATAAATAAATAAAATGAGGTCGATCAACAACTGAAAAAATTAAAATAAAAGTAGAAATATTACCAAAATTTCAAGTTTTTATGAATGCTAAATAAAAAAATTGTTGCATAGCCTTATGTAATTTCTAGACTCCCAAAAATAGTCATTTAATGATAGATTACTAGTGCAATAACTAAAAATCCATTGCTCTTTCCTCGACATTCTGTGGCATGCTAGTGCTTAAATAAATTGTATTATAATACCAAAAAAATTCTAATATTTCTACAGTAACTGACCCAGTTTAACATAAATGCAAGAAGATTCCCATGGGATATAATTGTATTTTGATGTTCATTTTTATTCAACACTGGTACATTACTATTTCTCCAGTTTATGCACATCATAATATGTATATTTCATTCACAATTTAGCAAATTTATACGCATTTGTTTTACTTTCAATCACTTCCTGCTTCAGAACACATGTATTCCTCCACGTTTCTTGACTGCTCCTTTCATGAGACTTTTTCCAAAGACATTATTTTTGATTTCCATTATCATTTTTGAAGCAAAACTCACACACCCGTCATGATAAACCATAACCCTAATATTACCATTAGATGTAAAACTGGTGGGAATGAATGATTGTATATCGATATAAGATTTCTTGCATACTTTCAAATATCAATTCAATCCATTATTTAAAGTGGAACCAGTTATATTATTTAATCACAGTATGGTCTATTCATGCATTATCTCTATGTTGATAGACACAGGGTACACCTCTGTGTACCCCCAATAATAATTTGTATATCTTCAAAATTTTGCTCCCAGAAATGGTGGAAGAAATACTCATGTCAACTGATCTACATATACATTTTATCACAGTAATATTCTGGACACAAAATGCAAAGGTCACACTTAGGATTGTCCCAAAGCCTAAATGGAAAGTGAACATGGATTACTAAAAACATCCATGTCTTGGATGCCTAATTCTCTCAAATGTCAATCCTATTGGTGAGTACATATTTGTTTCTTCCCAAGATTATATATTCAACCTCAACCATGTTGAAAATGTCTAATCCTATCACTCACTTTATATTTTGTCTAATTTCCTAATGTCTCTATTGATATCACTTTTCCTACATATTTTCCCCAGTTCATCATAGTGACTGATTCTTCACATGTGCTGACATTTACATTCACTCTTTATCCGAAACCCTATTGCTAAAGAACTTTTTGTCCAAATACTATACTCACTCTTTTTTCTAAACCTACCGACTATTTACCTAATCCTACGACTATCCCTTTTTGACTGGATGATCTTTTCAACAATCAATCATCCAAGGTACAAGGTCCTATACCATTGTATATTGATTTATCTGAGACATCTGTGCAGAACATACTTCAAAGCTAAGTATCCCAATCACGGGCCCAATGCCTTTCTGGTCTTCAAATCTTACCTAGATTTCAGTTTTCATAATTATATTTTACCTGTATATTTTTATATATATTGCAGGTTCCCAATACCATTATTCATCCAGCAGAATGATTCCTAACACAAATCGAACATGTTATTAATCCTAACTATACACTGTTCCCTCAATCCAACTTTACAGAAGAGCAGGGACAGAGTTGGTCTTACAATACAGGGGTGTAGGGCATCTTCCACCTGTTGACAACCTCAAATTTCCATGCAGATATGATCCCTGGAGAAGATGCAGGCAGCAATGAAAGGCCTGAGAGAGCAAAAGTCATCTTCCATGGCAAACAACTCGGTCAGGTTGAAAGCATGTGTCTGAATCATCCTCTCTTTTCTTAATGTAGGGAAGATTGACCAAACTAGGCCTGTGTGGAGAGCTGTTCCCAGGTGCCTATGGTTTCTATACCATTCGAACTTGTGAAAGTGTCACAGGAAGTAGGGGCATCCTCCATATTATGAGACCCTAGGAAGCAAATTTTAGGACAAAGTGGTTGCAAAGGCAGAGACCACATTCAGTTCCTGAAGGAAGTGACCTCACCTCACATCCTTGTTGATGGAACTCTCCGAATTTGGGTACCAGGAAGCCAGGAATCCAGACCCAGTCCAAGCTCCAGTCACAGTGGTCTCACTTGTTTTGATTTACCAAGGACAGTGTCAGTCTTTTGTGGTACCTAGTGATGTGAGGATGGCCAAATTCCAGGAAAGTTCTGAAGACGGGCCCTTCCGGAGAAAGAAGGTAGAGGCTCACTGCTGTCTCCTGACCACTTCACAGAGTTGACCCAGGAGACCAGATCTGAGACAGGACTGGCCATTTCTGGGGAACATAGTATGGCCCTCCAGTCAGAGGACACTCTGGATAGTTTCAGACCTACTTGGGGGAAGGAGGTGACTTTGTGGGTGTTTGAGTGGGATTGTGGTTTTTTCTCATGTTCTGAGAAAGGTTAGGAAAGGGGGTTTGTTTGGTTCGGAGTGAACTGTTTCTAGTTAGTCCTTTGACAAGGCGAGTGTTTCTATGTCTGTGTATCCCACTGTGTCCATGGTTGTAGACATTAGAAAAGAGAATGCCTCAATGGGTGTGTTCTGTCAAAGAGAAAACTTCCAAGCATTCATCCTGCCCATTTTATAAATGGACTGTGGCTTGCCTTATCATTGGGCAACACCTACTATTTTCTTACGTTCCTGTATCCTTCCTGAATTCTGGCCACTCTCCAAAATAGGCTCATGGTTTTGTGTACAAGATATGTACCACTTCCAAGCTCTGTGACATGGCCATGTACTGGATAGCTGAAGGGAATGGCAAGCATCTCAGAAAACTCTGATATCAGTGTGACCAGTAAAGTCTCAGTGGAGAAACACTGCTTTGGGCCTTTTGATTACCTATTGTTATGTTGCCCTGAATATCAGGAATGTCTTTTCCTCAGGCTACTCCTTCCTGAAGCCTGAAGAAAACAGTTTTCACATGGAAATGAATGGGCATTGCCTTTGTGTTTTACAATAAAACCTTCACAGAGATTAGGCTCTACTTAACTTAAAAATACTTTTAAATTGTATCTAAGTGTAAAAAGTAACATGTAACTGTACATATCTTTTTGATAACAAGTCCAATTATACAACACAAATGATACACATAAATCTCCAACATGTTTTTATTTTAAGCCTAGAATTACCATACAACCTTAGAACACCAGCATGATACAATGCTCTTTTGAATCTTCTACCTTACACACTTGTATATCTGGAAGATATGAACACATTAACACCACAATTACATTGATGTTTTTGTATTAACCAAGTTTAGCTTTTTAAAGAAATAACCTGGCATAATTTTATAAAAACAGTATTGTTTAACCAGCTGTTTAATTTTTTAAGATTACTTGCTCAAAACTTACACATATAACCAACTTACACAAACCTTTTTATTATTTACTTAAACCATTTTAATTACTTAATCATATAGACTCTCTTATCGAGAAACACATTTTCCCTCTATTAAATCTATATCTAGAAACTTTTAGTTTCTCTTTTCCATCTGTGAACCTCTTTCTGTTCACATTTTGAAACAATACTTATAAATTTCTGAATTTAAGCAGATTATTTTGTAGACATCAACATTTTATTAGGGCCTGTTTGTACACCTAGAAAACTTATAGGCCTAATTCTAAAGACATCTTTATTTTTATCTGTTTACCCAATTTGAATTGAACCATTTGAATCACGTGAATCCAAGATATTTATATCAATTTTTAAATATTTTATGAGCGCTCCTCATCTGTCAATTGTCATATCACTGCATGATATATGGACATACACACATACAGACATACCAACATACAACACGTAACACAAGTGTAACACATAACACAATAGTGAAGGCCTTGTAGCTTTTTCAGGTGAAATATCCATTGCAATGTTTAAAAACTCCACAGTTGATCAAAAATAGAACTGATCAGAAAACATTAACCCATCTGCAGGATCAAGATCATGAGCTCAAAAAATAAAAAATACAGAATCTAAGAAAAAGCAAGAGTGCCAAAAAAGATGACTGGCCAGTAATTAGTAAATACCATATAATGTACTTTTTGTTTGGATCTAGTTTGAGTTCAGGTAAAAAGACACTTTTACTCCTTTTTATCTGTCTCCTGCTGAGTGCTGCAGGCTTCTTTTATTTGCATATCAACTTAAGTCCTGGCTGAGGACTTGAAAACTGTAAAGGCTGGAGTTCTGAGCAGAAACCTCATGCCTAAGGCATTTTAGCTATAAGTCATAATTTCCAGGTTTGAATGTTGAAAATTATGATGCAAGTTTAAGATGTAATTCTCAAAATTTTATATCTTTATGTTTTTCTACACTAGAAAATCTTGAGTCCCTTAGCCTCACCACAAAAAACTGAAAATATGATCATTTTTTTATAATATTAAAGCCACCATGATAAGAAGTTTCTCTAGGATCATTAAGCCACTTTCTTTGTTCTGAAGTTTCTAAAGTAGTAGTAAGCTACATTAAATTTCTTGAAAAAAATTTTAAAAACAACCACAGACTACCATTTGTATACCAAATTAAGCTTTAAAAATTTCCAAGACTGTTGCTAATTAATGTCATTTCACTAAGCCAGACCAACGTTTTAATTTAGCACGTTTTTAAAAAAATCTTACACATTGAAGGGAACAGATATCATATCATAATTTATTATCTTTGCCCAAGTTAATGCACTGGTCTATCTAGTGAAATTTTCTCAGGCTACCTAGTTCAAAATTAAAACTCTTTAATTATTTTTTTATCCGAAGTATTTAAGTTTTCTAGCATCAGCTATCTTAAATCAAACTAAACTCTTGTTTAAACCCAACTTTTATCTGTAAGATAGTGCAATGCTTTAGAAACCCATTCAGATACCAGATTGTTACAATTAAAAATATCATCTTTTAAATACAATTTCAGCCAAGATCATCCCCAAGAAACAATGTAAAATATCAACATATTACTGCATTCATGGTCCCTTTTGTTAAGTAAACAGAGGTGGAGCAATCCTTAAAGTGCAGGTAAGGAATAAGGGAGTTCCCCACAGCAAAATGGCTCTGGCACCTGCTGGGAGTCCCTTAGCCTCACCATTTACTTACAGGATTAGTCCTTCTGGTGGTTTGACCCCAGGCACCAGGCATATTCTATATCTCCCACCTTTTCAGTAGTCAGCTTCCAAAAAATTCATCCTCTGCTTGCAATTGTTTTGAGTGCTAGGCTTCCCCAAGAGGGCAGAGTGTGGTTCATTGAAAGTCCCCACTGGTGTGACAAAATTTATGACTGAAGGTTTGGTTCCCATCCCCAAAGCCAATTAATAACAATTTAATAATGAGGATAGGGTTTTGAGAAAAGTTTAAGCGAGATATCAATGTTCTTAGACTCCAGGCATTTCCTTCTGCAGTGGGCGTGCTCAAGCCAACTATGGGAAGAAAAGAAATCACTGCTTCCCTAATCTCGCTTAACAAAGAGAAGAAAAGTTTATCAAAGTTCTTTAAAACACAGCTAAGAGAGGTGTAAAAGGTGAGAACAGAAAAGCTGGTGGTTCTATTGACTTTTGGTCCCTCACAGAAGAAGCTTTAGGTTAAATTTTAGCTAAAGTTATTTCCACACATCTAAGGCAGGTTGGAACTCGGGACTCTGCATCGGTCCAAACAATGCCATCACATTTAACAGAAACACAGACAAAAAGACACACAAAGACCATCATGCAGCTCCCGTTTGTTCACAACCCCAAGATCAACAATCTTGTGACTCAGGGAGAATGGAGGGAAGAGGGGGAGGAGCAGAAGTTTTGAGTTATAGGATTGTGGGCAAAGGGGTCAGATTGGAGGCAGCGACCAGGAAAGGCTTCAGGGACAGAGGCATGGAATGGCTTTGTCCCATAATGAGAGTTACTCAAACAGAGACAAGGACAAAACAAACGTAACACAAACACGGGCACACAGTTAACGTTTAACACGAGTTCAGAAGTAAAGATTAGAACCCAGTAACTGGCATAACCTGATGAGTTACACCACAAAGACATACAGTGAATTCAACCTGAGAGAAAAAAGTAGCCAGCAAGACCTGATGGGTTTGCAACAGAGTCACTTAATGAGGGCTCATCTGTCCCTCCTCACCTAATGAGGGCACTTCCATATCTCCTCACCTAATGAGATCACATCTGTCCCTCCCCGAGTCCTTCAAGGTGTCCCTTGCAAGAACTTGGCCGGTGGCTTTAGGACACGTTTGTCCACCACTGCCAGGGGGAACTTACACGCTCTGCTGGCAGCCACTCTGCCAACCCAAACCGAAAACCGAAAAACCAAACCTGAACAAAAAGCTGTGAGCGATCACAAGGAAAAATGGAAAGAGGCGCCTTTCTTACCCTCAGAGGGGTCCGTTGGGATCTCCTTGTTCAGTGCTGCACGATTCCCGGCCAACTCACCAAAATTAAGGGTTCAGCGAATGTCGGAGGAAGAGACCACCAAGAGACCGCGGATCATGCAACAGCAAAAAGCATTTATTGAGTTCCAATCCATCATGCTGGGGCTCCGTGCTCACTCAAGAAGGGAGAGCAGCCCAGAGCCACAAGCAGGAGTTGAGCAGTGCTTAAGTACACTTTTTGGGGAGGGCGGGACTTTACATACATCACAGTCTCTTTTAAAAAATCATCATACACCACGGGAAAATCAAACAACAATTCCAAAGATGATTAGCTCATTCTTTGGTGGGAACAGGTCTGGCAGGAGTGATAGGTCAGTTCTAAAGTGGGGTACACATTGAAACTGATTGGTTTAGGCCCTGTGATGCCTATGTTCCAGGCCACAAAGGGTACTAGGTTATTAAACAATCAGGCAGTCAGGGGAAAATTTACTGGGCAGTCCGGGAATTGTCCTACAAGCTACAGGAATTTCAGGTTTTGTGTATAGCATAGGAACGTAACAATACCTGGTCCTTTACATTTTAACTCAGACCTTGCAGCTTAGAAACTTTGCAACACCCAGTCTTTTAAACTTTAAATTTTACACATTAATTTCAATTTCTTTTACACTTACAGATTACTTCTGGTTCACAACAAGGGTGTCAAAGCCACCCTGACTTTAGGCAAATGAGGGGCAAGGGAGCTTATTTTGGACACTGTTTTTGGCTGTGCCCCTCATGGCAACCTCCAGCCAGATGTTATGATGAGTGTCTTTATGGAAGAAGATGAGTGCCATGTAGGAGTCTTGTGGTTTTAATTGTGGTCATTTGTGTGGCGGTTGAAAGAGATGACTGGGTCCACATGGGCTTGAACTCTGCTGTGATTCCTCTTAGAGACTGAGTTCTGGAACTGACCTCAGAAAAGTATTGCCATGAATTGTGTTGGGAAAACAGGAGGCCACGCATGAGCATCGCCCTTGGAAACTGAGATATAGGCCCAAGATGGCTTTCCACAGAGCACTGAGAATCTCAGCGAGGATATCACATTATTTTTTTGTGAAAGACTTGGCAGCCATAGTTGAGAGTCAAAACACACATGAACCTCACATTCAAGACCTCAATGGGCCTAGCTTCATGTGACCTTTTGGCCACTCTTTGGGAAGCCTTGCCTTAAAGAGTTCTGCAGAGCTTTCATTGAAATCAGCTTCCTCACCATGTAATGGTTCCTGAATGAATTGATACCCACAGTGCCTCCAACTTCATCCTTGAAAAATGGCTAGATAAATACCATGAATTTTTTTGAAATTTTCATGACCAGGTGGCCCTGGAGAACCTTTGGATGTTCTATTGCTGATCATGAGTGTACCAGACAGTGCCTTGATTGACTGGGTTTCATGAAAATGTTGTAGAACAGAGATGCTAGTGAGTTGGAGCCTCCTGAGTAGTGGGTGTAGAGCAGTGGACTATAGGTTTCTGAATAAATACCTGTGGTTTTACCACATGGATCTGCCATTGCCTTCAAAAGACTTGTGACTGACATGGTGCAGGCCACAGATCCTTATATGTATAGGCATCTTGTTATATTGAGAGGTTTGAGGGCAATGTTCAGAATCCGGTTGCTATAGTCAAGGGGGAAAGCTATGTGGGATAGACCCCTGTTTTGAACATTCTCCTGGAGACCCTGACCAACCACACGTGACAGAACTCCCTCCAGCACTGTGTCCTTGTTGAACTACTTGTATTTCATTAAGCCAATACCAAACTCCCAGTGCCACAGTAAGAAACACCACGAAAATGGAGGATGATGACCAAATGGTTTCACAGACCACAAGGGGAGACACTTAACTACCAGTGACCACAGTTTACCTACAAAGGGAGAATTCAGAACTCCTTCCTCATGTTCATTAGAAAATAAGGAACCATTTTCTCCAGGTCACATAGATGCAGATCCAGATTTGATGGTGTCACTACAAAAGAAGCTAAATCTTCTGACAACTACATATATTTCACGTGCCCAACCTCAGAGGAAGTTTCTCAAGAAGTCTTTAGGCCAGCAGAGCTCCATGTTTGTGCAGTTTTTAACCTCTCCCTTACTTTTGGAAACTGTTCTAACACATCGAATGTTGTGAACTCCTGAGCATTTTCAGTTCCACATATGTAATCACAGGTTTTTGAACTCCTCACCACTAATTGGGTCTCACTTGGAGTGAAGTTAATGTCAAGGAATTGTTCTGGATGAGAGTGGCAAGATTTTTGTGTAGCACATACTTGCATACACATTAGATTCATTTTCCTATTTTCCATTTTAAATACTGATCCCTGACACTAACACATACCCGACTAGAATCTGAAAACTAATCCTAATATGATGGATAAAAAGAAACCTAACCGAAAAGAAATACAGGCCTTCCATAGGAGGCATGGTGTATACTTTGATTTGCCTTCTGCTTAATCAAGGGTATGTGTTATAAATCTTGTCAAATTTTCTTTGTAATATTTCTCCATGAGATATATATATATATATTTTTTTCTCAAAACATGAAACATATGTGTATTATTAAACACTCCCTAAATTCATTCATGTTCCTGTATGTGGATTTATTATCAACTTTTCACAAGATTATTCTCAGAAATATTCAACCACCTGAAATACATATTTCTTTCCTAGTACTGAAAACTAACTTCAATGAATGGTGCTTACAAATCCTAATATTTCTACAGTAACTGACCCAGTTTAACATCAATGCAAGTAGATTCCTATGGGACATGATGTGTATTTTGAAGTTCATTTTTATTCAACACTGGCACATTACTATTTCTTCAGTTTATGGAAATCATAGGATATATCTTACATCCACAAGTACACAAATTTATAGACATTTGGCTCAATTTCAATCACTTTCTCCTTGAGAACACATATATTACTCCATGTTTCTTTATGGTCTATTCACTAGACTTCTTTCTAAACACATTATTTTCGATTCCATAATCATTTTTGAAGCAAAACTCACACTCTTCATGATAAACCGTAACCCTAATATTACCATTAGATATATAACTGGTTGGAATGAATGTATGTATATCAATATAAGATTTGCTATATATTTTCAGATATCAATTCAATCCATTATTTAAAGTTGGAACTAGTTATATAATTTATTCACAATATTGTCTATTCATGCATCATCTCTAGATTCATCAACACAGGTTACAACAATTTGTATCCTCAGTACTAATTTATAAGTTTTCAAAATTTTGCTCCCCAACATGGTGGAAGAAATACTCATGTCACCTGATGTACATATACATTTTATCACAGTAATATAATGGACACAGTATTGATAAATAAGAATGATACCCTTTTACTTAAATATGTTTATTTGATTTTCACTGTAAGATGTTAATTCTGGAAGACTTGAGAATTAAGAAAGATTTTGTCTATATTATTTCAAACAGGCTAATCAAAGTACTTTTAAATATATATATATATATATATATATATACATATATATATATAACATATGTAATACATATGCATGAATATAGATAATATGTATAATTAATGTATTGAAATATATCTATCAGGTGATTATAATTTTTAAATTTTCTCAAGAAAAAAGAATGACTATAAAAAACTGTCTTAAATGTAAATTTCATAGCATACTACTGTTTGTAATGACATGAGAGAAAAATACATATGGAGGGATAATGAAAAAGGAAGAGAAAGAAGGAAGAAAATGAGGAAGAAAGTGAGAAAAGAAGAGGGAGAGGAGTGTTTGATGATAAGATAAAAGTGGAGGGGCTGGGTTTGTGGCTCAGTGGTATCATGCTTGTCTACCATTTGTGAGGCACTGGGTTATATTCTCAGCACCAGATACAAATAAATAAAATGAAGGTCTATCACAAACTGAAAAAATAAAAAATGAAAAACTAGAAATATTACCATAATTCCAAGGTTTTATGAATGTTAAATAAAAAAAAATGTTATATAGCCTTATGTAATTTCTACACTCCCCAAAGTAGTCATTTAATGTTTGATAATTAATGCTATAACTGAAAATCCATTGCTCTTCCCTCTACCTTCTGTGGCATGCTAATGCTAAAATAAATTGTATTAAAACACCAAAAAAAATTCTAATATTTCTACAGTAACTGACCCAGTTTAACATCAATGCAAGAATATTCCTATGGGATATAATGTGTATTTTGACGTTCATTTTTATTCAACACTGGTATATTACTATTTCTCCAGTTTATGCACATAATAGGATGCATATTTCATCCACAATTTAGATAATTTATAATTTTTTACTTTCAATCACTTCCTGCTACAGAACACATGTATTCCTCCATGTTTCTTGACTGCTCTTTTCATGAGACTTTTTTCCAAACACATTATTTTCGATTTCCATTATCACTTTTGAAGCAAAACTCACACACCCGTCATGATAAACCATAACCCTAATATTACCATTACATGTATAAGTGGTGGGAAAGAATGATTGTATATCAATATAAGATTTCTTACTTAGTTAAAGGTATCCATTCAATCCATTATTTAAAGTGGAACCAGTTATATTATTTGGTCACAGTATGGTCTATTCATGCATTACCTCTATATTGATAGACACAGGGTACACCTCTTTGTACACCCAATACTAATTTATACGTCTTCAAAATATTGCTCCCAGAAATGGTGGAAGAAATACTCATGTCAACTGATTCTACATATGCATGTTATCATAGTAATATTCAGGACACAAAATGCAAAAGTCACACGTATGATTGTACCAAAGCCTAAAAGGGAACTGAACATGGATTACTAAAAACATCCATGTCCAGGTTGCCTAATGCTCTCAAATGTCAATCCTATTGGTGACTACATATTTGTTTCTTCCTAAGATTATATATTCAATCTCAAAACTGTTGAAAATGTCTATTTTTTTTACTCACTTTATACTTTGCCTGATTTTGTAATGTCTCTATTGATATCTGCTTTCCTACATATTTTCCCCAGTTCAACATTGTGACTGACCCTTCAAATGTGCTGACATTGACATTCACTCTCTAACCGAAACCCTATTGATAATGAACTTTGGTCCAAATCCTATACTCACTCTTCTTCCAAAGCATACTGACTATCTTCCTGATTCTATCGACTATCCCTTTTTGAGTGGATGTTCTCTTCTACATTCAATCATCTAAGGTACAATGTCATATGCCATTGTTTATCGATTTATCTGAGATATGTATGCAGAACGTAATTCAATGCTATGTATCCCAATCAATTGCCCAATGCACTTCTGAGCTTCAAATCTTACTTAGATTTCTGTTCTTATACTTATATTTCACCTATATATCCATGTTAAGTAAAATGAATATTTTTGGATCTGTAGATGATATATATTTCATCATGAATTTTCTACTCACCTGATATACATATATATTTATCTCAGTAATATTCCAGACCCAAAATACAAGGGTCACACTTATGATTGTACCAAAGCCTAAATTGAATGTGACCATGTATTACTAACATCATCCATGTCCTTGTTCCCTAACACTCTCAAATATCATTGCTATTGGTGACTACATATTTGTTTCTTCCTAACATTATATATTCAACCTCAACCCTGTTAAAAATGTATTTTCCTATCACACACTTTGAACTTTGCCTGATTTCCTAATGTCTCTATTGATAAATGCTTTCCTACACCTTTTCTCCAGTTCATCATTGTGAATGACTCTTCACATGTGCTGACATAGACATTCACTCTCTCACTGAATCCCTATTGCTAAAGAACTTTTGGTCCAAATGCTTTACTCAGTCTTCTTTTGAAACCTACCAACGATCTTCCTTATCCTACCAACTATCCCAGTTTGAGTGGATGTTCTCTTCTATATTCAATGAACCAATGTACAAGGTCCTATTACCATGATTATCTATTTAATTGAAACATCTGTGCAGAATGTAATTCAAAGCTATGTATACCAATCAAGTGCCCAATGACCTTCTGGGCTTCCAATCGTTCCTAGATTTCTGTTTTCATACTTATATTTCACCTCTATAGTCTTATAAATATCGCAGGTTCCCAATAACATTATTCATACAGCAGAACAATTCCTAACCCAAATCGAACATGTTATTAACCCTAACCATACACTGTTCCCTCAATCTAACTTTACAGAAGAGCAGGGAAAGAGTTGGTCTTACAATACAGGAATTTAGGGGATCTTCCACCTGCTGAGAACCTCAAACGTCCATGCAGAAATGATCCCTGTAGAAGATGTAGGCAGCTATGAAAGACCTGAGAGAGTAAGAGTCACCTTCCATGGCCAACGACCTGGTCAGGATGAAGGGATGTGTCTGAATCTGCCTCTCTCTTCTTAGTGTAGAGAAGATGGACCAAAACAGGCCAGTGTGGAGAGCTGTTCTGGAGTGCCTATGGATGATATATCATTCTAACTTGTGAAAGTGTCACAGGAACTTGGGGCAGCCTCCATCTAATGGGGCCTTTGGAAGCAACTATTAGGACAATGTGTTTGCCAAGGCAGTGACCTCATTCAGTTCCTGAAGGAAGTGACCTCACGTCATTTCCTTGGTGTTCGAAATCTCTGAACATGTGGTCCAGGAAGCCAGGCACCCAGAGCCAGTCCCAGTCCCAGTCCCAGTGATCTCACTTGTTTGGATTTACCAAGGACAGAGTCAGTCTTTCTTGGTACCTACTGATGTGAGGATGGCCAAATGCGAGTAAAGCTCTGAAGAGGGCCCTTTCCTGAGAAACCAGGTTGTGGCTCACCGCTGGCTCCTGTCAACATCACAGAGTTGGACAAGGAGAACAGATCTGAGACAGAACAGGCCATTTCATGGAAACATAGTATGGCCCACCAGTCAGAGGACACTCCGGATAGTCACAGACCTACTTGGGGGAAGGAGGTGCATTTGTGGGTGTGGATGTGGGTTTGTGGTTTTGTCTCATGTTCTGAGAATAGGTAAGAAAGGCAGTTTGTTTGGTTTGGAGTTAATTGATTCTAGTAAGTCGTTTGAAAAGGCAAGTGTTTCTAGGTCTGTGTATCCCACTGTGTCCGTGGTTGTAGACATTAGAAAAGAGAATGCTTCAATGGATGTGTCCTGTCTAGTAGAAAGCTTCCCCGGATTCATACTTCCCATTTATGAATGGACTGTGGCTTGCATTATCGATGGGCAACCCCTGATATCTTCCTAAGTTCCTGTTTTCTTTCTGATTTCTGGCCACTTTCCAGAATAGGCTCATGGTTTTGTGTCCAAGATGTGTACTACCACCAAGCTCTGTGACATGGCCATGTACTGGATAGCTGAAGGGAATGGCAAGCATCTCAGAAAACTTAGATATCAGTGTGATCAGGAAAGTCTCAGTGGAGAAATACTGCTTTGGTACCTATTGTTCTGTTGCCCTCAATGTCAGGAAGCTTTTTGCCTCTGGCCACCCCTTTGGGAAGCCTAAAGAAAACAGTTTTCAAATGGAAATCAATGGGGATCACCTGTGACTCTTTGCTTAATTGCATTGGAAAGGGATATGTCTGAATCAGGCTCTAGGTCCTGTGTTAGGCTTTGGCTTAGATTCTCAGCACATGATGGATGTAAAGAAAATCCCATGTTTGCATCCAAAACTAAATTGGCCAAAAGAGCAGTCATTATGGAAGAAGTCTCTCGCCTTCCCCTGTAAGGTACCTTACCTCCTTCAAGTGAGAATAGGAACCTTTGGATCAAATGAGTTCTTCAAAGCCCTTTAGAGGCTATCCCATAGGTGCTAGGGTTTTCTCCAGAATCCAAATCACATAAAGAATCTATACCTGACAGTCAGTAGGCCTCAAAATGAAGGAGCAAAGCAATATTAACAGCAGGCCTATTTGTTCACTCCTGGTTCCCCGGACGAATGTCCAGGCCACCCTGACTTTAGGCAAATGAGGGGCAATGGAGGTTATTTTGGACACTGTCTTGGGCTGTGCCCCTCATGGAAACCTCAAGCCAGAGGTAATGATGAGTGTCCATATGGAAGAAGATGAGGGCCATGTGGGAGTGTTTTGGTTTTAATTGTGGTCATGTGTGGGCATTGGAAGGGATGACTGGGTCCACCTTGGCTTGAACTCTGTTGTGATTCCCCTTAGAGACTGAGTTGTGGACCTCACCTCAGAGAAGTATTGCCATGAATGGTGTTGGGATTTTAGGAGGATTCACATGAGAGTCACCCTTGGAAAATGAGATCTAGGCCCAGGGAGGCTGTTCACAGAGCACTGGGAATCTCAGCCAGGTTACCACATGATTTTATTCTGAAAGACTTGGCAGCCATATATGAGAGTCAAAACACACATGGATGTCACAATGTAGATCCTAATGGGCCTGGATTCATGTGATCATTTGGCCACTGTTTGGGAAGCCTTGCCTGTGAGACTTCTCCAGAGATTTCATTGAAATGAGCTTCCTAACCATGTAATAGTTCCAGAATGAAATGAAACACACAGTGCCTCCAACTTCAACCTTGAAAAATGGCTAGATAAATACCAAGAAATTTTGAAACTTCCCATGACCAGGTGGCACTGGAGAATCTTTGGATATCCTGTGGCTGATCATGAGATTACAAGACAGTGCTTTGATTGACTGGTTTTCATGAAAATGGTTCAGAACAGAGATACCAGGAAGTTGGAGCCTGCTGAGGAGTGGGCCTACAGCAGTGCTGGGCAGGTGTGTAATAAAACAACTGTGGTGGGGCCATGTGGATCTTCCATTGGCTTCCAAATGGCTTGTGACTGACATGGTGCAGCCAGCAGACCCTTGTATGTAAAGGCATCTTGTCATATGGACAGGATTCAGGGCAATGTTTAGAATCAGGTTGCTATGGTCAAGGGGGAAAGTCATGTGGGATATAAGCCTGGTTGGTGCATTCTCCTGCAGACCCTGACCTAACAAAAGTGACTGAACTCACTCACGCACCGGGTAACTGTTGAATTCTTTGTATATCATGAAGCAAATACCAAAATCCCAGTGCAGCAGCAAGAAACACCACGAAAAGTGGAGGATGACCAAATGGC
Source organism: Callospermophilus lateralis (assembly GCF_048772815.1). NCBI lineage: Eukaryota > Metazoa > Chordata > Mammalia > Rodentia > Sciuridae > Callospermophilus > Callospermophilus lateralis. Next base: position 4,219,306 of record NW_027517127.1, read on the forward strand.
CTCACAGTCCACATGTGGATACACTTATCCCCCAGTTGCCACAGTTTACCTACAAAAGAGAATTCAGCACTGCTGCCACATATTCAGTGGAAAATAAGAAACCATGTCCTCCAGGTAACTTAGATGCAGACACAGCTTTGATTGTCTCACTACAATGGAAGCTAAATCTCCCGACAACAACATATATTTCAAGTGCCCAAACTCAGAGTCAGTTTCTCAAGAAGGATTTAGGGAACCAGAGCTCCATGTTTGTGGACTGTTTTCCCTGTCCCTTACTTTTGAAATCTCCTCTACCGTCTTCAAGGTTGTGAACTCCTGAGCACATTCCATTCCAGATATTTATTCACAGATTTTCTAACTCTTCTCCTCTAATTGTGCCTTAGTCTCGGTGATTGTAATGTCAAGGCATCCCTTTCTCTGTAGCCTATTCAGCACATATATTTTTACATGCAATTATAGAATCTTACCTGATACCACACGTACATTCTTGTGAGGTGACTGACTTGGCAGATACAAATTGTAAGAGATCACTCCTCCTAAACGCTGTTGGAACTGAAAATTCAATCTATGAGTGAGCTTCCTTGTTGAACAACATTATACATAAATCTATATTCAATAAAATAAATATATTTGGATCTGTAGATGACATATATTTCATGGTGAATTTCAATTGGAATATATTATGCTATTTTTAATGTCTGTGTGTTTGTGTATGTATATATATATATATATACACACACTCTCCAGATTTTTCAAAATAAGAAATATATATCTTGTTATACACTCCCTAAACTCATTCATATTCAAGTATGTATATTTATAATCAAAATTTCACAAGAGTATTCTCAAAATTATTCATTCACCTGAAATACATATTTGTTTCCTAGTACTGAAAATTATCTTCAGTGAATGGTGCATACAAATCCTAATATTTCCACAGTAACTGAACCAGTTTAACATCAATGCAAGTAGATTCCTATGGGACATGTTGTGCATTTTGACATTTATTTTATTCAACACTGGTACATTACTATTTCTTCAGTTTATGCTCATCATAGCAAATATATTTCATCCAAAACTTTGCAAATTTATAGGCATTTTGTTCACTTTCAATCACATTATTCTACAGAACACGTGTGTTCCTCCATGTTTTTGATGGGTCTTTTCATGAGACTTCTTTCCAAACACATTATTTTCGATTTCCATGATCACTTTTGAAGCAAAACTCAAAGACACTTCGTGATAAACCATAACCCTAATATTACCATTAGATGTATTGCTGGTTGGAATGAATGATGGTATATCGATATAAGATTTCTTATATATTTTCAGATATCAATTCAATCTATTATTTAAAGTGGGACCAGTTATATTATTTATTCACAATGTGGTCTATTCATGCACTATCTCTATATTCATAGACACAGTGTATACCTCTTTGTATCACCAATACTAATTTATAGGACTTCAAAACATTGCTCCCAGAAATGCTGGAAGAAATACTCATGTCACACGATCTACATATACATTTTATCACAGTAATATTCTGGACACAAAATGCAAAGGTCACACTTATGATTGTACCAAAGCCTAAAAGGAAAGTGAACAGGGATTACTAAAAACATCCATGTCCACATTGCCTAATACTCTCAAATGTCAGTCCTATTGGTGACTACATATTTGTTTCTTCCTAAGATTATATAGTCAAACTCAACCCTGTTCAAAATGTCTAATCCTATCACTCACTTTATACTTTCCCTGATTTTGTAATGTCTCTGTTATTATCTGATTTCCTACATATTTTCCAAAGTTCATCGTTGTGACTGAATCTTCATACATGCTGACATTTACCTTCACCATCTAACAGAAACCCTATTTCTAAAGAAGTTTTTTTTCCAAATCCTATACTCACTCTCCTTCCAAAACCTACCAACTATCTTCCTAATCTTACCTACTATACCATTTTGACTCGATGTTCTCTTCCACATTCAATCATCCAATGTACAAGGTCCTATGCCATTGTATATGGATTTATCTGAGACATCTGTGCAGAAAGTAAGTCAACACTAAGTATCCCAATGAAGGGCCCAATGCCCTTCAGGGCTTCAAATCTTAGATTTCTGTTTTCATACATAGATTTCACCTACATATTCTTATAAATATTGTAGGTTCCCAATAACATTATTCATCGAGCAGAATAGTTCCTAACACAGATTGAACATGTTATTAACCCTAACCATACACTCTTCCCTCAATCTAACTTTACAGAAGAGCAGGGACAGAGTTAGTCTTACAAGACAGAAATTAAGGGATCTTTCACCTGCTGAGAACCTCAAAGGTCATTAAAGAAATGATCCCTGGAGAAGATGTAGGCAGCTATTAAGGACCTCAGAGAGCAAAAGTCATCTTCCATGGCAAACAACCTGGTCAGGATGAAGGGTTGTGTCGGAATCAGCCTCTCTCTTCTTAATGTAAAGAAGATGCAGCAAACCAGGCCTATGTGGAGAGCTGTTCCTGGGTGCCTATGGTTGTATACCATTCTAACTTGTGAAAATGTCAGAGTAAGTAGGTGCAGCCTCCATCTCATGGGACCCTTGGAAGCAACTGTTAGGACAAAGTGGTTGCCAAGGTAGGGACCTCATTCAGTTCCTGAAGGAAGTGACCTCACCTCACTTCCTTGGTGATGGCATTCTCTGAACTTGGGATCCAGGTAGCCTGGCATCCAGAGCCAGTCCCAGTCCCAGTCCCAGTGGTCAAAATTTTTCGGATTTACCAAAGACAGAGTCAGTCTTTCTTGGTACCTACTTATGTGAGGATGGCCAAATGCCAGGAAGGTCTGAAGAGGGGCCTTTCCTGAGAAAGCAGATAGTGGCTCACCACGGGCTCCTTACAGCTTCACAAAGTTTGCCACAGAGACTAGATCTGAGACAGGACAGCCCATTATGAGGGAATTTATTATGGCCCACTATCAAACGACACTCCATATTGTCACAGACGTACTTGGGGCTCTGTGTGGGTGTGGGTGTGGGTATTTGTGGTTTTGTCTCATGTTCTGAGAATAGGTAAGAAAGTCGGTTTGTTTGGTTTGGTGTGAACCGATTCTAGTAAGTCGTTTGACAAGGCTAGTCTTTCTATGTCTGTGTATCCCACTGTGTCCATGGTTGTAGACAATAGAAAAGAGAATGCATAAATACATGTGTCCTTTCTAGTAGAAATCTTCCCAGCATTCATTCTGCCCAATTTATGAATGGTCTGCGGCTTGCCTAATGGATGGGCAACACCTAATATCTTCTTAAGTTCCTGTTCTCTACCTGAATTATGGGCAATCTCCAGAATACGCTCATGGTATTGTGTCCAAGATATGTACCACCTCCACGCTCTGTGATACGGCCATGCACTAGAGAGCTGAAGGAAATGATGAGTATCTCAGAAAACTCAGATATCAGTGTGACCAGGAAAGTCTCAGTGGAGAAACCCCGCTTTGGGCCTTTTGCTTACATATCCTTCTGTTGCCCTGAATGTCAGGAAGGTCTTTGCCTCAGGCTACGCCTTTTTGAAGCCTGAAGAAAACAGTTTTCAAATGGAAATGTATGGACATTACCTGTGGATCTTTCTTAATTGCTTTGGAAAGGGATGTGTCTGAATCAGCCTCTTGGCCCTGTGTGAGGCTGTGGCTTAGATTCTCAGCACCTGATGGATCTAAAGAAAAATCCCATGTGTGCATCCAAATCAAAAAGCCAAAAGAGCAGTAATTTTGGATGAAGTCTCTCACCTTCCTCTGTAAGGTTTCTGACTTCCATCATTGAGAATACAGATCCTTTGTGTCAAATGAGTTCTTCAAAGCCCTGCAGACACTAGACCATAGGTTCTTGGGTTTTCTCATGACTCCAATTAACATAAAGAATCTAAACCCCACAGTCAGTAGGCCTCAAAATCGAGAATAAGAGCAATATTAACGGCAGGCCTCTTTGAACACTCCTGGTTCACAGGAAGGATGTCCCGGCCACACTGACTTTAGGCAAATGGATGCAAGGGAGCTTATTTTGGACACTGTCTTGGGCTGTGCCCCTCATGGAAACCTCCAGCCAGAGGTTATGATGAGTGTCTATATGGAAGAAAATGAGGGCCATGTGGGAGTGTCTTGACTTTAATTGCGGTCATTTGTGTGGCGCTTGGAATAGATGACTGGGTCCACTTGGGCTTGAACACTGGTGTGATTCTCCTTAGAGACTGAGTTCTGGAACTTACCTCAAAGAAGTATTGCCTTGTATTGTGTTGGGATTTTAGGAGGCCACACATGAGAGTCGCCCTTGGAAAGTGAGATCTGGGCCCAGGTTGGCTTTCCACAGAGCACTGGGAATCTCGGGAAGGATATCACATGATTTTATTCTTAAAGACTTGGCAGCCATAGTTGCAAGTCAAAACACACATGGACCTCAAATTTTAGACCTCAGTAGGTCTGGCTTCATGGGACCTTTTGGCCTGTCTTTGGGAAGTCTTGCGTGTGATAGTTCTCCAGAGCTTTCATTGAAATGAGCTTCCTCTCCATTTAATCGTTCCTGAATGAATTGAAACCCACAGTGCCTCCAAGTTCACCCTTGAAAAATGGCTAGATAAACACCTTTAAATTTTTGACATTCCCATGACCAGGTGGCCATGGAGAACCTTTGGATGTCCTATTGATGACCATCAGTGTTCCAGACAGTGCCTTGATTGACTGGATTTCATGAAAATGGTGTAGAACAGAGATGCCAGTAATTTGGAGCCTGCTGAGTAGTCGGCCTAGAGCAGTGGTGTGCAGGTGTGTGTTAAAACATCTGTGGTCGGGTCATCTGCATCTGCCCTTCGCTTCCAAATGGTTTGTGACTGACATGCTACAAGCCACAGACCCTTGTATGTAAAGGCATCTTGTTATATGGAGAGGATTCAGGGCAATGTTTACAATCAGATTGCTATGGTCAAGGGGGCAAGCTATGTGGGATAGAAGCCTTGTTGGTGCATTCTCCTGCAGACCCTTACCCACCACACGTGACAGAACTCCCTCCATCACTGTGTCCCAGTTGAACTTCTTGTATTTCGTGAAGCAAATATCAAACTCCCAGTGCAGCTGCAAGAAACACCACAAAAATTGGAGGATGACCAATGGCTTCACATTCCACACTGGGAGACACTTAGCCACCAGTGGCCACAGTTTACATACAAAGAGAGAATTCAGCACTGCTGCCTCATGTTCATTGGAAAATAAGAAACAATGTCCTCTAGGTCACATAGATTCTGACCCAGCTTTGATCGTCTCATTACAAAGGAAGCTAAAGCTCCTAAAAACAACCTCAGATGAAGTTTCCCAAGAAATCTTTAGGCCAGCAGAGCTCCATGTTTGTGGAGTTTTTACCCTGTCCCTTACTTTTGGAAACTCCTATACCACCTCCAAGGTTGTGAACTCCTGAGCATTTTCTATTCCAGATGTGTATTCACAGATTTTCTAACTCTTCTCCTCTAATTGTGTCTTACTTGGGATGAAGGTAATGTCAAGGCATTGTTTTGAATACACATTGGATTCTTTTTCCAATTTTCCATTCGAAATACTGAATCCCTGACTGTCAGGGGTAGAAGGAATTCACCTTAAAGAATAGCCTGACACTTACAAGAAACAGCCCCCATGGAGACATCCTGTCTGGGAGACATCCTGTAGCCAACTGTGTCCCTGAGACATCCTGTTGCCATCTGTCTTCCTGAAACATCCTGAGTTTATCTCACCTTGTGAAGACATCCAGAAACTTCGGATAAGAGAGCTTTCCCATCTCCAGCATATAAATGCCCCTGTGTGAAAAATAAAAGTTTGCAGCTTGATCAGAACTCCTGTCATGCTGTCATCTCTCGTGTCTCTTGTCCCTTCATTCCTCCGCATCTAGGTTCGCTGCCCCTGTTGATGTGTCTTTCCAGCAGGGACTACTGGCACCCACTGACTGGGGCTCGAGCCTTTGACTCATTGGGAACCCCGTCCTCCTGGAAGACTTCATCAAGTGGAGCTTGCGATTGCCTCAGCAGACACCACCAAGAGACAGATCCAGGAGGAGAGTGGGGATGACGCACGGTGAGTGACCCACCATGGGACAAGCAGTTTCGCCACATGATTTGTTTTTGTCAGGCCTCAAGGAGTCCTTCAAGACATGGGGGTGCGTGTTAAGAAAAAGGACTTAAATTTTTTTTTCTAATACATAGGAGAATTGTGTCCATGGTTTCACCTTGAAGTGACCATTGATGGTAAAAGATGGCTTAGAGTAAGAGACTGTTTAAAACATTATTATTAAACCTTTGGCCCAGAAAAAGTGCCAGTTCCCACATTTTCTTACTGGAACTTAATTAATGAAATTCTTAAAAGTTCACCCTTTGACAATGGTATCTTACAACTTGTCAGGATTGGAGAAGAGACTATGCAAAACACCTCTCGTCTCCCCAAGGCATGCCCATCAGTTAGTATAGACATTGACCCTTCTCAGTCTCCCCAGGACCCTGGGAACCTTCCTGGTCCCCCTCAAAATACCACCCTAATGAATAAGGCTCTAATGGTTACCAGACGCCTTTATCGAGTTTTAAATCCCAGAGACACATTGACCCCTGGGACAGAGGCTACCTTGGAGAAGGAAGCAGCAAGCTACCATTCAGAAGATGCGCCACCTCTCAGGACCCTGCCACAGCCTATAGGACTTACACATCTACCTACCTCCTATATCCCTCCTGCCTTTTGTGCTCCAGCCCTTCAGGAGCAAAATGCCACCCAGATATTTTTTCCCCACTTCCCTTGCCTAGCCTGGCTCCCTTGTGAGAGTCTCTCCAACATAGACGGGAACAGATCAAACTTTTAAAAGAATTAAGATCCCTTGACTCTGAGCTCTGTTCATTAGCCTTAGGCATGGAGTCAATGAAAGCTGGCCCACGGTGGTCTAATACAAAGGCTAAGCCACTCCATCAGCCTGTTTTCGCCTTCCCAGTCACCCGCAGTCAGATAGATATGCCTGCAAAGGCTGAGGTCAAAGACTTAGAGGAGGATCAAGAGGAGGAAGTGGGGGAAATGGATCAAGGAGATCAGGACTCAGAGGATGAAGAGTTCACCCCTAGGCAGGAAGGAACCCAGAGTGTCTAGAAAAAATTAAGCCTGCGTTTTCTTGAAAAACATAAAAAGACTTGTGCTTACAATGGCCCCACTGTGCCCTACACGTTGACTTTATTAGAAAGCCACAGCGCACAATGGCTTACTCCCAATGATTGGAAATTTTTAGACCGAGCTACCCTCAGTGCCGGAGATTTCCTGTTATGGAATGCAGATTTCAAGGAGCACTGTCAGGAAACTGCTCAAAAAAAATTAACTAAGGCCTCCTATAAATCCTGAACTTATGTTAAGCTAGTGGGCTATGAGCCATTTGACACTAAAACTAAATAGGCACGTTTCCCTGCTGGACTTTTGGCGCAGATTCAGATGGCTGGCTTACATGCTTGGAGATGCCTCCCTCAAACGGGCTCGGCTACCACTTCTTTGGCAAAAATTTGACAAGGACCCAACGACCCTTATAGAAACTTTGTTCCCCGGCTTAACCTAGCTGCAGATTGCTTGCTTGGACCAAGCGAAAGCGAAAGAACTTTTGTAAAACATCTTGCCTTTGAAAACGCCAACCCGGCATGTCAGGATGTTCTTCGACCACATAAGGAAAAAGGGAAACTTTCTGACTTTATTAGACTCTGTGCAGGGGTGGGTGCAGCCCATGCCATGGGTCTCGCCCTACGTGCCCCCTTTACCAAGGCCTTTCACAATCCTGGCTCATGTACTTGCTTTACTTGTAAACAACCTGGCCATTTTGCACGCAAGTGTCCGAAAGGCAAACAAAGCCTAGGAATATCGTCTCCTCAAACTGGGGCTAAATCGCCCCCAGCTACCCTTTGTTCTAGATGTGGTAAATGTCATCACTGGGCCAGTAAGTGTAGATCTAAGACAAATGGCCTCAGACAGTCTATTTCTTCCTGCTTCTCAGGAAACTCCCTGTGGGGCCAGCCCCTGGCCACGACCTCCCCCAGGACAAAACCAGGGGCAATAAGGTTTGTTCCCTCCCAAACTCCAAACCTACCACAAAATTCTTCCCCACAATTGCCTCCCTCCAACTAGCCACCCCAGGCAGCGCAGGATTGGACCTCTGTGCTACCACCGATACAATATTAGACTCAATGCAAGGGCACCAGATAATACCCCCTAGAATTATGGGTCCCCCTTCATCTCATACGAGTGCCCTTATTCTTGGAAGAGTCTCTGCTACGTTAAATGGTGTTCAGGTCTTCCCTGGCATTAATGATAATGATTTCACTGGAGAAATAAAAATACTGGCAACAGCTATTAATGGAGTTCCGGCCATCCCAGCAGGAACAAGACTTGCACAATTAACATTCCTTCCCTTGGATTCAGGAGGCACTTCCACTGCCCAAACCTACAATGGGGGACAGCCTCCCTCGGCTCCTCTGATGTATATTGGGTTCAGCCCATTTCTCACAATAGACCCACCCTTACCTTACTTATTGAAGGAAAGGAATTCCAAGGAATTCTAGATACTGGAGCTGATGCCACAATTATTTCTCACAAATACTGGCCATCAGGTTGGCCCATCACCCCATCCTTGAATGATCTAAAAGGGTTAAGAGTCAAAAAATTTCCATGTCAGTTCTAGGGCTTTTAGGTGGACTGATAAAGAGGGTAATAAGGTGACTGTCACTCTTTTCATTGTTCCTGACCTCCCTGTTAACCTATGGGGCCGAGATATTTTGAGTCAAATGGAAGTTATTCTTGCCAGTCCCAATTCCATGGTGACTCATCAAATGCTTTGTATGAATTTTGTCCCTGGTACAGGCCTTGTGAGACTGAGACAAGGACTGGTGGTTACTATAAAACCCATAAAAAAACAAATACATATGGACTTGGGTATTCTGATTTTTAGTGTCGGTTCCTGACCCTCCTGTACCCCATGCAGCTAAAATTATTTTGGAGACTCATACTCTTGTGTGGGTGGATCAGTGGCCCCTTACCCCCCAGAAAAATTGGAGGCTGCCTCCATGTTAGTGCAGGAACAGCTGGCAGCCGGCCATGTAGAGCCCTCAACCTCACCATGGAATACTCCTATTGTTATCAAGAAAAAATCAGGCAAGTGGCGTCTTTTACAATATTTGTGTGCCATTAATAAAGTTATGTGCCTGATGCGAGCACTACTGCCTGGAATTTCCACACCAGTGGCTATTCCCAAAAACTATTGTAAAATGGTTATTGACTTAAAAGTTTGCTTTTTTACCATTCCTTTACATCCCGAGGATAGACCCTATTTTGCCTTTAGTCTCCCTTGCATTAATTTCCACGGCCCTATGCAGAGATTTCAAGGGAAGGTTCTTCCCCAAGGTATGGCCAACAGCTCTAGTCTTTGCTAAAAATAAGCTGTTCAAGCAGTAGACCCTGTGAGAGAGTGATGACCACAATTTTATGTTTTACATAATATGGATGATTCTTTAATTGCTGCACCTAATTACCATGACCTTAATAATTGTTACTTGGACCTTTAGAAAACACTCACTACCTTGAGACTACAGATAGCTCCTGATAAGGTTTAAACACAGGACCCTTATACCTATTTGGGCCTTAAACTTCAAGATAATCAGATCCAAATTCCTAAAATACAACTACGTGTGTACCATCTTCACACCCTTAATGATTCTCAAAAATTACTGGGAGATATTCAATGGCTAAGAACATATTTAAAATTACCCACTTGTGTACTTTTGCCCCTTAATGATATTTTGAGAGGTGATTCCTACCCCTCTTCCCCTCAAAAGCTTACTCCCGAGGCATGACAGGCATTAAACCAAGTCACAGAAGCCATTGCCAAACTGTTTGTTACACAAATTTCTTATAACCTTCCTCTGGTTCTGGTTCTTTTACACGCTCCTCATATACCCTCAGAAAAATTTTGACAGGATATCCATATTTTAAAAATAAAGGCTTCCCCTTGCTTTGGGTCCATTTATCCACCACATCCTCCAAGTTTATTACCGTTTATCTTGCTCAGGTAGCTTCTATTATTATTAAAGGTCGTTTGCTTTCTCGACAACATTTTGGCAAAGACCCTGATAATATTTTAATTCCATATACTAATCACCAAACCCAATTTTTACTACAGAGAGGGGATGAATGGGGTATTGCCCAATCAGGCCATTTGGGAACAATTGATAACCATGTCCCCAATGACACCCTTTTACATTTTGTCCAGATACATCCATTCATTTTTCCCAAAATTACTCAAAAGGCTCCCAGTCCTCAAGCCCTTACTGTCTTTACAGAGGGTTCCAGTAATGGCTGTGCGGTCTTTGTTGTAAATAACCAGCCTACCACCTTTGATACTGTCTATCATTAAGCACAGTTTGTGGAATTGTTTGCCATAACACAAGTTTTTATAACATTTTGTGATAATCCTGTTAATATTCATACAGACAGTGCCTACATTGCTCATTCTGTGCCCCTGCTGGAGATTTCACCCACCATTAAAGCTTCTTCCAATGCGGCCTTTCTGTTTCACCAGCTTCAGCAGCTAATTCAGGCCAAACAACACCCATTTTTCTTAGGACACATCAGGGCACACTCTGATCTTTCCGGTCCTCTAACACAGGTAATGCTTAAGCTGATGCAGCAACTCCTACCATCTTTCCAATTTTTGGTGGCTCCATTCAAAAGGCCATGGAGCTAAACAATCTTCACCAACTAAATTCCCAGAGCCTTTGATTACTTTGTAAAATTACCAGGCAACAGGCACGAGAAATAGTAAAAGAATGCCCTGCTTGCGCTCTCTCTCTCCCGATTCAACACTTGGGAGTTAACCCCTGAGGATTACTGCCAAATCAGGTTTGGCAAATGGATGTTACTCATTTTCCTGAATTTGGATAAACCAAATATATACATGTTTCTATCGATACCTTCAGCAGCTTTATTTTTGCATCACCACATTCTGGAGAGGCTACCAAAGATGTCCTTTCTCATCTTGTTTCAGCCTTTTCCATAATGGGTAAACCAATACATATTAAAACAGATAATTGTCCTCCATATACCAGTGCCAATATTAAACAGTTTTGTGCTACCTTGCAATTTTGTCATACTACTGGAATTCAATACAAACCTCAGGGCCGAGGCATTGTGGAACGTTCCACCTTACCTTAAATACTTGGCTATCCCGCCTTAAGGCTTCCGCCCTTGTATTTACCACTCACAGGCATTGCCTTAACCATGCATTATTTGCCCTTTTTTTTTTCTTACCCTAGACAGTGAAGGCCTTTCAGCTGCAGACAGACACTGGCATCCCTTTTCCAATTCTGATCACCCACCTGTTATGTGGCGAAATCCCCTTACAAATAAATGGAAACGCCCAGATCCTGTCCTCATCTGGGAACGAGGCTCAGCTTGTGTTTTGGACCAAGAGCTAGCAGCCCCAAGATGGTTAACAGAACACCTGGTTAAACAGGTTAATGACTTACCTCAACACGGGGATGGAGGCCCTCCCCATGAGTACAATTTTTCCTCTTTTTCCGATCGATCCAACAATCTGTGTGAGGATCCTGCTTAAGGAACTTATGCTGAACAGGTTTGTGCACGGAGGCCTTGGCCCTCCACCTTCCAACATCATGGAGTACCTTTTTGCCCCCCCGCCCCCGTGAATGCAAGGGAGGATCTTGGACTCAGGCTTCCACTAGTTGGACCCAGACTGCTGACTGCATGACTAAGGTGGCTTACCTCCGTGCCGAGGTTGACCATAAACTCAGAGGAGTTCATCAGCCTAAATGGGTATGTGTTAACAAGCCAAAGATTATTCCCCCTAGTACAAGTAAAGCTCTCCAAAATTGTTCTGCAACCCGTACGCATACCCAGGCGATGCATGTCTCTTGTTATGTGTCGGCCTCAATTTGTGTTAACAAGCAGGGAAAATGATTTTTTGAAGCCTCCCTAATTAAAACTCATGAAGCAGGGGGGGCCACTATTCATTATACCCCCGTTCTCTTTGACCGGGGAGGAGAAGGCAAATACACCAAGCTACAGTCAGCTGGGTGCCAAGGCACTGTGGGAAAACCTTCCGACTGGCCCATTAAGGCCCCTACAGGGGTCTCTGATGGTAGAGGACCCACTTATTCTGTCAAGCATCCTCAGATAATCAAACTTTTGAAACCCCAAATCCCTGAGCTCACATATCATCCCTTAATGTAGCCGAAATCCCAGTTCCCAGGTTTAGATACCAATACATTAGATATTTTGCAAACTACCTTCTCCTTCCTTAGTAATTCCAACCCCACCCTTGCTGGTAATTGCTGGCTCTGCATGACAACAGGGGCAAGCATTCCTATGGCAGTTCCTATTAATTCTACTATGGACAATGATAATACATGCCAACCCGGATTTCCCTTTAAAAAATAGCCTATAGGCACTTTTACATTATGTCTTTTAGGTGCGATGCAGAATAATACATATGATATGGATTTTGGAATTACTTCCTTTGGAAATTGCTCAACAGTACAAAATTATTCCTCACCCATCCCATCTCTTTGTCCCCCCAATGGCATAGTTGTTATGTGTGGAGGAATTGTGGCCTTCCCCAGGCTTCCAGCGAATTGGACCAGTGACTGTGTTCTTGCCTTATTACTCCCTGATATAACTATTGTCCCAGGAGACGAACCTCTAGCCTAGACACCTTAGTCAAAAGACAGAGGCGGGTGATACAGGCCTTACCACTTATTGCCAGCCTTGGAATAACAGCTGCTGTGGGCACAGGTACACTGGCTTTGGCACGGCTATACACCCTTACCATCGCATGTCTCAACAACTTAAAATGATGTACAAACTCTATCAGAAACCATTAAAGATTTGTAGGACCAAATAGACTTCCTGGCAAAAGTGTTCCTTCAAAACAGACGAGGCTTAGATTTGCTGACTGCTAACCAGGGAGATATTTGATTGGCCTTAGGGGAATGATGCTGCTTTTATGCCAACAAATCAGTCATAGTATGCACTAAATTTAAGCAGCTTCAAGAAGATCTAGAAAAGAGATGAAGAGAACTATTTGAAAATCCCCTCTGGACTAAGCTTAATGGATTTCTACCCTACCTTCTTCCCCTATTAGGCCCTTTGTTGGGTTTACGTTTAATGGTGACCATAGGACCCTGCATTATAAACAGTGTGGTACAATTTATTAAAGAACACATTAATATTATGGCCTCTAAGCCCATACAGATCCACTATCATCATCTGGAGATGGAAGACCACGCTGTCAACTTTTAAAAGGATGTTCTACCCTTCTCACAGGCTTATTTCTTAAGTTTACATCCCCACAGATCTCTCTTTCTTACATAAAACTATAAGTAAAAGCTCTGACAAACCATCTTCTGCCCTTGCCATAAGGGTTCGTCTCCATGGGCCCTTCGGCTTGGGGGAAGACGCACCCATGGAGTGAGGACGTTAGGCCATAATATCGGAGGGTGCAGGAAGGACTGCAAAAGGATGGATCCACGGATCCCCAAACACAAGACCTCTGAGTGACACGCTCTGGTGCATGGCGGTTGGCATGCTTCCCCTTCAAGGCCATCTCCTCCAAAAACATGCCAAGGCCACCACGAAATCTGCTAGTAAAGATGCTTGCTCGGATAAGGAGATATTCTAAGGCCTCCTAGACAAACAGAGCTTCTAACCCCCCCTAAAAACATGGCCGGTAAGGTAGGTCAAATATTTTATATAAGAAAGGGGGAGATGTCAGGGCCTAGAAGGAAGTTCTCCTTCAAAGAATAGCCTGACACTTACAAGAAACAGCCCCCTGGGAGACATCCTGCCTGGGAGATATCCCACAACCATCTATCTCCCTGAGACATCCTGTCGCCATCTGTCTTGCTGAAATATCCTGAGGTTATCTAACCCTGTGAAGACATCCAGCAACTGCCGATAAGAGAGTTTTCCCATCGGCAGCATATAAACACCCTGTGAGAACAATGAAAGTTTGCAGCTTGATCAGAACTCCTGTCTGGCTGTCATCTCTCCTGTCTCTTGTCCCTTCATTCCTCCCCAACTATGTTCGATGCCCACATTGATGTGTCCTGCCGGCCGGGACCCCTGGCACTAACCCATATTCTACTAGACTATGACTACTAATACTAATATGATGGAGGAAAATAACCCAAATAGAATAGAAATACAAGCAGTTCAGAGGAGGCATGGTGTATAGTTGGACTTTCCTTTTGAATGATATAGGGTAGGTGTTATAAATCTAGCTAATTTTTAATTGAAATAATTCTCCATGTGTTTTTAAAGTTAAAAAATATGTGAATACCTGGCTCCCTTTCTCTGTAGCCTATTCACCACATGTATTTTATATGCACATATAGAATCCTACATGGTATCACACGTATATTCTTGTGAGGTGGCTGACTTAGCAGATTCAAATTGTGAGAAGAGATCACTTCTCCTAAACGCTGTTGGAACTGAAAATTCAACGTATGGGGGAGCCTCCTAGTAGAAAAACATTATACATAAATCCATGTTAAGTAAAATAAATATTTTTGCATCAGTGGATGATATATATTTCATGAAGAATTTCGATTGGCATATATATTGCTACGTTTTATTGTCTGTGTTTGTGTTTTGTGTGTGTGTATATATATATATATACTCTCCAAATTTTTCAAAATATAAAATATATGTGTCCTATATACACTACCTAAATTCATTCATGTTCATGTATGTGGATTCATAATCAACTTTTCACAAGATTATTCTCAGAAATATACATCCACCTGAAATACATATTTGTTTTCTAGTACTGAAAAGTAACTTCAGTGAATGGTGCATAAAATCCTAATATTTCTACAGTAGCTGACCCAGTTTAACATCAATGCAAATAGATTCCTATGGGACATGATGTGTATTTTGAAGTTCATTTTATTTAACACTGGTACATTACTATTTCTTCAGTTTATGCACACCATAGGATATATATTTCATCCACAGGTTCACAAATTAATAGGCATTTGTTTCACTTTCAATCATTTCCTGCTTCAGAACACATGTATTCCTCCAGGTTTCTTGACTGTTCTTCTCATGAGACTTTTTTCCAAACACATTATTTTCGATTTCCATAAAAATTTTAAGCAAAACTCCCACACTCTTCATGATAAACCATAACCCTAAAATTACCATTAGATGTATAACTGGTTGGAATGAATGATTGTATATCAATATAAGATTTCCTGTATATTTTCAGATAACAATTCAATCCATTATTTAAAGTTGGAACCAGTTATATAATTTATGTTGAGTGTCTATATGGAAGAAGCTGAAGGCCATTTTAGAGGTTTTTGGTTTTAATTGTGGTCATTTGTTGGTGGTTGGAAGAGATGACTGGGTCCACCTGGGCTTGAACACTGGTGTGATTCCCCATAAGACTGAGTTCTGGACCCGAACTCAGAGAAGTATTGCCATGAAGTCATGTTGGGATTTTAGGAGACCACGTATGAGAGTCGCGCTAGGAAACTGAGTTCTAGGCCCAGGATGGCTTCCCACATCGCCATGGGAATCTCATCCAGGATATTACCTGATTTTATTTTTAAAGAGTTGGCAGCCATAATTAAGAGACAAAACACACATGGATCTCACATTGTAGACCTCAATGGGCCTGGCTTCATGTGACCTTTTGCCCCCTCTTTGGGAAGCCTTGCCAGTGAGAGTTCTCCAGAGGTTTCATTCAAATGAGCTTCCTCAAAATTTTATGGTTCCTGGATGAATGGGAAACTCACAGTGGCTCCAAATTCATCCTTGAAAAATGGCGAGATAAATACCATGAAATTTTGGACATTCCCTTGACCAGGTGGCACTGGAAAACATTTCCATGTCCTATTGCTGATCAGGAGTATACCAGACAGTGCCTTGGTTGACTGGGTTTCATGAAAATGCTGTAGAACAGAGATGCCAGTAATTTGGAGCCTTCTGAGTAGTGAGCCTAGAGTAGTGGTTCGCAAGTGTGTGATAATACATCTGTGCTGTGGCCATGGAGATCTGCCATTGGCTTCCAAATGTCCTGTGACTGACATGGTGCAGCCAGCAGACAATTATATAAAAAGGCATCTTGGTATATGGAGACGTTTCTGGGAAATGTTCAGAATCAGGTTGCTATGGACAAGGGCGCAAGCTATGTGGGATAGAAGCCTGGTTGGTGCGTTCTCCAGCAGACACTGACCAACCACATGTGACAGAATGCCGTGCAGCACTGCGACCCATTTGAACTCCTTGTATTTTGTGAAGCCAATACCAAACTCCCATTGTAGCAGCAAGAAAGACCATTAAAAGTGGAGTATGACCAAAGGGCTTCACAGTCCACACGGGGAGAGGCTTAGCCCCAATGGCCATTGTTTACCTACAAAAAGAGAATTCATCACTGCTGCACCATGTTCATTGGAAAATAAGAACACATGTCCTTCAGGTCACATAGATGCATATCTAGCTTTGATGGTCTCACTACAAAGGAAGCTAAAGCTACTGACAACAACATATATTTCAAGTGCCCAGCCTCAGAGGCAGTTTCTCAAAATGTCTTTAGGCCAGGAAACCTCTATATTCATAGACACAGGGTACAACTTTTTGTACCCCCAATACTAATTTATACGTCTTCAAAATATTGCTCCCAGAAATGGTTACGAGAAATACTCATGTCACCTGATCTACATATACATTGTATCACAGTAATATTCTGAACACAAAATGCAAAGGTCACACTTATGATTGTACCAAAACCTAAATGGAAAGTGAACCTGCATTACTAAAATCATCCATGTCCACTTGCCTAATGCTCTCAAATGTCAATCCTATTGATGACTACATATTTCTTTTTTCCTAAGATTATATAATTAAAGTCAACCCTGTTGAATGTGTAATCCTATCACTAACTTTATGCTTTGCCTGATTTCATAATGTCTCTATTGATATCTGCTTTCCTACATGTTTTCTCCAGTTCATCATTGTGACTGACTCTTCACATGTGCTGACATTTACATTCACTCTCTATATGTAACCCTATTGCTAAAGGACTTTTTTTCCAAATCCAATATTCACTCTTCTTCCTAAACCTACCAACTATATTCCTAATCTTACTGACTATCCCGTTTTGAATGGATGTTCTTTTCTACATTCAATCATCCAAGTAAATGTCAGGTGAGCGTCGGAGGAAGAGACCACCCAGAATCTATCTCATGCAACAGCAAAGGGTTTATTGGGGGTCCAGCGTGCTGGTGCTCATACCTCACTTGAATAGAGCAGAGAGCGCTGAGAACAGCTTAAGCAGAGCTTATATACTTTCCTTGAAGAGGGCAGGGAGGGAATTTTATTAATGGATCAGGGCGAGTGGGCAGTTTGCACGCAACCGGGTGAGGGAGTGCATTCTGTAGTTTGGCCGTTGGGGACAGCACATTCTGGGAACAAGATTAGCAAACATTTCTCAAGATTTCAACAGTGTTTTGTTAAGCGTACAGAAAAACAGGAAGTGACAAGTGCCTATTTTATTAACCTTTCATTCCCCACTTCTTCTTCTGGCTACTTTTAGTCATAAAAGTGATCATTGGGGGGTGTCACATTTTATGTCTGCTAGTGGGGTATTAACGTAAGTTTAACTTGTCCAATTTGAGATTGGAGAAAAGAAATTACATGGTTGAGCAAACAGAGTTTATAGGTAGCAATAATATGAGGAATACACAATTTGAAATGGTTACCAGTCTTTTCCAGTTTCCAGCCAGAGTCTCAACAGGCCGCAGGCTTGAGATGAGAGGTATGGATCCAGGAAATGATTCTGTCTACCTTTACCGCTGTAGGTGTTATAAGTAGCACCTGGTATGGTCCTTTCAAGCGGGGTTCCAGGGATGACACCTGATGTCGTCTTACATAGAAGAAGTATCTTACTTGATGTTGATTTGGAGTCCTCTCGTCCCCAGGTTGTTAGGCAGTGGCCATCTGTTTTCACAGGTATCCTGAGTTCTTTCAAGAGCTTTAAGTCTGTCAAGCAAGGGGGTGTGAAAGGGATCGTTAGGTCTTAGAGTTGGAGTTAGGTCCCTTACTGGAGGAGGGGCACCATAGAAAATTTCATAGGGGGTGAGGTTACACAAAGAAACAGAGGGAGTATTTCTTGCATGAAACAGTTCATAAGGCAGTAGCATAGTCCAATATTTTATGCCGGTCACTAAGCTTAATTTCGTTATGGTCTCTTTAATGGTTCTATTCATTCATTCTGCCTGTCCTGAACTCGGGGGTCTATAAGCACAATGTAACTTTCAATAAATCCCCAAGGTCCTGGCTAACCCCTGACTTATGTGGGATATGAACGCGGGTCCATTATCACACCCTATTACTTTAGGCAGGCCGTATCTTGGAAAAATATCTCCCAGGATCTTCTTCACCACAATTTGCATTGTTTCTTTTTTTTTCTTTTTTTCCTTTTCTTTTTTTTTTTTTTTTTTGGTGGGAAAGGCTTCAATCCATCTGAAAATGTATCTACAAAGACTAGGAGATTTTTAAGTCCATAACTTGCTGGCTTTATTTCAGTAAAGTACACTTCCCAGAATTGTCCTTGTCTGGTTTCTCATAGGTGCTTTCCTGCAGGAAGCTTGGAAGGATAAGAATTAACCAATTGATGGACCTGACAGGCTTTTGTTAACCATTCAGTTATTTCCTTTAACTGTGAGTCGGTTAGTGGAAAACTCTGTTCTTGATCCTTCATGAATGAATGTAGTTTCTTTGAACTAAGGTGAGTGATTTGGTGTTCATTATCTACTGACATAGTTAGAGCTGTGAATATAGGAGTTTTTACTGAAGGATTTAGAAATTCAACTTGGGGGCCTTCAGGGTTAAAAGTTATTTTGGCCTGGAGCTTGCTGAGCAGAACTCTGCCCATCAATGGGGCCGGGCATTCTGGAATTACTAGGAAGAAGTGATGGATTTTTCCTTTCCCCTGGTCCCAGGTCCTCTTAGTTGTCCAAGCCCGATATTTACTGCAATTAGCCCCTTGAATTAGAGACCTTTTATTTGATAGAGGGCAAAATGGGGCCTTAATGGCTGAGTATATTGCCCCTGTATCCACTTCAATGTTTACTGGGGTGCCCTCCACTTCAAAAGTTAACCTGAGCTCGGGGAGGGGATCTGATCCCCAACTTTCTTAGTCATCCTCCAGAGTCAGAATGGCTGGCTGGCGTGGCTGTCTCTTTCTAGGGCTCTCTTTGGCCCAGTGTCCTTTTTCTTTACAGTAGGCACATTGATCTGAGGCCAGGGGTGTCCTCTAGTTTGGGCCCAGGTATCCCTTCCTGTCTCCATGTTTCTTATTTCTGGCCTATTTGTTGTTGTGACCAGGACCTTAGTCAATTCCTTAGTCTGTCTTTTGTTTCTTTTATCCTCCCTTTGCTGCCTTATCTTCTTTAGTTTCTCTCGTATAGTATACCTTTTTGACTTCGCTGACTAAATCTCTCAAAGTCATATCTTGTAATCCATCTAAGTGTTTTAAATTTCTTTAAATATCCAGGGCAGCTTGCCCAATAAAGGCCATCATGACAGATGCCTTTTGAGACTCTGCCTGAGTATCAAAAGGAGTATATCTCCTATATGCCTCCATAATTCTCCCTAGAAACATAGAGGGAGATACGTCAGGCCCTTGAATAAACTCTATTACCTTGGCCAAATTAGTTGGTCGCCTAGCAGCCACTAAGATACCCGCTATTAGAGCCCGGAGATAAGTGAACAGATGCTCCCTACCTTCAAAGGTATTGGGGTCCCTGTTTCGTCGATTCTAGGGAAAGCCGGGTTGAATATGTTGGGAAGTTGTGTCAGTCACCCACCTGGTCTGAGGATATTATTTTCTAGCTTCCAGGAGGATTCTCTTTTGTTCCTCTGTCATGAAGAGAGTCCCTAGGTGTTGTTGGCAGTTATTCCAAGTAGGCTGGTGTGAAAACATCTATGAATCAACCACACCTGAGAGACGAGTGGGGTCCTCGGTAAAAGGGGGATTCTTATTTTTCCAGTTATATAGGTCTGAAGAGGAGAAAGGCCAATACTGGTAGGCTTGCATTTTTTCCCCATGACCATCATCAATCATTGGCACATAGGGACGGAGGGGGAGCATCACGGGAGTTCCAGGGTTTTCAATCATTCATTGCCGGTGAGTTCCTTTAGCCGGGCCAGGTTCCTCCAGGGGAGGAGGGGCTGTGTGTGCCACGGGGGAGTTTTCTGGAGGGTGCTGGGCTGGCTTAGCTTCCTCCAATGGCGGAGAGGCTGAGTCAGCAGCAGGGGAATCACTTAGAGGGTGTTGGGGGTTGGGAGACCAGGGCAAGGGATAAGGAGAGGGATGAGAGTCCAGTAGAGTTAAATCTTGTGACTTAGGCAGAAAAGAGGGTGGAGGAGGAGGAGGAGCAGAGGGTTTGAGAGATCGTGGGGGAAAGATTAGGAGCGGGGGCAGGGGCAAAGAAAGGCTTCACCCATGGAGGAGATTTGCAGAGGTAATGCCGGGTTAAGATATATGGCTTTTGATCTGGATGGCTATGTGGCCCTTCCTGAAAGACAATATCTCTGACATTTTAAATTACTGAGAAGTAGAAAAATTCTTCTAAGGGCCATCCGAATCCAAAGGTGGGCCATTCTGAGGCACAGAGAGTCTGCCAGGTCCAGCGGTTTACTGAAAAAGAAAGATTCTGAGCCCTTAAGCGGAATTTGGTCCAGTGATCAAGGGTCAGGGACAGAGGCATTGAAGTGCTCTTTCCCATAATGAAAAATGCACAAACAGTAAAAGCAACGACACATGACACAGACAAGACAAGACAATAAAGACAGGCAATGGACATCCAACACTGAGACGAGGACTGAGTAGCCGGCAATACCTGATGGGCTGGCAATACAGAATCTGAAACAAAATATCACTGAGTTAAGGAGACTATTGTTCCTCGATTTTCAGAGTCCTCTCGGGTGTCCCTCAGGGTGGTTGCCTGTAGCTCTGTGACACATCTGTCAGCCACCGTGAGAGAGAGCTCACGCTCTTTATTGACAGCCATTTTGCCAAGACCTAACCTGAAACCTGACACCAGAAAGAGGCGCCTTATGAATCCCGAGAGGAGCCTGTTGGGGTCTCTCGTCCGCTGCTCCCAGAACTCGGTGGAACCTCCATATGTAAAGGTCGGACGAGTGTCAGGCGAAGAGACCTCCAAGAGACTGTCTCATGCAAAAGCAAAGGGTTTATTGGGGGTCCAGCATGCTGGGGCTCAGAGCTCACTTAAATATAGCAGAGAGTCCTGAGAACAGCTTAAACAGGGCTTATATACTTTCCTTGGGGAGGGCAGGGAGGGAAGTTAAGTATACAGAAAAACATGAAGAGACAACTACCTATTTTACTAACTTTTCACTAACGACTATACTTTGCCAGATTTCCTAATGTCTCTATTGATATCTATTTTCCTACATACTTTTCCCAGTTCATCTTTGTGACTGACTCTTCACATGTGCTGACATTTACATTTACTCTATACCCGAAAAGCTATAGTTAAAGAACTTTTGGTGCAAATTCTATACTCACTATCCTTTCTAAACTACCGACTATCTTCTTAATCTTACCGACTATCACTTTTTGACTGGATGTTATCTTTGACAATCAATCATCCAAGGCACAAGGTCCAATGCAATTGTATATCGATGTACCTGAGACATCTGTGCAGAAAATATATCAAAGCTAAATATCACAATCAAGGTCCTAATACACTTCTGGGTTTTAAATCTTACCTAGATTTCTGTTTTCATACTTATATTTTACCTATATATTCTTGTAATTATCGCAGGTTATCAATACCATTTTTCATCCAGCTGAATGATTCCTAACCCAAATCAAACCTGTTATTAACCCTAACCATTCACTGTTGCCTCAATCTAACTTTACAGAAGAGCAGGGACAGAGATGGTCTTACAATACAAAAATGTAGGATTCATTCCAACTACTGAGAAACTCAAAGGTCCATGCAAAAATGATCCCTGCAGAAGTTGTAGGCAGCTATGTAGGAACTGAGAGAGCAAAAGTCATCTTCCATTGTAAAAAGCCGGGTCAGGAAGAAGGAATGTGTCTGAATCAGCCTCTGTCGTCTTAATTTAGAGAAGAAGGACCAAACCAGGCCTGTGTTGAGAGCTGTTCCCGGGTGCCTATGGTTGATATACCATTCTAAGTTGTGAAAGTGTCACAGGAAGTAGGGGCAGCCTCAATTTCATGGGACCCTTTGAAACAACTGTTAGGACAACGTTGTTGCCAAGGCAGTGACCTTATTCAATTCCTGAAGGAAGTGACCTCACCTAACATCCTTAGAGACAGAACTCTCTGAACTTGGGATCCAGGAAGCCAGTCACCCAAATCCACTCCCAGTCCCACTCCCAGGGGTCTCAATTTCTTGGATTTACCAAGGACAGATTTAGTCTTTCTTGGTACATACTGATGTGAGGATGGCCAAATGCCAGAAAGCTCTGAAAAGTCGCCTTTACTGAGAAAGCAGGTATTGGATCACCGCTGGCTCCTCAGTACTTCACAATGTTGACCAAAGAGACCAGATCTGAGACAGGACAGGCCATTTTGGGGGAAGAAAATATGGCCCACAATCAGAGAAACTCTGGATAGTCACAGACCTACTTTGGGGAAGGAGGTGCCTTTGTGGGTGTGGGTGTGAGTTTGTGGATTTGTCTCATGTTCTCAGAATAGGTAGGAAAGTCGGTATGTTTGGTTTGGTGTAGACTGTTTCGAGTAAGTCGTTTGACAAGGCGAGTGTTTCTATGTCTGTGTATCCCACGGTGTCCATGGTTGTAGACATTAGAAAAGAGAATGCATCAATTGATATGTCCTGTCTAGTTGAAAGCTTCCCAGCATTCATCCTGCCCAATTTATGAATGGATTTCAGCTTGCCTTATCGATGGGCAACACTTGCTATCTTTCAAAGTTTCTGCTTTCTTCCTGAATTCTGGCCACTCTCCAGAATAGGCTCATGGTTTTGTGTCCAATATATGTACCACTTCCAAGCCCTGTGACATCGTCATGTACTGGATAGCTGAAGGGAATGGCGAGCATCTCAGAAAACTCTGATACCAGTGTGATCAGGATAGTCTCAGTGGAGAAAACCTTTGGGCCTTTTAATTATCAATTGTTCTGCTGCCCTCAATGTCTGAAAGGTCTTTGCCTCAGGCCACCCCTTTTTGATGCCTGAAAAAAACTGTTTTCACATGGAAATGAATGGGCATCACCTGAAGCTTTTTGCTTAATTCCATTGGAAAGGATGTGTCTGAATCAGCCTTTTGGCCCTGTGTGAGGCTTAGGCTTAGATTCTCAGCACCTGATGGATCTAAAGAAAGATTCCATGTGTGCATCCAAAACCAAAATAGCCAAAAGAGCAGTCATTCTGTATGAAGTCTCTCCCCTTCCTTTGTGAGGTTCCAGACCTACATCAAGTTAGAATAGGAATGCTTTGGGTCAAATAATTTCTTCAAAGCCCTGCAGAGGCTAGCCCATAGGTGCTTGGGTTTCCTCATGTCTCCAATTCAGACAAAGAATCTAAACCCCACAGTAGTCCTCAAATTGGAGAAGCAGAGAAGTATTAACAGCAGGCCTATATGATCACACCAGGTTCACAGGAAGGGTGTCCAAGCCACCCTGATTTTAGGCAAATTAGAGGCAAGGGAGATTATTTTGGAGACTGTCATGGTCTGCGCCCCTCATCGAAACATCCAACCAGAGGTTATGAAGAGTGTTTATATGAAATATCATGAGGACCATGTGGGAGTGTGTTGGTTTTAATTGTGGTCATTTGTGTGGTGGTTGGAAGAGATGACTGGGTCCACCTTGACATGATCTCTGGTGTGATTCCCCTAAGAGACTGAGTTCTGGAACTGACCTCAGAGAAGTATTGCCATGAATTGTGTTGGGATGTTAAGAGACTACGCATGAGAGTCGCCCTTGGAAACTGAGATGTATGCCCAGGTTGTATTTCCACAAAGCACTGGGAATCACAGCCAAGATATCACATGATTTTATTCTGAAAGACTTGGCAGCCATAGTTGAGAGTCAAAACACACATGGACCTTACATTGTAGACATCAATGGGCCTGGATTCACGTGACCATTTAGCCACTCTTTGGGAAGCCTTGCCTGTGAGAATTCTCCATTGTCTTTTATTGACATGAGCTTCCTCAAAATTTATTGGTTCTGGATTGATTTGAAACGCACAGTGCATCCAACTTCATCTTTCAAAAATGGCTAGATAAATACCAAGAAATTTTTGAAATTCCCATGACCAGGTGGCACTGGAGAACCTTTGGATGTCCTGTTGCTGATCATGAGTATACCAGACAGTGCCTTGATTGACTGGGTTTCATGAAAATGGTGTAGAACAGAGATGCCAATAAATTGGAGGCTGCTGAGTACTGGGCCTAGAGCAGTAGTGGGCAGGTGTGTGATAAAACATTTGTGGTGGGGCCATGTGGATCTGCCATTAGCTTCCAAGTGTCTTGTGACTGAAATGGTGCAGCAAGCAGTCCCTTCTATGTAAAGGCATCTTGTAATATTGAGAAGTCTCAGGGCAAGTTTCAGAATCAAGTTGCTATGGTCAATGGGGCAAGCTATGTGGGATAGAAGCATGGTTCGTGCATTGTCCTAGAGAAACTGACCCACCACATGTGACAGAACTCCCTCCAGCACTGTGTCCCAGTTGACCTCTTTGTATTTTGTGAAGCAAATACCAAACTCCCAGTGAAGCCGCAAGAAACACCATGAAAATTTTAGGATCACAAAATGGCTTCATAGTCCACACGGGGAGACACTTAGACCCAGTGGCCACAGTTTAGCTACAAATAGCAAATTCAGCACTGCTCCTCATGTTCAGTGGAAAATAAGAAACAATGTCCTCCAGATCACATAGATGCAGACCCACCTTTATTGGTCTCACTAGAAACGAAGCTAAAGCACTTGACAACAACATATGTTTCAAGTGCCCAACCTCAGAGGCAGTTCCACAAGAAGTCTTTAGGCCAGAAGAGCTCCAGTGTGTGGAGTGTTTACCCTGTCCCTTACTTTTGGAAACTCCTTAGCATATTCCATTCCAGATATGTATTCACAGATTTTCTAACTCTTCTCCTCTAATTTTGTCTTACTTGGGGAGTAGGTAATGTCAAGCCATTGTTCTGGATGACAGTGGGAACAATTTTTTGTAGCACATATTTGCATACACATTGGATTCATTCTACAATTTTCCTGTCAAAATGGTGAATCCCTCACACTAACCCCTACGCTACTAAACTCTGACTACTAATCATAATATGATGGAGAATAATAACCCAAACAGAATTGAAATACAAGCAGTTCAGAGGAGGCATCGTGTATAGTTGGACTTGCCTTTTGCATTATATAGGGTAGGAGTTATGAATCTAGTCAATTATTTGGTTGAAAGAATTTTCCATGTTTTTTTAAAGTTAACAAATATGTGAATTCCTGTCTCCCTTTCTCTGTAGCCTGTTTAGCACATGTAATTTTATATGCACATTTAGAATCATACCTGGTATCACACGTATATTTTTGGTGAGGTGGCTGACTTGGCATATAGAAATTG